>NC_045640.1:21743690-22392440 GCF_009829145.1 Chiroxiphia lanceolata
TTTCTCAACCCACTTTCTGCCAAAGGATTCTTCACCACCTATCATGTCTGTCATACCAGGTGCTCGGCTGGAGCACTCAGAGTATTTGACCACAAATAAATAATTATAGTGCTGGACAAAATTGTCAACTTATCAGAAAGGTTCAATTCCCCTCATAAAAAATGATCCTCCAGACACATTGAGATTTGCTTTGCCAGAATTTTATTTTAATTCAGTTACTGAGTAGGAAGCCGTTTCTTTCCAATTTATACTTCTGATGTTATGTAATATCAATAACATCCTCCTATTAGTTGCAATTATTTTCGAATCTGAACATGCCATTTTACATGGCACAATTAAGTGACTGACTCTTTATACCCTCATTTACAGTAAGGTAAAAGGTGTCTCAACATCTTTAGTGACAGAAAAATAGAATAACCTGGCATAGTCAGGCCCAGGAAGTGGAAGAGTCTGTGCTTTTGAGAGATAAATATGACATCTTATATAGAGAGTAGTAGATTAAGTAGACCTCCTACAGTTACTGAACGGTCTAGAATATAAAGTTATGTTTTTCTATGTATGCAAATATTCCTACAGAACACTGCAGTGCACAGGAGGGAAAAATAAACAATTATCCTGCTTTTCTGGAAAGAAAAAAAATCTGCATCCAGGTTTATAAGAGGATGTGACTTTAGACATTGCTTGAATGAATTACATCAACATAGTTATGTTAATATGTAGTCTCTTATATAATTTTTTCATCCAGAATTTATGCTCAATAATATCCCTAATATAGTTAAGCTTTGCTGTTTGTTAGCCTATATGAACTTGAAATCATTCTTGGGAAGTTCTTCATCCACTAAACATGCTTTTCATTTAAGTTCTCTATATAAACACTAATTAAACGTGAATTAATAACCTATTTCTAAGTTTTTCAACTCTTTTGTACATATTTGCATGGGTCTCTTCCCATGGTCATATTCTCAGCCATTATAAAGCTGTGTGATTTAATGGAATCTATTTGAAACCAGACCAATTTGCAATAGTCAAAGATTTGGTCCAGGACAGGTAATAAAACAAAAATAATATCAGATTCACCTTGGTAGCTACTGGATAACAATAATCATTCTTGAGCTCATACCTTTTAATCTCACTCTTTTCCAGAGTGCTATGTATTGCAATAATTTTACTATTTTAGGCAGATTATTATGACCAAAAAGAGATTGTAGCAAAATAATTTTGGCAGTTAAATTAGACTAGTTTTAGTGCCAGAGAATTTGAAGAAGAAAGAAGGTATAAAGAGAATTAAAGATGAAGATCAAAGACTTTAAAAAAAAGAAAAGAAAAAAAGCAAACCAGCAAAACAGGTTTCATACCAGCTAGGTATGGATGTCAAAATTTCTACTAGTTTTCTGCTTATTTTCACAGCAGATATTCTCAGTGCCTTTCTAGTTGCAATCTGTAAGGGAAGGGATTTGCTCAGTCTACTTCTGTTACTTCTCTTCTTACCTTTCAAGATTGTTTCTTTTCTTCCCGTCTTAAACAATTTTTATCTCTTTCTTTTCTTTTTATTTTAAAATCTTTCCATAAAAATACAATTCAGGGTTTCATTTGTATAGATTATTATTTTGTTTATAAAACAAAAAGAAAACAAACTTGAATATTCACTGGAAGGTACAAATAAAGATACGGAAGGGAGGGGGAGTGAGTGAGGGAGAAAAAGGAAAGAGAAGTGAGTGATTTCATATATAAATTTACCCATAATAAAATGTCTAAAACATTCACTTGGATTATATGATGAAGCTTGTATTACAGATCTTGCTCATGTTAGTAAAAATTAGTTACACATTGATTGGAATGCTAACAATATTTCCCTACTATACGTTCTTTTGCCACATTTGCATTTTCCTCATTCAGGAGGGGCAAAATTAAAGGGAAAAATCAGCATTACACTGCTATTGTTATTACCCTGCCTTGTACCTACTGATTTCTCTAGCTACCTTCAGCATCTGTATCACTTCACAGGTATATATGAAGTAGTTGCTCTACTCTGGGGAGTAAAGGATAATTTCTCTTTCTTATTGGTTAACTAAATAGCATGGAGTGTATGATGAAAAAAATTCATTCTCAGCTGTTATACCTAATGTCTTCATAAATCTTGTCTTCTGGTTTAGCTCTCGTTACTGAGCAAAAGAGATAATAATATATCTCTTTGGGAGGTTTTAAGAGCATTTCTCCACTAGTCCACCTAATTTAAAGTGACTTCATGTTAGGAGCAATATGTAAGCAAATCTCTTCTGTTAAACTATGCACTGTAAATTGTATGATCAAAATAGTAAAATAATCAGGTCACACCATTTGAAGAGTCAGCATTCACTGCAGTGTCTGAAAGACTTCTCTTTCATTTTAACCAAGAAGTAACATGTCAGCTATGTGGCAGCTGATGATACTTTAATGATGACCACTGTAATCTTAAAAATACTTTAAACAAAATCTTCAAAAAGCACTACTGACTACCCAGTTCATTTTAATGAACACCATAATCATACTAGAAAGCATAACTCTTCTTAAGCAGAAATGTTTTATAATGTCATATTCATGAAACAGAAATTCAATGGGTACCATGAGATGCAGACACTTTCTCTGACTCATGAAACCTGCATTCATTAAATTCTTGCCTTACTCCAGACAACTGATATGAGCTATTAGGAATCAAGGTACTTTGAAGACAGATGGAGTCAGTGGCTCTGTATATATTAGCAAGTAGTGTACATAACTGGGAATTGGCTGAAGACCTGAAATCCACACTGTACATATTGCAGGAGCTTCTGACTTTGAATTATCTCTAGTTGGGTCCCACAGGTGCAATGCATGTTTAAACTTAGAATGCATTAGTTTTGCTCGTTTATCTTCATCTGAAAGGGATCCAGCTCATGCACACTGAAACTGCACCACAGCACAAAGGTAAGCACAGTATGGGGGCCTTCCGGGACATTCACTTTAAAAGTGTATGTCTGTCTTTCATTGAATTGTCTCTGTAGAAGTATCCACGATGGCCAATCTCAGGCTTCTCAGCCATATTGATATATTTTTAAGTATTACTGGATGTAGAGATCTGTCTCTCAGCCATTTGGCCATTGTAACAATAGGTTTGTTCCTTTATTTTTTGTCTGTCTTCACACTGTTATAGCTGAACAGACTGAATGTACACAAAAATACAAAATGCTGAAATACTGCCCAGTCACAATGAAAGCAATCTATTCTTTTTTTGCAGTTACTTTGCCTTGGCTTTGTAACTGATAAACACATTAGTAGTGGAAATTCCAACCACTCTCTGTTAGTCTTCTCCATAATTGAGACTTTTAGCAGGACAGTTTTCTTGAGACAATAAAAGAATATGTCAAAGTTACAAAACTGGATTTTTCATCTGAAGTATGCATCAGTTTTATTGACTATTCAAAGTAGTGTTCATTCACCAAAACTTCAAAATTAGTTTTTAGATACATTTAATACTCTGCAAGGGTGACTTATACATTGCAACTGTCTCATAGTAACTTTTTTTCTTAAACAGATATGATGTTACATAAAGGGTGATGAGTTCATTTGATTGCACAAGAGTATAAAGAAATTCCAAAGCTCACAAAAATCATCTCCAAGTATTTAATTTATTCTTCCTAGAATCTGTCAATTACAATTTAAGCTATTTTGAGTTTGTTGGGGTTTTTTTATAAACTTTCAGTATGGACTACAGTTTTGAGTGTTGTTGAGAAGTTGATTTAATCCTTATCATTTGTGGAAAAGACATCAACAGACAATGATCTAGTGTAAAAGTAAAAGAAAAATCAAAAATGTAATGTATAAGGTACTACTGAACAGATGCATAACAGAAAGGTGACTGTTACCTCAAAGGGATATATACAAATCACAATTAAAAACCAGAACAGATTGGTATAATATAAAACATACAACATTTAACAATAAACATAACAAATCTCTAAAATATGTGAGTGAGAACGACCCAGAAATGCTAGTGTACACTAAAGGGGGAAAAAAAACAGGTCAGAAAATTCATATCTAAAAATAAGGAATTTTTTTAACAATTTCTGTAGCTGTCAACATATTTAAAGGAACAATGTAACAAAAGTAACTCTGTTTTTACTGTTGAAAAAGAAAATACAGAAAACTTAAACCAGCAGCAAATTACCTTAAACTCATTGTATTGCTTGGAAGAATTTGCAGGGATTACAGTTGTCATGCTGAAGGTAATTAATCTCTTTTTACATGCTGGTTAATTTTATTTGAGAGGAAGACAGTGTATAAGAAATATAGTGGTGAGAGGAAAACTTTTAGAGGTGCATTTTAAGAATATCACTGTATTTTATAGAGAACAGATGACATCACTATGCATATCTAGTTATTTTACAACATTTGGTCAACTTTTGTATGGCAAAAATATACGTATATGTAAAAAATGTATTGCTGTGCATAGATTAGCTGTGTACTACAATTATTCTTGATTAAAACCACCACCAACAACAAAATTCAAAGTCATTTCTGCTTCCACAGTTTTGCCAAAGCAAGAGAATATGGGAATTATTAATTATTAATGGCATAATCAGGATATAGTTAGTTTCAACTTGTCTCCAATCCAAATAGAAGTACTAATGTCTTGTAATCAAGAACAGTCATTCCTATATTTTCTAATACTCTATGGGCTTAGGGAGGAAGTTTGCATAAGTCTGTGAGCAATATGGTCAAAAAAGGCAAAGATGTGATAAGATATAGGAATGATATGAGTACCATAACTTGAAAGAATATAGACACACATACACGTCTGTGTAGATGACACACATGTTCAGTTGCAATGCTGGTAGAAACAAGCATAATAACCATGACAATACTTATAACTGTTATTTAATGTTAGTGACTCCGACACTGGTTTGGAGCCCTTACTAGTTAATATGGCAGAGAAAACTGTGGTGTCTGAAGTCTAGTTTAGCTTGCTACTCCTTGTCCCTGACACATGCATTCCTTATTGTTTGTGCTAGAGATGTGAGACATCTAGTCTAAACTCTGTGAAACAGATGCTGTATGTTTACACAGGAAAAATCTCTTCTACTCATATACATCAGGATTATGGTCCTCTTTCTCTGCATGATACATTGAGTGGAATCATACAGCTTGGAAGTCTCATTATTCATTGCTAAATGAAGGAGTAGAAATAAGAAATTAAAAATATAGATAATATTATGTCATTATCCTCTTATTTTATGTGTTTTTTCCTAAACCATTCACTTTTAGTGAACAGTGGTAAAGCAAACATAGCTGCTGCAAGAGATGCAATAAATACATCAATATTTCTGAAAAATTCAAAAAACAAAGCTATAAAGTTAGAAAATGTAGACATTTAAATTCAGATGTGGTGCAACATAAGCAAAGTCAGATTTTTTCCCCCAAAAAAATCATGAACCTACTAATCCTTGAAATTTTTTTTCTTAAAATATCTTCCACGAGGTTTTAAACTATAATTTGCATGACAGCAGTGTCTCAGCCAAATCTGAATCAGGGTCTTGCTTTTCAGGCATCATACATAATAATAAGCAACCTTTGTACTGAATATATGATAATCTACAAAGACAAGCTGGTAGGAGGAATAAAATTACTGCCATTTTTCTGATGAGGAGTTTGGGCACCAAGACATAAAGCAGCTTGGTCAAAATCACATTAGGAAGTTTGAGGAAGTGTCAGAATCTGAAGTGTCCTCTTTCTGACTCTCCTCTCCATTAAAAACATTAGTTTTTCTCCAAATATCCATTATTTCATATCTTGTATTAGGCCTTAAATGTTTCAATTTCAGTTTCAGGTGTTAGTGAACCTCTGATGTTACTGTTGTAAGTCATTTGTTTATGGAGGCCTCTCATAAGTACTTAATACATATACCTCAGAGATAAAGAATGCAAAGATATACAGACAAAAGAAATCAAAATCATTTTTCTGCAACTTCTGAGAGACTTTGGTATAAGCTATAGTGCAAATTATTACCTGTGGAAAAGATTTTAGTACAATACAAAATTGATTATCCTTTCTAAGTGTGGATATATTTCCATAGAAAAACCCTACTACCAAGGTGAAACAAAAAAAAGGAAATTTGTCTGTATCTGGAGGGTGAAAATTTTCAGAATAAGCTCTTTAAATTAAGATTCAGAGCATTTAATATTTCTTACCTCATTTTAAAATATAATATACTCAGTCAGCAGATATGATGTAAAAGGATATACAGTTTATATTACTCAGCAGGTATTTTAATAGATAAATCACTAATTATTGTTTTGAAGTTTGTATATAACTACATATCTGTTTTTAAAAGTCTTAATTTAGAATATATCTATTAAATGATGTGCAACAAAAATTACCCACATGACTATAAACTAATATTCTGATTTGCCAGAAAAATACCAAACCAAAAGATACTCCTGATCTTGTGTTCCTTGAAAAAGTAGACCTGATGTGAATAGGTGCAGAAGAATATGCTTTTGGGAAAATATGTAATTTTGTCAGTCAAATGGTATCATCGAGTAAATGTACAACAGCATGTACAACAAATGGAACAAGGGTAATTTGGTGTGAACCTGTTCCAAGAAAAAGCTGCGAGCAGAATTAAAGACAAATTTGAAAGTTCAAACATTGATGCAGCATAAAAATGTTCCCTGTCAGTCACGTGCTACTGAAGAAGTATCTAGGAACTGGGACCTACCTACTAATTTGAAGAAAAAAAAATGGAAGTAAAGCAGGAAGAACTGAATGAAACCACAGAGCCTTCAGGTCCTCATCTGAGAAGGTGTGTTTATTCTGACTGCATTCTAACATGAGCTTAAAGTTAAACTCCAATTTACTTCCCATTGACTTCATTGTTTAAACAGTAGTTTGCTGCAATGAGACCCAAGTGCACTCAAGTGAACCTTAACAAGCAAGTGGTGAAATGAAGGCAGATACTTGGAAACTAAGTGCTCAAAGAGGAGAAACAGAAATAATGAGCTATATTTGTAGCATGACAAAGAGTGTGTATTGAAAGGGGAAGGTTATTGTCATTAAATATAGTATCATTTCTTGCACCTGATTGTTCAGATTATCTTACTGCAAGCCAAAGTTAAAACGTAAAGAATCTGTGGAACAGCAGAACATATCTCTGACTGTTGTACATTTCAGAAGTCATCACCTACAAAGCGTGGTAACTGGGGCCCGTAAGCATTTGCATTGCCATCCCTAGCTTACCCCCTCATCTCCCCTCTCTCGTTGGTAATTTGGGATATCATCCTTCTTCAGTAATGACTTTGGTCTTTTCAAACATTTTGTCTGCGCTCCTGGCCTAAAGGATATATGTGCAAAACTTTCCACAAAGTTTGATATATTTGATAGTAAACAAGATCATTTACACCATGTGATTCCTTCAGAATGCCTTGGTTGTTCTCAAACATGACAGGCTTCTTTATGTACGTTAATTGTATTTTCTCAGGTGAAGGATCACTTAGAAACACAGTTACCCTTTACATGTATAGCAGTTCACTTACATTTATATCCTGAGAGCTATTTATACAGCTTAACATCTAATTGTGAACATCTGTTGCTCCCTGATGGAGACTATTTGAAAAAAGAATAATTTCATATTGTGAATTTTTACCTCATTCAATTATGATTGCAATAATGTTCATGTTGCATATATTTAGTAAAATGAAAACATTATTCTGTAATTCTCCCTTAATATATTAAAAATAATTGCTTCGGACAGCATAATTTCAATATTTATGCACATAAAATGGACTGTACAAAGATTGTGTTATAAAATTAGCTAAATCGCAGGAAAGTTTTCAGTTTCCTGAGTGGTTAATGGGATTTTATTGTAATTCTGTTTAATGCTAACATTGTGCATAATATGTTCTTTGTCTCATCAATAAGAGAAAAAAATTGTTTTAAGACTGAATTTCTCTTCCCTCCCCAAAAAACCCATAGAAAAAAAATTTCAAGATCAAGTAAAGGCCCTTTAGCTCATCAAGTATAGCTTTTTTCCTCAGTACTCTAGTCCCTCTGGGTGCCATCTGTTTTATGAAAAGCTCCGGGTGCTTTAGTTCTGCAGCCTTGGCTAATATATGTCTATAAATTTATAATTTAATTAGAACAGGATATGTCTTCTTGCTTTTCTTTAAATGTATTTTATAACTGTCCCTTTTTTACTTAGTCTATGGTAAACAAACATATTTATTTAGCATACCATTTATCAAAAAAATGTTTGACTTCTGACATATAAAGATATATAAAAGATTTTAAAAAAATATTTCTCACCTTTCACATAACAATAGGCACCAGCTAAGTATATTTTAAAATTAATTAATTACCATTATGATCTGAAAAATAAATCATTCTAACATGACATGTCTTCTTTCTTTTTTACCGTCAGCTCAAGATTCAGTTCAACAAAGCTTTAGATGTCAGAAATATTTATTAACTCTTCTATTTTAATTCTATTTAAAGTACTCATAATGAAATGATAACAGAGCAACAATCATTGAAACCTTTACTGGAAATCATACAAGTATTTAATTTCTACAACTCATCTCTCTTTTTTTTTTTTTTTTTCAGAAAAATAGAGTAACAGCTATATACTGGAATTTTAATTTGCTTCTCCATTTTAAATGTTAGCTAAAGATTCATTATAGCTCCTTCATTCCTGTAATGGACTAATATATGTTTTTTAAAAAAATGTATTTAATTCTTTTTTTGATCACTGAAGCTAATGTATGCATAAACTCACAGGCTTGGAGCTTAGAGGGACTGAGTTCTTTGTCCTCAATACAGGCAAAAAGCCACGTCTGGGCAGTCTCATTTACATTAATTATAATGTTGTTCCACCATAGTTTCAATTACCGCTTTTTATTGCTTCAGCTGGTATTTAGTGGATTGTTTATGCCCTTGCTAGATTTGTTATTGATCAAGGACATATGGGATAGAAATTCTGCCTGAATTCACCCTGTTCACCTAGCTAAGAAGGTCATTAGAATGCTGTTGCTCACAAAATGGAGAGCGGATCTGTCACTATCACCAGCAACTGCTAGTTATCACATAACAAGTTTTCCAAATACTCTGGTGTAGACTACAACAATACAGTGTCATAGAATGGGATAGATTTACTTCTGCATCAGAGCAGAACTTTCCAAAAAATCTTTATAGTCTCTGTCTCACCCAAGCAAAATATTACCTAAGGTGGTGTTTCTGTTTAAGTGTGCTTGACTCCACAAGACAGATGATTACTAACCCACTGTTCAGTTGGTTATATTCTTAATATTAGTAAACCATTGTTCAGTTAGTTATATTTTTAATATGGAATTAATGGATTTTGTTTGCCTAATTAAATATTAATATCATTATGCTGTCTTTTTTCCTTCATTTTTATATATAATTTTGTATTTCTGAAGACACCATAATTTTTGAATGCTTGTGGATGGGAACCAGAAAAACCTGGTTAATGGAAACTTTTAATACTATTATTATTATTATTGTTATTATTAAGAATTCTTAATAAATAAAATTTAAAACTAGTTGTTCAGACCACCTTCTTTCCAATCTTGGACAGTAAACAGCTTACTTTCAACCAAGACAAATACAAAGGGAAGGATGTTGAAGAACCAGGATTTTGGCCAGATTTTGTTTTGACGTATTAGGATGCAAGAAGAATGTAGAAGACCACATGACTCTTCTCTGTAAGGAATCTAAGTGCAGAGGCTAGCAGTCAGTTCAGGGATCTGATTCCTAAATGTCATAACCAAAAGAGCTTCAAGACATGAAAGAAGGAAAATAGATTTTTTTGAGGGCAATCCTTCAAAAGAAAAAGATGGCCTTTTGCCCTAACGAGGACAGAAAAACGCAAGAGGTTTCAACTTTAATGTTTCTTTGCAGTTAAATGCAAATTATCAGCCTTTTTGTTTGTTGAACTGAAAGTAAAACTCCACCTAAAAAATTTACATGAGGATTTTCAGTATCTGGTGGTGTCAGCCACAGCAGCATGCAAACTTGGGCAATGAAGGAGAAAGACAACAGAGACTCACAAACAGGCAGATTTCTGGGCTAAACAGTTTCAGTTGCCACTGTTTGATACTTTGTTTCCATATTAGAAATGATTTTTTTTTTTCCAGTAGAAGAAGAACCTAATACTGAAAAGTGAGAAATGAGTGACAGACCAGTGTGGACAGGCACTTTAGGAAAATCAAATTATTTGCTGTATTTTCAACTTTTAGAATTGCATTTGTAAATGGAGTCTGTGTGGTTTATATGTGGAATTCTTGAAATTACCAATATTTCCTAAAAACATTTAAAGAGAAGTAACAGTAGGTAAATCAGCATAAAATCTTGTTCACAAAAACACGTGGAATGGTTTCTGAACTACCTTGTGCAAACTCTTGACTCAAGACAGAATAGTTCAAATGCTTGTGTACTTAGTGTCAGACATACTAAATTATGTAAGATTAAGCATTTTGTTTTATAAATAGAAATGGAATTAAATAGAAGTTTAAGTTCTTATCTCATTTGAATGCTAAAAGAGCAGACCTTCTTGCCTCTCTGTGTTGATCTGGATTTCATGTGGTTCACTTTGCAATGATTGTTGATTTTGTCATATTTATATTATAATATCTTCAACAATTTCTGCATAGTCATCATAGCTTTATCTATTCTGTGGACAAATGTCTAAGCTAGGAGAATGAAAATTCTGTATTTTATTATTACTTTCACACTTATCCTTGAATAGACAGATTAAATAATATTTGACATTTTAGTTTCCACCCTACTTACACGATAAAAGCTATTTAATAGATTTTATGAGGACAGAGAACAGTATAACAACCATTTAGTTTGATCCTGACCAAGAAGGACTAGAGGATTTAGTGAGGTTACACACTCAGTGATCTTGAGCTACCACATATCTTTTCAGAGGGCTTTCAGAATTTTAAGTGATAAAAAAGGAGAATAATTTTCTATGCACTTCCTATGATTTGCTCTATAATAACAAAAATAGCAAAAAAAATTGGAATTTAAAAAAGATACAGCATGCAGTCTGAATTTCTATAGGTTTTATACCTTAGGGAACATATATAGTAAAATGAGAAATGTCTCTCTGTTTAGATACTGGTCAAGTTCCATCTAGTTCGATAAACAAAAAACATCTTTCTTTGTCTCAAATAATAAGACAGTATCTGCCAGAAAACATCAGTAGCAGGGCTGCTTCTAAGGTAGGAGTGGGAGGGTGACCCCAGGGCAGGCAGGGCAGTGCCACTCCGAGAAGGGAGCAGAGCAGAGTATGGTGGCTACAGCAGTGCATCCCACAGCACAGCCGTCAGCGGGCAAATGAGAGGTGATGAGTGAGGTCGAAGATTGGTCTGGGGGTGCAGTCAGCAAGTCAGGATGGGTGGGAGCAGAGCTGAGCTTGAGGACACCTACAGGAGGGCTCAGGTAGGGACCGGGTGTTCAGATCTGAGCTGAACTGAGACTCTGAGCACAGGGACAGGTGTGAATGGATGTATACGTGTGTGTTTATGGCGATGTTCAGGGTAGGGCTAATAGCCTCCCCTGAATATTAAGGCCCGTCTGTGCACTCAGGGCCCTGACTTTCAATTTATCAGAGTATTTTTTTAGCTCTTTTCTAAACTCTGTTTCTCTGTTTCTGTTTGTGAAATGTGCATATTAGAACTATACTCTGTATTCCTGTGTTTTGTCATTAATCCCATATTAATGTAAGTTATCCCTCTATTAATATAGAAAAATAAAATATTCAGCCTCAAAGCTCTTATGAAAGGTATTTCATAGTGTTCAGTATCCATGTAAACATGAATTTCTAATAATTTTCTGATGCATGGATTTAAGGCTACAGGATTCACCCTGTAGGTGTGAAATTTGTGTTTCCAATTGTATCATCATTTAATAACTTTGCTAAAATATATGTGATCCTTTTATTTATTTAAACCCCCTTCATCTAACAACCTGTTTCTTATTTACAAATAAAATATACGGTCTATGGTTTATTTATCAGAGAATTTTAATATGCCCCTTAAGTTTTTGGGTTCATACGTATCATACATACCATATTTATTTGGTACAAAAAATAGAACAAATTATGCTAGTTTTATGACTTGCTGGTAACCAAAGATAAGAAGAGGTATTAGTATTTATCTGATCTGCAAACAGACCTTTTTCCAACGGCAAAGGCATTCCACCTGCTGGAAGATAAAGCTGATGGAGTTTGTGTCCTCAATTCAGATCTAAGACTTAAAATCAATTCCGTTAGGGAAGAGTGATAAAGTCATTCTAGTATAGGTAAGATACCATGAATTTCCACATATACTGGCTCGAGCCCCTAGCTGTTACTGTTTCACAGGGATCTGCAATGTACAAACCTTCCATAAATACTTGCAACAGTTGTTGACTGTTAGTTTTCTCTACTGTAAGAAAAGCATGTTTATAATCTGCAGATTTGTGGATTTTTTTGCTTCTCTTAAATGCTTAACTATGAATTACCAAAAAAAACCCAAAATCAAACCCACATAACACAAAGCTTGATCTTCCAAACAAAACATCAGTGCAGAAGATACATAGGTTATTTATAGCCATGTAAAGCTGTATGAAAATGGTAATTATCATATTTTAAATATATTTTGCAAAAGCAAAGTTCATATTAACCTCATTTTGGTCTTTTAATTTAAGTGCATGTCTGTATAGCCATCGTGAGAATCAAATCATCTTTATTCACAGCTATATACAACACAAAAATACTTTTTGCCTTTACTCATACAGGAATTGAAATGGATTATCTAAAGTTAACATAGGCAAATAAATAATACACAATGTGTAAAACGGCATAAATTCTGCAATGTAAGACATATGTATCATTCATAGTGTATAATATATGATATATCAAGCTCTAAGAAGTAGTTACCAGTTTGTTTGAGATTTGCGATTTTCCCACAAATTTTACTTTGAATCATAGAATGGTCTAAGTAGGAAGAAATATTTGAAGGTCATCCAGCTCAACCTCCTTGCAATGAGCAGGGACAGCAACTAGATTAGACTGCTCAGAGCCCTGTCCAACCTGACCTTGGACACTTCCAGAGATTGGGTATCTACCATCTCTTTGAACAACCTTTTCCAGTGTTTCACTGGAAAATTTTCTCTCTTATAGCTCATCTGCGTCTCTCCTCTTTTATTTTAAATCCATCAACCCTTGTTCTGCTGCTACAGGTTCTGCCACAAGGTCCTGTTGCCATCCTTCTTATAAGACCCCTTTTGTTGAAAGGCTGCAACAAGCTTTCCCAGGTATATCCCAAACTTAAAACAGCAAAATATAACTAAATTTACACAAAAATAATTATTTCCACTCTGGAAAAAAAACTTTAAAAATTCAAAATGAACACATTATAATAGAAAAATATATGTAGTGTATTTGGAGCACCTCTGTGAAGAAAACTACCCAGTAAGCAAAGACAGAACTTAAATTAGATGCATAAGTTTTAGTCCAAGACACGACAAATTCATTAATACTTTCTTGAAATTCAGGTGGCACTAACCTGTTGGGATATTTTCTTGATTTTTTTCCCTTTTTCCTTCCACAGGTGGGTGCTGTCTGTTTTGGTAATGTTCTTTTGTGTGTGACTTTAAAGTGACAGTCATAGTTTTCTGACTGCCATCATTTTTCAATTCAAGGGCTAAAGTAACTAAACATAGAATCATCAGATCTTTTAAAGTTGGAAAAGACCTTTAAGATCATTGAGTCTAACTGATAATATAACACTACCAAGTCCACCACTAAACCACAGTCCTAAGTGCCACAGCTACAGAAAAGGTAACTGAAGATTTACCAAATTACCAGTGCTGAATCAGGTCCATGGTTTCATAATTTCTTATTTTTACTTGATTGAATTAGCTGTATGTGTGATTACTAGGACTTGTACCTGGTCTTGACTATGTTTTTATTTGAACATATACATTTTATTAATATTGAATCATACTACTTGTAAGATTTAATAATTAATAAAATTGGGATTCTATTGTTCTAGACACTGTATACACAGAGTGTATATAGATCACAGTGCTCAAATAACATACAGTCTGCATATGTAGACTAGAAACAGAGCTCCATATAGGAGGTATGCCTAAAGTGATTCAGTGCCAGTAAAAACAATGTTAATCATAAGTGTGTGTGTGTGTAGTGAACAGAGAGAATGAGAAAGAAGAATGAGACCAACTAAAACAAAAGTGGAAAGTAAAAGCAGTAGAAGAAATACCACTGGAGAAAAGAGATCATGTGAGCTTGAGAACAGGAGAGGAAGGTCTAGAAGTTATAGTTGCAAGAAGGGATGCTTCTATTTTTTTGATACTTAGTAACTTTCTTTTAGCAGTTTTAATTAAGGAACATATGGAGTAGGAAGTGAAGGCAAGAGAATGAGACATCTACATGAGGGACGAGAAATCTATTATCTGGTCTTAGTAGAGCCAGAGTTAGGAAGCCTTTCATCATCTGTTCTGCTTCTGTTTAGAACCAGTATTTCCCTCACCCTTGACCCATGCAACATTTTGCCACCTTCTGCAAGATATCCTTTCAGCTAAAGTGTAGTTGGAGTCAACTTACCAAAAAATCAGGTGCATTTAGACTTAATATGTCTAACATTTTCAGATTAATAAGTAATGGTATGTTTCCAGCCAATTATTCCAAGTGAGTACATTACCCAGTTATCAGACATCAAGCATATATGCTTGCTACTTGATTTTTTCAAGAGCACTCCAGCATGTCAACAGAAACACATACAGACAAGTTCAATGGACTAATTAGAAATTGGTTACAGAAAATATTATCGAGGACTCTCTTGTGTACAAGCTCATTTGCTGGTGGGTGAAAAGACACTCTGTTTCTATTATAATATTTGTTTCTCTCCAAGAAAGTTTAATGTAATAGAAAATAATTGAGAAGGCAGTTTAGAATTCCAATAAACCTCTTGTAAGATTTGACAAATTTCTTAATGCAATAAATATCCAATGCTTCTGAATTTTATAGCTTTTTCCAGATTGAAAAAAAAGGGTAAAAAAGAATAACAATCTTACTGAAGTGATGTGATAACTATGTCTAGAGAAATATGTAAGCAATGTTATGTTTAGGGAAAAATATGTGAAGTTTTATGACTTTTTAAAGGAAAAATTATGAACTAATTTTACTTTTCTATTCTAGACTAATAGGAAGACCAGCAAATACCATGAAATGAATGTTGAAATGTATTTTATTTTTATAAAATTTGATTTGTTGTTAATATCCTATTAATACATAATTTCTCACATAATACCAATTCCCTGAAAGATCTAAAACTCTAAAAATGCTTAGTAAGCTTTTATGTGAATATTTTTGCTAGGAAAATCTTCCTTTTATTTCTTTTCTCATTTATTGTTGATATGTTAGCAATAATCAAGTTCAGAAGTCAGTAGTCTTAATTTTTACTTTTAACAAAGCAAGTTCAGTTTGAAAATATTGTTTCATTATCTCAACAATATGTACAATTGCAAACTGATATCTAGTCAAGTTGCATTAGCAAGATTGATATAAATGATACAACTATGTAGTGCTTCCTTTCAGTTTTTTGAACAAACCGAAACTCTGCTGCCAAAAACCCCTGAATTAAAAAAAAACATTTCCAGTTTTATGTCATTATGTACTTTATCTCCATCTTAGAGATGTTTTGGGTTTTTCTAAATTTAATCCTTCCTAAACAAAAGGAAGTACAAAAATGCTGCTGAAGACTGCACAGAATTGTAAAAGGAAGCTGGAGGTACATTGTACCTTTCCAACAAGAGAAACTGTAGTTAAAGCTAGTGAAGAACAAGCCTGTGACAGACAATTGTTTGTATGTCAAACTATATGTATGAGGAATGTATAGCCACAGGCAAACCAGTGTCAGCAATGGTACCTGGGGACAACAATGAATCACAAAGAAAGGAATCTGAAAGAGACTAAGGCCCAAATTGTGTACTTGTGGCTTAGAGACAGCAGTCAGCCAACAGCAGTGTTTAATTCCTTTTCACATGGGGCAGAAGAAAATGAAAGACTCTGCAACCACTTTCTGCTTCTGGAAGAATCCCTGATAACAGAGAGAACAAGCAAGATGAAAGAAAACAGATGTCTTTCTACTTTACTCAATTAATTTGTGTTATGTTAATACACAGTCAACAGGATACCAGCAGTCAGGCTTTAAAATGTAAATCTTACAAATAAAATAAAATGTAAGCAAATAGTCTCCCTTAAAAACAAAAATCAACATAAACATAATAGAAGTGTTCTGAGTTTCATGTGTTGCCAGCATGTTACCAATCATTTTCAATACCTCTCTCTTCTAAGCAGGCATCTTTACATGTTCTGAAAAGAACATATTAAAATCAAAAACTTATCTGAGACCATTTTTTATATATTGATACATGACAACTTGTATTTTTGTTCTTGTAACAGTCAAAGAGCTTTTGAGAAACCCCAGGTCAACACATCCTGAATTAACAGAAAACTTATTATTTTAAACCCCATTATTTTAGTGGGTTTGGCTCATTGTTGATGAGACCAGCTGCAAAGGTGGCGTGGTTAGAAGGTGAAACTTACTGGGCAAAGAAAATGACTGTTGAAAAGTACTGACAGAGAAAGGACTCCCAAGATGGAACTGCCAGTCTGGGAACTAGGCCTGGGAATGATAAATGTCCTTGAAGTACAGCTGAGTACATAGAAACTTGACACATCCTGAGATACCACTGACAAACACAAAAAGCAAGGCACTGTAACAGCAACTTATTGTCTGAAAAGGTGGAAAACTGTCTGGAAAAATAAAATTACTCTGTACCTGGAGTACTACACCCAGCTTTGGGGTACCCCAGACATAAAAATATGAATCTGTTAAAATGGACCCATAGGAAGACCATTAAAATGATCCTCTAGAGGGATGAAACACCCCTCCTATGAGGAAAGGCTGAGGTGGTTAGGGTTGTTCAGTCTGGAGCAGAGAAGACTCTGGGGAGACCATATTCTGTCCTTTCAATATTTAAAGGGGGATAATAAGAAAGATTAAGGATTTTTTTTTTTTTTAAATGAAGGTTGACAGTGATAGGATGAAAGGTAACAGATTAAAACTGAAAGGGAAGTGAAGCACTGAAATAGATTGCTCAGAGAAGTTGTGGATTCCCTGTCACTGGAAATGATTAAGGCTGTTCTGGATGGGACTTTGAGCAACTTATCTAGTGGAAGGTGTCCCTGCTCATAGAAGGGATTGGAACAAGATAGTTTTTAAAGGTCCATTTCAGCTCAAACCATTCTATATTTCTGCCATCCTAAGACCTCAAAATATGAAGCTCATTCTCTTTTGCCCTCTCCCCACTCTAATGGATTCCATTTCCATTCTCTTTCAGTTGTAAAAAGCAGAATAGAATATAAGTTAGAGTTATAGATTTCGCTGGGCAGACATGACTTTACCTTTGGTCTCAATGGTTCATGTTAACAATTTAACTGTATGTAGTGTATCTGGTATCACTGCATGTGATGTTTCAAGTATTATTAAAAAGATTACATAAGAATACTCTAGCACCTCCACTTTGGTAGTTGGAGCATAACTGTACCGTAGTTTTCACAAATACTATTATCTACCTTGACACATTGGTACCTAAAGCACCCATTCTTCTCATAATAACTTCTAAGAGTGTATAACAAAGCTTTACTTCTACCTAAGAAGAAATTTCAGTGTAAGATGCAAGCTGGCAGCCAACATATCAATCAAGCTCTGAGAGGGCAAAAATAGAAAAAACAGGCCAAGATAATATGTAGAATCTCTTATTTAAGTTCAGTGTATACTACATTAAGTTTCTAAACCTCAGTTGCATTAGCTGAATTATCCATCATAATTCCATTTACAGATAAAAAGTTACTTCAAAGTTACACATATAGAAATGTTGAAAATAATTCAAGTTAAACGTATAATGTATCTTTTCTGAACCATGTTTACTGCAGAAATACAATCCAGCCTCCCAGCATGCTATGAAGATCATACAAATAGCTATTTCTCTTGAAGATATCAAGTCCTTAAAAGGAATTTCAACAACTTTCAATTACAAATCTAATATGATTATATAATTTACAAGGACTTTTTATCTTCTCATACTTCCCAGCCAGCAAGTAGTCTGGGGATACATGAGAAGCTGGGAGAAGACATAGCTGGGACAGTTGACCTGAATTTACCATAGGGATATCCCATACCATATGATGTCATGCTCAGCAATAACAGATGGAGGGAAAAGGGGAAAGAGGTGATATTCTGAATTGTGTCATCTGTTTGCCCAAATCTGTTTGCCACTGCTACATGTGGTGAGCTCTGCTTTCCTGGAAGTGGCTGATCATCTGTCTGGCAGTGGTAAGCAGTGAATGAATTCCTTATTTTGTTTTGCTTTTGTGCACGGTTTTTGCTTAATCCCTTAAACTGTCTTTATTTCAACCTTCTCATTTTCACCATTCCGATTCTTTTCCCCATTGTATTATGAGGGACGTGAGCAATTAGCTGTGTGGTGCTGAGCTGCCTACTGCAGTTAAGCTGCAACAGTCCTTTTTGGCACCCAATGTGAGTCTTCTCAGTAATAACAGATTTGAGTGTGTTGGGCTGAATTTATAGCTGCTACAGCTGTTCAGCCAGCAACTGACAGGCTCCTGTGCTTGCCATGGGGCTTGCATATTAGAGTCTAGAGTTTGTTAATGGCTGCTTTTGCTGTTTCTTGTACTGCTTATCATCTTACTGTGCTATGCCTGCAAATATTTTGATAACAGCAATGGTAATGTGCCTTGGCTAGCAGATGGACAGGGCATTTTTGCTCTTCCTGTGCTGCTGTATTGGACAGGTTGGAACTTCGGTGAGAACTCCAGTCAAAGGGACTGTGCCCTATGGATGAGTCCACATGGGAATAGGGATGCCTCAGAGGCATTTGTGGCCATGGATAAGACCATTTCAGAACATCTTATTGTCCAGAGTTATGATGTTTGTCTTCCCAAGTAACAGCCATGATGAAACCCTGCTTTCTTTCCTTGAAAGAGCTAAACTTCTGCCTGCAATGGGAAGTAGTGAATGAATTCTTTACATTGCTTTTCTTGAGCATGCAGGTTTTGCTTTAACAGGTTTAAGCAATAGGGGAGTGTTCAAGCAGCTGTGTGGTGCTTAGCTGCCTACTGAGGTTAACCTACAACAATTAACTAAGGGAATTTTAAGTAAGAATGCTTTATTTATTGTTTCCCATTATTGTTCAGATTTGTTGCTATCTTTGTTGATAGAAATGAGCTTTCACTCTCTTCATGTCCAACTTTTGATAAACTTGCAATGAAGTAGCGACCCTAGTAGTGCTAAAGGGATGAGTTTGTTACTATGGTAATGGTTGAATAATTAAAAAATTAAGAGTCTGACTTCATCACTAAGCTGAAACTACACATGCTCTAGAAGGTATTCCACTACTGTCTGAATCTAGATATCTCAAATAAACTTTTGGTCTTATCTTCTGTGAAGAAATAGCTGATTTGAAATGTTAATCATTTATTTCTTCAGTTTGAACTTGGGAGGAAAGAAAGAAGATGGCAATGGTATTTCAAAAAGCCTGCTGAGGCATATTCAGGAAGTTTGTAGTAGAACAGATATATGAATTTTAGGACTTTTTATCTAGGGACAACTCTATTATAGTGGAATGGAGTTTGATTTCTAAATAAATTGATAAGTGACAAATGGGCCATTCACTTAAGAGTTGGACTCAATAATCCTTGTGGGTCCCTTCCAACTCAGAATATTCTATGAAATATTCTGTGAAGTGTTTGTGTTTGCTATCCTACTAATGTCCCTACTGTATCTGGGGCATTTTTGAGGATTCTGGGGGGTGAAAATGATATGGAGTTCCATCGTTACAGATTTGACAAATGTTTAATTCTTTATAATTTATTTTGGGTGTCCATGTATTTGATTTCATTTGTGTTTTGTTAATATATACATTTTAAAACAACAAAAAAATGTTGTGCACAATTTAAAAAAAAATTCTTTGCAAATTCAAAGTAAGTAGTTTTAAATTATTTCAGATCATATGAATAGAGAAAGAAAGTTAAAAAATTTTAGAGAAACTATGTCCATCAAGTGCCAAAAAAATGACTGAAAGAACATGGCATATAAAACCCCATCATTTATTTCTTATCATTACACTGTTATCATACACTGCATACCAGAGAACATTAGATGAGATGCAACATTCAGTATAATGAAACAATCAAACTTAATACAATGAAGCAGGATATAAATACTTTATTCTTTTTGCATCAGTTGTATTTTAACCTTATCAGAAAGTCAGATCAAAGCTATTATTCAATAATTTGAAATGCATTTATCATAAAATAAAAATACAAATTTCTCTTTGCAGACATAGAAGTAAAGTTTTTAAACAGAAGATTCAAAATAGTGAAATGATGCCTTTGAATTCAAAGGTGCAAGAGCAATATACTACAGTTTCAGTTCTGGTATTTCAAAGAACATAATTTATACTAACTTGATCAGTATTCTTCACTGGCAAGAAAGGTTCCTTGTTTTTTTTCATTGATAGTGCAGAATAATCAAATTTATCAGCCATTATATGTCAGATACTTAGAGAATACTGGCCTTTTTAAAATTAGCACATGGAAAACAAAAGCTGTCTGAATTAAATAAGACAAAAGTCAAGAAGCACCCTGAAAATCTATTTGTCATCTGTAATGTCCTCCTTCAGTACAAGATGTGTGATTGGTTTATGCAAGGGGACAATGTACTTTTCATGATCATTGGTGATTTGTTTGGATACCTGGTATTTGGACAAAAAAGAGAAAGTGTGCATAATTCTTTCTGGTTTGGCTATGTCTAACTTTTCCACAAATAGGCTTTGATTTTCTTGAATTTTTTGCCTTATCAGAAATCAGTACAGCAATTTTCCTAGGTAAATTAAAAAAATGTCTTCTTTGAATATTGTGCCATTTCTATTTTTAAAACCCTACAAACTCACCTCACTTGTAGTGATTGCTACCCCAGTTATACACAGATACTGAGGAAACCCAATCTTTGGTCAGATCCTATTATAGTAGATATTCTATAAGCTCAATGTAAAAAAATAGTCTCTTCCTCAGATAGTTAATTTCTAGAAATGAACTCTTTTATACAGGCAAGTGTCTAGGAGGCACTTGCATGTGCAGTTGATCTATTTGTGTTAAAAGTACTTGGAAAACAGAGAACTTGAATGATGACTGTGTTACCCAGGCTACCTCCCTACAGCTGTACTTAGGTGTGTATATGGTTTGTCTTAACACCCAATTTCTCACTTTTAAGATAATACTGACTCAAATGTTCAATGCTATCTTGACATGGATTCCCAAAGACTAAATATGCTTTCTGTAGTTACTGATACGCTTCACCCTGGCAGAATGCAAATCATTTAACCTGCTAGTTTGAACTTCTTATTCTAGGTTCTGGTGGTGCATGTCAATATGGCGTTAACTAGGGATTTTTCTTTTTAGAAGGTCCTCCTCTCAGGCATCATGAAAGAAGGAAATGTCTGGTCCTTATGGGGATTTAGTTCTTTTCGTTGAAAACATCTTTTTTTTCCCTTTTATTTTGTTTTTCCATTAATTATTTCCTTATTTTTATTTCATTTTTATTTTTGTAATTTACTTATTTTTCTACCTTTTCTTTCTACCATTCTTCCTGTTTATGACTTTATATGAATACTTTTTAATTTATATTTAAAATTAATGTATTGACTGAAAAGGATGAAAAACTTCACTATATGAAAAACTACTATATTGTCCTCTTGCAAAAACCATGTTTTTCAAGTTTTACAGATTGATTTTAAGAAAATGAAAGGGAAAACTCCCAACTTTTACATTTTCTAAGTATCACAAGAGCCATATTTTTTATTTGGTTAATGAGAATATGATTAATATGATTCCTAAGATCTTCTCTAGGTGATTCACATGCATGTATTAGAAAAGCTGATCCCATTAGAAGGGGATACTGTCATCTCTTTGACAATAGACTATTTCAAGGAGATAAATTTAACAGGCTCAGAAATTAATCATGTAAGTTCAGAGGGTTTTAAAATATTTTTTTGTTTGTGCTTGTTAAGGAAAGTCATGGTGAAAGTACTGAACTGTTTTAGAGAATGTGATAAGGGTTTAATTAAATAGTGTTGATCAGTGGATATAGTGTTCTTCATTGAAACATCACAAAGTATCATTGAGGATTCACTGACAAGCCCTTAAAAAAAAAAAAAGGGAAGATACTGTGCATCTTTGTGTGGCAGGAGTACCCACACACCCCTGCCCTTAGCAAATACCTGACAGCTGACAGCCTCTCTTGCGTTTTCTTTCACACCTCAGAGCACAGCACCACAACTTTCCCCTCCCCACCCCCTGGAGTTGGGAAGGAGATGGGTAGGATGCCTTTACCCACAGAGAGGGTTCCCATACAACAAGAGGCCTCAGACCAGAGAAGTTTCTGGGCCATGACCACCACACCTGACCCAACCAGTAATACATGGGGCCCCTGCCCTGTGTGGTCTCCCTTGGATAAGCAAGTCTGTGAGGAAAATCCCTTCCCTTGGGTCTGGGACACTGTCTAAGGAGACTTCATGGAATTTAGTGCCCTCACCAACCCTCCCTGGGCAAGTGACTATTTTCTGCTGGATATCTGTGAGTGATCCTTCAGCCCTTTGGTGGGTTGAACTGATATCCTGGGTATCCTTGAGCGAAAGGCCTCCCATGTGTGTACGAATGTGTGTGTGCTTTGAGTCGTTGTCCTTTTCCATGGGGGTCATTGTCCTTTTCCATGTAGTGACATTATCCTCTAGGAGTACACCAAACTTACCAGGTCTTCATTTTTGTTTTGCAGATTTTACTTTGTACTCCAGAAACACAAGCACAGTGCATAAAAAAAAAAAAGCTACTGAAATTCATTATAAATAATATCCAACAATATATGTGAACAGGGACTTAATAACCAATAAATATACAACATTTGTGTTCCAAGTTGTCATCAGAAACAGGAATAGTCAATGGGGAGCTTGAGCAGGTCTCACTGAAAAGGAATACTAAGGAAAAAGCATGGTGAAAATCATCATCATTGGCACTTCCTGCCTTTGGGGGAACCCCACAGGGAAGGATGTGTATCTGTGTTCTCTCTCTGTTATAACTGCTCTTACCATTTCATGAGAGCATTTTTCCCCTCAACTCCTCTGTTTCTCTCTCTCTCTCTTCATAGTTACAGTTCAAGTATGCCATCAGCTACACATTCTCCTAATAAATGTTCATATATATGAAATTGTGTTAAGATTTTTCCTGCAACAAGCATCTATTTAGTTAGAAATTCTCAATAATTTTATGAACTAAAGGAGAAGACAAAGTTGCAGTATGTATTATTATTTATTTTTCATCAACCCTTTAATACAGTTCAAAATGGACAAGTGTTGAGTATGATTCTATCTGCCTCAAGTGAGTAGATATTTTAGTTCAGTGTCATGCTTTTAATTTTGTTAGAAAGATTTTGTCTATTACACCCCTGAAGCAATAAATCATCCAACTTCCCTAATTACCCTTCAAGTCACTTGAGAATTTGAACAGAAATATAAGAAACACCCACCTCTTTTGATCAGATGAAAGATTACTTTAAAAGCTTGTATACCAATTTATCACCAGGAAAAGACAAGTTTCCACTTTGTATTTTATAAATTATCTAGTTATTCGACTTTTCTGCATTTTTCAGAGGACCTTTTCCCTCTTTTAATATCTAATTAAATAATACCTTTTTAGAGTGGAAAAAAAAGTTCTAAAAATAAGGCTTATCTGTTGGAATCTGAAACTTGGCTATCAGCAGAAAAAGAATTGATAGAATTATGTAGCAGGTTGTGGACAGCAGGAGCTGGAAGAAACTCCTTACTCTGAGGAGCTTCATCACAAGACCCGTTAATACTTAGCTCTGCTTGATTGTCCTGTCTCCTTCAGCAAGGTATGAAAGACCTTGTGGTGATGTTGTCAGACAATGTAGAAACTGTTTTGTTCTCTCCCCCTCCATGTGGTCCTTGCTATGGGAAAATATGAACCACTTGTGTATCTGTAATAGAGAATTCTGTAATACTCTAGTTAGCATAACCCATCCCCTAGTTAGCATAACCAGTCCTCTTCATTAATATGTCCTGCCTCCAAGACTCTTATATTATGTGTCACGTGTTCAATAAATATTCCAGTTTCTACCCCTGACCTGGAATCGCTTAGTTTTTGACCTCCACACTTATCTATCTAATCAAGTGACTTGAAAGTAATTTTATTGTAATTTATGCAGATATTCTTATATATTAGCTTAAAATATAGTTCTATATTTGATTTATGTGATAAAAAAAACGAGTAGGGAAAAAAAATTAGCTCTTAATTTGGTTAGTGAAAGATTCAATCGCATGATTATCAGTATTAATTTTCACAAGACGTGCTATACTTTCACTTCATAACATCTACTGTTTTTCAATTAGCTTTAATTGTTTGAAATATTTGTGGAGTATATTTTCTCTCTTTTTCCCCCTCTCCCCTGACTTTTTTACCTGCATTTTTGTATGAGGAACATCTTGTTATGACCAAATAGTGTTCTACAGCTGCAAAAGTAAAACATACCAATGTTTGTAATTGACACATAGAAATACATAAAGCAAAGTGACTTTCTAATATACTTTTACAGTACCTTAAATATGCTCACTAAGATAATTTAACCAAGCAAATCAAAATACATTATGTGTAAAACTACCTGGACTCCTTCGGAAGCAAGGTACTATATATAGTGTACATATTCTTATGTATATGGTTACGAGACATTATAATGGTTAAAAATTACTGAGGTATATATTTTCCTTTTGATGTACCTACTAGAAAGATGTAAGGATACACTGTATACCTTGAATCAAAAATCTGTCAAAATAAAGGGAATAAGACACTGTGTAATTTGTCTTGCACCAGCGAAATCCACCCTTTTGGCATGTGAAGATAGTTAATAACTGGAAAAGATGGAGGAATTCCTTCCCTCTACCACTCTCTGGAAACAGAGCAGGTGAATAAGCAGAATAAAGGAATATCTGAGTATGTCTTGGTGAAACACTCTTAAGAGTTCCATCAAAATTAGCTTGACCATTCACTTTATGCATTTGATAATGCATGTTGATTAGAGATGAAAAACACAATTGTAAATACAGGGAATATCACACCAAGTATGATACTTGGGCTTCTACCAATTCCAATCTGTAATCTGCCTGCAAACTTGAAGAACTACCATCTGCCTCTTTTCAGGACAACCAGACCAGGCTCCTCACACAGTTGACACAGTGTAATTTAGCAACAACATGAATATAATCTTCAGAGAAACTTAAAGCATTTTAACACTTATTTCAGGACATATCTGGGTTTGAATTATTTTCTTTTCTTTCTTTTTTTTTTTCCCTCCTGACCCAGTTTTTTTATTTTATGATGCTATTGTTTCCAGAGGTTCAATGTTAGATAAAATAGAAACAAAAAGATAAAACACAAACCATTTATTTTTTTTTGTCAAATGAATTATTGCTATTCAAAAACCAAGCAATAATTCACAGTGGCATTGAGTCATCAATAATCATTTATCCTTCACTCACTCTTAAGGAGGATCCATCTCCCATTGAAGTTAATGACTAAGCTGCAGTTGTTTTCAATGAAACTAAAGCAGGTGTCTTTAGCACCCAGGTTGTCATATACCTATTGGAAATACCAAAAAAAAAAAAAAGTCAATCAGAAAAATAAAAATCTACTGACAAAAAATCATCCAAAAAGTATAGTGGACATCTATCTATCAAAAAATACTCAAACCAAAAACACCCTCTATGATCCTCTCTCTCCTGTCTTGCTTCCATGCTTTTCCTATTTCCTTTGTTTCTGCTGAGTAAGTAAATTGATAGGGATTAAATTACACTTTTTCTTCCATAAAGAATCCAGCTCTCGAAATTATGTTTATTAAGCCCCTAAGTAATGTGATTCTTGTAATATGAAAACTTCCTCAGGAATAATTAAAATTCTTCATTAAAGCACATTTCCACCAAAACTGATAATAAAATATGTGGGGAAAATACAGTAGGAAGTGAGACACTTGCTAAAAACATTCAGATATTTTGTTTTCTTCCTCGCAGTCACTTTGCAATAGTGGTATCATAGATATTGTATGTCTAGGATATATCAATATATATTGTATGTCCGTATATATAAAATAGTCTATATTATTGCATATAATATACAATTATTTGTTGTATAACTACTATTGAATCTAAGAGTTCAAATTAAGCAACAATTAAGCTTGACAGAAGCATAAGTATAGTAAATATTTTTTATCTCTGTCATTTGCTTGAATGAATGTTCAACATAACTGTTATAGGTTATAACTCTGAGAGAGGAATTTTTCTTTCCCTGCTTCCCTGTAAGAGAAACAGAGCTCGAGTGGGGAGGGGGGAAGGGAATCAATTAGCCTTACAAATGGTTGGCCAGGCTGCATTCCATGCTAATGGCCCATTCGGAGACCGGAGCGAGGGGGGAAAGGTTTTGGAGAGCTGGCCGCCCGGACAGAGGACAGGTCAGACCACAGAGTTCTCTCACTGGGATGGAGACAGGTACTGTATCCAGGCATTTCTGGAGGAAAAGTCTGGGAGCCGGTTTTTCTGATTCTTTCATCCTGGTGAGGCCTGACAACCGGCCCTTCACCTCCAATGCCTCGTGACTCCCGCCGGGACCTACTGGTTGTTTTTCTTCTTTTCATCGGAGAGGTCTGTGCTTGCTGGGAGAGGAGGGGAGAGCCTTGGAACACCGTCACCTGGGAACAGTGAGTCCCATAGGAGTGAGCTGCTTTTCCTTCTACCTTTCTCCCACTGGGGTGAAGGGTCTCCGTTTTTCCTTTCAACTTCTCCCACCATTCCAGACCCCCCTTCCCGCGTGGTGACCGCCAGAGCCCAACAGCGCCCCCTACCCACTACCACAGAGAACTGCAGGCTCTGCACCTTCAGCGATCAAACAGCGCCCCCTTCAGGCCATGATTAGGACTGGGCTAAAGGACAGAGAAGTATTTATTCAGACTTTTTTTGTTGTTTTTTTTCTAGGAATACTGTCTAGTGTTTTTTTGTGTGTTCTGTTACTGTTTTTGCCAACATACACATACCTTTTAATAAAGGGTTGTTATTTCTTCTGTTTTTTCCACACTTCCTCTATTAAAGCCCCTTAATTTTGAATTTACAATTGCTGAGAGAGAGGAGTTTGTTCTATCTCATAACTCATCCTCTTTAGCAAACATTCCAGTCCCCTCAGACTGAGACAATAACTTTTCTACCAAACAGTTTCAGTATGCTTACTTATTATAATAGACAAAAAAATGAATATGAAAATGCAAGAAACCTCTTTCATGTATCTCAGAAATGTTAAAATAGTTAATTTTGTGATGTCTGGTTTTTTATGTTGCTGAATAACTTTGTTATATATTTAGTCACAAAATAACTAATAATTTAACAACCATCAGATCAAATAATTTACTTCTGATATCTTTTATCATTAGACAGTGTAAAGCACAAAGAAAAGGTCATATAAATGCAGTCAATATGCACATATGTACTCAGAGAAGTAATGGAAATGTGTTTCTTCTTTCAAAACTTTACGAATTACTTAAATTTCCACACATGAAGCTGCTTTCAAAATATTATTATATTGATTTAAAAAAAAAATATGAAAGATGAGTGCTTTTATTTAGAAACACAGTACACATCTAGAAACATCAGAACCATGCTTGATTCTGCGAATAGTGGACGCCCTGAGTGTTGCTCTGCCCTAATCGCCCACGAATTATCACGTCTCAACATTGACATAGCTGCTCTCAGTGAAGTTTGTCTCCATGAGGAAGGCAGCCTTAGAGAACACGGTTCCGGTTACACACTCTTTTGGTCAGGTAAACCCAGAAACAAAAGGCATCTCTCAGAAGTTGGCTTCATGATCAAAAACTCTATTGTTCCTAAACTCGAAAATCTGCTGATAGGTCACTCTGACCGCATTATCTCCCCACACCTTCCACTAAACAACAAGCAACATGTTGTCCTCTTTAGTATATATGCACCAGCTCTCCAAGCTCACCCTGCCAAAAAAGATAAATTTTACACTGACCTGCTCCGCCTTACCCAAAAGGTTCCCACAGATGATAAGATCATTATCCTTGGTGATTTCAATGCCAGAGTAGGAAAGAACTTTGAAGCCTGGAAAGGAGTATTAGGCAAGCATGGTGTTGGAAACTGCAATGATAATGGTTGCCTTCTGCTAGATTTCTGTGTGGAGCAACAGCTCACCATCACTAACACTATCTTTCAACAGAAAAATAGTCTGAAGACAACCTGGATGCATCCTAGATCTAAGCATTGACACCTCATCGATTATGTCTTGGTGCGACGGAGAGATGTTCGCGATGGCAATGCCCATCACACCCGTGTGATGCCCAGTGCAGAATACCAAACAGACCATCGACTTGTGCGCCGCAAACTTAACTTCAATCTTAATTTCAAAGCTAAAAGGGGTAGTATCCCAAGGAGGAGACTCCAAGTTAACAATCTCCAATCAGCCACAATGAGAGACCGATTCCAGGCAAATCTTCAAATTAGGCTTGAAAATCATTCTATAGATTCTATAGATCCCTCTCCTGAAACACTCTGGTTCCATATTAAAAACAGCATCCGGTAGTCCTCTGAAGAATTCTTAGGGTTCTCCTTCAAGAAGAACAAGGACTGGTTTGATGAAAACAATCAAAAGATCCAGGAATTGCTGAGGAAGAAGAGAGTTGCTCATCAAACACACCTTGCACTGCCTTCCTGTCACGTAAGAAAAACTGCATGCCTTACATGCAGCAAGCTCCAACAGAAACTCCATGACATACAGAACAAATGGTGGATCAATCTAGCTGAAAAAACTCAATTATGCACAGATACGGGTGATCACAGGGGATTCTATGAGGCCCTGAAAACAGCATACGGGCTTACATACCAGATCCAAAGCCCTCTACTCAGCGCTGATGGTCAAACGCTTCTGACAGATAAAACCTTCATTCTGAATCGATGGTCTGAACACTTTCAGACTCTTTTCAGTACTAGCCGTGTAGTTCAAGACTCAGCAATTCAGTCCTTCTCACAACAACCAACAAAATACGAATTGAATAGTGCCCCCACTTTGGGAGAAACCCTTAAGGCCATACAGCAGGTGAAAATTGGCAAGGTAGCTGGGGTTGATGGAATTCCACCTGAAATCTGGAAACATGGGGGCCATGCACCCCATGCTAAATTTCATGAGTTCGTACTATGCTGTTGGGAACTACCATCAGACCTTTGTGATGCAGTCATCATCATTTTGTATAAGAAGAAAGGAGTTAAATCAGACTGCTCAAATTACCATGGTATTACTCTGCTCTCCATTGCTGGCAAAATCCTGGCAAGAATACTTTTGAACATATTAATACCCGCTATAGCAGAAGGAATTCTACCTGAAAGTCAGTGTGGTTTCAGAGCCAACAGGAGTACCACAGACATGGTATTTGTTCTCAGACAACTGCAAGAGAAATGTAGGGAACAGAATAAAAGTCTCTATGTAACCTTTGTTGATCTCACCAAGGCTTTTGATACTGTGAGCAGAAAAGGTCTATGGCAGATTTTGGAACATTTAGGATGTCCCCCCAAGTTCCTTAAAATGATCATTTCACTTCATGAGGATCAGTGCGGCCAAGTCAGATATGGTAATGCACTTTCTGAGCCCTTTCTAATAACTAATAGTGTGAAAAAAGGCTGCGTTCTTGCTCCAACCCTATTGACACTCTTTTTCAGCATGATGCTCCAAAGGACCATGGCAGACCTCGAGGATCAGGACAGTATCTACATTTGATACCGTACTGATGGAAGTCTATTCAACCTAAGGCGACTAAAGGTCCACACCAAGACCTTAAATCATCTTGTCCAGGAACTGCTTTATGCTGATGACGCCACCCTTGTTGCCCACACAGAAGCAGCTCTGCAACGTTTAACATCCTGCTTTGCAGGCGCCGCTGAGCTCTTTGGGCTGGAAGTCAGCTTAAAGAAGACAGAAGTTCTCCATCAACCTGCACCTCAGGAAGTCTTCCATCATCCCCATATCACCATTGGCGAATCAGTGCTCAAATCAGTCCAGCAGTTTAATTACCTAGGTAGCCTCATCTCCTTGGATGGTAAGATTGATGGGGAGATAGACAACAGGTTAACAAAGGCATACAGTGCTTTCAGAAAGATTCATAAAAGAGTTTGACGAAATAAACACCTGAAGAAAAGTACCAAGATCAGTGTTTACAAAGTCATAGTGCTGTCTACTCTTTTATATGGATATATGAATCATGGGTCATCTACTGCCACCACCTACATCTCCTAGAACGCTTCCATCAATGCTGTCTCCACACAATCCTAAACATCCACTGGTCAGATTATGTGACCAATACATCTGTTCTAGAACAAGCAGCTGTCACAAGTATTGAGGCCATGTTGCTGAGAACACAGCTGCACTGGGTAGGGCACGTCTCAAGGATGAAGGACCACCGCCTCTCTAAGATCTTACTTTATGATGAACTTACCACCGGCTGCCGCAAGAGAGGAGCCCCGAAAAGAAGATACAAGGACTCCCTGAAACAGCATCTCAGCCTTGGCCATATTGATCAACATAACTGGTCTACTCTGGCATCCAATCCGGGGGCCTGGAGACACACCGTTTATAACGCTGCTGCTTCCTTTGAGAACACACACAGGATTACTCTCGAGGAGAAAAGACAACGCAGAAAGAACTGTGTCTTGCAGAATTTACCACCTAAGGCGTCTTTCTGCTGTGCCTTTTGCAATCGGATATATCTATCTCGTATTGGCCTTATTATCCACCAACATGCTTGTAACAAATGTGGATAGAGCCTTTCCCAAATCTTCGTTCGCGAAGCCTAGCCATGATTATTACACATTGTTATAGGTTAGAAATTCAGGAGAATTTTTCTTCCCCTGCTCCACTCCAAGAAAAAAATGAGTGAGTGAGGGGAAGGGAGTCAATTAGCTTTACAAAAGATCTGGCCAAATCCTGGCTAATGGCCCATCAGAGGCTGGGAGATGGTTGGCTCTGTTTGGAGACGGGAGAGTCAGACAGCGGAGCTCGCTCTCTCAGACGGAGGTGGGGGTCTGCGAGCAGGCATTTGGAGAGAAGGCCTGGAAGCCTGTTTGTCTGGCTTCCCGTTCTGGTCAGTCCAGACTGCTGGTTTCAACTTGCCTGGGAGCTGTCTTTTGTCTCTAGCCCAGACCTGCTGTGCTTTCATCAGAGAGTTTCTGTGCTTGCTGGGAGAAAAGGAGAAGTTTTTTGGTACGTCATCAACTGAGAACCTGCAGGTCATGACAGGATACTACAGGCCCTGCACCTTCAGCAATTCAACAGTGCCCCCTGCAGGCCATGATTAGGACTGCGCTAAAGGACAGAGAAGTATTCATTGAGACCTTTTTTTCTAGGACTACTGTCTAGTTTTTTTGTGTTCTGTTACTGTTTTTGCCAACGTACACATATCTTTTAATAAAGGGTTGTTATTTCTTCTGTTTTTTCCACACTTCCTCGATTAAAGCCCCTTGATTTTGAAATTACAATTGCTGAGAGAGAGGAGTTTGGTCTATCTTATAACTCATCCTCTTTAGCAAACATTCCAGTCTCCTCAGACTGAGGCACACATCTAGAATATATAGCTAAAATGAAAGAATCCAAGATTGTTAAGAGGAATAAAAACAGAAGATACATCTGAGAAATGAAGGATACAGATGAGTTCTGGTAGCACTCTCCTAGTTGAATGTAATGATAGTCATTTCCCCCACAGCATTTTAATAATGTACTATTATTTATGAACAACTATAGCACTAGTGTTCTGTCAGGCAGCTCTATTTTCCATTACTGCAGCCTGTCCTGGACATTTTATGGTCATCTGTGAAATCAGATGTGTCTGAAAGAAAGCTATCTGCAGTAAATTTATTTATTGAAAAGTGATGGCAAGACTTTCTATAAGGAAAAAAGGATCAATTCAGAGGAAAAAACCCAAACCAGTAGTCAGTGCAAGGCTTATTGCTGCTTTTAAATGTGAAAATCAAACACTCTTTCTTTCAACAAACAGGCTAACAAAAATGAAACTTACAGGTTTTCAGATATTGCCACTGACTTGTTTGACTGACCTGTTCTCATACAGTGGAAAGTAACCTGCAGCTTCCTTCAGTTACACAGACCAAAGAATACTTGATGAGTTTACTCTTGATTGAGAAGACCTAGAGAAGGAAGAAAAAAACCCTGCATTTCCTATCTCAACGCCTTCCTGTGAACTAAAGGTACAAGATAGCATATCAAAACACTTTGAAATACTGATTATTTTTCTCTGCATTTAATTATATTTCTAAGACAGTTCTGAGTATTTCCACAGTTTCATTGTATTAAAGTTCAGTTATACAGAGTTTTATGCAAATCTACTCAATTCCTTAAGTGGTAATTTTACTTGGACTGCTTTTTTTGTGTGTTTGTAATCTCATAGGAAATCAGATGACTTCAGTAGAAGCAGGATTCAACCTGCCAGTCTTACTACTTTCATTTTGTACACTCTCTAAATTGACACGGACTAAAGAACCAAGCAAGGTGAATAAATTAGGAATTCTTTTTCACTATTGTTCTTTTCCACTGATGACTTATAAAATGTGCTCAGAATGCACAAACAATTAGTTTCTAAAGTTCTGTAAGGATGGTGATTCAGTGATTTTTTTCTTTTTTCTTTTTTCTATTTCTATGTTTAATCATGCTCAGTGTAACAATATTTATTTCCTATTATTTAATCTAAATAATATCTTTTAAAAATTTAAGCCAATTAACTTTTTGGTATACAAGTGAATTGTACACGCTCTAGGATGTATACTGGGATATGTCAAAAAAGATCTATATACCAATATTTAACAATATTAAAGACAGAAATCCAAATTATTTGTTTACATAGAAAAGATTTTTTTTTTAAGAAGCTGCAAATATGGTCCCCCTACTTTTCTCCAAGCTAAAAGGTCTTTCCCCAGCTCCCTCAGCCAGTCCTTGTAAGATCTGTGCTCCAGACACTTCAGCAGCTCCATTACCCTTCTCTGGACACACTCCAGCACCTTCATGTCTTTCTGGTAGCAAGGGGCCCAGAACCGAGCACAGGATTCAAGGCGTGACCTCACCAGTGCCGAATAGAGAGGGAACAACCACTTCCCCAATTCTGCTGACCACCTGGGCACACGGATGGCTCTCAACCAGCACCTCAAGGTCTTTTTCTGCTGAGCAGCTTTCCAGTCACTCTCCGCCCACCCTGTAGCCCTGCTTGGGGTTGTTGCGATCCAGGTGCAGGACCCAGCATCTTACCTTGTTGAATCTCAACAAGCGGATGATCTTATGTGGACACATTGATTCAAAATTGAGTTCTCAGTCTTAAAATACATTCCGGTAGAGTCTGTCCATATAGATGTCTGATTGTAGCTTATTATAGTTTTCTTTTTAAATGTAATTGGATATAGTTATCTAGTTTTTACTGTGTCACAAAGCCCTAAATCAAAGATTTGCTCCTATTTTGAGAGATTTTACTCCTATTAAACCTAAAGTGTACAGAGGTGCATAAATACATATAAGTGTGTGTGTATATGTCTATACACATATGTATATTTGTGTATATATATTTATGCCTACATATTTATGCATACATATTTTAAAAATGTATAAAGGAACATTTTTAAATTACTCCAAAATGTTAAGTATTTGTCAGTGTTTGTCAAGTTGATTAAATAGCTTTCAGAACATCTGAAAGTCACATTTCACTTGAAAAGGAACTAAAATAGAAATACAGTATAGAGATATGTTGTCAGTAAGTAATTTACAAATAGACAAAATTATAAACCATGAAAGAATGGGTAAAACTGAACTTATTTCTCTCATGTCCAAATTCAGTGTTACCATTACCACCTGAAATTGACTAATTCTTTTTCGGGTGCATTTTATGTACTTAATCTTTTTTTTTTTTTTTTTTTTTTTTTTTAACTCTGAACCCATTTAAAAGCTTTTGAATGTGCATATGCTTTTAGATTTTATCTTTTTATGCTTTTTTTTCTTTTTGCTTTTCTGACATGTTTTATTCTCTTGGTGAAACCTGTCACTGCTGTATCGTTGCCATCCATTTTTTCTTAAAATTTCTTTTTATTAAGCACTTGCATAGGACTCGGGACTTTGAACTACCACAAAAAATGGTTCAAAGAATTATATATGAAAGAGGGGCCGATCTTGGTGTGATAAGCTAAGAGAGAAATACTCATCAGTTAGACAGATTTTACCAGTGGTTGAAATATGGATGACAAATCATATATACAGAAAACGATTCCTCATTGGTCCCCTTACAAGTAATCACAAATTCTTAAAATACCTTTTTTTTTCCCTCTCTTTGGTAGGGTCAGCACTTTGTCTGTGTCTGAGAAATTAGTTTGACAAGACATTTGAGTTTTCATGTGCCAGATGATGCTAAGTGGGCAACGAATGTTATTTCTGTCTTGGTTTATGTATTTTTAAAATATTATTTATTAAACATGTCTCTCTTTAAAATGGAAAATGCATAATTTGTATATGTATGTACCTAAAACTTATATTGGGATAGCAGTATTTCTTTGACAAAAAAGAAATATTTATTCTTTTTGCAACAAAATTTTACACTTCTCCATGGAGGTCTCTTCTGTTGCAGGTGCATACCAGTGGCTGTCAGGACCAATACTTGGGCAGGATGTAAATTATTCCTATTATATAGGGTCTGACTGTTAACATTACTGTTTTCTATACTGATACTGGCCATGCACCTAATGATAGCTGCAGACAACATTACCTCCAGGGAGGTAATGCCCTCTGAGAATTACACCACCCCACACAGTACACTTCTGGTTCATCTTGGACTTCAGTTTAGAAGAAGGAAAAAGACAGCATGCAGAAAATTTAATCTGTTCATCTACAAAATATTGTGGTAGCCTAATTAATGTTTCAACAGTCTACTAATCCAAATTACATTATTAAACAAAAAAAGCCTTATCTACAATTTTCTTTAAAATGCTATACTAAAAATCCTTCCTGTAGAAGGACAAAGTGGAACCAGACTCAGAGGTGCCTATCAAAAGGATGAGGGGCAGAAAACACAGTTCTAATATAGTTTCCAATTAGACTTAGGGGAAAAATACCAATCATAATTAGAATGGTCAAACACAGACTGTCCAGTCAAGCTGTGGAAACCATGGCCTTATAGATATTCTGAATTTGATTCTCCAAGATCCTAGACAACCTGACCTAAATTACTCCCTTTTTTGAGCGGTGGATTGGACAAGATGACCTTTAGTGTCTTTTATAACAGAGATTATTCTCTGAATCTCTCTATGCTGTGGTCGTTGCCATAGCATCTGAATGCGAAAAGCTTTACCATTTCAGTAATAAGATGTAACTTTTATATGTCTATACTTACATTTTAAAACATGAGATACACTAGAGAAGTGATACAAGACATTTTATATTGAAATAGACCTTTATGACAGCAGACTTTCTTTCAATCAGTAGAACTTAGGTCCTTGTTTCACAGTCCTTCTTTCTTGACATAGACCTCAAATACCTCTAAGCGCAAGTTCTCAAAAATAATTTAAATCATCCTAAAACTAACTCCTTTATTAATACATAATGTTAAGAAAGACTTGATCTTTTTTAAAATAATTATACATTTTATCTTAGTGGTGGAAACTACCTGGTCTGATAAATTCATGGTACAGCAGTAGCAGGTCCGAAAGCCTTCAGATCCAGGCTTGTACCTAATCTAGTTTTTTTGGTGTCAACCATAGAGAAAATATGTTTCTGAGTCCTGGTAACTTTGGAAAGCCTTAGAACATAGGGCTTGTTTAAATCAACTATTTCTGAGACCTTACAGTGACTATACAGACAAATATTTGAGGGTCATAAAAGGGAAAGAAAGGAGTCACTGAATTCCAGGTAAAATATCACCTACTTATTTGGAGAATTACTCTTTGTATGTTTGCAGAAAAGAGAAATAGAGAATTAAAAACATATCAGTCACTGGGACCAGTACACCCACACAACCATATTATGGCTGAATGAGGTTTCTATATTTTACTAGAATATGTCTAGAAATTGCCTTAATTTTTACGATAAGAAATGTGACACAAATGAAAAAATATGGTTCTTCCCCTTAAATTGGACAAAATGTAATTTAACAGAAGTCTGACAAAAGTTTGACCTCACATTAGTATATTTGTTTTGTAGAATAAGTTACTTCACCCTCCCCCACCTCTTAATTTTCTTAAACCTGAACTCGTCTAGGAAAGGGTAACATTTCCAAGTAGGTGAATATTTACAAGAATAGGTTTGCATTTTGCTCCTCTGTAGTAATTTGCACTTTTGCATTTCATATTTCTTCTCTGGGATTTTATTCTAGAATTATATTACACAGATAAGAAGGAAACCAAAGTAGTTAAAATAATATCCTGAGTCATGGAAGATCAACAGAGAGCTCGTATTTTCACTCTTACAAGGGTTTTTCAAACAATTTCCATTATTTTAACAGATCTATTTGAACAATATACGTTATTTTCTTCTTACATGACACATATTTTAATAAAGATCTGTGGTGTACTTAGGCACTTCTGTATTACCTATATTACGTTCCAGATTTTATCCAGAACTTTATATTTACTGTATGAAGCTTTCATGCTTGCTTAAAGGTACCCATTGCTCTTCTTTTAGATTAGTTTCACTTCTTACTGGATCAATGCTTCAACAAAGACTTTCTGTTGAAATGACAAAAAGGCTTAACTTTGCACTTAACAAACTATATTCAGAGTGACACAGTATAGTCTTCTGAACTTTGTTAAATAAGTTAGTGAAGTGTACCCTTAGATTTTCTTCTCAAAACAGTGAAATAAATTGAGAAAATCATTGGTTGGTTTATCACCAGTTCCAAATCATACCTAGTTCCAATGAAATAAATTTGCATTACTAAATTCCATTTCTTTAGTGTTAGGATATCCTGTAATAATACATTAGAAATATTAAAACCATTCTCTGAGCCTAACATTTGGCATTAAGCAGTGCTTTTGATTTTGTTCTTACTAAAGCTAGTGAAAAAACTCTTAACTTGCATAGAATTAGATCTGGAACTGAGAAAAATCTAAAGTATAGAGCATACTAAAGAAGTATGATCTAATTAAAACCTATCTTTCTTATCTGAAAACAGCATAAAAAAACCCACAAAAAGTTCTTAAGTAATAAACCATTATATTTTATCTGTAGATGTCCTCTGAAAATAGGTTTTATAGTAATTTGATATCATGAGTAATTAGCGTAGCTCCATTTATGTTGTTGTGAAGCAGTGAGAAGGTGAAAAATGAGTATTGGTCTGATGTGGTAGAAATTACATTTTTGAAACTTACACAGAAGATAAAATTAGGCAGAAAAAGTCCTCACTGTTTCCTGGTGTTCTACAAGAGCCAATAGTTTTAAAGGATTTCCAAACTATGAATTCAAACATCCTACAGAAGTGATGAAGACCTCCTCCAATCCTTGCTGTTTTGGTTAACTGTGTTTGAGAGTAATTTGGTAATCCAAGACATCTGGCACCCCAACAGGCAAATACAAATGCCATCTGCAAGTACAAATTCTTCTCTGCTCGCAAATGACAATGCACACTAAACTGTGGTATAAACACGGAGTTATTATGTTTTTGCCTTGTGTTTATATGTGAATAAGTACAAAGAATAAACTTCATAAAACTCTATTTCTCATTCCTTTTTTCACAAAACCAGTTCTTAAAACCCAGAACTCCTAACGATGGCACTCAAGAAAGTAGTGGCATGCTTTACTTTTACTTTCAGTTTATGTTTCATTTTCTTTGGTGGTGTCAGCATCATTTGAGAGTATTCACTATCACCAAACAACAGGTCAAACAGACCCAGACCACCTATGGTGACTAGAAAGCAGAATTATAGAATGGTTTGAGTTGGAACAGACCTTAATGATCACCGAGTTCCAGCCTCCCTGCACGGGCAGCAACATCTTCCACTAGAGCACTAGACCATCCAATCTGGTCTTGGACACTTCCAGGAATGGGGCACTCACAACTTCTCCGAGGAACATGTGCCACTGCCTCACCACTCTCACAGTAAAGATTTTCTTCCTAACATCTAACCTAAATCTCTTCTCCTTTAGTTTTTAACAATTCCCCCTTGTCCTATCATTATCTGCCCACGTAAAAAGTCTGTCTCTCCCTGTCCATTGCAGTCACTTCATCATAAAAGGCACCAGATTTTTCAGGCACAATTAGCTCTTAGTGAAGCTGTGCTGGCTGTCTTGGATCTCCTTCTTGTCTTGTATGTGCTTTAACATTGTTTCCAAGAGAGTCTGCTCCGTGATCTTTCCAGGCATAGAGGTGAGGCTTATAGGACTGTAGTTCCCAGTGTCTTCTTTTCTCCCTTTTCTAAAAATAGAAGGATTGTTTCTCTTTTCCCAATAACCAGCTGGAAAAACCATTCCAATATATCTATATATCTGGTACTTTAAATATAATAATATCTTCTGTATGGTTTACCTTAATGGTATAGTTATAGGATGTACTGTCTTTATCTCTGATAGCAAATTACATCATGACTCACATAGTTAGCTATCAGAAGTTAAAACCCATAAATTAAAAAAAATATGTGTCATCTACAAATGTATGTGTGTTATGTGAACATAAGTGTCACAAATTTACCAACCACAGAGAAGCTTTATATCTTGAGGAGTGAAAGACAAAATTCTTTGCTTATGAATTTAAGTTTATAAGCCCCCTTTAGGTACTGGAAGCCCACAATGAGAATTTCCCAGAACCTTCTCTTCTTCAGGCTGAACAGTCCCAGGTAGCACTAAATTGGATGGGAGTGTTGACCTGTTGGAGGGTAGGAAGGCTCTGCAGAAGGATCTGGACAAGCTGGATTGATGGACTATATGAACTATATGAAGTTCAACAAGGCCATGTGACAGGTCCTGCACTTTGGTCACAACAACCCCATGCAGCTCTACAGGCTGGGGGAAGGGTGGCTGGAAATCTGACCGTCAAAAAGGACCTGGGAGTGTTGAGTAACAGCCATCTGAACATGAGCCAGCAGGGTGCCCAGGTGGACAAGAAGGCCAATGGCATCCTGGACTGTATCAGCAATATTGTAGCCAAAAGGACTGAGGCGATCATCCCCCTGTACTTGGCACAGATGAAACTGCACCTCAAGTGCTGTGTCCAGTTCTGGGCCCCTCACTTCAGGAAAGACACTGAAATGCTGGAGCAAGTCCTGAGAAGGGCAAAGAAGTTGATGAAGGGTCTAGAGAGTAAGTCATATGAAGGGCGGCTGAGGGAACTGCCATTGTTTAGCCTGGAGAAAAGGATGGTCAGGGCTCGGGGGAGCCCATATCACTCTCTGCAACTACCTGAACTGAGGTTGTAGCAAGGTGTGAGTTGACCTCTTCTTCCAGGTAACTAGCAACAGGATGAGAGGAAGTGGCCTCCAGCTGTGACAGAGGAGGTTCAGGTTGGAGATCAGGAAGAATGTCTTCACTGAAAGTGTGGTCAAGCATTGGAGTAAACTCCGCAGGGAAGTGGTGGAGTCACCATCCCTGAAGTTTTCAAGAAACAACTGAACATAGCACTTAGTGCAGTGGTTTAGTTGACGAGGTGGTGATCGATCAAATGTTGGACTCCATTGTCTTGGAGGTCTTTTAAAACCTTAATGATTTTATGATTCCATGAATGATTGCACACAGTATCAGTTTCTGATACTTCTTCAGAGTTCAAGGAAGAACATGAGAGTTTTGTGATTTTGGGACTACCTTTGAGGAAGGTTCTATTAACTTTTTATAAGAAAGACATTTTCCTTACACAGCACAGGTAGACTAATGTCTCCAATACTCTGAGCATTGTTTAGTTACTAAAAACAATAGTTACACAACAAATGATTTTTATTTAGAATGCCTGCTGTTATCACGCTCTGTATCTACTTGAAATCCCTAGCTCCTACAGCAATATAAGTAACATATAACTCAAATGCATCATGAATCATTTAAGAGGGACCAAAAATAGCCTGAAAATGTGTGGGAGTTCATGTGGATATTGGTATTAATGATAGGAAATAATTCAGTTTGCCCCGTTTCTATTGCTTTCTACTTTAACTGTAATAACTCTTACACTTTATAGACTAAGGCTAATTCTTTCTGCTTTTGTCTTGCAAAGCACCATCAATGTCTTCAAATATTTCCCAAAATAAGGAGAACTTTGTGAGGAAGGAAAAGAAAAAACAAGTCATTTCATTGTTCTTGATAGTTAAATAAGAGTTTCTGCAATATGCATTTATTCTACAATAAATTACTGCATATATTCTTAAAAGGATGTTATGAGATAGAGTGTACTTATTCAGTGCCTGTGATATAAGTTAAAATATGCTATGCTCTGCAAACCCTATTTTCAGTAAGATTTTCTCTTTGAGATTATCAAGCAGCCAGTAGTACACACAATCAAAAAACTTTAAAGAGCATTAACAAAAATAGGCAGCATTACTGCCCTTAAAAATAGATTTTAAAATATCTGTACTTCATATGATATAACTATCTGATATCTTAAAAATCTATGAAACCCTTTCTATTTCCCTGAATATTTACAACTTGTTTTATTAATTATTTATAGCTAAATTGTAAAAAAATGTGTAAAATTTAATCAGTCAATCAAGCTTTTTCATTGAACTCAAACAATTTAAAGCAAAATACAGGAAAAAAAAGAAATAAACACAAACTCATCAGCTAGTGTCTTTCTTTAGAACTTCACTATAAATTGTTGAGGTTAATAACCATATGTAATGTTTGTCCAAAGCCCACTGGAGAAGAGACTTTTCTCTGAATTGATTGGACGATTCATCAATCCCACTGTTATCTTTGAAGATATTTACATCACATTTAGTTATGCAAAACCTGAGTGTCATAATGCTGTCTAAACTAGTTCAAAATAAGTATAAGATTTTTAAAACATCAGTTCAACTATTGCCATCTGTCAGTGATGACAAAAGTTTAGATGAAAGTACCTGAAAAGAAAATGACTGGTTATACTCTGCTGTGAGAGTCATAGTGATAAATAGAATAAGATCTGACAGTTTAAATTTAATCAGTATGTCTTAACAGAGGAAGATCATTTTATGTTGAGCATTTAATTTGTTATCAGTAGAAACAGAGGGATAATGAAAACAGAATTCCATCACTGGTTTTGTGCAGAGGGTTTGACAATTAGGGCTGCAAATAACAATTCAAATTAGATTTGAGTGGTGGTGAGCCTTGCTAATTTAGATGAGAACAAGTTTAGAAAACACTTTAACCTCAAAATAACTGGTTCAGTACTGAGTATATCGAATACTCTTGTTTATTACTGTGCAGTTTTCTGGTATATGTGACTGCTGTGATTTTTCATGTGTGCAATATGTAAAATATAAAATATTCTGTGATTTTCAGGGAAGAAATTTACTGTTAAGAATGCCCAGTCTTATTTCTTTCTGCTTTTCTATTTGCGTACTTTGATGTTTGATAAATGTGCTTATTGCTCTCATGATTTTTCTTCGTGTTTCCCTATTAAAAACTCACATCTTGATATCACGTTTTAACATTGATATAAAAGTGTTCTGTTAAAATACCTAATCAGTCCACAAGTAATAAAGCAGTAAAAAGTATATTTCTTGTGGAACTGGTTAGGTGGGGTTTTGTTGGGTTTTGTGTCTGTTTTAGTTTTTTTTAAGTAATAAATTTTAGCTTATTTGAAGTATTTTATAGGAATAAAATTTATCTGGTAGAAATTACCAGGATCCTACCTGATCTGATGGTTAAAGCAGTGTAGTGTGAGTTTTCAAAGACAAGTAGTGAGTAGTCACACACACACACAATGAAGTTGCTTCAGAGTATAGTTTATCACCATTAGGTTAATTCCACTACCACTGAAGTTAAAGGGGTTTTTCCCCTTACAGTGAATGATGAGTTAGGACTTGCTGAAAATAAAAGAAAAAGGCAAGAAAGAAAAGCTTCCTATATATTCTTTTTGGAAGGAAAAGAATGATGTAATAGTTCAGCAAAATTTGATATTGATAGTGTCAAGTGACTGGCAATCCATCGTGGTAGTGAGGTTTTTTGAAGACTTAAATTCATTATGGTATTTTTGAACTAAGTCAATGTGTAAATTTTCAGTAATTCTTTGGTTAATGTATTAAGATCTGTCATCATAACTGCAGTTCTGCATGGAGTCTAAGCCTTTGTATCAGGTAATTTTACTTCCTGTCAGAAAGTTACTTAGGAACATCTGAGACCTTAATATTATTGACTAGGATTTACTTTTGACATGTAAGTCAAAAGTAAATGTAAATGTACATGTAAATCTTAGATGGCAGATAATTAAGAATAGAAGGCTTAAGATTCAAAATAGACACTTTGCTGTGCCCAAGATCATACCTTCAAAGTATTCATTCTCATTGAATAACTTAGAAGCCTGTTGACTAAGAAAAGATTTTTTAAAAAGCACTTAATCTAAGCTAAATACAGCAATGGATTGGAAAATGCCAGGTTATAAGAAGATCTGATCAGAAAGCAGTTCATATTTATCAGAGTTCTATGTCAGGATGTCATCTGGGAGGTAATCTTTTGCCAGTAAACATTTTCAGAACTTCATTCACTTCTCCACTCTTCTAGATAACCAAATTCTCATGTGAGTGCCTCTCTTTACCTCAAATGGCAGAGCTCTCATATTATCTGTAAAAATTATTTGGGGACAGTTACAGAAAGAGCCTGAATTTACATTCCAATTACTTCTTTTTTCAGTGGAGATGTGGAAGACTGAAGTCCAACAAATATTTGCTTATATGAGACTGAGAATTTCAACATACTTCTTTAAGAAGAGAATTTAGGCCATGGTTTCAAGAATGTCACGTGTCAGACATACCAAAGAGGAGTTACAGTAAGATAATTTCCACCTATTATATTCTGTGGTCTTGTGATTGATTCATTCATTCGCAGTTTTGATGGTATGGTGTTTTTTTTGTAAGATGAGGCTTTGCTTCCATTAACAGTCCCAAGTCACCACTACAGCTGACAGCACTGTCAGTGGCCAGATGTCTGCATCACCCATTTTCCAAACTCTAGTCTCTCTCTGCCTCACTCCCTTTTTCCCTACTACTCATCTTTTCTGGGTTATCCTTCTGTCACCAACTGTCTGCTTTTACAAGTTCATTGCACTTTTATGAAGCTACTGAAAATGATAATTGAAAAAACACATTACTATAATTTCTTTAATAATTTGAATTTTAAATCTGATTTGTATGGAAACCATTTTTTCTCCCTTCATAATCTAAAGAAGACAGTGAAGAAGAACCACATTTTACTTCAGTTCTTAATCTGGTAAGACTAGGCTTCCATTTCATCTTCCAGGACAGTGAATTTTACAATGACATATTGGACATGCAGAATACTTTTCCAATTTAGGCTGTTTCAGAATGGGTTTCTGCTACCTTTTCAATAGAGTACTTTTTGTATCAGATCTCTAAGATCTTCTTAGAAAAATTTTGTTACATAAAAACACATTGAATAATAACAGTAATGAGTAAGAGACTAAATGTTTGATGTGCTTTAAGGAGTTTGCTTTTTCAAGGTAATATTTTATATAAACTAGGATTTTCGTGCAGTTTTCTGACTTAGCGTTGTAAGGACTAAGCTATAGTAGTTTAACAGAGAAATAAATATGTGCATACTGCAAATCAGTACTTCTTTTAAAGGAACAACAGAATTTTGGAATGAAAAGAAGTAGGGGTAGGAACAAACTTGGTACTACTTAGCAGGGATGATGAGAACGATGTCTCTGATAGGAAAAAGAGTAAACATTCTTGCTAGTCCACTAGAGTTTTTTCCTTTTCAGCTAAGAACAAACCAGTTTCACATCTTTGAAGTATTTTGACATTAATGTGAGGATAATAAGGTTTCACAGAGTTACACTCTCTGGTATACTGACGGAAGAAGAATATGTGAAAGCTCAGAAGTTCTTTATAAACCTTTATGCATTTGCTGAGCATTGCAAAAATTGGTGTTACAGATTTTGTTTGTGCCAGATCCAAGAAAAGATTATACGCCATTGCTCATCATACGTTTCAGAAATCTCTCAAAGAAGAAAGAGCATATAAGTTACTTGGATTTCCTGGCATACAGTAGACAGTGTCCTTAGACACCTAAATTTCTTGAAACTGAATGCTTCTCTAAAAGCATAACTTTCACTTATAAATTAAAAAATCCAAGTACAAATTTCATCATGGCTAGGTTTTGCGAATGAAGCAATGTCTTATATAAAAAAGTTTTAAAAAAATAATGCAATCCTTACTGTTGACCTTAGACAGACAGACAGACATTCTTTTTGAAAATGTCAGCACATTCCAACGAATGAATATAAAATATTATCTACTAAGTTTGTATTTTCACTGTTGGGCACCAGAGACTGCAGAGAACACTATTGTTTCTGATAAACTAAGAACATCACTTTAAAAGAGATAACATGGACTCCTAACTTTTGCTTACAGTCTTGTCTTTCATTTTGGGATATTTTCCCTAGTTCTATGTCATCTACACTTCAGCTCAGATAAGAGAACTTGATTAAAGATTTTTCATTTAGAAAAAGCAATTTTAAATTACACTGAATTCTTTCTGGCACCAAGTTTAAAAACTTTATAAGTTTCATTTGATAGTATGACAATGCATCTAGTAGGACTCAATATCAACTATGAGATAATTGCCATAATACAGTATATTCATTTTACTCATTCAAACAGGTGAGATACATGCTGTTCATTTATACTACTAACATGTTGACTAGGGGAAATTGTTACATATATTGGCAGCATTATCACTGTAAAACCTGCATTAAGTTGTGAAGGAAGTCGTGCTCAATGAACCCTTTTTTCATTTTGGAAGCCAGCATTACAGAATAAAGTAGCCTGCCACCCAACGTCAAACAAACATGTTTCAAACATGATTTTCTTAAGGTCATGTAATTCATGCTTCTTTATTATAACAGTACCTTTTTTTTAAAACAACAGGAGTTGGTTAAAATTTAATGCTTCCTTTTAAAGTGAAAGAATTTTTTTTCCCAAACCAGGTGTGATTCCATTTATGTATACTTACCATATTAACACTTCTCACTGTAAAATACAGTACAGCTGGCCCACAGAAGTAATTTTTCTGTATCAAACTCAGATGGAGGCAGATTTTGTTCAATCATTTTGTGAATCAAATTTCAAATCAAATTTCTTTAGGAACTGAAAACTAATTAATGAAAGCATTTTGTTTTGTGCATGCAAGTTGAGGACATACACACTTCTTAATACTACCAGGTCTGGGGTTTTTTTTGCATAACCAGAAAAAATGTTGGGAAAAGGTATGTTTATATTTTTCTTGCTAGAAATCTCAGAGTTTAAAAACGTAGCTGATTATTTTAAGTACATATCCTTAGTCTTAGTAACAACCTCTGTAATCCGTCTTTATCTACATGCATCTTACATCAGGAATTCCTACATTTTATCACATGTGCCCCTGATAATATATGAGCTTGAGGTAGCATACATTCAGTAAACAATATAATTTTGAGATATCTTAACTCCTGCATACTGGAAATTTGTAAAAACTATTACACTACATACAAGAAATTGTACTAGAATTTCAAGATATGAATATGAATCTGTCTGTGTTTTGCGTCAAACCGGTGCAATGAAAATCAATAAAAGCAGGTTAACTGATGCTTGGTGAACTGCTAAACTGCTGTAGCAAGGCTTTCTAGCTAAGCTTTTAGACTGGTTTAGTGTTTTCATTTTACCACTGATCAGTCAACAGAAATTACATACAGTCAGAGAATAAAAGTAGTAAAAACTGTGCATTTACATCTGCATGCATAGTAGCCCAGAAGAGATTTTACATGCTTTTAATTTTTATTGGTACATTATAGGTATATTGTTTTATTAATTTCTCCTATACCTGGAAAATACTTAAAGGATGATGAAAGTATAAGAATATATGCACGAGATACAACATTGCAAAAGGATCTGGCATCAAAAGGTATGGATTGGTATTGTATTTGCTGCATACGATATACACTAGATTTAACCTAACATAAATATTTGTTTCTGCTGCTAAGAAAGCTGAATATGTTTAAGATAAATAATAAATGATGTTGAATAAGTTATAATCCATATTTACTATATGTAACATTTTTCATTTCAGAAAAGATCTTGAAGCACTACACAATGATATACAGTAAACACAGGAGCACACTCATCTCCCTTATGCTGTGAATAAAACCAAAAAGTCAGTGGGAACACACCATGCCTCACAATGATAAAACCATGATACAGCCTAAGATACATGATTATTTGCATGCTATTTCTCATTCTTTAAAGTGAGTTCTACTGAATAAAACATAGCATAAAATGTTTTTCAAGCAACAAGAAATTGCAGAGTTTCTGGACTGCCTGTGAAGGAAGTCACTCCGTTTTCAAAGAGGAACTACTGAAAATACATTATGCCTTCTGTACAACAGAGAATGTTTGTGGCAGTAAAGGAAAGGGAAACATTCTCTTCTCGATATAGCACATAATATTTTGTCATTATGCTCTGATGTCAGGTACTATGTAGACACAAAATCACTTAGTATATTATCATTACATTCAATAATTGTTCAGGTCATAACACAAGGCTTGTAGTATAGAATATAGTCTTAATGTACTCTTTTTTCTACATCTGCTGATTGTAGCCTTTCCTTTGGAAAACTAACATATGTAAAATATTTTTTTGTCCCTCAGCAATTCTGTTCTTTGTGGGTCGTGACTGGAGTGCAGCCAGAAAACTCTTCCTAGGCAGATGGGTCTATGGACAGCTCTGGTGGTGCCACTTTTGAGATCTGTCGAAGCTTCTAGTAAAACCACATTTCATCCTCATGGAGCTGGAGAGTGTCTATCCAATATACAGCTGGACAACCAACTTCCAAATTGTGTTTTTATCTCTGTTATAACAAGCAAGTAAACTTGTTGCAGTAAACTGGAGAGAAAGTAAAACATTCCTTTTCCTGTTCAGAAGATAAAAACTTGCATTCAGAGTGTTCAGTCACCTTGTACTCTCTGGGTGCAGTTGTGACTCAGACCTCCTACATGCATTCAGAATCAACAGCACTTTTCTGCCACTTAAATAGGAAATGAAAACATTTTTTATTCGCTGGCGTGTCGTACCACAGTTAAAAGAGATAAGGAACCCGATTCTGTTTGCTCATAGTTGAAAACTTTGGCGGAAAACAAGTTGTAACAGCACAGGGGGGATAGACAACTGAGAGCCTCTAATGACTTTCAAGTGAAAACAGTAGGCAAAAAATGCGATAACACATAGGCATTGTCAAACCCCAGACTAAGTTTGTGTTTATGACATTTATATTTGATTTGGAAATAATTCTAAATTAACAAATATAGCCACATATTTATTTGCTATTCTGCAGTATCATTTTTGGAAGTGAAAATTCTTAACAGAAGTCTCTCTGAGAAAAAAACAATATTTGAAAAAAATAGAATAATAAGTTTATTTATCTATGTTCTTAAGCATTTATTAATAGTTCCATACTTCTTGGAGACAGTGGATAAAATCTATGTTAACATACAACAAAAAGATATTTTCTTGTCCTAAAGAGTGCTCAAGCTAGATCATATAATAAATTTTTTATGTGGTTACAGCTTCAACTGCTTCCCAGTCATCATTTTTTATTTTCCACAAAATTATTTGAAGTATATATCAGTACTGCTGCTCTGAAATATCAAGGAGGAACTAATTCAGTCTCATCCAAAATATTTAAAGTCAGTTGTAGTTCCTTGACATCAAACTCATAAATCGTCAATTGATCCAGAGGAATGATGGCATCACCTTGGCCAGTAGCTGAGTTCAGTGCAAATAGGCTAAGTGTGGTGAGTCAGGTTGAAGAGAAAATTGCAAACAAGAGCAAAGAATAAGGAGCCTTGTTGTCGACCACATGTTGACAATTAACCAAAGACTTAAAACCAAAATTGCTGGAAAGGTAAATCACAGAATCACTGTGGACTGACCTGGCTCATGGCTTGTGCTCACACCTGCCTTGAAAACCCCTCTGAGAAAGAAGCCAAAGGCATATGGTGACACAGGCATGGAAGCACAAAGTGGGTGCTTGAGGTGGACCCACTGGGTGTCAGAGCCAGACATGGAGCCTGGCCAGGGTATCCCATGAGGTCACTGGAGTGGTCACTGGGGAGGTATCAGCAGATGGTGCATGTTTGTGTGGGACAGGAGTTGGTGGGGGGAAGTTTTTGCTGATACAGACCCTGTCACCTAGTTGTCTACTTAGTAACAGTCATACTATTTGATCTTCAAATCTTCAGCTCTAGCTCAGACAAAATTAATTCTACTTCATGTAAGTGATTTAAAATAACCTGGCTAATTTTTTTCCCATTCTTTGTGGTTTTTGAACACCTGTGAAATGAGAAGCAGAAATTATGAAACGCTTTGACATGTGGTAATTGCTGTGTTCTACAGCAAACAGATTCCTCCCCAATCAGAAAATTATTTCTAGATTAAAAACAGCAGTTCTCAAATTATTCTTTTTCAAAAGGAATTGAAATCTTCTTGACAGTTTTAGAGAACTGTATCTTGTATTGGTGAAGTAAGACAAAATTTTACTATGAGCATTACCAGAAACAGACTGAAATAGCCTCAAATGAAGTAGCTTACTTTTGTTAAACTTACACTTGAATATTGGACTATCATGCTAAATATGAGCATCCTTATCACAACATCAAGACATTTGGAGCCTGATACAGTACAATTTTCCTTGATTTTGAAAGGAAAATAACATCTGCTACTTCTTCATTAGGGTTTGCTGGGAATTGCTGTGTTAGCTTAAAGCATTTTGATTTCAATTAATTCATATTTTCTAGTTTAAAACAACAACAACAAACTTCTTGACTGTCTCACATAATTGAACACTGTGTAATACACAAATTTCAACTACACACTTGTGTAAGTACTGCTTGAAAAAAACATATGCTAGAAAATACAAGAAGTCTTCTGGAAGAGACTGTTCATACAGCATTAAAATTTATCATAGGTTTCAGAAAAAAACATTCAGATAATTTCACATCCATCACTGTGGCTGCTTTTTTTGAGGTGACTAGTGTTTACCAGAGATATCTCACTGGTCTATAAGCCTGTTTTGGATAGTGGCAGCAGGATATACAGTTTTGGAAAAGACACAATTCTTGATATCTAAATGAGGTCTGTAGCAGTTGCACCTATCTGGCATTCACAATAGCTGAAATAAAACACTACAGAGTGAATTCTGCAAATTCCTTTTGAGTAATTTAGTGTACCTCAGTTCAGTGATATTTAAACTTGCAGAATTTTTAGTTCTGAGCTATACTTTTTTTAAAAACTTACATTAGAAATGTTCATTTATTTATTTTATGCATATACATATGTATTTGATTTGTGGTAGCATTCTCCATGTCTTTTCCAGTGACAACTTGTACTATTTTGAATTTACCTTCATCTGTCAGAACTTCTCTTATCTTCTCCTATTATAAGACATCAAACAGAAACAATATGAAGATTGTAGGGAAATGAAAAGTGGGGTCAATGAAAATATTTGGCTCTTGTCAAGGACTATTATAGAATAGAATTACTGTTTAGTGCTTTGTCTGGATGTCATGTCATGGCTGGGCTTCACAAACGAAGATTTGGGGAGGTCTCTACCCATGTTTGTTACAAGTGCGCTGGTGGCTAAATAGGCCAATACGAGATAGACGTGACTGGTTGCAAAAGGCACAGCAGAAAGACTCCTTAGGTGGTATATTCTGCAAGACACGATTCTTTCTGTGTTGTCTTTTCTCCTCAAGGGTGATCCTGTGTGCTTTCTCAAAGGCATCAGCAGCGTTATAGATGGTGTGTCTCCAGACCTCCCGATTGGAGGCCAGAGTAGGCCAGTTGTGTTTGCCTGGATAACATTATGTATAAGTATACATTTTACAGTCTTTGCTTTATCTTATGAAACCATGTTTTGTACGTGGTTAAATCTACCTTTTGCAGCAGAAGACTTCTGTCTGTTCTTGCTTGCATGAACACAGCCCAACTGACATATGTTTGTGCTTCTGCATTGGGCTGTTGCTATTCTCTGATGATGAAGAGGTGTGAAATCTTTCTTTGTAGGCTGGAGTCAGTACAAGATATCAATTTTTGGCCTCTGCATGCTGTTATCTTTCTGCACTCTTATCGTTTTCAAAGTTTCATTAAGTCAACAGGAGAAATATAATTATGTTACTTTATAGTTACTTTTGAAAAAGAAAGCTAAATAATATTTTAATTGAGCTTGTTCATTTGACAACGTTTTTTGTTTGATTTTTTTTCTTTCCACGTTTTGCAATAAAAGTGACACTTACATAAATATGAAATCTTTGTTTGTAAATTTCCATGTCTTACTCTGGAAGACAACACAGTCAATCATACATATAATTGGTGATCTTAGAAGGGACAAATTATGGTGCAAGAATATCCTGGTCTATGGTAGGATCTCCCCCATAACAAATAAAAGTTGGTAATTAAAACCAGTAACACAACCCTTAAACAACCCTATATTTTTTTCCCTGTATTTTAATAATGAAGAGAACACACAATAATACACACAGTTCTACAGATTTTTTTTCAAATCAGTGTAACTATACAATTCCCTTTGAGAAAAAGTCATTTTACAGAAATGTTCTTAGTTAATGTCATATATATATATATATAAATATATATATAAAGGAACTATATGCTATGAATAAGGTTTATATGTTTTTAAATTGCAAAGAATATAATGTATATTTGGTATACTATTTGTATGATATGTAAACCTTCACAATGGAGCAAAATACAGAGCTGGATCTAAGCCAAAATGCTGAACTTAAACCTTGAAAGCAGTTTGAATGCATGAGAGGGATTTAAAATTCATACATTAAAAAATGTTAGCTTTTAGATATCTTAAACAATAAGATGGATATATTGTGATGAAAATGATTGAATTATGATCTTTTTCAAATTTCACTGGCTGGATGTAAACAGTACCAAAACCTAACACTTTATCAGACATATAATTGACAACCACTGATTGATTAGATTTATTATGAATTCTCAGATAGTCCATATTTACATATAATTTTTACCATATATGTAAAATAAAGGACTAGAAAAATAATTTTTAAGACCCTAAGCAGGGTCTTAAACGAGCTTCTGAAATTTGTATATATTTATTTGGGTTTTTTTCATCACTGTCAAGTTCAAACCAATCTTGGACATTGGATAGAAAAGTAAAGAAAACATTCTGTTTTCTAAAAGTTTATGGAGGAACTAGGAATTGAGAAGCTGGAAAAATCTCTTGTGTAGTACATAACCTATGTCAGGTATATTTGTAAGCAACTACAAGCAAATGCATATATGTATACACATTTCAATGAGGCGAATTTTCAGCATATTCTCTTTTTCTATTTATATGTAAATATCTATACACAAGAAAATTTGTAATTTACTATCTACCCTAAAAACTACTATTTATCTTAACTCCAGAATATGTTCTTAGAACTATGGATTTTTAATATAGACAACATATAATATTATATCTTAAAAGACATTAGGATTTTTTTTATGAGATTATTATTTATTTCAAAGACTTCTTTAAGGAACATGACACTACCTTGGTGCTCTAGAAATAACTTTCTCCACTTTCACTGGTTTTTGCTGCTAGATAGGGAATAGAAAAACAAAACAAATTACAGTCAATGAAAAGAAAGTGTAGGGAGGCTGTCCTAAGAAAACATGGGAAAATCAACCTGAAAAGGAAGAAAGCATCAAGATCTTGGACCTTGCTCTAAAGGGAAGGAAAAAATCCTCCTCCTTAGTGATGTCTCAGCTCTACTGGAAATCTGTCAGGGTGGTGCAGCAAAAGTTTCTCAGCTCTGGCCAGCAGATACAGGGAGTCTCAGCAGCTGCTCACAAGCAGCATTGGCACTACACTACTCCACAATGGAGCAGATACTAGAAAAGCTTTTGTTCAATATTTTAAACTGTTTCATCGAGGCCTGTCTGTGTTGATTTGGACTGTGAATATATATTAGTGGTAAGTGGACTGATAAGTCAGACTACAAGACTGATAAAACATTAATTGGACTAACAGTAAATTTTTGGTTTCACATATGTTTACATTTTACGTAAATAGAAGAACATTGTGATTTTTGTCTTTCTATTATGCAGCAAAGAGGTCCAAATGAGCTATATCATAACATAAAAATACTTCTGCTGTTGTATTTCGAAGATCTGTGTTGAATTTTAGCTACTCCCTGCCATTTGGAAGGATTGTTCCATAAAACTTACCAACTCTGACTAGATGTGGTTGTGAGTTGGGTAGCTCTTTTAATGTTACTTAAATACCTTGTAGAAATGGACATTCAGGAGATGTACCAGTGTATAAAAGTATAAAGACAAAGAAGTGTAATTTTTTAAAAGTTTTGGAAAGATTAAGTGCTAAGAGTTTCCATTAAGCAGAAGAAAGATCCCAGAGAAACTGAAACTCATTTGTTTTTAAACAAAACTTGAGGGTGGATTGCCAGATTTGCCAGCTAAGCATTTGCACCTGGCTGACAGCATGTTGATGCAGATGGTAGTTAATGCAACATTTGGCCATGTTTTACATTGGTTGGAATAAAATACTTTTCTTTTGGACATCAAGTTAATATTTTAGCTTCAATATATTTAGGATAGAACCCATAATGTTAAAGAAATTAATTGCCAAAAAGATCCATCTATGCACATCTTTCTTTTACTGGAGATCACAAAAAATTCATCAGCCAAGAAAAAGAAGATATTCGACTAAGGATGACTCCTTCATGTATGAGGAAAGCCTTTGTTTCCCATGCAATAAATGTATTAAATTATTATAAAATAGACAGAAAAAACAGCAGACCTGTGTGGTTTTTGTTGGGTTTTTTCTTCAGTTTACTAGGTCTGGCTGGCATGGAGTTAAGTTTCCTCATAGCAGCCTGTGTGGTGCTATGTTTTAGTTTTATGACCAAACTGGTGTTGATAACAAACTAGTGTTTTATCCATTGCTGAAGTGTGTTTGCACAGCACCAAGGGTTTCTCTGCTTCTTTCTCTATCTTGCCTTCTCCCCCTGCCTCTACCAAGTGAGTAGGCTGAAGGAGGGCAGGAAGTTGAGAGAGGACACTGTGACAACTGACTCCATCTGACCAAAGGGATACTCCACACCATATGACACTGCATTGAGGTTACTGCTTTTCCTCAGTAACCTTTACTCAGAGACTGGCTGGCCATCAGCCTGCAAATGCAGATGGTAAGCGATTCCTTTTGAATATTTTTTTTTTTTTTTAATTTTCTTTACTTATAAAACTGTCTTTATCTTGATCCATGTTTCTTTCTTGATTTTTGCCCTTTTAATTCTCACCCTCTGTCCTGCTAAAGGCAGAGAGAGTGAAAGAGAGACTGGTTGGTACTTAGTTGTCAAGGTTCAAACCACCACACTAACCAGATATTTTTATATTTACTGTATATATATATATATAAGATTTTTATGCAATTTTTCTATCTTTTATTTTAATAAATATGGATTTTCTTAACTCTAGGCTCACCATACTTAAACACGTTCTACTGTCATGTCAACTCCAGGTTTTTAATTGATCCATTTCTCTGAGGTCTTAAACCCAACATAACATTATCTGCCATTTACTATACAGTTGTTCATACTGAATAAATGATATTAAATTACTGAAATTTCACCTACATATAGCAACAATTTAATGGCCCTACTGCAAAATGATTTAGCCTTCTCTCCCTTATGCAGATTCTTCTCCTGAAGTAAACCCAGTGGATCCACAACATACAGTGCCAATTTTTTGTCAATTGTTTGATATGTCAGATGTAAAATGAATCTTTTATACATCAATTACCGTGTCAACAGACAAGAATGTCAATAAATTAAGTTTTGGGTTTGCAACAGATAAATAAAATTACCAAGGAAGTGCCAATTTTTTTGAGTTTCTAGGACTTATTCTGGTTTGACAGATGAGGTAGTTTGAATATTCAATTATACTGACAATAAATTCTTGGTGTGAGATATAAGGTATGTTTTCCCTTGCCCAGAAAAAAGGTTTTGAGTAAAGCAAACAGACCAGCTTAAAATACTGCTAAACTGATTTGCACCACAAGGTGTATTTGTGTGGGATGGACATCCGAAGAATAGTCTAACAATTTGTTGCTCATTACTTCTTTCTTGTTAGTTCATTTCTACTTGAATTTTCCTCTGATTTTCATTGAAAAGTATGGCTCAGATTCATTCAGTGAGACAAAGAGGCCATTTGGGAACTAAAGAGATTTTTTTCTATTGTTGAAAATGTTGATAAAGTCTATATACTGTGGTTTACATATACATATCTGTGTAAATCACAGCTCTTTTCTATCACCCTCTTCTTCACTACTGTTGTATTCCTGCTGTTTCTGTATTCAGAAGTCTATTGTATTTTAAAGCTATGAAGTATATTGACAAAAGCAATCTAAATGTTTCTTTGGATAATTCAGAAAACTGGGTAAGGAGTGAGGAGAGACATAAACTACCTCCTTCAGATGTAGTGTGGCAGGACAGACGCATCCTGATAAGACCTAAAATCTAATCAAGTTATCATGTAAGATAATTGCTGGAGCCAAGGTGTTGTCTTGGTGTTAATTGTGCTAAAATCATCCTAGTTCACCAGACTTTGAATACACATCCTGCTTTTTGAAGTCTGATTTGACAGGTAAGCTGACAGCTGGCCTGTAAAGGTATGACTAGCTGTCAATCCCTTTATACTATAAAAGTCCAGTCCCCTCTCATGCAGTCAGGTTCTTCTGACATAACCTTTCTTGGGTGGTGTGTGTGGAGATTTCTACCTTGGCCGAGGTCACCCCCCAAGATTACTCCTGGAGGCTGAAAGAAAGAGATCTCCCCACGAGTATGGGTGAGTTACACCAGATCTCTACTTACTAATTATTTCTTTTCTCTAGCTTTAATATAACTGCTTCAATGATTGCCTTGTTACAGCACACTATACTACTTTATGCTATATTATACTCAACTAGTACATTTTTAGTGTTTATATTGTGTAGTCAATAACTCTGATTAGGATCTGATAATTTGTATAAAATAAGTTATTCATTTTATACAAATGTTCTTTTTTTGCCAAGCATTAAAACCTGCAGGACAAAGTGGTTTAATCGCACGTCTATAATTCATTTAAATTTAAACTGTTAACACAGTCCAAGGCTAAGATAGGATTCAGTCACACCTAAACCCTTCTCTGAGAAGGAGTTTAGAAAGCAAGGGAGTCCTTTCTGTACTTCAAGACTCACCAGTAAGGTTTTGCTTTTCAATAATTTTGTCTAAGCCTTCCACTCCCACCTGTGACATGTAGCAAGTGCTACCACTATGAAACTAATGAGCTAGCCAAATGCATTAGTCTGAAGAAAAACCTTGAAGACATATTTAGTATTTATGTTTATTTCAGGATATTTCAGGAACTGACAAGCACTTCTATTAGAACTGGAAAGAAAACGGGCAGAAAGCAGGGAGCACTTCAAAGAACCTGTGCACTCAGAAGAGCTACAGCAGGAAGAATTAAAGTTTTGTTTTCCATTTCTTTACATAATACATTGATAGAAAAAGAAACAGCTGTGTAACAGAAGTAACAGAACTGCCCTCTCTGAACACAGTCAGTACAGCACCTGAGGCAGGAATCATCCTTCTATTTCAGTGCATGCATTTTTAAAATGTCTGGGTTAGATTCTACATTTGAAATATATATCTTTGATATTTGAAATATCTTACTTTGAAGGAATTACTTCTTTTTAATTTCCACCTTTTTTAATGACAAAAATAGACATGCCGAGACTGGAGAGGAACTGTGTTATTTTCCCTATCACTCCTCCTCTCCTCAGGTAACAGTAAAAAAGCGTTTGCCTTGTGTTTTAGTCTCTTCATATTCTAGTCTTCATACATGAACCACAATTTCTCATGATGTCAGGGGTAAAACATGTTTACCTGAAAAAACAAACTCAGAATCTGTCAGGTCGGATACACAATATAAAGCACTGTTGCTTTTCAGCGATTGTTTCAAGGTTTCCATGAGACCTTATAAAGAGGGACCAAGATGAGGTTAATTGCAAAGGAAAAATTTCTGTGCTAATATAAATTTGAACATCTACAAAGATGTCCGTGGAGCTGAATTCTCCACTGAAATTTTACTTACACATGGCAAGATTCCACAGAAGAGAGGATAAATTGATGTCTAAGCTAAACTCTGCACACAAGAGAATTTAAACAGCTCAGCAAAAGGAAAACCATTTAGTAGTATTTAATTCTCAACATGACTCAGGCTAGAGATTGTTCCCAAGGTAGGTCAGTTGTGATAATCCTGTTTTAGAAGGTAAGAGAACTCAATAGGATGGGTAAGGCCTATTCTGTGTTCTTTTTTTCTAGACAGATATTCTGGAATTGGTTATTAGATATCCTACTATGACATGTTCACATATGTGTCCTATACACTGTTCTCAAACCTCATCATATCCACTCTTTTCTGGTAATGAAATCTACACAATTAAAATCCAATTTTATTTTAGGAGAAGGAAGAAGGAAGAAAAGGATTTGGTTGTAATGTACTTATTGAAGATATTTGCAGGTGTACAGAAATGTATTTTTAAAACATTTTAGAAAATTTGTCTCATGATAGATCAAATTCATTAATGGTGCAGTTACACGATGAATTTACTGACTAGGTCACCCAAATGTGCCATAAGCATGACTAATTTGTCTCAGGAGAGGCCATGCAGTTAATTCAGTTCATAGATGTGATATTTGAGATACATGAAGGTATTTCAGGCATCCATGTGGGAGTGTCTCATTTAACACAAAATCTAAGGGAGATTCTTACCTTGTCGGACTATCAAGCAGTTACGGGATACTGCAAAAACATCTTAGATGGTACTAGATGTATGTGTTTGAGGTCTTGTCCTATGCCTTTTGATAATACTATCACTAAAGTGCAATTCAGTTGATCAAATATTAGCGTCTATTTAGTGAATTAACTCCTTAGACCCCATTGCATTGACTGCTTGATACCGATAGAAGCTTGGATACCATATACAGACACTTAATTGACTTGTCTTAATCTGGAGCCAAATAACTGGTAAAAGCAGAACTGTTTTACTTGTTCCTGAATATGTATTTAATTAACAGTGAATACAAGCTAATGTGATTTAATGTAAGGTGTAGTTAAACAGTTTAAAGTTATGTCACCTTACACAAGTTAAGAGTAAAATAAATTAAAAGCTGTACATGAGACTCAGATTCAGCTTTTGAAGCTGTAACAACTTGAATGTGAGTCAGTACCCTCAATGTTCTCAAAATAATATGTAAGTAGCACTTCAGTGGTTTTACATTGACCTTCTGTGCACAGAAAAAAAACACACAGAAAATAGAAATACTCACTTTCACAGGAAAACAGCTTGTGCAAGAATCTTAAAATAATCACAAATACTAATTAATAAACCAATTCTTTTTTGCACACTTTTCATCTACTCACTAGTCAATACTTTCTTGTTTGGTTATATTTTGGTTTTGCTTTTTTTTTTCTGATTGTTTCTTAGGTAATTTTTAGTTAAGAAAACAGCAGAAACAACTGAAGTTGGTGAATAAGTAGGATATCTAGTTGAAATAGGAGAGGTGTCCTTTGTCTCTCATATACAGAATCACAGAATGGTTTGGGTTGGAAGGAACATTAAAGACCATCTTGTTCCAACCCCCTGCCCTGGTCAGGTGTACCTTCCATTAGACCAGGTTGCTCAAAATCCTGTCCAACCTGGCCTTGAACCCTTCCAGGCATGGAACAACCATATACATTCAATGCTATTTGTAAAGAAGACTTCTCAGAATCCTAAAATGTACTCTTCCAATCAATTAAAACTGTTATCTTAGGGTTTCAGCTTTGGTATAAACTTATGAAGTCATGTAAGAGTGCACAGACATTCTTGATGTGGCATCTTTACCTATATTTCTGTACAGGTACAGTTTCTGTAAGGAATAAATTCATTCTATTTTGTCTTTCTATTTGTTGGCTCAAGACCTTTCCCAAATTTAAGTACCTTAGGCTCTTAAACTTCATTAACTCCGGGGAAAATTGCTGAAATTTCTGTTTGTTATAAGCATCCTCTCATGTTTGTTAGCATTAATGAAGTTGTAGTCTAATAAACAAGCTTCCAGTGTGATAAACTATCTGTCATATATCTTTAGAATCCAAAGAAACTGAAGGTCTTGCAGAAATCCTTGCTTGTGAGGTGAGACTGTTTACCATCCTCTGTTCTATCTCATAATCTAAAATAGGATCTGTATGTTGTTTATTTCTCAAACATCCTTTATAACTCTGACCTTATTTCTATCAGCTCTCAAACACGATAACATTTCAGAGGGGGTCTGGTTAATCGGTCTTTTATCTGTATTTTTAGTGCCTTTGCAACAAGCAGCATCCTCAAGTCAGGGAGTAGATTCCCTTTATATAGCTAGGACTAAGAGTGAGAACCTTCTTCCCGCTGCTAAACTCAGTTAATCTGAACCAGTTGTCCATAAAAGGACTTCGTGTATGTGTGAACAAAATTTTCTTTGTGCAAGAAAGAAGAAACTGTGCACACTTTATGATTCTATCGTGTGTTATTTCTTTCTTGGCACAGAAGTACTGATGTGAAAATATTATTCATGAGGTACCAATAATAGTCATGCTATCTTTTCAAATCATCATCAGAATGAATCACATAAATGAATTTTTCAGTCCCATAAAATAGAATAATTTTAGATGTGTTACTTGGACTGGATAGCTTGCTGCATTGCCAGCTGAAACCTCAAAACCGAGTACCAAGGCCCACATGGATAAGCAAGCTGAGCAGCTGCCCCTGCAGCATGGAAAAAGGGGAAAAGATCATTATTACCCTTTACCTTATTTTGTTATGATAACACATGCTACAGGATTAACGGATGATATTGACGGCATTCTATGTTACAAAACTTCATAATAGAACCAGAGGGTTTGAAAGTTCTAACTATTTCAGTTGATTATAAATGAGACAAACTATTTTTAAATAATCTGAGCAAAGGATATGATTTTTACTTAAAAATTAGAAGGGAAAAGCGGAATGAACTGCATAAGCAGAGTGACAGAATTGGGTGAAAAGCCTGGAATACAAATAGAGAAAAAAATCCAATATGAATCAAAATCTAAAATGCCAGCAGAGAAAGAAATGAGAGATGAAGAAGTAGAAAGACCTGAAAAGGGAATGCAGAGAATGTAAAGTGAAGTACACATTAGATATTAATCATAATACAAATTATAATAATTTGGGATTTATGCAAAAATATTAGAAGAACGCCTGATCAAAATATTCAGGACTTTACAGTACAAGTCACCGAAGAATTTGATCTAACTGGACCAGCTCAGAAATGGGGTTTTGACTAGATATTGCCTGGAGATCAGTCCTAATCTAATGATCTAATAGAAACATTCATAGAATCATAGAATGTTAAGGGGTTTTTTTTTGTTAATGACATGTTGTTGGTTTGTTTCTGTTATGAAAAGGTTGATATTTAAAATGTGATTCCTAAAAAACCTTGTCAATTCTACTTACTTTCTCCTTCCTCCATCATTTTTTATCTCTTCAGGTGTTAATCAAAGGAAAAGTGTCTCCATGTGCTAGACCCGTTTATTCTCATTGACCTATGACAATTGCTTCATATTCCCTAATGACATCTAATTCTGTTTTTCTTCGTACTGATTTCCTGGGGAAAAAAAAAAAAAATTGCACTTAGTGTTTTTAAAATTTTCTCCCAGATTTGGAATGATAAATAAAAGCCAATCCTGAGCCAACATTGGTACATTTCAGGACAGGAGTCGATAATCACAGAAAAAAAATCATAGTTTTCATAGAGAATTATTCCTTTGATATCATGCCTACTATTCTTGCTCCATCATGTTAGCATTCTGGTTTCTACCTGGTTCCCATGAAACAGTTGTATATGAAACAACCTAAAAGTCAACCAAATAGAGAACCAGAGGAAAACTCATCCTGAGAAAGTCAGACTTTGATTTTAATGTATTAATTTTTTAATGTATCCCTTATACATTCTTTTTTTTCTTGGATCTTTCTAATAGTACTTTTCCTATTAAACTTTATGTATACTGTGCCTCTCATATATAATTTTAGATATCTAATTTATTTAGTAATAAATTATATTGTATTATATTGTAATAAATAATATTTTTACCTTTCTTTTGCCTTTGATCTCTAAGAAAATTTGATCTTGCCATTCAACAAGAGAATAAATTACATCTCTTCCAAAGACAGTTTCAATTTCTGCTTTTATGGATCTCTAATTCTTTCGTACAAAGATGAAAGACAGGACAGAATTTTAAATAAATATTTTAGTAGTATTTATTTAAGATTTTTTAGTAGTTGTATTTTGTTTTCTGGGGGAGGGAAAGTTTCTTTGGTTTTTTGGAAAATTTGGGTAGGGTTTTTCTTGTTAACTCATAATGAAACTTAAACCTAGTCTTACAGTTTATTGTGAGTTTTATATGAATAACTGGAGTCCCAGTCTGCTCTATGATTATGCTAAAATGTTTGAGTCTTAAAGATTTCTTGACTGTACCCTTTACAACAGAATTTAATGTGTGTTTAGAATACAGTCTTATGTTTTTCAGTGTGATTCATAAAATATAGAATGGACTTCTCTCTTTTATTAAGGTGATAATTACAATGTACATTGACTTGTCATTCTTCTCGTACAAAATGCACCTCTTTATTAACTTTAATATTGCCCTTGTTTATTAGCATGGTAATGATCATTCTTACTCATATTCATTAATAATAAAACAAATTTTCTTGCAGATCTGCTACACTCATTCCAAATGTTTCTGACTAAAATGGCTTAGTAAGAATAAATCAGTGTTCTTGTTTATATTTTAATATGAAAAAGAATTAAAGAGCAACAGAAAGCAACCTGCCATAAACACACTGTGTAAAGTTTAAAGACAGTTTAGCTTAAAAATCTGATACAGCCATCCTGTGTGAGTATTTGGAACATAAACTTAATGCAAAATATGTCTGGAACTCTCCTAGACTATAGATAAGAGAATATGTCATGGGAAGTAGTTCTGGTTTGAAATTTTTTCCCTATTTTTTGAATGGTAAATCAACAAGACTTCACGAAATCTAACAAACTAATCATAGTTTAGAAAAAAGAATTTTGAATAGGAAAAAGAAAGGGAAAAAGGACCAACTGTGTCCTGGAGCGCATCACCAAGAGCACCGCCAGCTGGGAGGAGATTGCTTCATTTCACACTCCACTAGTGCTGCCCAGCTCAAGTACTGTGTGCAGTTTTGGGCACCTCAGTGTCCGAGGGACTTACTATAAGCTATTGGGGTGTATTCAGAGGAGGATGACCAAGATGGTGAAAGATCTCAGGGACAAGACTTGTAAGGAATGGCTGAGGTCACTTGGCTTGTTCAACTTGAAGAAGAGAAGGCTGAGGCATGATCTCGTCACAATTTACAACTTCTTTAAGGGGGTCAGCAGAGGAGCATGTGCTGATGTCCTCTCTCTGGCAACAAGCAAGAGGACTCTAGGAAATGGAGTCAAGCTGTGTCAAGGGAAGTTCAGTTTGGCCATTAGAAAAAGTTTCTTCACTGAGAGGGTATTCAGTCACTGGAACAGGTTCCCCAGTGGAGTGGTCATAGCACCAAGCCTGTCAGAGTTCAAGGAGTATGTGGACAATGCTCTCAGTCATATACTTTAGTTTTAGGTAGTTCTACATTTGATTCCATCTGAACTAAAGAATTTACTTACAAAATATTTTATTGAAAAAAGAAAAGAAAAAAAGAAAAAGGAGCTTGATTATAGCAGACTTGGATTTCTGTCCCTTCATATGTTTGCTAAATCTATTTGAAGTATACTAGAAGTACACTACTTTCACATAAGTGTATTCAGGCATGAAATAGAATCATGCATTTTTAAGTAAATTACTTTCTAACAAATTTATTTCAGAATATGCACATAATTAGAGTCACAGCTCTGCATAGTAGTCAGTCAGTATTATATCACTATTTGCCAACCAGCACTTTGTAAACAGGATGTGCCATCTCAGGATGTGCATTCCATTTCTAAATTTTGCTGGTGCTCACTCAGAGATAAGAGGTATTTCAAAGTGAGACATTTTATTGACTAACCTGCTGTCAGACTTTGATCAAGGAATCATGTTAACAGTAGGATGTTTATTTCTATGTAACCTGATTAAAATAATAAAATTTTAGAAAAAATTGGAATTGTGTCATTGTGTATCAGATAAGATGATGCATTTGTCTTGTTCTGGTGATGTGAACTTATCAAGACTTCAGTGTATTTTTTTTTCCTGAAGCTCTGTTACACAGCAGATGGGATGTCTAACATCCTTCTCTATTTGAAACATGCAAGTTCTAATCAACAAGAGGGTTTAGAATGTTAAACCAGCCAGCCATAAGAAATGTGTCACAGTTTACTGTCATCCTAATTAATTAGATAGCATTATTTGTTGTCCCCAATGAACTCTGATGAGCTCAATGACTGATAATAGCCTCATTCTTTTCAGGGATTTTCTTTTAATTTTATTCACTTTGATTTAAGAAAGAATGTTTAAAGAGGGAAAAAACAACCTACCACTATGAAGGGTTATTCAGAAATACATACTTCTGACTTATTAATGTGAGGGAACATTTGGCCTGTTACTAAGGTCATTTTAATTTTAAATCTTTCAGGGTAACATTTCTTGAATAATTACTAATTCTGTAATTATCTTGCATTTTCATAACACATTTCTGGATGTATTTTGTAATAGAGTTCTTGCCCTTCAGACTGTACAAAGACTCAATAAAATTATGTGACCATCATTTATAAAGTAGGACAAATAAAATCTAAGGGTTAACACAACACACGGGTCTTCAAATCAATCTTATATAGAAAAGTTAATGGACTGTTTTCAGTCAGGAAAACATAATTATTCGTGATTTTTTTTAACTTTAATGTTCAGATTTACATGAGAACAAATAGTTTGATGAATACAGAATTTAATGACACAGTGTTGACATAACACAAAGGACTAATCTTGCAATATTTACCTTTCTCTGTACCTGAAGAAAATTAAAAGTTGGTCAATATAAAAATCTATAGATAATAAAGGTAATAATAGGAAGTTAATAAAACAAATGGTAATTTTGTTATTTTTCTCTGGTAAAAATATTGCACTTAAGTAAGGTATTAAATTCCTCAGTAGAAGAGGAGACAAAGAATTGAATAAACTGATCCTGGAAAAGTACATGTCCACAAATGCAGATGATTCCTTTGAAATACATGTGCTGTTTCTGAATTTTTATGTGTTTAGACTTTATTATTTAGGGGCTATTATTTAGGTGTTATTTTTGTCTGCATGACTTCAATAACACCATTTTATCTGTTTTGCATTTATGATTTTTTTTAATTAATATGGCATATTTTTAGAATTTGTAAGTTTGCATGGTATTTAACTAACTAACGTACATTCTAGTGCACTCCTGAATGTTGACATGCAAATAGTTTTGCATAAACTATCAGAAACTCTAAAAAGGGTTAAACTAATTTATATCCTCTTCAGTTATACCTTTTACAACTATAGCAGTAAATGTGAAGAGAGTGCAAGAACAAATACCTTTCTGAGGGAGGCTGCACTTCCTAGTCTTTAATAAATCACTCCTCTGTACAGGGTTCAGTCTTATGCATCATGCCATAGCAATGTGTTCTATTAAGCATCCATGGAGAAATGTTTTTTCAAGTTTAACATGCTTGATAGTTTCATTGGGTCTTGCTGGTAAGAGAAATGCCTACTTCTCTAGGATTTATTGACAGTTATTTCAGTTTTTCTTTTTTTTTTCAGATTGAAGAATCAAAGGAGTGTTTTTGCCTATTCCACAGAGTATTTTTTGCCTATTCTTCAGATACACAGTTATACTTCCATGTACATTTGTTTGTCTGTGTATGTTTATGGAATCACACAGCAAAAACTTTATAAAGGATTGAATCTGAAGTTATATATCTTTAACAAATTTATTTTCAAACTCTTTTTTATAATTATTTTTTGAAAACTCATTTTTTATGTTATATTTAACAACCTGATTGTCTCTTTCTTTTGCCGTTGTTTATGCTCTTTTTTTTTTTTTTTTTTGAAGAGTGATTTAAAGCTTACATTCTTTTATTCTGTGTCCTTATGTTCTCCCTGACTTTTTGGGGCAGCTGATGGTCTATCACCATGGTCAGTGATGGTATAGCTCCAAAAGCACGTGCTTTGCATCAGATAATAATAAAAATCTATAGAGAGACTAAAGTTCTAATAATGCAATCAACTTCTTTGATTCAATATATTTTTAAACCTATAACATCATTTGTCCATTGGCTCATTAAAATATGAATGAAATTTCAGTGGTAATTTGTGTGCTTTTATTCTAGCTTTTTACATTATGTTTTCTACTAAAGTGGGTGCCTGAAATACACATAATTCTAAATTGTGCACTCATCTTCATCTTCAGTCCTTTTCCCTGTTCCAACTTATTTTTCTTACTCTATTTCAGCAAGTTTACCTTGGGTGCTACTTCCTTTCAAGTCCATAGCTGCTTGTTCAGAAAGTAAAATGCACCTGTGACTTTTATTAAAGAACTTCAGTGAATGAGTGGACCATACATAAAAGTTATAAAACAAGATTAAAGCATCTCACTTTATATAACTCTTCGTTTGTATCAGATATGAAAACTGATGTTGATATTGTCTTCATTTCACATATAATGACACAGCTTTTCTGGTTTTTAAGCATTACAAAACTGTTAGAGTAAAATAATCAGAACTTAAATATTTTTTTTTCCAAAGAATAATTGTATATCCACGTTACAGTTCAAAGTTTGGCTTAAGAGCTATGAGACATATTTTAAAAAAATAGAAACTCCACAGATAATTTTGTGAAAAGCTTAAGTAAGCTTCAGTCTGATGGAAAAGTTATTTTCAATATAAATCCTCATTAAATGTAAAAGTTCTGTAAATATTTTTATTATAGTTCACCAGGGAAGATCTCAGAAAAAGTGTGTTAAAAATATGAGGATATATGTCCTACATTTTTCTTTAAAAATCACTGATATAGGTCAACCAAAATCTTTTATAATTCCAACAGGTGTTGGAACAACTGTCTGTGCCAGGGCAGAGGCTTCAACCCAGACAGGTCTTCAGATGATAGATAGAACCTTGCAAGTTGCAGTCTGCAGGGAGTGTCTGGGACCTCTCCCTGAGTAGAAGAGTTATAGGAGGAGGTCCACAGGATGTGCAGCATCAGCAAGAATGAAAGAAGGGCAGACAGCACCTTCCTAAAGGCCTGTGGTTCCACGTAACATCTTTTTTTCTAAATTGAAGAAATATGTGTTTTATGGACAGACTGTTAAATAGAAAGGTTGAACAGCTACATCCAGAGTTGCAATCAACAGCTCAATGTCTAAATGGAGATCTGTAGCAAGAACTGTCTCTCAGGGGTCCCTGTTGGATACAAAACTGCTGAATATCTTAATCAGTGACACAGACAATGGGATTGAGTGTATCCTCAGTAAGCTGAGTGGTGCAGTTGATGCACTGGAGGGAAGGGATGCCATCCAGAGTGACTTTGACAATCTTGAGGAGTAGGACAATGTGAACCTTTATTTTTTCATATTGTGGGTCCACTTTCAACCACTACTTCATAGGAAGAGTTTTCATACCAAATTAATTTCCATCTTTTATATTAATGGTTCAGTGTTATGTCAAACATACAATGGCATGGTCTAAATTGAACTGCTAAATTATATCTTTTAAAATGTTTATAATTTTCAGACAGTGGCGTTTTCTTTTTTTTATGATGAAAATATTTTAACTCCTATGATCAACAGCCTCAAAATTACTTCACTAATTCTAAAAAATTGACAGAACAACATTTAAACATTTTTTAAATTTTTTTAATCAACTTAGCATATTACAAAATGATAAACATCTAGGTAATCTAGATAATTGTTCCATAACTTTGTTGAAGGCCTGAGAAACTTTCTGGGAAACATAAAAAAAATTGTAAAAAATATTCCTTAGACATTGCATGTCATAATGTTTTAATTTCTTCTTCACTGGATCTGTGCTTGGATGAAAGGACCTTATTAATTTGAAAAACATTATTCTACAAATATATTGCTGCTAAAATGAAAGGAAAAACAAAAGTGGTAGAGGAACTGCAGAACATATAAAGGAGTCACTCAAGGGTCATAAAGCTAAAAAGGATAAGTTCTATGAATTCAGTGACCATTTTGGGAGGATCCAACACTTCGCACATTCTCTATAGCAGACAAATTAAAAGAATGAAATCAGTTGGAATCAAGGAAATATAAGAGCAACTAGAGAAACTGGAAACCATTAATTTCACTAAATCCAGAGGTCATTCACACAGTATTTTAGATGGGATCTCACAGACTTGCCAGTCAAGATGCTAGAAATATTGCAAGAACTGTGGTAGAGGACTAGTGGGTTCCCAGTTTAACTCCTATAGACATAAAAGGCTTTAGAGGACTGGGAACTGTGTATTAATATGGCAAGGTTTATAACAGAGTGAAATCACTGATGAAACAGGTAAACACAGTCTTTGTGAAGGTGTCAGCATGTTTTCTGAAAATCCTGTTTCATTAACCTGTATTATGGTTGACAAGTATGTTTATGAAGGGAATCATGTGGACTTAATATATATTTTCTAAGCTCTTTTGACCTAATTTCCACGACAGCCTACAGAAAAAACAAAATTGCCACACAATTGGATGAAAGGTTCTTCTATGGACTAAAATCTGGTTTAAAAATAGAAAGGAGATGATCAGGCTTAATGGTTTATCTTCAGATGGAAGTGACCGAAAAATACTTGTTGGTGTCAGAAATGCCTTCTCACATTCATAATACAAGGGTACCTGATACTGATAAAAAGTACAAGAGTAGTAGACTACATTCAGCAGTCAAAATAACATAATGTTCCTAAACAGTAGTACCTCTACTACTTTTGAAGACAGAAGACTGAATTAGATAAACCCCTGGTTACAACCTATAGGGTATTTCTATTGTCAGAAATCTGACTGGGTTCAGATAGGAAAAATGTTTGTTTACAGTTAAACCTTTCAGTTTCATAACAAAAAATGTAATGCAACTTTATCTTCTAATTTCATTCAGTAATATATACACTTTTAAATCCATCTAATAGATCATATGGTAAAGATGTAAATGAAAAAAAAAGCTACTGTTAAAAACTAAATGTAAACACACTCCCTGTTGAGGAATACATTCAGGGCAGGTATCTCGGGGTGCAGCTGCAGTGTGATCTGTGGCCAAAGCCCCAGGTAAGAGGCCGTGAACTGTCACCCTTTGTGAAACAAAGAGCATGGGACCCTGTGGCCCAGCCAGGTGAATAGACACCCAGAGACAGGGCAGGAGCTGAGGACTCAGGAGGGAGAGTCGAGACTTTTGTACACTTGGACCGTGAGGGTACAAAAGCCCAGGGATTCCTCTTTTGGGGGTCTCCTGGGAGGCACGAGCTTGAGCTGTTTCTGTTCCTGCACCTTTGTGGAACAAGACATCTGAGACTCTGCCATGGGAAACTTGGTGTCGAACCAGTATGGAAACCTGGTCTGACTGTGTGAAAGTGGGGCGTGTGGGGAGTCAGCCCGGGCACCCACCACTCACTGGAGCCACCCACTGTGGAGGGGCTTCAGTCCCAGTAGATAAAGGCTTTAGTGGTGGGAGTGTGGCTGCCATAGTGGGCCCTCAATAGACAGACAAGGAAATTTCCTTAACACCCACTGTAATATACAGAGTAAGATATATATTTTTTTTTTAATTTGATTAAGTTTAATTTTTCAGCTTTCCTTCTTTAATGAAAGGGATGTTTCAAAAATACTGTGAATATTTTAGCTGTTTTAAAAAGTCAACTAATGTACAGTGTAAGGTTTTTATTTAATTTAAAACTTTGTTTGAACATTTTTGAATTGTAAGTAAACTTTTGCTGTGAGCTAGAATGAAGAAAGATGTTACTGTTTTTCTTTCCAAATGAAATAATATACCCATAGTCTACATTGGAAATCTCTAGTGACATTCTCCTTTGAATGCTTTTGGATTGTTGCCTGGAATTTTGGATACAGGACTGCAGCTATTTATTCAGTTTCTTTGCATTGCTAATTTATCCAAATCTTAAGTGTCAACAACTGTTGAAACAGTAACCAGATGTTAGATAGAAGGATACAACAAAAACACAGGGTCAAGGAGAAACACTTGATTCTTCCAATTTTTGCTGCTGGTAGTATCTTGGATGAAGAGTTATGGTCAGCCTAGTCAAACTTCTCTGATCTCAGCACATCATATCTCTCAGTGCCAAGCATACCTTTACATTAAACAGGAAAAAAAAAAATACATTTAACCCCCCCCACATAATATGGGTGATTACATAAAAATATTCCTTTTTTTCCGTAGTCAATTTCTTAAGGTATGTTATAGATGGCTTTTTTGACACCACAATTACCTCAACCTCCCATAAAATAAGTTTTGATTTTATGAAACTAATAATGGTTACTCCTTGTTTTGGGGTAGGATTCCATGCAAGTTTTTACATCAGAGGTGTAAAGGTATCCTCTTCACACTTCTTTACTAGACTGAAGCTATTTTCCTTCTAGTTGTCTTCCTCACTTTTCTTGTCTCATTCAGTTGGCTAAATATGAGCCAGCAGTGTGCCCAGGTGGCCAAGAAGGCCAATGGCATCCTGGATTGTATCAGAAATAGTGTGGCCAGCAGGACTAAGGCAGTGATTTTCCCCCTGTACTTGGAACTGATGAGGCTGCACCTCAAATTCTGTGTTCAGTTTTGGGCCCCTCACTACAGGAAAATGTTGGAACATGTCCAAAGAAGGGCAACAAAGCTAGTGAAGGGTCTGGAGTACAAGTTGTATGAGGTGATGAGAGAGCTGGTGGTGTTTAGCGTAGAGTAAAGCAGGTTGAGGGAAGACCTTATTGCTCACTACAACTACCTGAAAGAAGATGGTAGGTAGATAGAGGTCAATCTCTTTTCCAAGTAACAAGTGATAGGTCAAGAAGAAAAGGTCTCAAGTCATGCCAGGGGAGGTTTAGATTGGATATTAGGAAAAATATCTTTCCTGAAAGGGTTATCAAGTACTGGAAGGACTGTACAGGGGAGCAGTTGAGTCACCATCCTTGGAGGTATTTGAAACCCAAGTAGCTGTGCACTTAGGGACATGCTTTAGTGGTGGACTTGGCAGTGTCAGATTTATGATTAGACTTTATGATCTTGGAGGTATTTTCTAACATAAATGATTCTGTATTTCTATTAACCTTGAATTTTTGGTAGAAATTCAATAAGGATAGTGGTTTCCACTTTTTCTAATTGGCAGCAGTGAGAACATATTAGCAGTATTTTTAAAGCCTTCAGGTTCTGAGGGAACTGGAGCCCACTTCCTCAGTAGAAGCCCTGTAAAACGCAGGAACAGTGAATCCTTCAAGTGACAGTGACTGCTGTGTTTTGGGGTGAGTTCAATAGCTGGTATTTGCTAGAGGGGCTTTATATATACCAGTGAGAGGCATCTTTAGAAACTAGAGAAACAGGGCATTTGGTTTGTGACTTCCAAATGGCTTCTGTTTGAGATAAATGCTGGACCTAAGTAGTAAAATTTCTGTGAATTAACAGATGCAGGGTCTGATGTTCAGAATTAAGTCAAGATGGAGACAAATGCCAATCTTGAAAGTACTCTACAAACCAGTTTCTGGAAAATATAGATAAATATGTTCTAGTATCAGAATTAAAAAAAAAACCAAACAACCAAAAAACAACAAAGCCAAAACAAAACAAAAACACAACCAAACAAAAAACCTCAAACCAAAACAAACAAAAAACCAAGCCCAACACACAAAAAAACCCCAATGAACTAAAACTGAAAGAAAAACAGAACAAAAATCCTAGCTTGGATTTCTCTGTGTTTTATTCTTTTTTTTTTACTTTATAATATTTTTGTGTTTAGAAAATACATCACTGTCTCATATATTTCATGAAAGTTTTAAGGTTCTTTCCATGAGTCTGGAATGCATTTTTCAGTCATTTCAGTGAAATTTGAAATATTGCTTTATCACTGTCTTTATTATTTTATCTTGTAAACTCTAAGACAACTCTAAACATTGCTAAATCTCATTCTAAATCCAGGAAGAAAAAAAAGAAAATAATTTTTCTACTGTCATTGAAAATTCAGGTCAAAGTTTCCTGACACATAGATTTTCTTTAAGGATATACAGTTAAGATCAATATAGTGCCATTAGAAAATACATTTCTGCTGAGTCATCTGAAAGCAGCTTGTGAGTCTTTGTTTTTAACAAACACAATTAATTATAGAGTCTGGACATACTCAGTGATCTGTGAAGGTTAATATCTATCCATAAAAGGGATGTGCTAAGTTTTATCTCTTTGCCCACATGTTAACAGGAATTTTCAAACAGAATTGAATACTTCACCTTATTATAAAACTAATATTGACTATAAACTTTTACTTGTGGTTCAATGGAAGGATACCTAATGATTTTCAGAAACTACTTCAGCTTTCCTTGGATGTCCTTATGACACAAATCTGCACAGTTGACACACTTCAGAGCTAGATTTTCAAAGGTGTTTCCTTTTTTTAACAGCTATGGCAGTATTTTTGTAAATGGTTACCTACTAGCTCTCAGTATAGATAGTCAATAATAATAAATAATAATAAATCTTTTTTTAATCATAGCAAAAAAAAGTTATACATATGTATGTATATGCCTTCACACACATGTATATACATATATGTGTGTAATAAAATACATTTTATATATAAATTGAAGAATAACGTGTGCAATTATTATTTTTTTTCTATGACTAATTCCTTTCCTTTAATTTGTCCATACAGTTCTACCTGTACAACATAGAAACAAAACACAGGGAAAAAAACATACAAATTGACACTACCACACCTTCTTCCTTCCCTTGCAAAAAAAAAAAAAAAAATCCCCCAAATCAAACCAAAAAGTGCTAGACTCTTGTCCTCAAAGTAATCTGCACTACAAATAATTATTATTTTACATATCTTAAAGAAACATACGACAAGGAAACTTCTTAGAGTCAACTGATACTTTTTCCTCCCTCTCCCTAAAGAGTGCATTATGTGAAAAAGACATGTTTTTAATAATCTGAAACTGTCATTGTTAATAGAATTTATCTGATGTAGGAAAAATGCCAACTTTTACAGATTTCTTGAAGGAACACTGCCATTACAATTGAAAAATACATGGTTTAGAACAATTTTATAATGAATTTATCTCTCTGTTTATGGATATGAAAGCTTACCAAAACACTAGTATTATCATAGAGACAAAAAGACTTTCCCTGGACAAAACTGAAAAGTGCTGTTAGAAAAATGCTTCAGGTTACATGAAGTAATAGTGACTTTGCTACTGTGAAAGAAAGGGAATGAAAAAAGAAATAAACCACCAAAATTTCATAAAATTTGAGGAAAGAAAAAAAAGTTCAAAGATCCTTGCTGCATGAGACAAGCTTGTAAGAAAATAACAAGGACAAAACCAATGCTAAGAGAAGGTATTATACTGTATAAAATTATATTATGATTTATATATACTACTCAAATTTAAGTATTTTTCATATTTTGAGTATAATTTAAAAGAATTAGCTTTGTTCTTATACCACCTCTAGGGTCATTATCGTGAATTGAAAGAAAAACAAATTTATTTTGTCAATAAATAAATGTAATGCAAATAAGAAATCTCAGAAGTCATCATTTTATTTTAGTATTGTCTCTTAAGTTAGGCTGTAGAGTGGTTGTCAGTACCAAATGACATTATTTGATGTACAGTCCATTAATATTTATCTATGGAGTAGAAACCATCATTAGTCATGGGTCAGTTTGGGTTGTTTGGGTGAAAACATGTCCAGAAGGACAAGAAAGACCTATCCCCAACATTAGAAGATTTTTTTGATAGGAAGACCTATTTACTATTCCAGCAATCAGGAAAGTTGATTTCTCTGAATATGGGATTAAATATGTGGGTAAGAGGAAATAGTCACTTAGCAGACTAAATTGAAAGTGAAATCTTGGTCATTTTTATGTCAGGGAGACTTTTGCCACTGAATTTAGAAGTTCAGTCTTTTCCAAACCTGGAGGAAAGGTGCAGTAGTCAGATATAGTAGCATTAAAGTAAGAGAAAAATACATTTAGGTTCTACATAAAATCTAACACAAACTCCAAAGAATATCTGAACTGAAGAATAGCCTTTCAATAGAAATTGAAATGTTCATGGCCTGGGTCTTTAAAATCCAGGCTTGATTAGTTATATTTATTGTACTCATGTTGGCAAGGAGAGGGACAGATGACTTAAATAGATCCTTTTCAGCTCTAATATCTATTAGAGCATGGATGCATTCCAGGATTGAACTGACTGGGTTCAGAGAAGTTCAACAGCTCCCAACATGGAAGCACCTGCCTGCCTTTCTACCTCAGGGACATGCAGTTCAAAGTAATTTGCAAATCTGTTCTTCACAAAGCTGCTGATTAAATGAGCTAAGTCATTCATATCAATGCTTTTTTTTTTTCTGAAAGAGGAAGTCTGACAAAAATAATGTGAAAAAATAGACGCAGAGGCTCATAATGAAATTAAAATATTAGGAGTGCTGCAGTGTTAGCATGTTTTCCACCTGCTCCTCTTGTGCATGTGCAGCTTTTTGCCAATACGTTCACTGGAAACGAGAGAGACTTTGTATATTAAAATAGAACCTTGTTTTGTGAAACAAATTGTCAATAAGATTTCCATCCAGGTTTTTCTAAGGCTTGTACACTTTCATGATTTTTTAAAAGCAGCTCTAGAACAGGTATACTAGTGTTAGTGGATATTTCTCTCCAATATTTAGTATAACGGGCCAGGTTAAAATGAATTAATAAGTTCCTGTGACTGTCTCAGAGGCCTTTTAACTTTAAAAGGTTAAATAAGCAAGCAAATCAGACATCAAGTAAATGATAGATACGCAAAACCTATGTAAAGCTGCAGGGTGTTTTAATTTTCATTATGGACTTGCTTTAAACAGTGGAAAAAGGGTCTATAGAAGGTCGTAAATGAAAATAGTCTGGGCTGTTTGGGTAAACTCTGGAACTGTTTTTCCTTCCATAAGAAATCAAATAGGAGATGATTGCTGTGTGATTCCCCCTCTACTCTGCTCTTGTGAGACCCTACCTGGAATACTGCAACCATTCTGGTGCCCCAACATAAAAAGGACATATAATTTTGCAGCAAGTCCAGAAGGTAACCACAAAGTTGATAAGGGGACTAGAACACCTTCTCTATGAAGACAGGTTGAGAAAGTTGGAGCTGTTCAACCTGGAGAAGAGAAGGCTGTGGGGAGACCTCATAGTAACTTTCCAATATCTGAAGGGAGCCTACAAGGAAGCTGGAGAGAGACTCTTCATCAGGAACTGTAGTGATAGGACAAGGAGTAATGGGTTCAAACTAAAAGAAGGGACATTTAGTTTAGATATATGGAAGAAATTTTTCGTTCTTTTTCATATGAAGGTGGTGAGACACTGGAATAGGTTGCTCAGAGAAACTGTGGATGCACCATCTCCGGCAGTGTTCAAGGCCAGTTGGGATGGGGTATTGAGCAACCTGGTGTAGTGGAAAGTGTCCCTGCCCATTTTAAGGGGATTGGAACCAGGCGACCTTCAAGGTCCCTTCCAACCCAAACCATTCTATGATTCTATATTGTAAATGTATTAGAAAAATATTCCAAAATTTAAACTTGTATTTTTTGTAAAGACCTGCCTTCCACTTTACTTTTTAATATCAAGAGTGTCTTCAAAGAGAATTATACATTTTTGTTTTTAAACAAGTAAACGCATATATTATTCCTTTAGTCTTCCTTAGTGATTGAAAAAACTTAATGTTCCACTTAATGAATACTTGTCCTCCTTAAATTGTGTTCCTTATTAAAAGAGACTGAAAAATACTAATGAAATGAATAGCTGCAAAGAGTAGGATAATACTAGAATTAAAATTATTGTGACTGACAGATTTTAAATGGTGATCACCTGCATGTATAGTTAAATTACAAACTGTCAAAAGGAAGGTCACACCAGTCAACAATGCAGCGTGGAATAACACAGAATATGGAAAAGATCTGTGTTTTATAATAGTGAATATAGGTGATTTTCAGAGTTTTTTAATGATAAACACTTGCATTCATAATTAAATCAGACACTGTTGAGGGAAAATGTCAAAACATCTGAAATTAATGTCCAGAGTACTACCTATAATGAAGCACAGAATTTTGGATATAGTTTTGAATTTCTCAGCCACCCTTTTACCATACTGGTAAAAACTCCAGACTGTACACCTTCATCTTTCAATAATCCCTCCTTTATGGTTAATTGATGTGGGTTATGGTGTGAGTCCTCCTCCAGAACCTCTGAAAAATCATTTCACCTATTTTTGATCAATTACAGTATCTAGTAATATTTATATATACATATATTTTATATATGTCGCTGCAGAATGACAATTACCTGTTGTACTTGTTGTCGTCACTTTTGTTCTAATCCATCAAGTAGGAGTTTTACTGCTGACTGAAGTGAGGCCAAATTATTTGATGTAGTCAAAACCAGTTTGCTTTTAACAAGTTGTCAGACAAGAGAAGAGCAGAGCAATGTTATGTGATTACATTTGTGCTGTCTGCTCTATTTTACTTTACAACCAGTGTGCTAGGTGACTTTCACATACAGCTAAGGAAGATTCTACCTTTCAGCGAAGGAAATATGTTTGTTAACAATATTTTGATCATACTGCAGGTGATATGGAGAAGAACAGACAATCTGCTCTGAGATGATCACAGAAAAGAAAAAAATTTAACTTCTGTCAAAAAATAATTTTACAGTAACAGTCAAGTATTGGCCTGATAGTGAAATAAAAATAAAAGATGAGTTTAGATCTTTGTGATTAGAATGCTACCAAAAGTGAGAAATCTGAGGCTTCTAAATATACTAACAGGTTTATATTTGCCTGCATATAATCAGCACTGTATTGAAATAATGCTTCTTGAAGAGCTAAAAAAAAAAATTAGTTTTGACTCCCTCCAGTCCTGAAAAATTCAGGATTAGCACATCAGAGGGTCAACTAAAAAGCCTGGTCTAGAACAATAAGTAAGCAAGAATCAGACAGTCAGTCTTTGATGATTGCAATTTGCTTTGATTATTCCTCCAATGGATATCACCTTTTGGTGTTAGCATCTCCTGTGACTTTTTTTGCTGATTGGTGTGGCATAGAGAAGTGTTCTTGAGACAATAATTTTCTTAATGGGGTGAAACAAAAACCAGTTAGCTCTGGCCTCTTCTCAGGAAAATGAGAATTCCAAAGTTAGTGTAGAGGTCAGTCACTTCTGGCAACGGGAACAGAGAAAAACATAGCAAGTAGTAATTTGGACAGTAAAATATCTTGTTTTCATGACTCTTTATGAAAGAAAGTTGAAGAGTTTGAAATCTCAGTCTGGGTTTTTCTGTTGACATGGTGAAATTGCCAGCAGATTTTGTGAAGGAGGGATTAAAGTCCACGAAATAAACACAACCAAAACTGGGTAGAAACCAATTTCAGACATCCTTACAACTTCATCAATTCGTAGTGCCTCTGCTGTGATCGGTTACAAATGTGAAAATCAAAATATCAAAGAAAATATGGCTTATAAAATATAATAAATTTATAAAATATAAACCTATACTTTAAAGTAAAAATTGTAGACCATAATCAATAACAATATACTTGCTATTACTACAGAAAAAAAAAAAACACAGACAACAAAAAAAAATCAGAAACGTGGCAGAAATAATAAAAAATACTTTACAATTATTATCAGACACAGCCTTAATGTACCTGTAGTTACTGGAGCTGAATTCATTATACATTTTTTTTCAGTCATATTACAAAAGTTCTGCTCAGAACATACTTTCTTGGTTGCACTTTTCACCTCTAGATAACTTCCCCAACCCGTTACTTTAACAGTATCTTTCTTCAAAGATTCTGTACACTGCTTATGCCACTCTCAGAATTTTAATGCGAATTTCTGACAATATGGAGTGTTATGAAGCATTAACTCTTAAACCCACTGCTAATCCCCACATGGCTTGCTTTATTCTTTTGTATCTGTGTATTGTATGAGCTACAGAGTGCAATAAAGCTAAATAAGTATCTTGGAGAGAGAGCAAGAGCCTGTGTGTGAAACATGTTAAGTAATTATAGTGGTGTTATTTGAAGAACTATAGTCAAGGCTGTTTTAAATATAGAACATTTTCAATCAGATGATTAGTGACACTTTGCTGTCAAAGTTTGCCTTGAGGCCTTCTGTTTCTCAGGGGTTAATTTGGATACAAAGTGGATATCAAGTTTGCTTCAAGAAGTAAAAATATGTAGGTTTTCAACATATTCGCATGCAATTTTGAATTAGTAACACAGGCAAAGGAGCTTTATAGCAACTCATGTTTCCCAATTCTGTAACTCCAACTTGGAGTTTTTAAAAAAATTTAAAAGCTTTTCATTCATAATACACACTGAAACTTAATATTGCTTTTCTAAAATGAGAAATACGTATTTTAATAATTCAAACCTAATATGGGAAATAAAAATATAGCCTATTGAGGATATTTACACAGAAATTGCATATTTCTTCTGTTTATTGTTCTTCTCTTTCTGTTCTGATGTGCACATCTTCAGATTTTGTGAAGCAACCAGAAACTGTCATAGCAGATTTTTCATATTCCCTTTGTCTTAATGTCATAATTTTTTAAAGTTCATGACTAGAGATCATATCACTAAGAAGAAATAATAGCTATATGACATAAAAATGCATTAGGAGCAAAACAAGACAGAATCCTTCTGCTATTATTGTCCCATTCTGAGTTTACATTACAATTCAGATAAATCCAAATCCAGTGCTGCAAATGTAACTGAAATGCTTTAGAATAAAGTGTGAAAAATGCTTATTTATATAACTTCTGGTACTAATGTGTTATTTTACACACATTGTGCATATAAATCTGCACTCCTACCATGTATTTCATAATGCACTTTTTAGCTTTTCAACTCTGTTGAGTTGTGGGGCTTTTAGTTTTCTCAAATGAAGAAGGAAAATTAACTTGGCTTTGTGTAAAAGAAGTACTTGCCTAAATATATTTTAAAAACTATACAAACGAATAAGCACTATCTTCAATAAAAAATGTACATTAATCATGTCCTAATTTCTCAATTTTAACTTCATCTTGAAAAGGAAGGAAATAATGTATGTAAGTCTTATAACTACTGGAAGAAGGAGATCTCTAGTTTAATGATGGTAAGCAGAGTTTGGAAAAAAACACAAAGCAAAAAACAACAAAGCCATAAAAAAAATTAGTCAGCAAAGAGAAAGCAAAAAAAATTTGACAATTATAGAAAAGAAGTACTTTAAAAAGGATAATTAAATGAAAATTTGAGAGAAACCACATAACCTAGAAAAGCTGTCTCTATTGCAACCTATTAGTTATTTTTCCTTCTACATTTCCTAGTGCTTAAGAAGTATTTAAAATACTTTTTTTTGTAGCGAAAAGCAAATAGTTTTAAATATGTCCATATATACAGAGCAGACATATAAGGACAAACATAAACTGTAAAAGACCTCCTAGTAACATAGATCTCAAAAAAAATGGAGAGAAGAGATTGAGAAAAGTAAATTAATGTTGCTAGTTCTTTGTAGATCAGTACAGTACTGAGTATACAGGCTCACAGTAAGCTGTCTCATTTGAGTACAAAGTGTTACAGATAAATGAAGAAAAGAGCTCTAAGCAAATAATATGTGAATAATTTACATGAGCTGTTTAACTGAACTTTTGACAAGAAATAAAAACAAAGGAGGATGAAGTTAACTTTCAGTAAGGTCATGGACTGCCAGAGAAGAAGTTAGATAACATGAGATATTCCCCTGACACCAATCAGAGACATAACTTGTTTTTAAAGGATGTCAATGCATAAAAGGTTAGTTAGGTTAAAGTTAAGGCCAGAAATTAACAAGGAGAAATCATGTTTGAAAAGGATATTTTATGTGTATCTTAAGCTTTTAGAGTTGAGGCTTTGTGTGCTACCTATTCTACATGGAATAGTACGGAAACTTTTTTATCTAATATTTCTAGGCATGAAGTCCTTTTCAGACTATGGGGAAAGAAATCAAAATTTTCAACCTGAAAAAGAAGTTATTTAAAAAATTGAAATGCTGAAGTAGAGCTGGCAAAACATCTAAACCATATTTGAGTCAAAACCAAAAGTGCAACGTTATGATCTCTTGTGTATAAGCTAGTTTATTTTATACTATGTTATTTTAAAATCTATTTTAAACTTGATTTCACAGGCACATATAGAGGCTATGGAAGTCTTTCAGAGTTCTAGATACTTTGGCTTTTTCCACAGATACCTTACTTGAGTTTTAAATAGCAAGTCAAAATGTTGTTACAGTTCCTTTGTGGTATAAGTCCCTACAAGCATGTTTTTCCAAGGAAAAGTAAAGAGAGTTCCCATCTCCCTGTAATGCCTTTCATTTGCCAGGAAAGTATTTGCCATGAGTGAAACAGCTGCAGTCCACATTTATATTTTTCAACACTGACTAAGAGGTTTTACCCATTTTGTAGAATTAGATCCTGCATATCTATAAAAAGACAAAAAAATACATATGCTGTCTTTCATAGAATTACTACTCAAGAACTCATACTAAGGGAATACATTAACAGATAATTTTTCTTCTATAAAATTTTCTTCTTTGCCATTGCAAGTACTTACAATCACTCAACTACCATAACACCACCTTCCCTTTTCTAACTAGACTTCCTTATGCACAGGTGAATATTTAGAACTGTGACAAGCCATTACCTACTTGTTTCAAACCTCATATACCTTTCTGGTTTTTGTCCTCTTAATTCTTGGCTGGTGTTTTTCAAGACACAACCTCCAACATCACCAACATACTTAGCCACTCACTTATATTGATGATGTGTGAGGACTGCCCCTAAGTGCTCACCTGGGTTCCTAGGTGTCTTTCTCCAGTGAGCAAAGTTCTTTAACTTTGTGTGCAACACAGTATTGCTGATTGCAGTGTAATTTAAGTGGTTCAGTGTAGAATTACAAAAACGCTTAGCTTCAAACTTCTCTGTTGCTATGATATGCAATCCTTTTCTTACAGACTGGCATTTCCTACCAATTCACAGTCACATGTAATCATTAAAGCCCCTGATTGAACCTCAAATCTTTAATTGGGCTGTTGAAGTGCAGGCAGCTCAAGCCTCAAGTGACTATTTCTTTTATAATTTTGGCATCTGTTGTAGAGATATCTGGCTGCACAGAATGTTAAAGGACATCCTGACAGGATCTATGTATAGTTAATACACTCAATCACAGTTATCTTATCTTTTATAACTGTAATTACTTTTGTTCATTAAACCAGATGAAAATTTGTAAGCTTGAAATGGGATTCAACTTGTGAAATGGAATTTGAGTCTATATTCTCAATTTAAAAGTCATTAAGTATACAACAAAAAATGATGCAATATGCAAACCCTCACAAAAACTGAAGTTTTCCAGCTTGTTCCTGCTTTCCAGAAGTATGAGTGTAGCTAAATATCTACTTGTGAAGGGACACATCCTTGATAACTCTGATATTTAATTACTCTTACCTTCTGACTGTAAGCTTCCAAGGAGTGAATTTCTACAGAATAGAAAATAAATTAATTAAGGGCATGGTTTCTGAAGTTATTAAATGCTTTGCTAGATCAGGATCTGAATTATCTTCCTTGCCTGAAGCATGCTTATTCTAATTGATAGATGTATCTCTTAGAACCTGAAAGTTCCTTTTATTTTACAGTCATGTTATCCAAGTGAATCCAGAGGTAATGGCAGAAATTACAACTGTAGAAGGAGGAAATAATTGCAGATCAGTCTGCATTCCTGCTAATTCATAGATGTGTTCTGGAAAGTCTTTGTGAAAATATGTCCTTAAAATCATATTGTATCAGCCAAGAGAACTCCTACTTATTCTTAAATCTGTTCCAAAGAGAAGGTGAAGCGTTGGTTATGGACTAGAATGTGGGAAATAACAGTTAGTACCGGTCTTTCTAAGGAGTTTGTTATTTTAATAACTTGTTATTTTAATAACAAGTGATTACATCTACATTTTCTCCCTAATAGGATCTGATAAACTTAGATGACTTTAGATGTTCACCTCTTAAATTACTGTTTATAAGAGTACTCCTGAGCATCTGCCACATCTGAATATCTCACAACATGCTTGTGATCTGAAAGCTTACAGTACTCCAGTACTTTCCAGATTGTTCCAGTTTACCCTAATTAACAAGATATCTAGCTCCCAAATTCCACAGATGAACAAAGGAATGACTGAATCATGTTTAAACCACTTCAGCTAATATTTTGTAGAAAAACTGTCACATTGCAAAATTAATTTACATTTTAAACAGAAGAAGGAAAAAATTTCAGATTACACCCATTATTAGGTCTCTGTTTTCTAACTACACTTATACGCTCGTATATAGTCTGAGGAGTAAAGATCTCCAGTTCTCAAATACATGCATTAGTTATTGTGGTTTAGTTTCATATAATTCCTGTCTGGCTTTCTGTTTAAAAAAGCCTCTTTCAACTCTTGTAAAAGCACTGAAAGAGGCTCCACCATAAATAGCTCATTGCTTAGTGTACAGGAAATGCATGTGAAAGTTGAGGGTATTATGACTTTTTTTCTAGAAATTAAATATTGTTTCTCTTTGACGTGTGTGAGTGAATCCAACATCAATAGCAATCAGTAAGCTAACCTCAGTAAATGCTGTATATTTCTGAGGCTGTGTATGGAGTTGTTTTTCTTTGAACATAATTCCCTGTATTGTATATACAGCAAAATTCAGATCCATATGCTTAGTGTTCCCTGACCGTTTTACTCGAATTTCATTAATTTATGTATTTTATAGATCACATTTCTAAGGTACACTGTAGGCTGCTCCTGAAATGTAGATACTTTTCTGATATTTTTGGAACTTTCTTGGTGACAAGGAACTTGGGACTTAGGTAGGTGTTGCACCTACTACATCTTTAGTTATACCTTTTAATTTATTTTTGTTTTCACCAATTAGTTCACTTTTAATTTATAGTTCTTTAATTTTTGCCTCTGTGCATCTCTAAGGCAGCATAGGACTTAATAAAGCTATTTGTTGCTATAGGCAACAGAATTGTTTTTCAACATCTTGTCAGATTGATGGTATCATTTGAATTTTGATGGTTTGCTGTAATAATATTTTTATGATTGTTGTCATGAAAGGAAATAAAAATATTTTGATTGGTTGGCACACTATACATGTGAGCTATCACTGCTTCCTGTACTGCTTTCTAAGATGGAAATGATAAATAATGAACTAGTCCAATCTCAGATGATCTCTGGGGAGAGATAATCTTTCAGTTTGATGAAAAATGGTCCTGTTTTGAAGAACTTCATGGGAATTTAAAATGCCAGCAGTCATGCTGTATTTTAAAACATGAGTGCATGCAAACACTAACATATTTCACTGATTTAAGTAGTGATAATATAGAGTAAAACCCTAGGATTTATTTTTCAAGTTGTTATTTGTTTATACAGTTATCAGCAGAAATATCACTCTGAGTATTATTAATACATATTTGGGTTAGTTGCAAGAATAGATGTGTAAAAGTATGTAATAAAATTAAAAAGGATGTTACTGATGTGAAATTTTTTACTCCTTTGGACCTCAAAAGTTTGTTTTCTCAAACTGTACCATCAATGACAAGTATGATCACTGACAAAACCTCAGTACTAACCATTCAGTGAAATTTTTTTTTCACTTTGAGTAGGGCTCATATATATTAGAACTGTTTCTCTGTTTGGTCTTCTATTGCATACATTTTATTTTTTTTTTATTTTCCCCCTGAGATGTAAATTAATGTTGCCTTATCAATGGCTGTTGCTAACAGTAGTATAGAAAATAATCATAATATGGAAAGTAAATTGAATGTTAGGTAAGTATCTCTCCTTTTGCATCAAATCAGTGAATTGCAAATCATTAATGCTATCTGTAAAACCAGATTTATGGAGAAGGCTTGGAATCACAGAATCAGAGAATCATTAAAGTTGAAAAAGACCTCTAAGTCTCTAGTACCTCCGTGTTCACCACTAAACAGTGTCCCCAAGTGCCACATCCACATGCCTTTTGAACACTTCCAGGAATGCTGTTTCTACCATTTCCCCGGGGCAGCCTGTTCGAATACTTTCCCTTTCAATGAAGATATTTTTTGTACTATCCAATCTAAACCTGCCCTGGGGCAACTTGAGGTCATTTCCTCTCCTCCTGTCACTTGTTACCTGGGAGAAGAGATTGGTCCCCATCTGGCTACAGTTTCCTTTCAGGTAATTATAGAGAGTGATGAGGTCACCCCTGAGCCTCCTCCTTTCTGGGCTGAACAACTCCAGCTCCCGCAGCTGCCCTTAAAAAAGTCTTGAGCTTCAGATGTTCCATCATTTTCTTTACTCCTCTCTTGAGATGCTCCAGCACCTCAATGTCTTTCTTGAACTGAGGAGCCCAAAACTGGACACAGGATCCAAAGTGGGCCTCAAGAGTGTCCAGCACAAGATGATCACTGCCCTAGTCCTGCTGGCTACACTATTGCTGATACAAGGATGCCATTGTCATTTTTGGGCACCAAGGTACACTGCTGGCTCGTGTTCAGCCATCTGTTGGCTGACACTGCCAGGTCCCTTTCCTCAAGGCAGTTTTCCAGCCACTCTTCCCCATCTCTGCATGGGATTTTTGGGACCTAAATGCAGGAACTGGAATTTTATACAACTGGCCTCAGCCCACACATCCAGTCTGTCCAGATCTCTCTGCAGATCTTTCCTACTCTGCAGCAGATCAACACTCCTTCCCAGCTTATTTGACTTCATGAACTTCCACTGAAGGTTCCATTTCTTTCACCTGCATTTACGGTTACTAATGAAATAAATTATTCTTGTGTCTTTGCTCAACCAAATACAAATAGGGAATTATAGTCAAAAATTTTAACCTAATTTTTACAATAACTATAAATTTACTTTTTTTCCCCTAGTAAGTGAAGAAATTCCAAGTATTCACTTTATAATTTAATTTTCTGAATTTTCTAGGGTTAGAAACTTACAATTCTGATAAATACAATTTAAGCAATCCATTTCTTAATAATGTGATTTCAGCAGTAATTCCTTTATAATTTATTTTTTTGATTCCCCTAGAGTTCGCATAGTTATTGAAGTGATAGTATCTTGGGGTAGAGTCTTCTGCTGAATAAAGTCAAAGTATAATTTCTTATTAATCTAGAGTTGCATTATAAATAATTTCAACCTTTTTTTGTGGTGTTTGTAAACAAAATAATCCATTTTAGAATCCACAAGATATGCCTGAAATGGCATCAGTAGGTTTCTGAAGCATGGTAAACTTAAAATTAACATATTGTCATATTTACAGGGCTTTGTGCAGTTTATAGCTTATATGAACACTATAGCTCTGAGTCAGAAAGTAAAGAACAGCTTGAGTCTTGGTAGGGCTTTACCTTCTTACTCTTAGTTTAAAATAAAACACCAAAGACAAATTGCAAAAAAGTTTTTCATCCCTTACTTTTTCTGAACAGAGAATACTTCATTTCTCAGGCTAAAATTTTTGCACAATAGAATAACTTTCCCGAGAAACCACAAGTTTGAAAAGGAAGAGTTGCTTTGCCAACTCTTAGAGAGGTGTGTCACAAAGTCGCCCAACAGCCCTGGAAGAAGAAAGAGGCACAATTCAGGTATCTATTCTCGGATCATTTTCAGCAGTTCAGAATGGAAAAAGGCAATGAAGAATTTGGATGGCGTTTATGGCTCTTCTTTCTTGTAACTGGTGGTTCACTGGGAACTCCTGTATGATTTATAAATTTTGTTCTTTTCTCCTTTTCTAAATGCAAAAATGTCTCAGTTTGAAGAGACTGAAATGTTTGTTAAAGAGGATGAGTTATGAGACAGACCAAACTCCTCTCTCTCAGCAATTGTAAATTCAAAAATTAAGGGGTTTTAATCGAGGAAGTGTGGAAGAAAAGAAGAAATAACAACCCTTTATTAAAAGATATATGTATATTGGCAAGAACAGTAACAGAACATAAAACCAGCTAAACAATAGTCCTGTACCCAAAAGTCCCCTTCAAACAAAAGAAAAAGTCTGAATACTTCTCTGTCTTTAGCACAGTTCTAATCATGGTCGGCAGGGAGCGCTGTTGGATCACTGGAGGTCACCATGTGGGGAGGGGTCTTGGGGTTGGTCTCGGGTTGCGGGAGAAGCCAAAAAGAAGATGGGGGACCCTTCTCCCAATGGAAGGAAGGGGAAAGGAAAGCAGTTCACCCCCAACAGGACTCACTGTTGTTCTCAGTTGATGGCACCCCAAAAGCTCCTCCTTTTCTCCCAGTGAGCACAGAGACTCTCCGATGAAAGCACAGCAGGTCCGGGCTGGAGACAAAAGACAGCTCGCAGGCAAGTTGAAGCCAGCAGTCAGGGCTGACCAGGACAGGAAGCCAGACAAACAGGCTTCCAGACCTTCTCTCTAAATGCACCGAACACAGACCCTGTCTCCGTCCCCGAAAAGAGAACCCAGCCATCTGACTCTCTCCCATCAGAGCAGAGCCAGCCACCCCCTCCCAAAAACTCCTCCCCTCTCCCCCCAGCCTCTGATGGGCCATCAGCGAGGAATGTGGTCTGGCTAGCTAGTTCTTTTGTAAGGCTAATTAACTCCCTTCCCCCTTTCCATTCAAACTCCGTGGGGCGGCAGGGGAAAGAAAAATTCTCCTGAATTTCTAACCTATAACAAATAATCTGTTTACAAATTCAAAGCAGAGAGTGTTCCATCAAGCTTATTGTTTGCCTGCTGAAGAATTAAATTAGACTGAGTTCAGAAACAGCTCTTGCCCACTATGCATGATTTTGGTATGTAAGATAAATTGTTTGAATGTGCCTATGACTCCAAAATGGAAGGTGATGACCTGAATTCTCTTTGGTCATCAGAAGCCAAATATTGGCTAGGTTTTGTGTCAGGAATTTAGTTCTCATCTACCAAGGATTTGCTGATCAGATTTTTATCATAGGTATGTATTAAAACCAAAACAGTTTTTATGGTTTTGGTACATTTAGCCAGAAAGTGTAAAGAGAGTAATAGGTAGACCTCAGTTTACTAAACAAATCCATCTAAAGTATAATGACAAGACTGGGTGATTTAACTCTTGTTTTAAAGCTTGTTACTGTCTTAATTGCTAAATGTGAATGATTTGCTGGGTATGGTGAAACTAGGCCGCCAAAAGCCTGAAGAAATCAAAGCCTTCATTAAAAAATAAAATGGACTACAGAAAGTTATAACTCTTTTTTTCCTTGCAGATATAAATTATAATAACTAAAAAGCACTCATTACAGGGAGCTTGTAAATGATAAATAAATCAGTGAACCAAAACTGAAGCACCCAAATGCTCCTTTTGTAAATTACACTGTGTTAGACTGGAAGGAAATAAAAGAAGGTCCAAACAACTACATTATTTTCATTTTTCTCTAGTTTCAGCAAAAAAGGAGAGCATTCGGATTTTAGGAATTGCTCAGTGAATTGTGAAGCTCAGCAACTAGGCTGAAGCAGCATCATGCTCAGCAGATGTTACAATGGGGGAATGGAAAGGCTGGAACAAAAACTGTCAGTGCAGCCTCTTAAAATTCAAGATGTTAATCTGTGATCTCCAATTGAAAAGACTGGGTTTGTAATGAGTTTTGCTAGAGATTATAGTATATATCAGATGGAAATTATCATTACACACCATTTCTTAGGGTTGGGATGAGAAGATAGCTCTAGTTTCTAAAGAAATCAGCCAAAAATGAGTTTCCCCCTGAACTATCCACCTGTGCTATGTTATTAAGAAAGCTTAAAGAAATTCAAAAGCAGAATGCATCAGTTACTCAAAGCTGAGAGTTAATATACATATAAATATTAGATATATATATATAAACAAACACATATATTGAAAACAAATGTTTACAAGGATTAAGAAATTGTCTAAAGAGGAAAAAGTAAATAAAACTGTGAAATCCAAAAATATAAAATTTAGCACAACAGTCTTGCTACGTGGAGATCTTACATCCATAAGGAAGCGGATATATATCCAGGTAACTTCTCTTTGCTAGTTATTTGGGGCAATAACAAGTAAAACCAATAAGGTCAAAATGGGATTTAGGTCTTTTATTCTCAAAAATAATTCATCATCCACATGTTCCAAATGAAATAAAAAAAAAATCAATATTGACTAAAAAGGCATGGTGAGAAAAAAGTTGATCAAAGACATGAAAAGTAATAATGCCAAGAATCATTAGAAGATAAAAATGGACTTTTGTAGCAACAAATTGTGAGCTCCGTATTCATTAGCAGAGAGATCAGATAGGTTTCTCAGACCTCACCTTCTCAGAGCTTTTTACTTTTTTTTTTTGTAATTTCCTGTTTATTTATTGTCTTAAGTGTACCTGTAACACTAGATACTCCGATACCTTTTCTACTATTGATCTACAATCAAATCTGAGCAAATTGAAGTAGCGGTTTCCACAAATTTTTCTAGAATAATATTGAACTGTGAGGTCTCAAAAATGCCTGAGAATTATAAACTACTCTGAATAATAAACTTTACCTCTATGCATGGCCAGCATAACAAGGCAATGGAACTATCTTTTTTCACCTCTTTATGTCATCTATGGAAAGTCACCAAGAGTAGATAATGCTTAACTGCAAGAATAATAATTGTGTTTGTTCACAAAATAAGAACAGTCTCTATGTATTCTCCTTGAGCATCTGTTCAAGAAAGGCCAGAAGCAAGTCTTTCATTAATCACTGAATGTCATGTACAATAAATCTGCCTAAACTCAGTATGATATAGTTTTTCCAAGTACTCAATTCATTTGTAAATGTTATGGGTGCATCAATCCAACTTGTGGTAGCTCTTTCCTTCATCGTGCTGCTTAAGACTTTATTCAACTCTGCCAGAGTTGCCAGAACACTCTCAAGACATCATTAACAAGCTAATTAGTAGTGCCCATGCTATGCTTACATACCAGTAACTATTTTGTAGACATACCCTTTATATCTACCATCCACAACTTGGCACCGGAAAGAAAATAATGTGGGTTTCCTCTTTTCTTCTTTTTTCCTTCTTACTTTTTTTTTTTTCTCTCTAGATGCAATTAGTAAGAATATCTTGTATTGTGAGCAGAAAAACTGTGGAAAAAACCAAAAGGATTGTCATGTTTTCCATAATGTTAGGCATAACAGATGAATAACTGAAATGAGCAAGATAACATAGGACTACAAGAATCTCTCTTTCCTCTCCACTTTTCAATTTCCTTGTGCTGAATTCAGTGAATAATTAACAACCTTTAAACTTCATGGTACCAAAGCACAACAAAAAGAAGTTATTAAAGCAGTCTGGGAGCTACATTACATTTTAAATGATAGAACTTCAAGTATAGATTTCTTCAAATTCTAAATGTAGGCCTTTCTCAACCCAGACACAGCAGATAGCAACCAATTTGATCAAGGTGTAGAGTATCATATAGCTGCCACACAATATTCAAACACAGGGAAAAGCCTTGCTCAGTAGAGCTAATACCCTATGCTTCTCCCCAACTAAAGCATGAGGTCTTGTACTGCCAAATCCTTGAGGATCATAGATTTGAACATGAGGTTTATCTGACCAAAACCTCAAGATTCTGTAGGGATCCTCAGCGGGTACCTTTGACTCCTGTAAAATCTGCAATATAGTACTGCTGAGGTCAAGAAGTTACCCCTAATTATCACAGGTTACCTAATAAACTAGATTTAGAAAGTTTATGATAACACAATAAAGAAAAAAATAATAATTATGAATAGAACTCTTCTCTTTACAACAAAAATTTGTTTTTGTGATTGCCAAAAAAAATAAAAATATTATAATGAAGTTTTTGCAGATCTGTCTACATCTGATTTGAAACTTAAAACTATATTCTAGACTTCCCAGTACTATGAAAAGGAGTCATCAAAATAAATTAAAAAAAAAGTATGGAGTAATGAAAGAGACAGGATAACACAATAAAATTATATGGATATTATAAAATCTTGTACTATTACAACAGCTAGTAATATGATGTTCCAGCATCATGCCTCTGTTTTATTTGGAAGAGTTGTTGACGGTCAAGAAAATATAACGACAAAATTTATTTGCATTTGTATTTTATTTTTATTTGTATTTGTATTGGATTTAGCCTGAATAATTCTTCTCTGATCTGAAAGCTCATTTATACAAATTTTTTTGAATTCACAGGTTATTAGAGAATAAGGTAGGGTGTCATATGGTAAAACATTACAATAATGAGTAAAATAAATAAATAGTTTCAATATTTTCACGGTTTTACTTGGTGTTTCTGGTTAAAAAAAAAGTTTCCTACATAATTTACTCCTTGGGAAAAGAATGGTATTTGAATTTCAAAAGGCATTTTCATTTTTCTTTAAAGTTTTGGATCTCCTGAGTTATTGCAATTCCCTCACTTGCCTAGAGTTATAGATGTTTGTGGTGTCCTTGTCCCTTTTAACTTTGGTCAGTGTAAGCTGGAGTCAAACACAAATTACATCCTGTTCTGTGTTCAATAAAATCTTATACATAACATCTCTAATTGTAAAACGGAGCTTTTTCTTAGTTAATTTCTAAATGTCATATTAAACATTGTGATATTTCTGTTATTCTGATGAATTTTAATTATTTATATGGATTATTTTTGTTCTGTTAAGTAGTTACAACTCAGCTGCTGCATGTTGTATTGCAATGTAACTGTAAATAAGTCACAAAAACATTTGCTGAGAAAAATGCTTGATGTGTTAAGATGGATTTGTAGAAATCCATCATACACTCACATCTGGATTTGTAAAGTAGTGAAACTAATGCCTGAAACCTTGGCTGTAAGTTAAATCCATTGATATTTTTTTAAAAAATTGTTGCTTTCCAAACAAAATAAGGAGTGCATCTGCTTTCTACCCATAATAAATTACATGGGGGGAAGACATCTTTAGAAAACTAAGAGTTTCATTATGTGTATTAATACCTACTTCCACTGGACTTGTACTGTTCCTGCTTGCAATACTCTATTATACACATTCCCTGCTAACACAATGATGTTAACAGAGTTACACTGATACTGGAATTTACCCTATTTGTTAAATGACCCAAAAAATAAAGCTTATAACATAAATTACAAGCAATGAAATAACCTTCCCTCTTTGAGAAATGTAAGCACGCAGGTATTGCTTATATTTTCAGTGTATTGTGATCATTACTAAAATTTCAGAAATAACAGCTTGTCCAGATTTTAATGTCTCTTTAATTAATAACTGGATCTGGAATGTCAGATCTTCAGTGTATGAGTGATGGATATTAAATGTTAATTACCAAATACTACTTTAAGATTATTAATTTATTTATTTACTTATTGTGGTAAGTCTGAAATTTAAGGATATTATTTGAGTGAGAAAATGACAGCACAACAAGGACTCATTCAAATTCAATTTAAATAACAGAATAGGATATTTCTTGTCACTATCAAACTAGATTTATAAACTAAAAATTTCTCCTCCTATTTTTCAAAATCTCCATTCCAAAATTACAGAGGTTGTGTTTTTTGCTTTGAAAAAGAGTAACTTAATGAATAGAAAATTTTACTTGTAAGCTGAAATTGTGTCTAAATTGTGCTCTACTGCTGCCAGTCTTGCATTCATTGAATATAATAATACTTGCCTGGTGACAATAGGAGTGGGTACAGTTTTATGTATACAGTATTCCACAACAAAAAAAGACTCAAACAAATTGTTATTTTTTGAATTGTGAAAGTCCTTAACTTTTTAATTATGTGCCCTACATAAAAGGTTATACTTCTAATAAAATGTACATTATATTTTTCCTGACTAAACATTGGGACTTTTTTTTAATCAGTCTATCTCTTCATAAATATGCCCATGGCTTGGTCATCTCTTAGACTATATACATGTGTTTTGCATTATGTCTAATGGAACATGACATGATTGCAAATAGTTTAGAATCCAGTCTCTAAATCCTTATTTAATCCTAACTTTGCAGCTTAGATAGTAACTTCTGTACTTCTGGACATAGCTTTCACAGAGTTATTAACAAATCAACTGATAAACAAGTTTTCAACCTCTTGTGATTATTGAAAAAAAAGACCACCACAAAAGAGAAGAATTATTGCTAATCCCGTTTTATTGGACTTGTTCCTTTTCAGAAAATCTCATGCGTATAGTATCAATATCTACTCATTGTCTGTTTTTGTCCAGTTAAATTTCCTGATGGTACACAAAAATCTTTATCCTTGAACTCATGTTGTGGACAGGAAGATATTTTCTGAGTAATCTCAAGTCTTCTCATCATTGACGGAAAGGAAAAAAAAAAGGGAAACAGCTCCCCAGGATGAAAAGCTGAAATGAGATAGTGTTATAGCAGAAGACATTAGGTAAAAGGAAAGGCTGATGATGGGAAAGGTGGCTCAGATTCCATGATGTGGAACAGACTGGAAATATTCTCTTAGCAATAGCTGTCAACTGATACATCTCAATTGATACCTTTGGTAGGATCCTAATAACACAAGTCTTATCTCTTCAGTGCTTCAAACCCTCCAGACCATAAAAAATAGATGATAAGAAAACATTATCAATATCTTCAGAATCTAAGCCCTAAATACTTATTTTCTAATAAGATATTTACTGCAAGGAAAAGACTGGACTGAGCTAATGACATAAAGTATAGGGATAAAAGATACAATATAATGACAATATGTCTTAATCCAAGTATTTAACTCATTGGTTTTAACTTTACTATTAATTTTGGTGAGCTTTTGTCTTTTGAGATAGTTAGCAGCACCATTGTCTATATTATGTGTTTTTTAATTTTTTTTAGAATATATATCATTCATACTGAGCCATGACATTTTTTACAAAATTGAAAAGTAAAGCTATTAACATGACTATTTATTTATTTATTTATTTATCATTTTCCTTTTGGCTTCTGAATCATTCTTCTTCATGTTCTTCATGTCTTCAAACTCCTTTATGAGAACTGGAAGTACAATTTTTGTAAAAGCTGAGATTCTGATATAGTTGGTTTTCTTCAAGCACTGGACTTTGTGAGAAATAACCAATATTATATTTGTGAAGAATAGGAAGAATCAACAACAGTGATGGGAGAATCTTCCGAGTGGTTTTTCTTCTCCTTCTATTGTGCCGGTTAAATGGATGAATTAAAAAAAGAGGGAACATAATATTTTAGTTGTGGCTGACATGACCTAGTTAAATCTTGTATCCTCAATAAGATAGATGAAACATTTCATCAACATGAGCTGGAAATTTCTCTAGACTTTAAAATATTTTTAAGAAGATCCTGACCAGTACCAGTGTGCTGCTGATCAGATGTAGTTAGCATCAACTCCAAAGGTATTATAGCTGCTGCAATACAGAGATATGCAAGTTATTTACTTTTTATAGAAGCAAAGTAAAGCAACATACAGGATGCAGTGAACTGTAGCAGTTATGTTGTATGATGTACTGAAACATGTTTGAAGTAGCCTATGATTTATTACACTAGATTATAATTGGGGGTAAGCTTATACCATATTTCCTATTCCACATGTGGAAATAAAAATGAAATGGTACAAAGACACAGTACATTGGGTGTGCCTCAGAAACGTTACTCAGAAACATCACTCAGATGCTTCACTAGAGATTCAGAGCATAAAAGTGGAAATCTGCTATGAAACATAGTGAATATAATGGCATACAGGAAAATGAAGTTATGGAGTTTGCATACTTCTTAAATAGGGTGGAGAAAAATTAAAAATTCTATCAATTAAATTAAAATATAATATTTTTTCCTTCACATTTTGAGAGGATTCCCAAGACCTTTAGGCTTCCATCAACATCTTGCATATGGTATTTTGTACCAACCTTGTGGCTTATTTCTCAAGACAGGGGACAGTCTGAACACTTGTGAAGGTGAATGTCTGTATACTTATCTTCATGGTTTGGAAATTATTCCCAGACACACCTTTTCTTGCTTTCTTGACTCAGAATCTTTTCTGATGCCCACAGATTCTCCTGTTTTAAAAATCCCATGTGATATCCTGCCTGAATTTTGTGTTTCTCTGTCAAATTATTAAGTATACACAAGAACTACAAAATAGCTGATTAGATGTTATCTTTGTTAAAAATTCATTTTTCGTTCCATAGAGACATTAAAAAAAAAGAAAGGAACAAAACTGAAACACTTTTCATCCTTTTCACTCATGTTTTGGTTTTTAAAGCTTAAGGTGATGCATTCACTATCACATAAGGTATCTGTTGCTGATGTTATGTAAAGGTAAACCATATAATATATTTTGTAGGAGGTTTATCCATATAGTATTATGGTAGTACAATGTCTACAACATTCTATACAATATGCTATTAGTTTGATTCATTGCCTAGTATAAAGTGAGTTAAATAGTGTGAAAATTTTTATGCCTGAACGTGTCCTGAGTTATCTGTTAGCAAATATGTCTTTATTGGTAAAAGAGTGCTAATGGGTCCTACTAATACCTTGTGTTTTCTTGGGATTACATTGTCATTGTCATTTAGACCAACACTTATAATATGCCTTATATGGCTTGTACCATAATAAAATTATTTAATAGGTTTCATTTTACCAGATTTAATTACTATAAACTCACAAGAGTTTTAATACTATTATTTTTTTAATTAGCTCTGGACAATTGCATGGAAAACAAAAGCTGAAAAATACAACAAAAAAATCTTCAGTTAGACTTACCCAATTTTCTTTTCCATTGCTTGTTGTTTCCATCATTTTCATTATTATTAACCTTTAAACTCTGCATAAAAATAATGTCACACAACTGGCAACTAATTTCTCTGACTGTTCATTACTAAAAAAATTGGTATTTTTCTTCAGCTTAAATTTTATAGATTAACTCCAAGTTTCTCTGAATCTAAGGAACACTATTGAACACTAAGGAACAAACATTGATAATAAAAAAGTATTTACACCATATTTTTTCTGTATGTTTTATACCACAATTACTTGGATTACAGGAGTGAATTTTAGTGCAAACAAGAATATTTTTTTGATTTAATTTTGAGTTCATTTTGGTAGAGTGGAAATGCAGTCACAAGGTGCACCTATTAAAATGAAGATAGACCTCAAACATTGCATCAAAAAAATATGTAATGAGTGACATCTTTGAGGGTAAACCTGCAGATCAAGACATTATCTGAAAAATAACTTCAGTCTCTCCATTTAATATTAATTTGAATGTTATTCTCTTCCACACAAAATTGGATTGTTCCTTGAGGCAATAGCCACAAGAATTCACAACTGCATTTTCAGTACAGGAATATCAAAGGTATAATGAAAAAGTTGTTTAAAATATTGACATTTTTTTAAAAAAAATAAATGATTGTCCTTGGAATCAACCATGTAATGTGAATTACTTAATATTTCTTATTATATTATTTCTTATTACTTATTATCATTTATTCTCCAGAGAAATGGTCCTATATTCCCCAGAGAGATGAAATCCGGAATTTTTGGTGCAATTATATGTACTAAATAGTTTTAAAATGTGTATGAGAAGAGGAAGAAGAGCATGAGTTCAAGCAAATCACTGGTCAAGACAGATCTGTATGTGAAATAGTTCAGAAGAAAGTGTAGATGTCTAACAGGGGATACAATGGCAGTATTTGAACATAGTCCTTCAAATCAAGATACTAGTAATTATCCAAAGTCAAGAAATTAATTAATGAGATTGAGATAAAACAACAAAATAGTTACTGAAAAATGACACAAGTTGCTCTTTTTTTGTTTGTTTTTTCTCATTCATCCCCTGTGAAAAGATTCTGAGTTGTAGCTTTTCCAAAACTCAAGTTTGAGAAGAAACATTCACTGTTCACACCTGTCAGGGTACTACCAAGCCTGACCATCCCTGCCCAGCCTCCCCAGGGCTCTACCCAGCTCTGTCCACAACTTAGGATCCCATTGCAGCCCTGCCCAAGTCCATCAGTCCCTATTCTAGTGATGTCATAGGAGTGCCTGATTCCATTCCTGTCCCTGAACTGTTGTCTGCATTTCCTGGCTGGGCCTCAAACCTGACTTGTGATTTTGCTTTTACCTAACAATCTCTGGGCTTTTGACAGGAGGTCACCAGGTCTGTGGTGTCCTGGTTTGTGCACCTCCATCTCTTCCCAGCTCTCTTGGGGAGTAGTCCAGCTCACACTGGTTTTTCACTCAGAAAATTAGAGATAGTGACTTATCCAGTGATTACTATGACTGGCAGTCATGTAAGTATCTAAAACCAAACAAATAAGAAAAACACACACAAAAAAATCCCCAACTCTACTACCCCAAACTGGAATGCTGAATATATAGTTAATAGCAGATGTCTTGGCTTTCCTTCCACATAAACCATAGTATATCATAACTAGCTCTATGAGAAGCACTGCAGTTCTAACAGTGTGGGTATATGCAGGTTACACTTAAAATAGCACATAAATCTCATGCCTGCCTTAAAAATATACACAGTTCATTAATATGGCTAAATACACTCGATTCGTTACATTGCCCTTGTTCATTACTATTTCTAAGTTTTAGAGGCACAGTATCCCAGCTGAAGGCTTTAGAGCACAAGTGACCTGCACAATAAGTGATGACCTCTCTTCATAGTCCACCCACTGCTCTGAATCATGAGGTGTTCAGTCAATCTACTTCCAGGTCCACTTCAGTTCTTTCGTGTTGGTTTTATTGATGTCCGATGTTGTGTAAGCAAACAAACATATTTCAGACTGATCATGCAGAGTTCGGGAGCTTGCATACTCAAATTGAGCAGGAGATGAGTATCATTATACTTCCTAATTATTTTACCAGAACTTCTTAATTGTTGCTCGATAGGTGGAAAATCCCTAATGTGGGGGCCTTTTATCTTCTTCTAAACTTTATTTTTAACCTAGTGGTTGATTAGAAAAAAAAGTAAATGATGTGACAAAATCAGGCATTGTCGAGGATTTTTTTCTGCTTGCATTCACATTTCTTCAGGTCACTGTGACTCTGCTGTGAAATGGCAAGGTGCATTCTAAAGCTGAAAACCAGAAGAAAGATAAAACAGGACATCCAGAGGGGCATGGGAACTAGCTGAGATAGTGCATACTGTTATATTTGAACTTTACATTTGGCTCCAGTTTCTTTTTCTCTGAACTACAATGTTCAGCTGAAATGTTCTTTGGCACCAAGGCAGTCTTTTTTTTTTTCATTGTTTGTGTGATGCCTAGCACAGTGGGGTGTTGGCTTGTGACACTGGTTGTCAGGCAGCCCACAACACAATAAAAACAATAAAGCTAATTTAGCATTGCTTCTGGCTCAGGGTATAGACAGAAATGGCACATTTTTGGGGTTTAATTATGAGTATTAGGAGGAAAGAATCTTTGCTTCTTTAAAATAAAATCTGTTGTTCTCAACATTTTTAGTGTAAGATCCTGAGGAGGAACTCAAATTCTAAGGACAAACAAGAACTGTCATCTCCCCCCCCTCTCTCTCTACATTGTGCAGGGCTGCCAAAGTAAAAGTATTTTCCATTTTCTTTCAAGATCTGTGATGCTAACACAAGCAGAGAAGAACAGCAGGTAGAATTAGAGCTGCCTCTGCCATTGGTCAGGTATCCAAACACCTAAGCCATCACCTCTGGAGAATATGGTTGATCATTCTTTCCTACATTTAAGAAAGAATCCTGTCTAGACACACACACTGTTTTTTGTGTGTTTCTGTCTTCTTATGAGTGTAGTATTTTCCCAGTGCTTTTATTGAGAAACATTTGTGCCGCAAAAATGAAGAATTATATAATAGTTCTGTATTGTGCTTAACAGTACACGCCTGTGTAATGACAAGGCTGTAGCTTTTGAATAGATAAGTAGGGTGGTGATGCAGATAGCAGAAGCACATCACCAAAGGAGAGCTCCAGCACTCAAATTTAATCATCCCTAATGCCTCTGGTCTGCTGTGGGGGTTGCACACTGTAATTAGTTGCAAAGCACTTTACTGCAGGGACATAGTGTGGGAGCCAAGGATTAACATCACTACAGAAGCATTTGGCTCCATTTTTCTATTGACTGTTTGGAAGTATTGCTTCTAACAACTAGTTCATCAGAGGAAAAAGCTTTTCTGATTAAGTAATTGCAGCACCGGATTTAAACAGTTTTTAGAGTTAATGTATTTTCATCTCACAGAAAGGAAAGCACAAAGGGTCAAATTAATCTGTTCTTCTTTACCCCTTAAGTGTGCAAAGACAGAGGTTGTAGATCAGAATTTGCCCCTAACAAAGCACAAAGTGTGCCATAAGGATGAAGGTAAGTGTTTCTGCAAAATCATCCTTTGACCTCGTTGCAGGTAGTATTATTTGTATCTTCTCTATCTGTATTTTCAGTATCACAGTAGTGTCCAATGTGTGCTCAGTAGTGTTCTACAAATGGTGTTCTACAAACACGTCCTAGTCTGATGAATTACTTTTAACTTCAAGTTCATATTGGCTTGTCCAATCAAATTTTTTTCTTCTACCACTCAGTCCTGTCACTTAGCATAAGCTACTTCATGACCTTGGCTCATTTATCTCTTCTACTACCCTTCTAAGTTCACTTTTTCCCTTTTTGCTAGAATGGCACACAATCTAAAGTTCTGCAAATAATCTATGAATATCATCAAAATTCTGCAGTGTCTGGACTTACTAATGTCTGTGAGACTACATCCTAAGGACCTGTCCCCTTTATTTAACAGAGAATTTTGTGTATCCCTACATGTGATTAAGAGTCCTTGGATGTGGGGTGAAAAAAGCAGAAATAAAAAGTCCTGCTACTCACCATCGTACTGCAGTAGCTTTTGACACCTTCTTAAAGGCATATGGTGAGAACCTAATGGTGTGGAGTGCTTCTTACAGGTTCCTCATATAATTTGAAAGGGCATTTCAAGTCTTCAGTATCTTTCAGAAGGTGGCATTTTTCAAGATTGGTTTCAACACTATACTTGTTTTAAACTGAAATAGTCTATACTCAAATTTTAGTTCTTTACACTTGCTCTTCATGGTTCAAAACAGCAAGTCTGTACTTGGGAACATCTTACACAGTTCCAAGGTGTTCATTCAATGTAACTATACACCTAAGAAAGTAGTTCCCATGCATTTTAAGGTACTGTGAAACAACACTGCAACCGGTGGAATGACCAGTCCTGTTTCTTCCCTGATCTGTCTCTCGTGTCTTTGCAAGTTTTCATTAGGAGAACTTAAGGAATAGCTGCAGATTAAACTACCATAGATAAAAAAAATTATTTCTGATCAGTTTCCTACTCTGAAGAAAATAAAATGGGTAGGGTAGGATGGAGCACAGGGAGTAAAGAACTGCATCTCTCAGAGGGAATTATGAATTCATTTTGAAAGATCAGCTTTTTAAAGTGAACTAGACAGAAAAGTGAGCAAAACCAATTTTACACTACCATGGATTTATGATATTTAACAGAATTGTTTTTCTTCCTGTATGTATCTCTCAATATCTAAGACTATATTTTTATTTTAAAGTATATTAGAATATTAGTAACACTAAATGGAAGAAAACTGTGTGAACATTGTTTTTACCTTAATAAATAAATAAGTGGTTAATATCTGTATGACTAAAACTAGGAAAGTCTCTGCAAGTATGTATTTCATCTGCTAAATACTGCTGTAATTTGAATTTGAAAAGGATCTTTAGAAAAATAAGGACTCTTCCCCACATGATCAAATTAATACACCCTCTTGAAAATATTATGCAGAAACAAACTTTCAGACATAGAAAGGCCATTTTTGTTTTCTCAAGGAATTTAAAAATTAGGAAACTTTCTTTTTTTACAGCCTACAGTGGTAAAATTACATAAGGCGCAGACTTCATAACAAAACTGGATGAAGGACTGACTTTGATGGAGTATAGTATCATGTGCTACTGAGAACATACTGAGAAACAGAATTAGTACTTCCATGAAATTAATAGTGGCTTAAAGGAATGAAAAACTCCCTTTTGTCCCTTATCAAACACATTTGTAGCCAATAAAAGAACACTGCCACTATTTTACACCCATGTGATCTCTTCTCTTCATCATCTTCTTAAGTAGACAATACTGAGATAACACTAGGACAACAAATCTTATGTCATTTTCAGTTAGCTGATGCCATTGGATTATTTTACTTTAGCATCCTGTCTCCCTCTGTTCAAAATATAATTTCTGAAATTTTACTAACATCTACAATTTAATAGTCTACATTTCTTGTAGAAAGGTAACATTGTTGTTGGTTTTATAAAATATAACTGAAATTGTTCCCTGGATTAAGCCATTTAGTTTCAGTATACCTGCTATATTACTTATAATGAAATACATGCTTTCTGGTGTGATAATTTTTAGAAAAATGTCATAATTCATCACAGCATTCTACCACATTTGGTCTGTCGTCCTGTATCTTTGATGTAGATAGGCCTAGCCATTTGTAATTTGGGGATGTGGTTGCTTTTCCTTGTAATGAGTGAATTGTCTTTTTTCTTTTCTTCTTCTACTTCCCACATAAAATCCATGGAGATTCATACGAAGAAACTTTTCGATGGCATGAGATGTGACTTCAGGTAAAATCCAGGGATTATTTACACCAAACCAGCAAGTTGTATTGTATTTTATGGTGGTTTAGGACTGGGAATCATCATATTGAAGCTACTGTGAAAGGAAACCACTTGTCGTCATTGCACTACCAGAGATCCAGTCTTCCACTGTGTTAGCTGTACAGACAAATCCATCTGCACTGGGCTGAATATTTCTTTTTAACATCTGTGTGATGTTCAGTAGACCATTTACAGGTTCATTTTATTTGAGTAAACGTACCATCATTTATCTCATCTTGTGTAAGACTTGCATGTCCTGTGACAGTTTCCATTTAAATGCTTATTATTCACTTCTTTTTTGACTCCCCGTTCTTTGCAGTCCAGTCTGGTGATGGAATTTCTCCATATAGTCATACCTTTCCCTTTTGTAGAGATTCTATTCCTCTGCATGGCTGAATTCATTCTGTTTATATCCAAACTAATCTTGGCAGGTTAACTCCTTGATTACTTACATCTGTAGATATCCAAAGTCTGCAAGCTTTTGCTTGTTATCCATTTCCAAACACTTTATTGGGTATGTGAAAAGGGAAATACTGCCATTTTTACTGTGGACAGGTATAGCTTACAGAACATTAAAACTGATGACCCTCCTTGTTAGTTTTGGAAATTAAATGACTATTTTTTGACAGCGGTTTTTCTTTTGAGATACGCCACTAGCTCCTTTATATATGGGCAGTGCATTTAAATTATTGAGCTTCATATAACTTTTGCAGTTCTTGTGTTTATATATAGCTAGGAAGTAAAGTAATTAAAACATCCACCTCTGAAATAAGAGACATCATAGTCTTTTACATTTGATTCAAAGTTTTAAACCTTAATTTTTTGTTTTTATTCTGTTTGTTTTCTTTAAGTTCCTGGCTTAGTTTTATGTAACCCGAGATAAACTTTCCCTTTTTTTCAAACACTCTTGTAAAAACACAGCAAGTCTTTCCTTTCACTGTGAATTTACTTGATGTTATACCAGTAGCACTTTCAAAATGCTGTTGGTATTATTATTTTTCCTGTGTGAATTCATCCATATGGTAGGTGGTCAGAACAGGCTCTCCATAAGGTTTGGACCACTTACCTGCAAGGTAAACTGTGACCAAGTTGGTAAACAGAGGAAAGTGACTCAGCTTTGGCTCTGTAAAGAGGCTGGATAAATACATGAAGAGGTGCTATAGATGTATGAAAGCATGGGATGGGCTTCACTCCATGCTTTCTCTTTTGCTGTTTCGCAAAGCTGATTTTTCCTCACCCCACTTCCATCTGTCCCTGCACTATAACGCATTAATTGAACTGTGTTATGAATAGCTCTAACTTTTCATATTAAGCAAACCTTGTGGTCTTCTTATCTAAGTTTTCTATTCTCTTACTTAGCAGTTATGTAACTGCTTGCTACTTCCCCCCTTGCTGAGGATGGTTGCTAAGGTTGGCATGGTTACCAGGTGTTAGGATCTAAATCTTCCGTGTGTTTTACTATATTTTCCTTTTCTGCTTTCTCATATTTATGGGATGCAGCAAAGGATGAAGTTCTTTACTGAAAAATCCTTTTTATTGTCCTGAGTACTTGTATTCCATTCCTTACTTCTCTCATCTGGCACATGAATTTCTTAGCTGATGTACTTAGCACTCCTAAATCTGTTCCTAAATGTCCAGATGTTATTAATTAGATCTGGAAAATATGATGCAAAATCCTCTCTCTGAATATTAGTTGGAATTTAAATATGAATGAGGATCCCTATTTGACCTTACTGAGGAAAAATGTGTCAGGAATTCTGCTAGACCATCTTACAACTGTATTTAAGGACTCTTCTGCTGACTGATGATTGTGGTAATTTTTTGAATGAAAGCTTTTTAATTGTATATGAAATTTTTAAAATTCAAAAAGTAGTGTGTTTTCAGTGAGTAATCCAGGCCAGGTAAAAACGAATTTGGAAAAGATATCAAAAAGCTTTATGGAAGTTATAATTTGTTCAGCCTTGGCCTAATTACTATAAACCTATGTTTAAAGTGAAAGTCTGAGAAAAAGTACATAACTTTCAGGCTTTGTTTTTTTGGTTTGGTTTGGGGGTTTTTTAGACAGGTATGAACAATTTTTTATTAAATTAGATGGAAATTTTCAATCCACACTACTTTGGAGAAGTACTGTTGTTCCAGTGCTAGGTAGGGAATTAATTTACGGAGTCTGGAAGTTATCGCGAACAAGAACATTTGTAATGAGGAAAGAAGATGTCATGAATATCTCCAGTCTTCAGGATTGTTGTCTCTTTACTCCATCCAAATCACCAGCGATGTGTTTGTTGCCAACTGAACTTGGCAGCAAGTAAGTAACACAGCTCATAAAGGAACTGTGTATTCAGAGTACAAATGTTTATTTCCTTTTTTTAATCTGAAGTGCTCTCTGTCATGTATCCTAAACAGGGGAAACACTTTTTTTCTGTCATTAGTAGAGCGAGATAAACTGTGGTTTGTGAAGTAGTTAATTCTAAGGCTTTGGGGTCACTCAACATATATGAGCAGGATACTGATCACCTTATTTATGATAAGGAACAGTTCTCTTTCAGTACTATTATCAAGACTGTGAGTTTTTGTTTTTTTCTAAGGACAATCTATTTGGAATAATCTTGTTACAGATTGAAGATGAAGATGAACTTTGAGAAGTTTAATTGTGGGGGGAGAGTGTTGGAAAGTGTTGAATAATTCAGGTTAGGCTCCTCCTCATAATGCTTAAGGTTTTGTTAAAAAAATTTCAGTATAATGTACAGAGCAATTTTTAATACAAAATCCAATATATGTATATTAAATTAAAAATATAATATGTACATTAAGGTACATATCTACTGAGTCATTGAGAGAAATCTTGTTATTTCCTAATGTAGACTAGGTGTTGAAACTAATTTTGTGAATCACATCTCCCTGGTACTAAAAGCAGGAAATGGACCCTCTCTGACCTTGTTTAAAACTGCAAAAGCAGCTAGCTCCCAAAAATTTCTGCAGTTCAGTTTGTAACATGTCAGTTTGGGTACGATTTTGTAAACCTTATTGGATGCACTGGATGTGTGTGCACTTGAGATCTTCTTTTTTTTTCCCCTTGCTCAGAATAATTCAGCAATAAAATCTTCATGTTATCTTTTATTGTCTTCATTTGCTGTGAGTTCTGTGAGTACTCAAATTCTCATGATTAACAAAAATTTAAAATTGTCATTAATAGTTCTGTTACTTATTAAGTACTGGGACACATTTCTTGTAAGTGACACCTTTTGGGTGTCACCTCTGATATTTTAGGCAGTGATATTAGAGTAAGCAACTTTGCTAACACATAGCTGTTTTCAGGAGCTTTGTAATCTAAGCTTTTAGCAATGCAGCGAAAGCACTATTAATGGGAGGATTTCATTAACATGAAAATACATATTTTTTTCTCTCAGAAATATGTTAATCTAGAAGTAAATGAGAGAAATTCCCTTAAAACATTCAGAGAACGGGTGAAATTGATATTTTTTGCATTCCATTACTTACATCATATGTTATAATTTTAAACTTATTAAAAGTCAGTTCAGTTCTTCAGCATAATGTTATTCTCCTACTTAAAAGCTTCTGTTATCCGTGTTTCAAGACTGCACATTTTTAATATTCTTTTTGCTATATCAGTGTTAGAATCTTGCCCTGATCTTTTCTTAATACTCTCCAATTGTCCTTTTTGCATGTAAGTGCATTTAGTCTTAATCTAAATGGCCATATTTAGACTTTCGTGCTTACAATATCAATAGTGAACACTTATGTACATAATGGTTTGAGATTTCTCTTTTCTATCTGTGCATTTCTATCTGCAAAATAATTAAAATATACATAACTTTGCATATAGTCATGCCTCATCGATGATTCTTTCCTTTCTTATCAGGTTCACAAGTCATAACTCAGCTTTTAAACTGTATTATGAATGTTACTTCAGATATGACATTGACTAAGATCTCTTAAGAGTAAATGGCTATATTATGCATTAGGTATTATTATATGTATTATTATTATATTAATGTATTATTATTAATAATGTAATATTATTATTATATTAATGTATTATTATACATTACAATTATGTCCTTAGATCTGTACTTTTATATCTTTAGCTCCGATTGTCATTATTTCAACACAGTCGAATTAAGAATAATGTGCATAGGATCATGCAACCATTATTTTAGTTGGAATGGACCTGTGGAGACCTTCTAATCCAGACCTGTACTCAGAAAGCTCTCATTGCATTACTGGCTCAGTGTTTTGCCCAAAGATGGATATTTCAGATCTTTGAGAATTTAATCACCCTTCTGATTAAAAACAAACAAAAATAAAAAAAAAAAAAACCAAACCACCTTACTACCTAATCAGTATTTTCCAGAAATTAATTAGCTCAGGAAAAAGGAACTGTGCACCTTTCAGGGGAGTATAGCCCCATTTTCTCTGTATTCTCTGATCAGCTGTAGAAATCTGTAGCAGATCTCCTGAGCCTTTTCTTCTTCAAGCTATACAGACCCAGTTCTCTCAGCCTGTCCTTATAAACCCTGTGCTCCAGCACTTGAACATCTTGCTGCCCTCTGATGGACTTGCTCTACTATGCCAGTATCGTTGTTGCACTCAGGAGCCCAAAACTGGACATAGCATTTCAGATGCAGTCTTAGAAGTCCTGAATAGAAGGGGAAAAATCACTTTCCTGATTCTACTGATTGCACTCTTAATAATACAACTTTGGATGTGTTTGGCTTCCCTCACTGCAGGGGCACAATCCTGGCTCATTTTCAACTTGCTTTCTACCTGGATCCCAGAATTCTTTCTTCAGAACTGCCTTCTAGATAACTCACCCCTGGACTACATTGTTTGCCTGAGGTTATTCCAACCCAGATAAAAAACGTTGCATGTGTTATTATTCGATTTCAAGAGATTCCTGTCAGATCATGGCTCCAGCCTGACCAACCAGGTCCCTCTGAAGAGCAACCTTGCCCCCAGAAAATTTCTTGCTCTTCTCAATCTCATATTGTACACAAACGTGCTGAGAGTGCACTTCGCACACCAACCACTGAATCACAGACTAGGTGATTGTGGGATGTAAGATAAGTTTGTTCCTCAATGTGAGTTGAGTTCTATGTTCTAAAAGCAGTATAGATATTTCACTGCCTTTTAGGAATAATATAAATTCAGTAAAGAAAGGTCTCCCATCCATGATTAAAAACCACCAATGTGTTATTAGATATAAATTGCTGTAAATTTGACATTTCATTGCTTTTTTAAACAGAAATATTTTAAGAAATTCAGATTTTGTTGCAATTAGAAAATACTTTTAAGTTATTCCTCTGCAGCATGAAAATCTCTCAAGAATTTGTCCTCACTAAACAGTTCCCTTGAACAACAATGATTAGTTGACCAAGTATGTTTTAGTGTATCAAATAGGAGTAAATGACAATATTGTAGGGTTTGGATTTTTCTTGTGAGTTCATTGGTTTTTTGTAGTCTGTTGATTGTTGTGGGGGTTTTTTTAAATATTTACCCCAAACTTTTAGACTACTGTTATTTTACCCCTTTTGGCTCTCAGAGTCACAAGGGCACTAACAGGCCTTAATGGCTCCAATCAGGTGCACCCTGTCCTGTGCACCCTGGATGCCCAGCTGAGTTCAGTCCTGGGCAGTCAGTTCTCAGTGAGCTCTGCCCAAGGCATGCCTGTCCCCAGCCCTGTCTCTGCATGCTGTATGACTTTGTGCCCAGCTTGCAGGTACCTTCTTTCCTGGATGCCCCTCTCTGAGGTATGTTGTGACTTGTTTCCACGCTTATCTTTGGGAGTGTCTCCTGATGCTCCTGCCTGGATCGTAAGAAATGGACCCCATGAATTGGACCTCAGATTTTTTTTCATCTTCCCTCTTCTGGAAATGTTACTGGACACTGTTGCCAGCAGCTGGTTGTGGTCAGAACCTGTACTGAGGTCACCCTGTTCATGGCTAACGTTCCCTTAGGGAGCGGCTTCACTTCTGTGGTCTCTGACATAAGCATGCTGAAAGTCTATCCCAAATTAATCCTGAACAGATGTTCTTTTTGGCCAAATTTTAATTCTATTTGGTCTCTTGCATTTTAGACTCCAAATAATTTTCCACTTAACAAAATTGATATTTCTCCTTTCGCTGTAAAGGCTTACTGGTAGATCACAAGCAGAACACTTAACTAACACAGTAAAACACAATAATGAGACTATTTTTTCTGAAGAAAACCATCTCTATTTTTCCATAAGTCCCCATGACTAGTGTTTTAAAGACAGCAAAAATGAAAATAAATGATTACTAAAAAAAATAAATATCTTTTTTTCAACAACTCCACATAGAAGAGAGGAAGGTGCCTTGTTGTGGTCAGTTGAGCTAAAGCAGAATGAATGTACAGTAGGTATAAAGAACCATGTCTGATTTGGTTGCACTTTATATCCAATTAACGCAAATTTTGCACTGGTAGAGAAAGACATAAACAGAAAGCTGAGACTGAATCGAGGCTACTACACAAAAACAGCTTCAACTGAAGCTTAGAGAAAACTTCATCTGTGGTTCTTGGAGTATTTTAAAAAACTTTAAATCCCTATTCCCCAATCTTTTATGCACTCCATTCGAAAAACAGATTGCTTTGTATTATGAAGACTATATGAAAGGAATATTGCAATTTCTCTTCTTTCTTATCTAAAATAAGAGAATTCTAAGTTTCTTTTTCCCATGTGCATTATAAAGAACACAGCATAACAAGAAGTGAATCTGTTTCCCCATTCTATGGAATGTGTTCCTATTTTACATCACACTGAGGGTTATGAAAGAGTTAGGGAACAGACCTATTTTTGAGAAGTAAACTCTAACTAGGTCAACAGGAAAGAGTGATTTGTTCTCTGAAGCAGCCACTCCTCCCTGGTTTACCTTGTGTTAATCTCAAAGGACTCGTTATCTTCTCACAAACTAACAGAAGGCAACAATGGAATTTGTAAAGAGTATTTCAAACCCATTCCATTACAAATATTTACTGATGTTTATAGATATTGCTTTATGAAATGTTGTAGCAGTATTTATGGTAACTTTCTTACTTTTTAGTATTTCTAAGAACATGCTAAATCTGTTACATAATTTTTATTTATCCTTTTAAATGTTTTTAATAACTGGATATGAGTGTTAGGAATTAATTTTTTCAACTTTATGCTATACTTCTTGACAGTCCTAACACCTTGTTACTTCATAGCGATTTTAATGGTTATCCTCTTATTATCTAGTACTGCTTTTGTACTCTTTTTTCAGGAAGCATTTAAGCTTTGCATTATTGTATGGTTGATTCATGTAAAACATTAAAATATTAATCCTGAAGGTCGCAAGAAACACTTGAAGATAATAGAAAAATAGAAATACAAGGCTTTTGGAGGGCTTTTTTTGTCTTGTTCTCCTATTTTAAAAAGCTGACCAGAAGAATCACTTTACTTTTAGGACATATTTTTTCAAGTTGTTCTTAATGTGATTGTAATATTAGTTTAAAACATGTCCCTTCTCTCCAACAGTTAGGCTAAGACAGGGGAGATATGGCTATAATTTCTCTCTTCTAACCAATGTTACTTAGAACCCTAGTTTTGCTAAATACACATATTTTGGAATGAGATAGATAGAAAGATACTGTAATACTCCTGATTATCTGTAGCTAATGACCAAAATATATTTGAGATGAAGAATACTTTTTTCCTATAGTGAGACTTACCTCCTTGCAACTGAGCGCAAAGTAACTTAAGTTTATTGTACTTCGTCAGTTAGAGGATCTAAAGTTATTTCAAGGCAGGAAAAATGCCATAGTTTATAACAAGGCATAAGGTGGAAACAAATTATATTCTCTCTATTGCTGTAGTTTTTCTTGTACTGAGCATGTCAGGCAAAGTACACAAATTTCCTGGAAACTGGATTGTGTTTTCAGTTATAAAAGGACATTATAAAAAATACCTCATTGCATTGTTGCTAAATACTACATTCATGCTTTTTAAAAACAATATATCTTTTCACTCTCAGCCCGAATAATTGTCTATGATTCCACATCACATTTTACTTTGTGTGAATAACAGTCAAATTTATCATCAGTACAGAGAGAAAGTCTGGAGGGGAATTGATACTTATAAAAAACCAACTAGACAAAAAACTCACACTGTGCTTATGCAACATAAGTTGGTTACTGAAAAGCAGGTTGTCCTTGTTCTTTGAAAGGTGGTGAGACCTACCTCTTGCCATGCTATTGCCTCTCCTTTCTGACTATGTTTTCTTGTGCTCCTCTGCAATGTTTGTAAAAACTGAGGGCACCAACACTAACACGTGGGTGCAGCTCAGTCATTCCTCTGCAAGCAGACTAAGCTTGTATGAGTATACTACTTGTAGTAAATACCTGTTATTCAAAAGAGAAATCAAACAGTGCAACTGTATTTTGATTTCTGACTTCTATTTTCACCCTTTTTCATGTATCCCAACTCCATGTGCCTTGGCATCTAAAGTTTTCAGACTCTACAACCACTACAAGCCCAGTACAGAAATCCTTTCTACACTACTCTGCAGCCCAGGCCTTGCAGGCTTTTTATATCCCAACTTTTCAAGATGTGACAGTCTACGTTCTTTTGCCCTTTTTTATTATAGACATACAGGCCTTGGCAGCTAAATTTCCTGCACACTTAAGAGACCACAGCCACAGAATAAGTTTCAACTCACATGTTATGCAAACAGAAAAGTGAAAAGATTTATTGAAAATGAAATTCAGAGGGTTAAAAAAAGAAACAAAATCATGAACAGAGGAGGGGGACCAGAGTACCTGAAGGGTTGCTATGCTGGATTAACTCCCCATAGAAATTGATAAACTCTGTCTACATCTTCCTGTCTAGTCAGGAAAGCAGAGGAGGTTGGAAGACCTGTTTCCCAGACCTCACCCAGAAGTATGAATAGAAGGCTGCAAGTGTGAAGCAGGCAAAGAAATAATTGAAGGTTGCCTGTCCTGCGTCCTTCATCTCAGTTCAGGAAATCCTAGGTGGAGAGCAATAATCCTGAACTTTCCAGGAGGCGAAGACTGTGTGAGTTGCAACAGGATTGAGAGCAGATACTAGAAGTTGTGCAAGTCAGTGGAAGAGTAGGGATCTGCTGATGATGTATTTGACTCCTCTCAAGCACCTGAACCCCAGATGAGACACACTAAAACAGGAATACACAGTTTTAGTCCCTAAATTAATCCTAATAATTTTAAACGTGCACCAAGAATGAACAATTAAGGACTATTTAGTCCATTTTTATCACACATATATAACTATAATTCTCTATTAAGAAATGGATTTTTATTTTATAAGGACTGCTGTCAAAATGTCAGCTTTAGAAAATGATGAAAATTTAGTACATTTGCTTGTATGCCAACAGTGAGCAAGGATCCCTGAGGTGAGCCAAACAAGAACAGAATCAGACAGAGAGATCTGTTCTGTGTGTACACTTTAGACACTTACCTGCCCCCAAAATGCTATTTTCATGCTAGCTGTAACTAACACTAAGAAGAAAGATACAACTGAAGTACAGCCTTTGTTTACTAAAGCACATCAACCATTATGACACGTAGAAATCTAACCCTTAAACCTGTTCCACCAACTGGTTTTGATGACAGTGCTGAAACTTTAGGTGACATTACAAATGAAGGAGGTGTTGTGGAAGTATGTAGGCTCAGCACTTTGGTGTCATTAGTATCAACACAGTTTATTTAGTTTTATTCTTCGGAGTCATCTGATTGTGAGCCTACTAAAATCTCTGTGAACTCTTGCTATTTTTAGAACAGTTTAACTAAAGGGAGAAGTTAGCATATCAGTTTTCTTGAATATTATTATAGGACTAACATTCTGATATTTAATAATCAGAACACTATTGAAAAGCAAATTAATTGAAGTATAGAAATAATTATGGTACTTCTTATCTTTGTTCATATTAAATTTGAAAGCCATGCAACATTTAGTGTAATTTATGTGACTTATATATTTACAAATGCAAGGGTACCACTAAAAGTAACCTAGATAATATAGTAGTTGCATGTGTTAATGATAGTTCTTGAATGAGTGGAAACTGCATGAACTATTTGGAAAATTCATCAACTGTTCAATGAATATATCCAAACTGTAATAAGAACTAGGTTGCTTCCCCCCCCCTTTCTTATGAGGCTTATTCTTTTTGTTCCCTTATGGGTAGACACCTAACATAAAAAGAGTAAAAGTTATCCCATTATATTTGTATCTATAAGTCAGAACAAGAAGGGACTTCCAGTTGTGCAGACTTGAATGATTAAAAAAAGTAATTAAGTCTAATTATTGATATTTTTGGAAATTTTACTAAAAACATAGAGAGCAAACTATCTTTCTTAACAACTTTATAAGTTAATCAAAATTCTAGGCAGACCAGAAAACACAGATGTTTTCACAAAACATTTGTCTACAGACAAAATGAGGCAGCTCGGAACACATTTTATCTATTTGTTAGGTATACTGCAGGAAAACACACAAAGTCTTTCAACAACATGAAACAAAACCATTTTATTTTTCCTGTGTGAGAAGTGGTTAGTAAGCCCTCTAAGTCACCGATTTCAGATTTCATTTTTCTTTGTTTAGGATTGACTTTGATGGATATCATATATTTTCACAGTCTTTTCCACAGACCAAGTGATTGTTCATCAGGACACCTTTTAGAAAATTCTAAAGCAGTTCTCCAAAGATCTCAAATAACACATATGATTTGGCTATCAAAAGTAAATGAGGATCAATTTGATTGAAGAAAAAAATTCAATATCTGTAAAGTAAATCTGGTTGGATGGGGGGGGTGTTGTTTTTTTTTTGTTTGAGGTTGGGGCAGTCATTTGTTTGGGAGTTTTGCTTTGATTTGTTTTTATTTATAGAAGCCTGGAATTGAGAAAAATAGGAAAGTATCATATTTATTTAAGAAGTGGAAATTCATTTTCCTGTAGATGTCTAGTACGGTTTTTTGGAAAGGAAGAATATTTTTTAGCCAGTAACTTTATTTTGTATTTTCTGTCTTTTCTTTTTGTTCTTTACATGAAAGCCATGTAACGATTTGAAACAAGTTTCCTTACTTTAAAACTAGATTCTTAAATTTAGTACATAGCTACCTAAAACAGGTTCATTTTGGCTGCGAAATGTCACTGAGATCTTAAAAGTAAAATAAAAAAACCCCAAAGCCCTATCCTTCTAGCTGTCATTTAGCCTTGGAAAATACATACTATCTAGATAATGTCCAGCTTCAGTTTTAGGGTATCTGGTACTTTTGTGCCTCTGAACATCCCTAGACTTCCAGACACCTTCAGAATTCCAGAGTCCAATTAGTTCAAAGTCAATTCAGACACAGACTTCCTTTGGACACAGAAATTAGGCATTCCTTTACCAAATCTTCTTGAAAGAGTAGAGTTCAGAGATAAACTACTCCTGAGTACATAACTGTTGGTGGTTATACATGAACTCTTTACTCAATTGAAAAAGCCCATGAGTGGTGATCTAGCTGTTGGAATTTTACATTAATACTTTGACAATGAGCTCTAAATTTAAACACATACACTCAGGAGAATACTGAATAATGACAGTATGAATACTACCTTCTCATCATTTCAGTGAAATATTCTATCTTTAGAAAGGGAAGAATTTTGCATCCTCTCCTATCCTCAATGCTCTTTTACCAGCTAACTCTGCTTTGCAGGCAAGCTTCCTTGGTCTCATTCTGATGTAACATGCTGATTATGTTCGTATAACTGGTAGCTGGTGCATGTTCTTGATACCTTTCTGAGAACTGAAATATATAAAACCTTCTGGTATTAGTTACCAATTTACTGTGTTTTACATACCTTAGACATTCAAACATGTGGAACATTAGGTATGATATAGTTAAAGCCTAATAATGGAGCAAATATATGAATATATTATTTCATAACAAAATAGAGATCTACTAAGACATATTACAGCTATAGTTTCCTTCTATTTAGAGAAATACTTTTTTTTAAGCAGTTCCTCGTAAGATCCTAAAGGCATATAAAAACTAACTCATTTCAGAAATCATCTCAAACTCTTTGAGCATCTTAAATTATAAACAAACACACTGGGTTGTATTTACTTCACAGAGGGATATAAAAAAAAACTACTACTGATAAAAGCAACGAAAATGCAAATAATTTTTGTTGTTTGTTTCTGTCTTAAGTTCTTAATAGAAGCAAAACAACTATTTGCATATGAAAATAGACTGAAATGAGTGGTCTAGCACTCGCTTTTGAAAAAGAATTTTCATATGGCCTAAATTTCATCTGAGTTCCTTTGAAGAGCATTTTGCAGTTTACTACTAACAATTTTTGTAGAGACAACTATTCAGAAATACTAGGCATAAGTATTTAAGTGGTATATAATCTCTTTGACTATAATGCTGTGTGTGTGTTTGTCTATTTGGAGTTTTGTCCTTTGTTTAAATATGAATGTTTGCCCTACAAAGGCTTTTGACAGATGAAAGTTATTCTTTTTTTTCCAGAGTCAAATTTGTAAATGCACATGTTCCCCTCCCCGACCACCTCCACAACAAATTTATGTAATTCCCTTGTCTGATAGATCATATTGAAGGATAGAACTGTAAATTCCTTAGCTCTGGATCACACCTACAATGAATAGGCTAGCTGACATCAAGAGACAATGAACAGATCTATAATAATAGGTACTTCACAGCATAGGAGACTGAAGTTTAGGTTAAAATGAAAGGGGGAAAAGTGGACAATTTTGTTCACTCTGTTATAACAGCAGATTTGTAACTGTACTTCAAATGTGCCCTTATAGCACTTTTTTTTTCACCAGAAAGCCCCAGTACAGCCATGTTAGCTTTTATTCACACTTTCTAACAAAGCCAACTTTTGAGTTTACACAGCTCTTTTAAAGGACTTCACATTCAAGTGTAAGACTGTAGAGCTTACAAAACCCTCATCAACTTCTTGTTCTAATCTCCCATGGGTCCTTAATTTTTCTTTACTTACTGCAACAAGAATTATAAATGTCAGTTGTAGATGACACTGAAGCTTAAGACTCTTTACTTCACAGATAGTCTTAGTTATTCAGAGTTCAATCTAATATTCACAGAAAGGTTGTCAAATAACTGATAGAATGATGTTTATTTTGGACAGAAGAGATAGTGCAGAATGTGGTAGAACGTGCAAAATTCTCAGTAATTTAGACTGAAAACATAGAATAGTGTTGGATTCAAAGGTAAATTATCTTGAATTGTTTTAAATAAAGAGGAAGTAGCTATAGTACTCATTCATTTTTTCTCCTAACTAGAATTTGTCTTCAAAAAATACAAGTATTTTCCTATAAGATGTGGAGCAAAATCTGTAAATGTTCAATTTATTTTTATTTCTAGGTATGTTTACACTATAGTTCCTTATTGATCTTTATTTATTTCTCCTTTTTCGGACAAATGCAAAACAAGAAGCCACTGTTTTCCATTTTATGAGAAGTTCAAAAGGTGCAAAATTTCATTTTAATGAAGTTTGGATGCATATTTGAACTTTCCACTCCTACACTGAATACAGTTAATGAAGAACATTTTAAACTGCAGTCATGCTATGTATCATATAGATTAAATTCTGATTTCCTAGTGAAAACTATACTAAAGATACACACTGTACCATATGAAAAAGCAGCAAAAATGAAAGCATTCGAGGTCAATGGGCATAACAAATGGGAAATAAGGTAATATTAACATTGAATATTAATAGGAATTCAGACAGAATATTCAAAGGCCAGAACAGAAAAGACCAGTTTTGAAATAAGATGTCAAGAGAATAGTGAGTGTCTTTATGAGCAAAGAGATGAGGAACATATATAAACAAGTTGAAGAATCTTGAGAAAATAGGGTAAAGAGGTGATGTTCTTCCATTTGGCTGTATTTCATAATGTAAGCATTCCCAACAAGTGTAGTAGATATTCACAAAGACGTGCATGAGTATTGTATGTTTGAGTAGTGGTAAGATACCAAGTCCTTCCAACTGCAGAGGTTAAACATCTACCTGGATTATTTCAGGACCTCAAGAGAGTTTAAGCTATGTATCTTACTCAGCAACTCCTGTTCCTTGTAATGTGGTAGCTCAGTTTAAACGCCTAAAGAACAGTGGTAATTCTGAGAATTTATTAAAGTTAAGAGCCAAGTGAGGGTTAAGCACCTTCATAAATGAGCTTTTCCAAATAATTTTTTTTTGTACATAGGCAACTGACCTTCAAGCTACAGATCCCATAGCAAGTGTCTATAGCATACAGGCTGACACATCCTTAAAGATGTGTCCAAAAAACCTATACCAAGTAGTATTGATATACAATGGGAGATCAGGGTATGGTAGAAAATTCTGGAAATTTCAATTGAGATGTGCCTTTGTTTTAGGAGTAGGCTTCTGTATATTAAAGAATATTATATTCCTTTTAATTATTGGTGTAGCACAATGCATCATAGTAAAAAAAATTGGTCTATAAAGCATTACTTTAAACACAATTTTCATTCCTTATAATATTCTTGTGTTTTATAATGCAACTAATAAAAGCCCAAGAAACTTATCATAAGTTGTTGCTTTTGTTGATTTTTTTTATTTGATTTTTTCCTTTTTTTTTTTCCCCACTGAAGAAATATGTAGTTTTCCAGAGCAAAAACATGTATCACTGCAGTGGTCTCATTGTTAGTTTTCTTAAAAGGTGAATATTGTAGAACTTCAGTAAAGAAATCTTGAAACTGTTTAGTTAATGGAGAGAAAGAGAAAAGAGTGAAAGGAAAGGAGAGAGAGAATGATAGATAAAGAAACAGAGAGATTCTGAAAGTCTTAACAGAAATTACTGTGACAGAGAGAACTTGTTTCTCTTCCTGAGACTGTAATCACAAAATCTGGAGGAAAATCAATGAACAAAATGATAAAAGAAATTGTCAGGAGAGGATTTTCGTGTGCGTGCAACAAAACAGAAACTGCTGGCTGAATGTGACTTCCTTGGCAAGTGAAAGCACTGTCATTACTCCCTTTTTCTCCCCAGAAGAGAGAAAAGTGCTGCATACCAGCAGGTTGAGCTGGATTCCTAATGAGCAAATCTTGAACTAGGTTTTCAGCATCATTTTTTCCCTTGCTTGTCTGGTTTCAATTCTAGTTAAAACAGTTCAGTTTCTCCCTCTTTACACTCTAAAACAGAAGGTTTCAAATCCTCCTCTTCATCCTGAGTCCAGCAATTGAATGGTATTCAGCATGCAATCTATGCTGAAACAATCTGTGGGTAAATTTATTTAACTCAAGTTTTGCTCCCTAGTCATCCTGGCTAGACTTCATGAATGAAGATTTGGGAAGGGCTCTACACACATTTGCTATAAGTGTACTGGTGGCTAAAAAGGCCAGCGTGAGATAGACAAGTTTTGCTCCCTAGTAAACTGCTTATATTGCTCCAGTTTTTACAATATTTGTAGCAATTTTGCTTGCTGACTGATAAAAGGCTTATCTTGCATTCTTGAGCATAGTTAGAAGAATATGAAACTGCTAAACCTAATAAAGGTTCTGTATCAGCCAGTTTTACATTTAAAAAATATAAATTAATTAATACATTGGGCTCTAAAATGGTGAGATGCTAAATTTTGTTACGTGTGTAAATGTTATTAAACCACTTCCTACTCTATTTCTATTGTTAGGAAAACAATTTGGGGCTCAAACCACCACAAGTACTGTTAAAAAAAGTGATTTGAAAACAAAAAAACCACAAATGTTACAAGTAAAATTTATATCTTCTTGAAAATGTAAAATGAATAAGATCATTTAATGAGATGCTGCAACTGTCAACCATTTTTTAATTAAACCTGAAAATAAAAGTTAACAGTATTCTTTTTTTTTGCTAGAGTAAGACTTGGTGATAAAGTTACAGTGTGACAATAACACTTCATGTGTGTGTCTGTAAATACAAAAACAAATAGAAATTATTTTTGTTTGTGCTCACTGTTTTTGTGAACAACCACAGAAATGTTGCTCTACTTACTGTAGTGAATTGTGTAATACATTTATGATTTCATCATCAACATAATGGATTTTTATTGCTACTATTTTTAGAAATCAATTATAACAGGTTTTATTAAGATCTTTGCTTAGACCTAATAACGAAAATCTGTGTAATAAAAATTACTGTTAGTTGTTATTTAATAAAATGTCTCCTATATGAGCTGATTATTTGCATTTGCTGACCTTGAATATAATCCAGGCAAATGAGATATTGCTGGTTTCTTAAGTTAGTTATATATATACAAGGAGACAACAATAATGAATTCACCTGCTGACATTTTTGGTATTGGCAAACCTTAGTAACCTCAAATACATTCAAAATTCCAGTAGACTAAATCAATAATAGCATATATGAATTCACGGGGGAATACTTGGAAGAAATAGAAATCTGCTATTTACTGTTCTGTTATCAAAGATTTCCACTTTAGCCAGGATCCTTTATTTGTTTTGGTGATGAGATGTAATTCACTTTACACCTCTCATGCTCTTTTACACAAGAAAAACAGCCCAGACCTTATTCTTGGTATCTTTCAGCAAAGCCTTATTGCATGCCCAGCAAGTGGCTGAGGAAGAGGTTAGTGCTCAGCCCTTTACTCTTTGTCGTACCTTGTATCCTACCTTACACATAGAGAGGGATGGATGTTTGCAAGATAATTGGTTTCACTTAAGTATATTTCAAACCAACTGTAATGTTGGAGTGAAAAACATTAATATTTTCTTCCAGGTAAATACTAGGAAGCTAATTAGTTCTTATCAGCATGCAAATTTCACTAATTTTCACTAACACAGAATGCTCTATAATGTTTATCAGGACCCATTTTATCATTGAAGAGAAAACCATTATGCCTTAGGATATATCTTGGCCTTCTAATGGAGTTAGTCACCACCTGTTAAGTCACAGATAGAGTTGTGATCATGGGCATAGCTCAAAGTGGAAACACAGGGAAGGAAGGCACAGTAAAAACATGTCTGGTAGGTCTATTTGCTATGGTTAGCTTAACTTCATCTTGGATAGCATAAACCAGTGAAATACGAATGAAAAAATTAATAGCAACAAGGTTGATTTCTGAAATTTTTAGCAGGATAGAAGCTAAGAATTAGGAAGGATAACACTTATTCCTTTCTAAAATGATGTTCATTAGTTCCAGTGTGCTCACACAGTCTCATTTTATAGTTGCAATCTTGCCTGAACTTTTTCATATGATATTATCTTATGCTGTATTTTGAAAAAAAAAAAGTATAAACCATATTTGTTATAATACGTTCTTTACATCCTTTAGTGGTAAGATACAGATACACTCCAAGCAGTATGTTGTAAATTCAGATATTCTACCTCCATGCAGAGTAACAAACAGCAGTCTTACAAAAAAGCAAGACACATATTGAAAAAATACAGGTTGATTTTAATATGATCTTACTGCTAGAAGGATGGTGGTGTGGAAAACTTTTATATTTATAAGATATTTATGTTACAAAACAGTCCTGACTTTAAATGGAAGAGGCCTTGTTCATGTTACTTTAAACAGAAGATCCTACATAAGAGATTTAATCAGAAACCCTAAAGCACAGCTGTCAAAGTAGATTTTTTTTTCAGAAATGAAGTATCTTCTCAAATCAGCATTAAAAAAGAAAAAGTAATAGAATTAATTTGTTACCTTTATCAGGACTTTAAGGTCTTCAACCATTAAGTGAAATATTAACAACTAGAAAATGCTTTATGGAAAATATTGGTTATTTCAGCAAGGAAATCTCCTTGATAATTTCTTAAATTGAGATGAATGGAAATCTTCTCATTAAATAAATTTCAGTGTAAAAATCTAGCTTGTTGAGCACAAAATATTCTATTCCAAATACCTTAACTTCTGTATTTGCTCAGTGTAAGGCAGAGTTATCTCACATCATTCATGTTTTCAGTTTCAGATAAGTTTGTCACAGAAGTCAAGGATAGTTGTATGGGGCTTCAGTCAAGCTGGTCTAGTGGAAGACATCTCTGCTTGTGATAGAGGGTTGGAACTAAGCAATCATTCTGGTTCCTTCCAATCCAAGCCATTGGGTCCTGATAGGTTTATTTGAGAGTGGTGACAATGAGGTAGGGTATTCAAGTCAGAGAACACTAATAATAACCCTAATTGCACGCTCACAGAGATTCGGAAGCCTGCTAAATTCACACTAACACTTAGTCCTCAAGGGAATTTGGTTTTATTCAGTATGAGAATTTATCACAACTGATTACCAGTATATGAACTCAACTATTATGAAAAAGTGATGAAAGTCATAAAAGAAAGAATTCACACTTTTAAATATTTAGGGAACTTCTAGTCACGAAGGTAAAACTAGTCCAGAAAACTACAATGCTACTGTTTACTTACTGTTCATGAACTGAAACTGTTAAAACAAAGGCAACTCATGATAATACCGAACTATTGAGAAGGTAACAGCAGCATTTAAAATCTAGGCAAGCCTTCAGATAAAGGCTTTCAATGAAATTGGAGGAAAGATGGTAACTTTTTGAAATGTAAGTGCCACTTACTTTATCAACCTCACAGCACTCCTCAGCTTCTCAGTTTTGTTCAGTTTGCTTCTCTACTGGTTTGTACTCAATTTTGCCAAGGCTTTATCAACAGTGTCTTGAATCACATCTCATTAATTGTCACTCCTACCTACTTTGAGCTCTTCTGTTTCTTACAGCTGTCACTCCTGCACTTCTTTACCTGAGCCTAACCTTCAGCTTCTTCTTCTGGCTGTTGACATTGGACTTGTTATTCCCTGCTCCACAAGGTAGTGCTGGCTACTCCTCATCTGTCTGTAATGAGTGGACTGTATATCTTTTATAAGCTTATGAAAGTACCAGTGATAAATACTATACAATTAAATGTTGTATTGTATATGAGAGAGAATACTCACTTTTTCTCTGTGTGTACGACTAAAATATTTTAGGCCTCACTAAGAGCAAATCTCAAAGACATAATGTTTTGCAAAAGCTTCCTACAGAGGAATATAAAGAAAGGATTGTAATTGAAAGAGCAATTGTTTTAAATGTGTTCTGACACATTGTCTTTGATTTGTTCCCTTGTCTTATTAATCAAATAATCACTGTTGATAGTTCTGATTTATTTTTTTTGGGGGGGTGGGAAGGGTGTTGCCTTTAAATGTGGCATCTTATGAAGTATGGAGAATAGATCTTCTACGAGGAGGCAGAATTTTTGGGAAGAGAAAGGAGTTCTCTCCAAAGCCAATTCAAATTTTCTACTGCAAAAGGATCTCAGATTTTTGCTGCTGATATACAGCACCTGTCATATACAAATACTTACCCTCGCTTGAGCCTTCAGCTCTAGTAGTAAGAAAGACTTCTAATACTGTTCACACTTATGCAGAGAAGAGGAGAAGTTTTAATATAAACGACCTGACCATAGTCTATTAACAGTCCATGTCTTTTTCTATCATTATTTACTCAGTATCAATATTCAGTTGCCTTCTATCCTTACCGCGAATTCTTCACACTTCTAAACCATTCTTTGGAATGCCTTTAGATGTCAGAATTTGAATTAACTGAACAAATTAAAAATATGATAATAGAAGTATTGTGCAGTAGAACTCAGGTAGGCTAATATCAAGTACACACCATGGTAGATTTTCTCCTTTACTGTTACTTTTCTTCATGGCATAGCTTTATTTTTAAACCAGAAATAGGGACAAAGAAATTCAGTTCAAATGTTAGAACAAACAGATTCGTAAGATACTGACCCAATGGTTCCTGTATTTGCTCTGAATCATTTCTAATTGCAACAAATTACTTTGATGTGTCACTTCAGATTTTGTGTTGCTGCATTACAGCTATTACTTTAAAAAAAGAAAGCTTCACCTTTCTTCAAATTCCTTGAATATCAAAATGATTGCTTCTTAGTTGTGGGGTTGTTTTGTTTTAATTTGAGAAGCTCTTCTTACAGTTTCCTTTAAGTTATAAAAAAAGAAAAGAGATAAATCCAATGGCATGTAAAAAACACTGCATACAGGTGCAAGTCAAGTCAGATATTTATAACTGGCACACCTCAAGTTCATTGCTGAAGTCATCTCCAGCTAGAATCTAGGTCTCTATATATATTTAATGAACATTTTGCCCATTCTTGAATGTAATAAATAATTTATTCTCTTTGAACTTCCTATAGAAATGGTGTTAAGAGGTAGTCTTTGCCTACAAAATGGCACTGCTTTACCATTAAGAGAGATGCTTAAAACAACACTATTTATGAGAGAAACACAAGTTCCAGACATTTAAAGGTCTTTGATGTTTTAGAGAATATTCAAGAGTGGGGAAAGAAGCAGATGGTTTTACTACTAAATATAGTGTGTAACAGTGTGATCTCATGACAGAAAAAAAAAAATAGACACACCCCACTCCACCCTATCTTTATTCCCCGCTCTCAGTTTCAAGCTCCTTTCCCCATGAAAAAAGATCTTAATCTAATTAAAAAATGGTCTAGGAGGTAGAGAAGTACAATAACTATTCATTATATTTTTTTAGATATGGAGGAATAAACAATATGTAAATTCATGATGGTGTGGATCAAATCTTACAAGAATGTTGAAGCACTGTCAGAAAGAATGAGGACAGATATATGCTCAGAGGAAGTTATGTAGTGTAAGTGCACTGATCAAAGTAATTTCAACATCTGCTGTAGCACACTGCATGTTCCTCAGCTATCCAGACTGTGGATGATAGGAGGAAAGAGATTAAAGATTAATGTGACATCATGGAAAATATAAAGAAAATTCTTACTTGCCCAGTACTCTATTAAGTGTAAAATATAAGTTTATAGAAAAAGTAGGAGACATACAAACAGCTCAGAAAATATGCTGAATAATTTAAAGAAGGTAACTTGCATAATAGAGAATTATAACAAAATGTCAAAAATTATTAGAAAAAAACCCCAAAGTGTGCTCTATAGGGTGTCTCCTCAGATGTATTTTTTTTTTGTAATACTTTATGAAATACATTCTACTATGTAAATCCTTCACTTTTCAGTTGTAGGTCCACTTCTTGAACTTGTCCAGGTTCCTTCTTCAGACATGTTACCTATCCTCACAGTCAGTAAAGAAAACATGCTGTATAAAGTGTCATACAGCAGAAAAAACTTCTCTTTTAGAAGAGTATGACAATTCTGTGCAGTCACGTAACAAGCACAGTGGGAAGGGAAGAAGTGTTGCAGCAGCAGCATGGTGCTCTGCTAACCTGAGAGGAAGGAAACAACAAAATGAAAAAGATGAGTGGGCAAGTGATGAGCACACAGAGGGCGACAGACAGGGTAGCTTTGGACACAAACTGTGAATGGAAACTGACAGACAATGGAGTCTAGACATGGCTCACAAGGCACACTGGATGTTAATTATTGTGGGTGCTCTCAGCTAGTTGTTTAAGTAAGGCTGCTGAAAGTATGTAGATGTTAAAAAACCTATCCTGAATAAGACACTTAGATACCACAGTTTAGGATGAAACTCATTATCTTTCTTGGTATATTATGAGATGTTTATTTATACAAGCATTGTACAGCTAGAATAGGAGCAAGGCACAGCTCCTTTAAGCAGCAACGAAAATTTGCTGCCTGGTAACAGGAGGGAAACTCAAAGGGAAAAAAACAAACCAAACACCAAACACCACTTTGGGAAAGACCCCCAAAACCTCACAAATGAGAGGGATAGTGAACTAAAATACATCTCTTTAGTAAGAGTTTATAGAGATAAAAAAAAGTGTCAACATCAATTCAAATTTCAATTAAATTTCATCTAGTGGAATTTTTGTTAACAGAGGAGCTTGATTTGCTTAAGCAATAGCTGCTATGCACACATTTTATTAATATTTTTGTTGTTTTGTTTCCTGTATCTTCAAATGGCTATTAGAAAGCCAGCAGCTATGACAGAGCTGCAGGAAAGCAGAGTGTATATGATGTGGGTAATACTTTCAGTAAAAATACTGTGTCTCTTAAATAGATATTGTTTATTATCCAATTAAAAAAAAGTACTTCTATGATGTTTTACTTGGTCTAGGACATTTAGTTTGATTCAATATAAATAAAAAGTAACTAAAATATCAGAGATTAAATACAACAATGTATAGAAGATTAACATCTTTTTATAGAGAAAGACAGTGAAATATGTGTAAGATCATTAAATTAATCTGTCGAGGTGAAGCCAGAAATAGTTTTCATTTACCTTTTTTTATTCTAGAAAAATACCAACTGTTGGATCTCTCAGAGAAGCCTGATGAGCATTTCCTGCAGTTAAAGGTAAAATACACACAGTACAATTTCTATTAGTGGTGTGAGACCTTATGACCTTATGAGTCAACGCAATGATAGATCGAACACGTCCAAAACCATTCTTAACATGTCCAAGCCCATGATAATAAAAGTGTTTTCATGTTGAAAATATCATGTTTTCCTGAAAATTACCTACTGGAAGTTGTTACCACATCATTTTAACCAAATATTAATGCATATTTTTCCTGGGGGAATGTAAGATAGATTGAAACAAATAGTCATAGCAACTGTTTACTAAGGTGTGCTGTAAGTTTTATCACAGAGTATTAATTGGTCAGGTATAAGTTCATTAATAGAAGCACAGTCTATGTAATAGTCTATAGCTCAGACTTTTTTTTTTTTCAGATCTACTTCATAATTTGGAAAGAGAACATGGATGAGATTTATGAGTTTTTCTCAAAAACAGTGATTTACAAGAATGTTTTTTGGATTGACTAAAATGTGTTATCTCCTGTGCAGCATGAAAATAAGCAAATTTATACCTGCTGTTAACTTCCTTCAGAAATTCTGTGTCTTAAGGGATGTAAATTTATTTCAGTTTTTTATGCTGGTTCTGTAAGGTTTCTGTTATTTACTGATTTTTTTTCAAGAAATTAAGTAATGTTTTGAATATTCTATTTAAACAAGAGAGAGTATTTACATAAGTAACTTCTAACAATGGCATAGCTAAGTTTAATACTTAAGGACATATATAATGAAGACAAAGACATAAGCATGTACACACACACACACACATATAAAATGGTTTACATTATAATAGCTTTTATCAAATTTACCTTTAAAAAACCCTTATGAAGGTTACAAAAACACGAGAACAGAATTATTCCTACAGTGTAGATAAAAATCAAGGGTTACAAATAAGAACTGTGACATGAGGTTCTGGTTCAGGCAATTATTTCTCTCCTGAACAACCTGTGTTCAAAAGTGCATCTCTTTTTATATTTAGTTAGCAAAGAATCAAGTAAACTTCAGGAACACCTCTTCTCTTGCTCAGAATTCCTTTCTATTTTATTGCCATTTGTTTTCCCCTCCTTTTTTTCACCTTTTTTTTTTTCCTTTTCCTTTTTTCTTTTTTTCCTTCCTCTTTCCTTTCCTCATCTCTTTCTCCTCCACCATTCTGGAGAACAGTTTTCCTGTTTATAATAAACACAAAACCATGTTTCTCCAAGCGATTTTACAATTCTCACATCTGCAACTGGCTGACCTCCAATTCTGTATGATAGCAACTTCAGGGTAAATTGTTCACATATGAAAAAGGAAGTTCAAAGTACAGGTGAAAGGTTATTGTAAAGGATCTTTTGCTAAACAGGAAGGTCGGTTTACCTTTGCTCGCTTTGGGAATTTGTTAGGTACTTTTATTGATTTCTCTCTCTCCTTCACCATAAAACCACTTGCAATAAAAAGGTTATTGAAGTCTTCTAGATCAAAGACACCACTAGAAACTTAAGACAAACCAGAGAAAATGTTTCCAACCATCTTGATATGAATAGTAACAAAACACATGATAGATATGTCTGAGCATGATCTCTTTAAGCAAGTTATATTTTCCTTACTCTGCCCATTTTTGTACTTAGCTTAAGAATTAGAAGACCTGTATTGTTTCTATTCTCTTTTAATAGATATGAAGGACTGTATTAGAATAGATAAAATTTTTCTGCATATCATAATGTTTCATTTCCCCCTATTTTCATCTTAGTCTATAGTGCTATGAATTGTGCACTAATAGTAACAACAATTCATCAGACAATAATCTATGAAGTATACAAATTTCACTGCATATTTTAGCACACCTGTAATGGTGTTGAAGGAACTAATAACTACTTAGTGGAATTTTGTAAAAATGCAAAACAAGGGTTGGGCAAAAATTGAAATGTAATCTTTAGAAGTGTGTCTATGGTCTTTCGTGGTGATCGAGGACTTTTGGGGTTGTATTATAATCTGTCAGAAAGAAGTTTTATAAGCAGCTACGCAGTAGAGTATGGGAGCCTATACAGTATAGCACAGATAAAAAAACATTTAACAGGAACACCTTATCTGACAGCTTTCCTCCTCCAACAAGGTGGAACTTCTGACAATATAGGTAAAGCTCATTATACATAAGACAGAACCTCTACAGAGGAAATTTTAAGACTGTGAAATGCATACTCATAGGATCAGCACAAGCCCAATGAACTCCTGCTTAAAATACAAGCTATTTCAATAAATATAATAGAGTACATTCTATTTGAATTAACTAAGAAAGTTCACATATAAAAAATACTTCATACAAAAAGCTTAAATATATGGGAAGAAAGACTTCACTTAAGATACTGTCTTTCAAAAGAAAATGCAATGTTACTCGAGTTACAATGGTAAACCCATTTTAGGTCACTAGTGAACTAACACTAGTAAGAGACTAATAAAGAAACTAAATCATTCGAAGAAGTTTATGTATATCATACTAAGGTCAATAATAATACATATAAACCAGTTTATAGAGTTTTAGATAAATTTGGAATAATCTGTCATAAACAGAATTATTCCTGTTCTATGACAAACTGCTGAGCTAAAAAATAGTCAAATGTACTGAACACAGATAAATTAATAAGATGCTTGTTTCTCCTGAAATACATGAATTTAACCACTACAAATTGTATGATTAAGTTCATACGTGCTACAATAAGAATACAGGAAATCAACAAGCATTCACAAAATACCAGACAAATTTAGGCACACCTAAGCTTTGTTACACATGACACTGTTTTTCCAACCATTCCTTCCTAGGATTATGCCTATTTTACTATCTGCATGAACTTACCTGTCTTGGCATCATGACCAAGAAAAAAATTGGCTCTTTTTTTTTTCCTTTAAAACTACTTAGTAACTTCATACATGCAGCTTTTGGATTCTACTTTTTACCATGAAGTTCAGTATGAGACATTCACTAAGAATACTGAGAGTTCTAGGTGTATCTATGTGGTTTTATGCCCATAAGTTGCTGTAAAAGTGAATCAATCATGCTGAGTCGTCTAGTGCAAAATCTAAGATCAATTATATTCCAACACTATGCTAATTCATTTCCATAATCTATTGTCCCTACACAAGAGGTTTCTGTATTGCATTGAACAGAACTTCTAGACCAAGCGGCTGCTTAGGGAAAGTATTTCATTGGACCTCATACTTAAAACCAAAGGAGTACTGGTTGCAGATGTGAAGATTCGAGGCAGCCTTGACTGCTATAGCTGTGAGTTGCAGAGTTTTTACTCATGAGAGAAGGGAGCAAGGTAAATAGTGATGTTCTAATCTTGGACTACCAGAGACAGTGAAGAATCCCAGGGGAATCTTACCCTGGAGAAAATGGAGGAGTTACCACGAGAGTTTGTAGGTTTTCTAAAAGTTATCTCTTACCTCAAAAGCAGTCCATCTGGACATATAAGAAGCAAAGAAGAGGTTGAAGGAGGCCTGTATGGATGAAGAACAAGCTCCTGACAAAATTCAAAAAGGGAAACTCGCAAAAGGTGGAGGTAAGCACAAGGGGGTTGACTTTTTATCTATGTCACAGTTGTTTCTGCTATTAGAGAACCTGCCAAAACTCTTCTCCAGTTTTCATATCAGCACTGTCTCATTTCCATTCAACTCAAAGCAGGGTCAGGGCATGATTTCTTGTCAACAGACCACATAAATATGGTTACAATATAAACATCAATATATATCATCTAACTCTGTTTAATGCATTTTTATATGATTTACCTATATAAAGAACTTGTTACATTAAATAACCTTTGTTATCTGCCATGAAATATCCATGTCTTTCGGATGACAACTTTTAACGTTATTTGTATTAGTATTTCCTTAAAAAAAACCCTATTTTTAACATATACCAAACCTACAAGGCAAATAAACATCCATTACAGAAGTCATATTAGAACAAAATTCCATTAGAACTTCATTTTCTTAAATTTATTTTCCATTATCATGACATAATTCGTTCTCTTAATTAAATTTTGTACTTATTCTCAACTGCTAACAAAAAATATCAATTTAATGTGTGATAATGAATTTAATCTTATTGCTATGAAGGAATAACCTGATGCTATTCATGTTATTCAGTTAGACAAAATTGATATACAACATGCAGATCTTAAAAGTAGGACTAAGTTCTGCTGATAGAATGGGGGGGGGGGGGAACACAACAAAAAAAACCCAAAAAAACCCAACCAGTACAGTTTTCCCTAGTTTTATGTAAATTATTATGACTATAAATTAAATTCATGGATTCTGAAAGATACACACCAGAATAATTACATTTTTATTTCTGTGTATGGGGTGTTCCTGAGATAAATTTTTTCACATCATAAATTTAATCTACAGGACACCTATACATTCCTGAGGCAAATAAAACTTTGAAATTTGTTGAAAGAATATCCTAAGGGTTGTTCATGAGCACAGAATGCCTTTAAGGTCGGTAGAAACATCTAGTTATGTACTTCTTACTGTTATTGCCAATGGCATTCTAATGAACAGCTTGTCTTATCAGCAACCCGTTCTTTATTATAACCATAAATGGTACCGTACTAGGCATCATTCTTCCCTACAATAAGCATTAGGATAATATATTCCTTTTGTTCAGAATCTGCAGGGACAAGGAATTCTTTTCTTCTTTTATGTTTCAATCTAGGTTGTTGACTATGCATAGAGAGCTGTAACAGCATTTAATGAAAGCTTTCTTGGAAAAAGAAAGAATCCCATAAATTCTAAAGCAGAGCTATGCCAGAAGCAGAACACCTGCCACTGACTCCTTCCCATGGATAACAGTAAAAGACTCACTGCTTGTAGGTAACAACCCACTGGCAGTGAGTGTTCAAAAATAGCTTTTGAATTTGATTGCTTTGTGCAACATGACCTGATACAGCCAGTAGTACATGCTACGTTGTACCACCAGTTAAAAGAAACGTAGTGCTTTGCGGCTTTGTTGTTTTTACTGTTTCACATAGGCAAGGTTGTTGTTTCCTGAATAACGAAGTAATTCCTGATACTCACTTTTTAAATAAGAATTTTGGTACATCAGTGTCTTATGGACCATAGATTTAAAGATCCAATAACAGTATTTCAAAGCCCTAAATCAATTCCAAAAAGAAAATGCTTGATACAGACCAAACACTTTTCTGTACTTTCTTGAATTATTTGAATAGTTTATTTCCCAATTTATTCAATTATACTTGATTCTAGTAATGTTCTGCTTACAATAATACTTTGAATCTTTCCACTTCACAGCAGTATTTTCTGCAGTGTACCTAATATGTGAAAGACAATTACTGAAATGTAAAAGACATATACCCACTGCCTCAGCACGCTTAATGCTACTTTTCAATTTTTGCTTTTCAAAGTGTATCAAGTACATTCAAATCTGATTGCATAAATTTTCTCTAAAATATAACTCCATACACATACACAAACACATCTTGTTAAAAAAAAATAAGAAAATAATTAGCACAGAGTCTAGAAAGCTGTGTCAAGGAATATACAGGCTTCTTTTTGCAATTAGTACTATGTGATTGGATAAAACATTAACATAGATACATATGAAACAAATTGCAAGCCATAGGATTACAAGAAGATATCAGGTTGGGACTGTTTACAAAACATGAAAGAGAAACCAGAGAGCTTGCAGTTCAGAAATCTCTGATTGGGTTACTCTGTGTTACTTTTTTTTTTCTCTTTTAGCTGCATACCATAGATAAAATTCACATTTGAACCCATGTTAAATGAACAATACACTCTTCTTTCTGAGCTCCAGCTCTTAACATTTGCAGTCTTTTCCCTCAGCTTCGAGTCTTCTCATATATTTTTTTTCCCTTCTGATCCTCCCACATCCAATCTGCCTCCTCATGGATGACGAATTTCTTCTTTCCAATGAAATTTCCTCTGATTCCTCTACTTTTCACATATTTTATTTTTTTTTCACTCCATTATTGATTCTTCCTTCTGGTCAGTTGATCTTAGCCACTGCATTTTTCTTCATTTTTATGAAACAGTTTTGTCATGCATTTGCCCGTGACTGTTTTCTACAGGGAGTATAGCAACTTTGTTCTTGATTCTAACATCATATACAAACACACTAAAATATTTCTCCTTCAGTGTCTTCATTTAATTCAGTTTCCTCAAACATCTCTGCTTGTAATTTACCTAAAAGGTGTCATGACTACAAATTGTCAATCCTGTGACTTGTAGTCTGAGGACATTATGCCATGAAGGCATAAAATCTTGTATATTACCTCAGCTAATATACCACAAGGGTAAAATTCTACTCTATTACCTTTTAATTACCTGGTTAACTGGTAATTACCTGGTTAATTGTTTGCTGGTACAATTTATACTGAAAGTAAAATTTGATCTTAGTATCTTTCCAGTGTACACTGTAACATATATTAGGAAATTAACAGATTACGAATGTTACAAAAATTTTTCTTGACAGTACCCATTGTTTGAAGACAGCAAAAAAATCAGTAAAGTCTGCAGGTATGTAAATTGCTATAGTAGAAACAACATAATTTTTCATCTGCAAATCTAGTCCCTAAGTGAATGAATAGTCTATGGTTGCTCTGTGCTAGTTGCTTTTATTCCCCTATTATAATATTGACACCCTTTTCTTTTCCTCTTTCTCCCTCACACTGCCGAAAGAGATGTATAAAGAATCTGTGATTGCCCTCCCACAAAAGTGAACATTCCATCATGCATAAGGATATATAGTTAAAAACTTTATACACAACTGTAAGTCATGGAAATCTGTTTTCCTGTTATCTATACATATTCCTTATCGCCGAGAACCTGATAAATTTGAGCATGAGAGAGAGAATATCACAAGGGTGTCCAGATTAAACTGATTTTCAGAGTGACAGGACCTCAGAGGCAAAGTTAGTAATGAGTCAGGGAGGGTGGGAAAGCCTAAAAAGCTTAGGTTTGTTTGTTTGTTTGTTTTTTAATTTAGTTTTCTTAGGTGTAGAGTGGACAGAAAAAATGTTGGAAATTGACTAGTTACTTGTTAGTGACATAGTAATCTGGCATAATACTATTCATTTATTGTAACTTCAAAGGAAACATTAAGGGAAATCCTTTTTTAACAAAATTCCGTAGTGTCTGTGTCTGCTTGTGTAGTTAAACTATACACAACATCTTAGATGGCAATTTATTTTTTTTGTGTTTGTTCTAATTTGTAAGCTTTGTAAACCTTGTGCGGTGACGCAGATAATCTTATTAGATAGTGTATCAATAATTGTTTTTAATGCGAATATTCAAACATGAGGGTATGTGTCATTGTGTGAGAGTTGTGCTGTATTTCCTCACTAAACTTTGTTTGCCATGTGTGTTTTCAAAAGCTTCCTCATATGGCTAGCAGATCTCTAAGAAAATTAATGTGTAAGTGGATGCACTGAGGGTGTAGAAAGTAAATTTCTTCATCACAGAGATACAAGGCTTAGAAACTGATAGAGCTTCAGAAATTTCTGTACAAAATTATTTTTCCATGTGGTTCACTTTCATTTTATCAATTTAGGGAATCTTGCTGAAGGGCTTTCAGAATTCTCACACTGTCTGTTTGATTTTTCACGAACTCCCCTGTGCTGAATGTTTTCTAGATACAAAGTAATGTTCCTCACTAGTTGTATTTCCCATGCTTCAAGATTACTCGACTAGCAAGGATTCAGATTTGGACACATCTTGCTGTTGTGTAACATGGTAGCAAAAGCAATTAATAATCAACTATCCAAAAAGTCAGAATTGGTGTCAACATTTACTGCAGAAAATAATTTATTGTTTCCAATGAATATAAAGATATTTAAATTATTTTGCAATAGCTATTTCTTAGGAATGAAAAATGGGTGATTGAAAGGTTTCCATAGGAATTAGGTGTACCAGTCACACTTAATTTCCTTGTTGAAAGGTTCCTCGGAGTCTTTGGAGTCTTTCAAAAGAATCATAAGTACACATGAAGTTTAAGAATTGATTGACGTAAGGATGTGTTCTGTCTGGCTAATTTACATGCATATTTTGAGAATTAAATTTCATATAGAGGAACCAGAGATCCAACCAAAACAAAAAAGTTGGTCTACTTTGCAAACTAGGTACGTAAATGAGTATGGGGATCAGAAGCTAAGACAAAAAAAGAACTGAGCAGAAGTTAAGGTCAAATGAACTGAATAGATCTGATTGAAATACTTCTGGCTTTAACAGTCTCAGAGAAACTCTTGTTTCTGGTAGAAGTGAGCACACAGTCAAAATGTTAGAATGTGTTTTCCTGGAACTGAATGGCAGTTTCACTTAAGTTTTTTTCCAGTTACTCTGGGCTATAGTTTTCTCAAAATTTTGTTCTGGAAATATAATCATCAATGTTTTGCATATATAATCAAGCGCACAGAATACTGATGAATGTGAATATTTGGAAATGTGCAGGAGTTACCTGTGTAAAAATTCTTTTAAAAGACAGCAGATTTTTCCTTTTTTGTGCGTGCCTTTTTTTGTTTCTGTTTTTAAATAATATGCAGTAATAATCATGATAAGAAGTGTTTTATTTTGCCATCTTTTTTACATCATTTTGCAACAGGAGACTTAAAAACTGATGCAGGAAAGGTCACATAATATAATTAAAATAGTAATGACCAGAGATGTTTTATTTTCAGGAAGTATAATATTAGAGAATAATCTGGGCAGCCTCTACTGCTGCGTGGATACAACTCAGGGTGGCTTTGTCAGTGCACAGAGGTGAGTTGAGTCATAGCCAAGTTCCATCTCTGATAGTTAGTGTTAGATAATCCTGCTGGAGACACTTTCAGACTGCTTTTGCAATGTGTTTCTGAGAGCCTTTAGATGGATCACAGCTTTTCTCTTTTCTAAAACATTGTCAGGTTTTAATATCCCATTAATACATGCATCAAGGCTAACAGTAAATTGGCCCAAACCTTGGAGAACAAAATTAACGAATTTGTTTGAGAAATTCAGTTAATAATGATGAACTGAATGAATTAATAACATGTGGGAACTTGCCACAAGTTGCCAGAAAAGAGGAAATGCTGGCAGGTCTTTTCCTTCTAGCACCACAGATACTCCTTTATAAGGAGCTTAGGACAGGCAGGTACTTCAAGGCTCTGAGACAGAATTTTCCACTGATGTTAAATCAGGAATGAATAGAATTTAAAAAGATTGGAAAGGACATGATCTTAGCATTGATATCAGGAAGGTGAAAGCAATTGCATTAACAAGCAAATTCCCCAAAAATTCCCAAAATACAATGAGAAATTATTTTCTCAAATGGATGCAGTATTTCTGCATTACCATACTGTAAAGTTTTCTGTGTTTCGTGCACAGTGTTTTACTTCAGACTGTACTTGCAAGTGAGGATGAATTGCCTATAGAAGGCATCCAAGGAAGGTATTTATTTTTAAAGAACTCAAGAAAATCTGATGTGGGGCTATATCTAATGGTATTTAATTTAAAGAAGGACTTACAGCTTTTGAACTTTGCTCTTATTGCAGGTAATAGATAGGATGATTAAATAATAGCAAGAAACCCTCTTTTCATTCCATGTAGCAGCTATAATTCCTCTGGAGGTTTGGATTAGAGGTGAATGGAGGAGTATTCTTCAGAATTCAGCTCCACATAATCAAAAATCTATAAAATAGCTATTCTACTATGACTTCAAAGATGAACAATATTTAAATAGCAATATTAAAATAAGCTATTCAGAGACCTTTTATATGTGAGATTCTCAAGATGGATTCTTTACATGGTTTATTTTTTAATCAAAAATACCCATCAGGAGTGATGTCAGCTATTTTGCTGAAAGATTTTGAGAAAATTTACCTGCAACTGCAAGAAATTATGGAAATCAGTAACAATAATAATATTTTAATTTTATGAAACAATCACTTCTTTTCATAGGATACCTTGGTAAGTTTCTAGCGGAGACCACACAATTACGCAAATTATTTCTTAGATTCTAGTGCTTTCAGGTGAAGGCATTCTATGTCAAATTCCAAGACTTTTTCTTTCTATCATTATACAGTAACAGGAACTAATAGTTGGATGCCTGTGCTGCTGGTCTGACACAATACAGGGGAAAATATAATTCTATGTAAATTTCTAAAAAAAAAATTGACAATTTTCTTGAATTCAATTCAAGAATTTTTCATTCCAGACTTAATATCAGAACTCACAGCCAAGTTCAGTGGAAGAACAGGAAGCAGTGGAAGAACAGGAAGAACTGTGGAAGCAGTTTGAAAGGCTTTATAAGATTTGGATAGCAAGTCTGATTTGTCTTAATAAATTGAAAATAAGATATTACAAGTTTCCTGTAACAGAAATGCATTTTTCTTTCAATATTATATAATATAATGTTGGGTATTAACATAATTATAATAATTTAATATATAGGAAAATATTTTTATAATTTTTTCAGGAAATTTTCTTTAAATAATAGCTTTGCTGGCAATCTCATGCATGTTAGTGAGTCCTGGTCATTTTCTCTCTGTTATAACTGCAGAAATTTTTTACTGTAACCTATTTGGCCGCACCTTATGGTGAAAATTGTGTAAGATACAACGAAAAAATACTGGTAGGCAAGTTTTTCCATTGAGGCTGAAATGATCAAGCATAATTTTGTGTTATGTCCATGTATTTCCAAAGGACTACCATTTCCCCAGAATGGCTGTTTCTCATGCTTAATTAAGCTGTTTTCCCAGTCTTACATCATATTCCTTACACTGAGACTAGGACTAGTACCCTAAATCCAGCCTTATCACCACACAGATTCAAGGACTGACATATAATTTAGACTCTTACACCAATACCTTTTATTCTTCAAGACCTTTTACTTTTGAATTCAATTATCCTCTTCAGATTGTTATTATGAGTTTTTTTCATGATCATTCAGAGATAAAGCTAGATGGACTTGAGCCAATTTTATTAAAAAGAACTTCCTTCGATTAAATTTGAACTCTAATTAAATTTGAAAAAAAGACATCTTAATTCACTTGAATCCAAGTATGACAAGCAATTGGATAGCACAATGCTGTCAAAGTTCTTTTTTCTCTTTTTCGGCTAGATGATCCAAAATTCTTAGAAGTAGAGACTTTTTGGGAGGTGATTTTGGTTTGGTTGTTTAGGGTTTTTTTTGGTTTTCTAATGAATTTCCAGAACTTATTTAACCATGGATGATTTATGCTAAAAATTCTCAGAGAATCACAAGATCATTTACATTGAAAGGAATCTCTAGAAATCATCTAGTCCAACTCCCCTAATCAAGAAGGTCAGTTACATCAAGTTGCTCAGAATCATGTTAAGTTGGATTTGGATTGATGTGGAAACTCCACAACACCTCTGGGCAACCTGTTCCACTGTTTGACCACCCTCATAGTAAATCTTTAAGTGGAGTGACTTGCATTTTACCTTGTGTTTGGTGTCTCTTTTCCTTTCACTGGACACCACTGAGAAGAAACTGTCTTGGTCTTCTGCTCTTCCTGCCATCAGGTCTTTATGCACATTGCTAAGACTTCTTTGACCTGCAGGCAACCCTCCTACACATACAGACCAGAATTTATCTGTTCTTTGTTTTGTCCACCAAAGAAAAACAAACTCTTTTAAGGGGTAACCGTGAACTGCACATCAGTGCAATGATAAGATCCTCAAACCAGTACTATTTCAAGCCAGAATGATTACAGAACATAGGCAACTACATGGAAAAAAAAATGAAATCTGGCCTTACTATCTTTGATCTGGAAAGATGGACCTTTTGCAGATTGTTCCTGAGCTTTAAGAACTACCTTTCAACAGGTCTAGTAACTTGGGCTCATTGTAGATGTGAAACAGACTGCTTCCTTTCTCTTGCAGGGATGATCAATATGATTTCAAGACTCTTTTTCAATAATTTAAATAACACAAAGCAATTAGGATTTTTGAGTTTGATGTTTTGTATGGTTTTTTGGTTTTTTTTTTTTTATGACAACCTTAAGATTTAGGTTAAAAGGATCTGTAATGGCAGTATTCGGAAGCTGATATTTAAGGACACCTCCTATTAGACTTGCATAGGGACTTCTATGTTTAAGAATGTTTGGATAGAAATTGTGAAAAAGAAACAGTACAGCTAGATATACAGGGCTCCTTGTTTGTTTTTTTTTTTTCCCTGAGTTATTTTTATTAACTTAGAAGTAGAATGATACTGTCCAAACTCCATTTTATTGTCCGTGCAATATATTTTCACCTGTACAATCATGTACGTTTTACCAAGTTCTCAACACAGAACGTTTCAAAACGCTGAACTTATTTTTTAGCTAACATTACCATACCAAATTCAGGGCAATATTTCCCTGAGGTGGTGGCGTCTCTAATACAGAACTTCACATTCAGTACTATAGGATGTAGGTAAAGACACTGTGGACTTCTATTATACCATGGCCTCACTCTTTACAAGCACAGGAATACTAAAAAAAATAATTGGTGTTGATTTTACATACACTTACTTCCAGTGGTAGCATAGTCTACTAAATTATTCATTCCATTCATGGCTAGGCTTCGTGAACGAAGATTTGGGAAGGGCTCTACCCAATTTTGTTGCAGGTGTGTTGCTGGCTAAAAAGGCCAATACGAGACAGGTTTGTCCGGTTGCAAAAGGCACAGCAGAAAGACTCGTTAGGTGGTATATTCTGCAAGGTACGATTCTTTCTACCTTGTCTTTTCTCCTCAAGGGTGATCCTGTGTGCTTTCTCAAAAGCATGCGCAGCGTTATAGATGGTGTGTCTCCAGGCCTCCCGATTGGAGGCCAGAGTAGACCAGTTATGGTGGTCAATATGGCCAAGGTTGAGATGTTGTTTCAGGGAGTCCTTGTATCTTTTCTTCGGGCCTCCTCTCATGCGGCAGCTGGTGGTAAGTTCACCATAAAGTAGGATCTTAGGGAGGCGGTGGTCTTTCATCCTTGAGATGTGCCCTGCCCAACACAGCTGTGTTCTCAGCAACACGGCCTCAATGCTTGTGACTGCTGCTTGTTCTAGAACAGATGTATTGGTCACATAATCTGAGCAGTGGATGTTTAGGAGACAGCGTTGATGGAAGCGTTCTAGGAGTCGCAGGTGGTGGCGGTAGATGACCCATGATTCAGATCCATATAAGAGAGTAGACAGCACTATGGCTCTGTAAACACTGATCTTTGTACTTTTCTTCAAGTGTTTATTTCACCAAACTCTTTCATGAAGCTTTCCGAAGGCACTGTATGCCTTTGCTAACCTGTTGTCTATCTCTCTGTCAATCTTACCATCTGAGGAGATGAGGCTACCTAGGTAATTAAACTGCTGAAGTGATTTGAGCTCTAAATTATATCTCAGTATTAAAACCACAAAGACACCAAGTTTCCTGTCATATACCTGCCTGGCAGGACTCCTCTTAAGAATCACTTTCCCAACAGGTAGTCATAGTGCTATTGCAAACTTATGTAAATTTACTTGTTTTGTGGAGCACTGAAATGAAAATGAGATTTCTTCTTTTCACTTTAGTGAATGTAGAATCACAGATAAAGAATTAATCTTGCCTTTTCTGGAATTCATACCAGAAATGCAAGCAAGAAAGTTTAGTTGTCAAAAATACAGTAGATACTGTGAAATAACCATCAGCAGAGCAAATAAAACCCTCAGTAAGAGCATGTTATTCCTCCCAGAGGACCATGTGAAAGCCATGTTACCATGAAAAACCCGCAGTGCTGTGAGCTCATTACTGTACCTCGGCAGCCTGCTACCACTGACACAATAATCTTTACTATATCTGAGCTAGAGGATAGATAAAAGAAAGATGCACTGTGCAATAAAGGACCTGAAGACCTAAAGAGAAAGAAATTTATAAGACCATTTCTCACTGTTTTCTAAATAAAAATGTGTCTGTATGCTGAAATATATCTAGTCACTGTTCTAGTGACTATATGGAATATATAATTCAGAAATCCACTAAAGTAAGTCAGTAGTCATTAATAAAATTATAAAGGTAAAAAAAGTGTTTATCCTGGATTCTTCAATGATTGATACCAGAGACGACTTTCAGAAAATAGCAGACTAATAGATGCAAGTCCTATATATGCCTTGTAATTTCACCTGCAGAGTCCTCTTACTGTGTCATACTGTTAAACCAGATTACCTTAATTATTAGTTGGTATAAATACCTTCTCAGGAAAGAAAGTATTGAAAAGAGCAGGGCTGAATGATTGTTATCTCCAGTATGACCTGATGTGCTCTCCACTGTTTCTCAATAAAACAACTTGCCAACTTTAAGCATACAGTGTAGATGTAAGTATGATTGCAGATAACCTAATTTTAACCATAAGGAACAAAGCATTGTGGGCATCTGAACCACACTGAAGACAAGGCTTCTTTGGAAACAGACAGAAATAATATACTAGCAAACATACTAAAATAACCTCTTCTGAACACCAGGACACTTTTTAAAATGATTGTCCTGTTTACATACTTTAATAAAATGTGCTGGAGTGGCTTTACCCCTGAGTGTAAATGATTTATGGATTTTTTTCCATTCCCTCATTAATTTTTACCACTTTTAATTATTTTACATCTTTTATCAGACTAACAATAAATGCAACCAGATTTGTAAAGCCCTATAAAGGAGTCGAATTCAGTATCATGTTTAGACTATCAGCACTCTCACTGTAACTTCTGTAAGTTGCAAACTCCTTGAAGCCTTTCAAGGTCTGCAAATGTTGCTCTGTCTTGTATTTATGGTCCTATGACCTTCATAATATACCTAATGGTAAATTTTGCTTAATCTTACTCTCTGTGTGTTATTAACCCATCTGTGAAAAAAAATAACTTCACATAAATCTATATCTGTAGTCCCTAGTTACTTCTCTTGATTTCAGGCAGGTGGTGATTCTTGCCTTGTGAGAAATAACTGATTTTCTTTGGACCCACTTAGGTATGCCAAAAATGTTCTGGTGAAGTACATGTTACTATATCAACTGACATATCCTGGCTTTTTTTGAGGTTTATTGGAGATAAATCATAGATAAGAATACAGCTGTGAGACTGCTATGAAACAAAGCTGGACTGATTGATTTCTCTGCAAATGGAGTTTCTGTTGATACCATGATATAATCAAGTGATTGGTGGGGTTGTCTGACAACTGCAGGTCTTCTTTTCTATCTTTTATTCCCCTGGTAGCCTTTCATTTACCTTGTTATAGTTCATTATTGTATTTTCCTATAGCTCCTATTTATTTCAGTATTATCTTTCTTTGTATGGCAATTACAACACCATAGATACAATTTTATTATGCAGTCCTTTTATTTTATTACATGCCCCTGAGGACATGCTAGGCTCTTAGATAAAAATGGCAACTGTTGTCAGTTATGCTAAGTTAAAAAATGGTAGAATAGGTCATGTCGTTTTCTAGTAATCAATCTTTTTTTTTTTTTAGTGGAGATTTTTGACAACAACAAATCTGGCTACTGGAATTTAAATCCTATGTCTATGATAATTGAAACCACATGGGAAATTTCATATTTGAAAGTGTTTTCACACGTCAAATTACTTCTGTATCTGCTGGTAATTTAGGCACATGAAAATGAACATTTAACAGCCATTCTGAAAAGTGTATATTAGAATAGGCAATGTTTTTGAAACCTTGTTACAGCATAACATTACAATAAAGACACTTCATATTTGCAACTGATAGTGTAGTAGATATAATTTGGTGTTAGTGTCTTGAAAGAAAGATGGGTGCGACCTTTGGTACAACAACATGGTAGGCGACAGATTAACTATTGTTATTGGATGAAAAAAAAAACAAAGTACATTTTCTAATTATTTTAGTAGTTTTCAGTAGTTTTTGAAGATGAACAAAAGTATTTACCTTTTCAGTATTGAAATAGAATACTGAAAATACTGAAATTGAATAGTGAAACTCTTCATACTCCTTGGAAAACGGCAACTTGAAAAAAAATATACAGTGTCTGAAAACCAGTTTTGTTAATTTGTGAAACAAATAGATCAAATTTGCAGCTTATTTGCTTCAAGAAAAAGAAAATGTCTAAACAGGTAATTCCAGAGGTTTCCAGTTTCTGTAGTGACCTAGGATATGATTGCTGAAGGTCTGCAATAGTGAGCAATTTTGAAATTCTTAGTAAGTTCTCAGCTTACTTCAGTGTCCTCTGTATATATTTGCTTAAGTCATTGCATTCTTAATGTAATTTTAAATGCATTAAAACTGCAGCAACCAAGTCACTTGCTTGAGTGATTGCATGTATAATTGGTTAATTTAGGATGATACAGCAGAAATATGTAAATATTACCTAAAGAAAAAATTCCCTAAGAGTTAGATGAATTTAAACTAGTATTTCTTTGGAAATTTTATAGTGTCAAAAAGAGGAAAACATTCAAAGTCCAATCTAATACTATCTTCCTTAGAAAGGGTTACACAGAATCGCATTTCATGACTTCTGCATGATGCTTAAGAATATGAAGAAGGCATCACCTTCTGTAATAATTCACATGAGCTTCCAGCAAAAAAGGGCATGAAAATTTTCATGGATTTTGACACATATAAACTTTATTTATTAACTGTATGTGTTTACATTGATTACCTTGACCTTGATTGATTACATAGATGCTGAATATGAATTAATGAATATGTGAGTTGAAGGTATTGACAATTTGGAATATTAAATTATTACATAACTGCTGAGTATTATGACCTAAGTAAGTTGTAAGTCACTCACTTGCTAAATGTTACATATTAATTTGATCTGTGTACATATATATGCACATATATATGTATATATGAGAAAAATAAATGTTTAATGAAATTTATGCCATTCAATTTCAAGTATTAATCCAGACCTCTCCTCGGATGGTAAGATTGATGGGGAGATAGACAACAGGTTAGCAAAGGCATACAGTGCTTTCAGAAAGATTCAGAAAAGAGTTTGGTGAAATAAACACTTGAAGAAAAGTACAAAGATCAGTGTTTACAGAGTCATTGTGCTGCTTACTCTCTTATATGGATCTGAATCATGGGTCATCTACCGCCACCACCTGCGACTCCTAGAACGCTTCCATCAACGCTGTCTCCTAAACATCCACTGCTCAGATTATGTGACCAATACATCTGTTCTAGAACAAGCAGCAGTCACAAGCATTGAGGCCATGTTGCTGAGAACACAGCTGTGTTGGGCAGGGCACATCTCAAGGATGAAGGACCACCGCCTCCCTAAGATCCTACTTTATGGTGAACTTACCACCAGCTGCTGCAAGAGAGGAGGCCCGAAGAAAAGATACAAGGACTCCCTGAAGCAACATCTCAACCTTGGCCATATTGACCACCATAACTGGTCTACTCTGGCCTCCAATCGGGAGGTCTGGAGACACACCATCTACAATGCTGCAGATGCTTTTGAGAAAGCACACAGGATCACCCTTGAGGAGAAAAGACAAGGTAGAAAGAATCGTACCTTGCAGAATATACCACCTAACGAGTCTTTCTGCTGTGCCTTTTGCAACCGGACAAGCCTGTCTCGTATTGGCCTTTTTAGCCACCAACGCATCTGCAACAAAATTGGGTAGAGCCCTTCCCAAGTCTTCGTTCGCGAACCCCAGCCATGATTAATCCAGACCAAAGACAAAGTAGCAGTAGCACATTGTCTGAGTAATAATTACAGGAGCAGAGAAAGGGTAACCATTTCAACCATTTAAAGGCTGGATTTACAGCCTTTAAAAATATATTACATCCGCAGCAATTTTTTTTGGCTACTTGAACCTAGGACCATCTGTTTGGATGGCAGGGTGCCCATTCAGAACTTGGTAGAGCCTTTGCCATTAAGCAGAGATGCCAGGTATCAATAGGATTGAGATAGGAAGGCCTGCAGAACACTGTAAAGGACATCTGTTCTCCAGGAAAAGAGGAGAGAAGTCCATCTTCTGTGACAGCCCCGCTACACTGACACCACATGCTTCCCTGCACCTGTTGACACCTGTTCATAGTTATATGCCAAATTAACAAGAAAAATATGAACCATCTCTTAACAATGGAAAATGGGTAGTAAGGGCTGTTAAAGGCCTCTCTGGCTGCCAGGAAAATAGGTTTCACTGTGGTAGGTATTTGGGAAACCAAAGCAAACCATATGGGATATCAGAATGAACGTCCAGGCATTTTGTATACCAACAAGCCCCTGGCAAACAATATTTCTGGGAATCAACCAAAATGACAAAACCAGTAAATAAGGAAAATCCAGACACAACCTTTTTGCCCTTATCATTAAAAGCAGACAACAAATTAAAGATACTAACAAATCACTAGTGGTATGTGTTATTCCTCTGAGTGTCTTACAAAGAAACTTCTAACTCTCTGAGTTCATGAAAATTGTATATTACATACTATAAAATAGGCAAATACAGGATAAACCTGTTTTATCTTGTCTCTCAGACTATTGTTGTAACTGAACAAATGACCAAATTAATCCTTCTTCCAGATGAAATGGCAATATGACACTTACATAGAGGTGTTGAAATTATTGTACAGCTCTGTATATTGTAAGTATGGCATCAGATTTTATATACAGGTACAAGTTTGAGTTTTACATCGTCTCCAGCTTCAAAGAACAAGTACGTTCAATTTTTTTTTGCAATTTTGTCAGTGAGACTGAAAAGTCTCTTTGAGACAAACCTGTGCGTGCTATGTATGTACATATAAGAACTGTCTTTCTAATTCATAAAAAAGATGCTTTTAGTCTGGTGTCCCAACCTTGACAGTTGTCAATAAAAATACTTTATGGTGAGTATGAGAACTAGTGCTTCTTCTACAAAGTGATGCATGTACAGCAAAAAAAATATTTTTGATTTAGAGATATTTCTATATAGAGGCAGCTGAAAACTTACTTCAAGAATAAATTAAAAGATTTATTACACATTCAAGAAGAACACCCTTAGTTTGTTTTCACTTGAAAACTAAGTATATCTTCATTTTAAAAGGCAAGCACTAATAGTTCAATACGTGTTTTGCAGAATTATCTCCTTTATGATCCTTTCTCACTGAATAATGGAGTACTGTATGTTTAGAATGTACTTTGGAATCACAGGAAGCAATTAATATAAAGCCATCAGTTGAAGACAACAACAGCATTTATTTTTATGGGTCCAAGATTTAAAGCTACATCTTATTATAATGGATTGCACTGAGCTCTGTCTTAGGAGGTGTCAGGAGTCAATTGAGAGCTTATAGGTGAACATTAGAGGGTAGACCCACATTGGCACTGTTGCAGTGTGCACTTGCTATGGACCTCTTGATCAGGAATAAGAAGTAGAGGAGCCTTTCTTCAAACAACTGGAGGAAGCTGCACATTATTTGTCTTCACAGTGATTTTAACCACTCTGGTGTTTGTTGGGAGGCTAATATAACAGGGCTCAAGTTATATAAGAGATTTCTTTACTGATGATGATTTTATGGCACAGGTAATTGAGGAGTCAACAAAGAAAGGTGTTTTACCAAATGATGCTTATGAACAAGGATGAACTGATTGGGGATGTGAAAGTTGGAGATAGCCTTGTCTTCAGTGAATGTAAGATGGTGGAGCTCAAGAACAGTTCATTTGAAAAAGTAGGAAATCAAATAAAGGTGTCAGGGATCTGTATGGATGAGCAAGGATCTCCTGTCTGAATTCAAACTTAAATGAGGTGTACAACAGATAAAAACAGGGGTAGTGGACCCAGAAAGAGCACTGCGTTTCTGTCCAATCATTCATGGATACAGGGTTAGAAAAACCAGGTGAACATGGAGATGAATTTTCCAAGGCTTGTGAAGGGTGACAGGAGAGTATTCTACACGTGAAAAAAGTGAAAAGGAAGACTATGGAAAACATGAGTTCACTGCTGAATGAATAAAGAATCTGATGACAAAGGACACCAGAAAATTCTGAGGCCATTAATAACCTGAATGGTGGGACAAAGTGCACTCTCAGCAAGTTTGCAGGTGACAGAAAGCTTGGATTAGTTACTAATACACCAGATTCTGCTGCTTTTGGAGGGACAAAAAAAACCTGGAGAAATGAACGCAGAGGGCCTCCATTCAGTTAAATAAAGGGAACACTAAGTCCTGAATTTGAGGAGGAACAACCCCATGCACCTACATATGATGGTGACTGACCAACTAGAAAATAGCTTTGCAGAAAGGGACCTGGGGGTCCTGGTGGTGACTATAAACCAGCAATGTCTTCTTCAGGAAGACTAACAGACTGGGCTACATTAGGAGGACTGTTGCCAGCAGGTCAATGGAGGTGATCCTTAACCTCTACTCAGTACTGATAAAACCACACCTGAAATGTGTGTCCAGCTCTGGACACTCCAGTATAAAGTAGATATAGACTTACTGAAGTGATTTTTCACAGGGCCACAAAGATGATTAAGGGACTGGAGCATCTTTTGTATGAGGAGAGGTGGAGAAAGCTGAGATTCTTTACCCCAGAGAAGAGAAAGGTCAGGTGGGGTCTTATCAAGATGTATAAATTTTCTGAAGGAAGTGTGTAAAGAAAGTGGAACCAGGCTGTTTTCAGTGGTACTCAAGGACACAAATTCAAATGCCTGCAATTCCACCTGAATACAAAAACCACTTTTCCTCTGTGAGGGTGGTCAAATTCTGGAACAGGTTTCCAAGAGAGGTTGTTGAGTCTCCACTCTGGAGACACTCAAAAGCCAAATGGATGTAGTCCTGGGTAACCTTCTCTACCTGACCATTCTTGTGCAGATGGTTTGGGATAGATGATCTTGTCAAGGGGCCTCTTCCAACCTAAAAACTTCTATGAATTTTGTGATTCTGTAATTATTACATTTTATGAATGGAATAAATAATTAAGCGGTATGTTAGACAAAAATGGACTAATCATCTGACTTTCATGCCATAATTTTTTTAATAAGTTTTTCTTTTGCTTAAAATATTTGATATAATTATTTAAGGCTATCTAAAAGGTTCCACACTCCTAATATTTATTATTCACTAGAAATATTCATAAATAGGACACTATTATAATTATTAATAATAAAGATTAACATTATATATTATTATTATTTTTCTCTATTAAGAAAAGAGATTTCCAGTTGGTTGAAACATCTTACAAGAGAAACTATTAAAAGGCAAATGGTATTCTGACAGAGATTTCCAGATGAATTTTACTTTGTATTATTGTTTTTGAAAATGAGATATGAAAGAAATGCATGAACTCTTTTTCCCTCATTTTTAAACAACAAATACTCTGATTTGCTTTGGAATACACAATATTGAAGTTTTCCAGAGAATAACAATATTTAGTACTCTATAAACTGTTAATATGTATTGCAATGAAGTATTAATGTTGATATTTAACTATATATAGCATGAAAACAAACATTTTTAAGGTCATGAAAATGGGTTTCTGATAAAAGTGTGAAAATTTCTGCAGAACTGTAGAAGTGACTACTAACTTAGTAGTGATCAAGTTGTCAAGCAGAGTTTAAATCTTGCATGCATGTGGTTATTATGCTTCAATGAGTCCTTCTGACTTTATCAGATTAGACAAACTTCCACATTTCAGAAAAACATGGATTCTTGTAGTGTGACTGTCAGTAAGATTCGTGAGAAGTTCTTTGCCTAATTACTACTCTTTTCCTCATATTATGTTTCAAACTGACAGAGATGGTTTCATGAACTGTAGATCTTTACACATATTTATTATGTGGAAATGAGCTCAAACGACAGTTGTACATTCAGCTGTTCATGTTGATAGCCTTCGTGGGTTAACTGGTCTCTCTTGATTCCAATTTTTTATCTCAGAAACAAATAACCTCTAAAGGATACTTGTAGGAGATTGAAGATGACAGGTAATGTAGTAAAGACATTTTCAACTGCCCGAAAAGCAGACGTATTTCTCATTCCCGTGAGTTCCTAGATAGAAGTTGCATCTCCCAACTGAAAAGCTAAATTTGGTATACAGTGCATCTCTATTAAGTTTTTATATCATATTCCACAAAGTTCATGTGAAAAAATGAGTTTTCAAGCAATAGTATGATCACTTTTGTAAGTAATGTGGATTTTTTGCTGTTGATGTTAATGATATTTGAAATGTAAATACTAATTAAGTCTATTTCAAACATAAGTCCGTTTTATTGAATAGAAATGCTCCTATTTTCATATAGTCAGCCTTTAAAATTATATTTTTCACTGCATAGTACATAATTTACTAGAACTGGTCAGAAAATATTGATTGTTCAGCATAGGGTTTTTGTTCTGGAACAAAAGCTACATCTTGAAAAGATTAAAACATAGGTAATAAAGAATTATTATCTCTGCTACACTCAACATTGTGTAAATTGCCTATTATTTTATTTCATTCTTTAACTAGAAACTCAACACTGCATTCAAGAAATATTCCACTGAAACTTATGCAGAGAGAATTAAAAATCTGTAAAGAACTTCTGCTTTGGCAAATCAAGCTGTTCATAGCAATGAAATAGCCTCCCATATCTCTAGAAAGAAACATAAAGCTTCCAGAGAAATCTTATTCTTCATTATGACTCAAATGTTAATTTATATCTGTGTAGGATTTTTATTTTTTCTTTTACAAAGGAGAGACTATACAGAAATATTTAACATCAAGAGTAATATTATTTTTATAAATACAATATACAGGAAGGAACTTAAAGTGGAGAGGAACATGTTTCTAAGTGCTCAAAATGAGTTAAACATAGAATATTTACCTCTTTCATTATACAGCTGATATATGAACATGCTAAAACCAAAATTATAATTATAAATTAATCAATTACATTTAAAGCTGATCAGTGAGACAGAAGAAATAATAAAGTTTAATATATGTAATAAATTGCTATCACACTATTAAATAATATTACATAATTTTTTCCATAACACATCTACAAGAAAATTCAAAGTTATGTTTACAAAAAATTTTATTTGCCATCTATTTTTGGTCTACTTTTAATTAAAGATATAAATTATAAGATTCATGGATAAGATTACCTCATCTTAAGTTTAATTGGTGATCTACTGCTTTCCTGTGGTGGAACAAAAAAGTAGATCAAAATTCTCAAGCATGTGGGCCAGACAGCAGGAAAATACACACACAATGATTGTGCATTAATTGTATATAGAGAAAAAATATAAAAAGAACCATTTAATTAGCTATTTTTTTAAAGATGGTGTGTCTAATGTGTCTGTTGTATATTACATATGCAGATAATGAGAACAGCAGTTGAGCATTAGTAATTGAGAATTAACTAGTAGGAGGTTTTACAAATTCATATATTAAACAAAAGTTATATGTGATTTTGATTTCCAGGAGAGGACTACACTTTCTCTCATTTCTCACTTCTTTATCACTTTGGATACAGAGAGGACCTGGAACCCTGAAAATATTCCTTCTGTAAGTTATACTTCTTTGCAGTTAGATTTCTATCTTTAGTTAGTAGCGGGTTAGGAAACGGGACTTTGAAATGTGACCTCCATATTCGATTCCTCACATACTCCTCCCTTGAATTCTATCTTACAAGAAAAGGAGTCAGATATCAGTAATTTAACTGACATTCTTCTGAATAACACCCACCAGTTTTTCTCTTATTTGGCATACGCATTTTTTAGTGTACATGTATCTCCTTATTATGCATAAAGAAATTCTTTTTATATTAATTTTTTATCATAATAAAAAGAAAAAAGTACAGATGCAGTTTCTTCCCCCTGTGGATTGTTTTAAAACTTCCTGCTTTATTTAAACAGGGTTGTTTGGCCAAAATAATACCTACTTTTTTTGTCGAATTTCTAATTACATTATATAGGGTGTCCTTCATTTTCATGCTCAGAAGTATCACTAGAAAACATATTTTTAAAGTTAGGAGTTTGTTTTTTTTTTTTAAGAATGACATTGATTTTTAATTACAATGGTAGATTTCAGATTCCAGGTACTGGTTTAAGATAAAGAATTCTTAAAATATATATTTTTAGTTGCCATTTTTAAAATATATTATTTTATTAATACTTTTATGTGTGCAGCATGCTTATATGAAAGTAGGAATAATCTAAGATCAACACAACTATCAAACTTCTGAACTATATCAGCTATACTCCTGAAAATAATCTCCCTGTAACTGAAACCATAAACAGAGCAAAGGTTAAGAACATTGTGGTCACAAGTCTAGTATACTGCATAAAGTATTAGTGTGTTATTAGATTAAATTGCTTAGGTTTCTGATAAATATTTTTTGGCCTTTTTAGGGTCAGTAAATAATGAACATAGATAAGCCAGACCATAACAGAAGGTAAAGTTTGACTTTTCAAAATTCAAGGGGTAAAATAGTAAATACTTGCAGTTTTGGCAAATTTCAGTAATATCCAGTACTTAACAACAGTAAGATATGTCTTAGAAAACAATTTTCCATTGCTTTAAATATTCAGGAATGAAATAAAATTCTTAATTACAATACCTGTTTGTAAAAGTTGGTATCACAATTTGAGTAGCTCCTCAGATAGTCCTTGGAGAAAGAAAAGTGTCTTTCCACCAAGTGAATACTCATTTTTCCCTCTTGACTCTTTAGGTAATTTAGAAAAGCTTTTCTCCTGGTTGAGACATAACAGGTGCCAAACATTTGATAAAGAAATCCAAACATCAGTGACTTTCTATATTACTCATAAATTACAATTTCTCTTTCCAGGAAACAAACTGGTGTGAGGTGGTGGTTTACTTCGGCTACATAAGGTTAAAAAGTAATATGATTAGTAGAATAAACACACATTTTTATTATAAAATAACTAATAAGTATCTTATTTACATGTTCTTAAATATCTCTGTAATAAGTTATTGTAGAAAAACAAAAAAATTACTGTGGGAAAAAAATTGTGTTGGGTATCAAATCTTTATTTCATCTAATAAGTACTTGTCAGAGTTATGAATGATGGAGAAGATGGTGTAGTAAAAAAAGTATATGTACACAAACATCCGTCTGACAGAGAGCAGCAAAGCACAGAAATCAAAGTCTTCTAAAAATTATTGCAAGAAATGTCCATTCTAAAAAAACCATTAACATACCGAAAAAACATAATGTCAATTAACAGAATAAATGTTTTTTTCATTATGTCTCCAAACATAGTGAGAAAATGCTAGATTGAGCCTTGGGGAACAAAATTTATTATGAGCATGAAAAATATTACAGTTCTAATGCAGTTTTTAAATGACAACATAATATGTTATGGATCATTTGATTTTTTGTATGAAAACGCTATTCAGCGCCCAAAAAGGCATATGCTGCTAACGGCATGTATTGCAGTCCTTTCCTTATGACAGCTGGCAACTAGCAAATGCCAGTCAAAACACAAAATGTCAAGCAGAAATTTTTCTCGATAAATGTATTAGTTTAGATAATAGCACGTATATAAACTTTACAAAAATGGTTTTATTATTCTTGGATGCTGCACGCAAATGATCGACTACATTAACCCTTTAGTAGTATACAAAATATGTAATTAAAAACCTGGGAAATACATATATTTCCTTACATTAGTTCTTATTCTTTGCATTATTATTATTTTAAAATAAACACACCTTGAAGTTTTGCAGCCAAAGTACTTAAGGTGACAGAAGAATTGCCTTTCTTTACACAATTAAAAAAAATTTTTTTTAAGAAAAGATTATGACATATAGATTATTGATATTAATATTGGCTACTTTCTTTGAATGCAGTGAATTATGAGATATTTAGTTTTACAATAGTTTGTACAGAAGTCAGCATTATCTCCATCAACAATGACAAACTACTCATTCTGATTTGCTTCCTACAAGGTAACTTGTCATGGTAAAATCCATTGTTTAGGAAATTTCATTCCCCCCATAGTTTTCTACATTATTTTTCACTTGTAAGCAACATTTCAGTATTCTCTTTTTTATGCTGCTGCATTACATAGTTACCTTGTCATTTCAGTATTGCTTGTTTGTTTTTAAATCAAGATTCTTAATTTTTATAATTTATTAGGTGTAGAAGGAAACAGGACTATCTTTGTTAAAAAAAGAATGTTCACCTTTTTAGGGAGATTTCACATCAAATCACTTAATTAAAATGTCAGATGATTTTCAAAACAAATGGAGAAAAAAAGCTGACAACTAAAGAGCAAAGATGTAGAATGCCATAGACTTAATTTAAATTTTATTTGTGTACATATACTCCTCACTTTCAGCTTCCTGACTTATGCTGGTGAAAATTTTCAGAACAGACCCCTGTTCAGAACTGAGCAAGTGTTTCAGTGATGTTTTTTATTTAGTGTGAATGGAAACTGATTAGCACGTTTTGAGAGTCTGTGAGAAATTTTTGTGTCAAAGATATCTAAACTAAACTATGCAAAAACTACAGTAATGGGCTTAAATGAATGGCTGGGCTTCAAACTTCATAAGCAGAATTCATCGCATGGAGAAGGTAGCCTTGAGCACAATGAGCCACTGTCATATGTAATTGAGGTGTATTAATCCCGGTAGGCAGCTAAGCTCCACACAGCCCCTTGCTCACTCCTTCACAGTGTAATGAGGGAGAGAATAGAAGGGCAAAAGGGAGAAATACTTTTGGGTTGAGATAAGAACAGTTTATTACGTAAAGTAGAACTGCTTCTACAAGGAAACTAAAATAAGGAATCCATTTACTACTTCCCATCGTCAGGTGGAATTCATCATATGTAATAGTTACTTGAGACGACAAACATCATAATCTCAAACATACCACCTTCCTCCTCCTTTTCCCCAGGTTTCAGTGCTGAGCACAATGTCATATGGTATGGAACATCCTTTTGGTCAATTGGAGTCAACTGTTCTGGCTGTGTACCCACCTAACTTCTTGCACACCTTTGATGCTGTTTAATAACTGTTCATCAGTGCCTAAAAAATTGATGTGTTATGAACACTGTTTTGGTCACAAATCCAAAACACAAGGCCACACAGGCTACTACAAATGAGAACAATTATATACCAGATTCTAGTACTCCAGTGAAATGACAAGAAACAATGGACACAAACTAAAACACAGGAGTTGCAGGAAACATAAGGGAAATTGTTGAAGAGATTGTGGATTCTCCATCCATTGAGATGTTCAAAACACAACTGGGCAACATCCTGAGCAACCTGTTCTAAATGACTCTAAGCAGAGAAATTGGACTAGGTGAGAGGATCTTTCCTACTTCAATTACAGTATGATTCTGGGATTGTACTGAGCAATACCTAGTGCAAGAGAAGAATTAATAAAAGGCAGTTTAATTATTTTTTACAGGATATTTTCAAAAATTTATTTTAAAAGTTAAAAATTATAATTTGAATGTGGGGTTTTTAAATAATATTTAAAAGTATAAAGTATTTTATAAGTATGTTTGCTATGTGATATGCCAGTAATAACTACAAGTAACTTAGTTATGTACAGGTTTTATTCAATGAAGCATTTATTTTTAAAATCAAACTGCTTGACTTGTGAAAGTAGGAAATTTTTCTCCAAAAAAGGCAATAAAGCTGGTGAAGGGTCTGGAGCATAAGTCTTATGAGAAGTAGCTGAGGGAGCTGAGGTTGTTTAGCCTGGAGAAAAGGACGTTCAGGGGAGACCTTATTGCTCTCTACAACTACCTGAAAGGAGGTTACAGTGAGGTGGGGATTAGTCTCTCCTCTCATGTAGCAAGTAATAAGTGACAGAATGAGACAAAGCAGCATCAGGTTATGCCAAGGGAGGTTTAGGTTAGATATTTTGCAAAATTTCTTCCCAGAAAGGGTTGTAAAGCATTGGAACAAACTTCTCAAGAAAGTGGTTGAGTCACTATTCCTGAAAGGTAGGAATAAATTTGAAAATATATGAAATATATTTAGTAGTCATTCTATTTATTTTTTTTCAAAATATTATGAAGTTTTTCATAGTTTCAACTGACTGAATTTTTTTTTTTTTTTTTTTTTTTGTAAAACCTCATTTGCAAACTACAATCATTGGAACAATCATAGCTGAAACTTTTAAATTTTTCTGTATGAAAGTTTATGATAAGTAATGATTATCCCTTTCTGAGGTATAATGATGCATGTTTTCCCTGATACCAATTGATTTTCATCTGCTTAGTTAAATATCAGTCAATCCTTAGAAAGTAAAAACTATAAAAAAATCCCAAACAACCCTAAATCCAACAAAACCAGTTGATATTTGATTCCTAATGTAAAAGTGTTCTGGTTTCAGCTGGGATGGAGGTAATTTCTTCTTAGTAGCTGGTACAGGGCTGTATTTTGGATTCAATATGAGAATAACGTTGATAACACACTGATGTTTCAGTTGCTGCTAAGTAGTCCTTATCATAATTCAAAGACTTTTAGTGTCTCATACTCTGCCAGTGAGGAAGTGCACAAAAAAAAGCTGGGAGGGAAAGGGAGGAAAGGAGACCTGAATTGCCCCAAAAGATATTCCACACTATAGATCATACCCAGTATATAAACAAGGAGAGTTACCTGGAAGGGGAACAATGGGAGTGCAGGGACAAGGTCTGGCATTGGTCAGAGGGTGGTGAGCTACTCTCCCTCTGGAAATGGAGCTGAAGAAATGGTAAATGTTCCTTTTATATTGAATCTGACCACTAGACTACATTCTTAAATAGTGAGTAGGCCCCTGTAAACTAAGGATAATAAGGGGATTTGACTTGTAGCGCAGTGTTATCGCTTGTGAAGGTATCAGAACTGTATTATAGCTAAGTAAGCATCGTAGAAGAGATTATGTTTGATTTGAACTGATGAGTCAATTTTGGAACATTAAGGGATCAAATCCTTAAAATGAGCATATGACATTATACAGAAAACTCAGGAAGAGATCACAGAAATTGACCTGTGATGAAGCACTTAAAATTTCCCAAGCAGAGGTCATCAGGTCCAGACAGAATCTGATGGAAAAGAAAAAATAATCTGACACAGAGAACAGGACTGAGAATAGAGAGCTGAGGGATAAAGCCAAGTGAACTAAAAATCATGCAGATCAAGTACAAAAAGCTTCACACGTTGTGTTAGCAAGTAGATTATCTGCAATACATAGAAAAAGATATGAGAATGTGATTAATTAAATAATATTGATTGTAAGAAGCTCCAAAAAGCAACAGAATGCAACGGTGTTCGTTCTAGTCATGTTATAAATTAAAGTTTCTGACTGCTGAGTTAAACTTGGTTGATGCTTAAATGGCTTCCACATCATAAGTACCTTTAATCTCACATGCTTTGAGCACAGAATCTGGCAGTACAGTGAGCTAGTCTGCAGTCATCTCCTTCCTCTGTCTTGAATGGATTACTGCTCAAGGAATGCTGTTTAAAATGGCTTGTTATTATGGTATTTTGGAGTGAGTCAATAAGCTAACACGATCCCAGTTTGGAGGTGAGAAACTGGAATACTTTATTGGACTCACAACTTCATATATAAAGGGTTTAGGGTTTACATATTTAACAGGGGGTTTGCATATTCATCTGATTACAACTGGGGACTTTCCAGAGATGAGGTAAAGAGGAAATCCTAAATTACAAACCTTTGGGTCTTACAATTACATCACAGGAAAAACCCTACTTTATCTTGAGGGATTTTACAGGGGAGAACAGGTATTGGATTTTTAGAGGGGGAATATATGCAAAGGGTTACAGAGTACACACATGCAAGGGGGGAACACAATGGGTTTTATGCAGAGGTCTGATGAGACTAGGATGCGGATTCTCTGGCTTGGCCAGGACATGTGATAACATCATGCAAGGAGTCTCTTCCATTCTGCTGGAGAAGGCAGGGAGACTCCACAGTGTTGAGGTCATTGAAAAGGGGTTTTCCCCAGCTTTCCTAGTTCATGGCTTTTTGAGAGACTGCTCAAATCCCTCTCTGCAGATATTATATTTTTGAATCCTACAGTATTTCAGTCTTGTTTACCTGAAGGTAGGATATCAAAATCTCTGGCACTAAACCAAGCATGATCAAAAGTATTCTCAAAGTGTCTTTATGGGCAGATTGCTGTGGTTTTTTCTATACCCTATTTCACCATATAAGAATTACTTGGGCATTTATCTATCATTTATGCTAACTATGTAACCAGCCCATCACAGCGAGGCATTCATTATTAACATCTTGACAGATATGCAGTCAACAGATCTTAAGAACTGGTCAACTTGCCACTTCATTTCACACAGAGAGCACAGCAGAATGGATATAAAGTTTGTAGAGGTGAATTATTTGTTGGAGAAATAGACAACACTGTAACATGGGATGAATAGAGTACCTTCATAAAAACAAATGGAGCAAAAGAAATAAACTTGCACTCCTGTGCACTTGGACTCCTGTGCACAAAACAATGTCCTGTTAGAAATACTGAAAACCCACAGATTAGAGAAGGCAAATGGGTAAATCTTGCGGTTTACAGCGATGTGCTTTTGTCCTTGCTAAAAGAATATATAAAACTGATGGGCAGAGAATGTGTTTTAAATAGCTGCTTGAGAAAAGAGTCTGAGAGTATTACCATGAAAAATCGCACAATGGACAAAGGGTAGGTTTAAGAAAATAGATTCAAGGAGTCCAATCCTGAGACTGCAGAGGCAACACAAAGGCAACTTTATCCTGATGACTTCAAGCAACAAAGTTCTTCCTAAGAAATGATCAAATATTTAGATATTCAGAAAAACTGAATGTGTATGTCTTTATCTAAACATTAAAAAAAACCAACTATGAAAGTGGCATTATCTCATGAAACTGATCACGAACATCTATCATCCAAAGGCTAGGTAGAAAACATAATTCCCATCCTGAAATTGTGGCTTTATAATCTGTTTGGAAATTAAATAGCGCTCCTGTATATAGAAGAAGCTACTGATATAAAGACACGAACTGAAAAAATGTCTGGCCAGCTCCTTACTCTAGAATAATCAGTGAAGAACTTGTTTTGCATAATTTAAATAAGTGGTGACATTTGCATTAATTTAAACAACAAAAGGCATAATCAAGCTTACTTAGCATATATAAATATGCCATACCTTCAAAATCGTAGAATCATAGAATGGTTTGGGTTGGAAGGATCCTTAAAGATCATCTAGTTCCAAACCACCTACCATGGAGATGGGCACGTTCAACTACACCACAACGTTCAAAGACCCATCCAACCTGGCCTTGAACAATGTCAGGGATGGGGCATCCGCAACTTCTCTGAGCAACCTGTTCCAGTGCCTCACTACCCTCACAGTAAAGAATTTTTTCCTAATATCGTCTAAACCTACTCTCAGTTTGAATCCATTTCCTCTTGTTCTCTCACTTGTAAAAGTCCCTCTGTGTCTTCCCCGTAGGCTCCCTTCAGGTAATGGAAGGCTGTACTTAGGTCAAGCCTAAGCCATCTCTTCTCCAGGCTGAACAAACCTAGTTCTCTAAGCCTTTCCTCTTAGAAGAGGTGCTCCATCCCCCTAATCATATCGGTGACCCTCCTCTGGACTTACTCCAACAAGTCCACGTGTTTTTTTATGCTGAGGGCCCCAGAGATGATTGCAGCACTCCAGGTGGAGTCTCACCAGAGCAGAGCAGAGTGTCAGAATCATCTCCCTTGACCTTCTGGCCACAATTATTTTGATGTAACCCAGGATATGGTTGGCTTTTGGGGCTGCAAGCACACATTACCAGCTCATGTTCAGACTGTCATCCACCAGCACCCCCAAGTTCTCAGCAGAGCTGCTCTTGATCTGATCATTCTCATCCTTACTGATACCTGGAGTTGCTCTGTCCTAGGTGTGGCACATTGCAGTGAAGGTCAATGGGCACTTACATTTTTCACTAGTCATTATCCTTTATTTGTAGATACTAAGTACAGGCAAGGGTTGACTGCTTCTCAGGGAATGGCCAGCCATCAGTCAAGAGTCACAGCAAGTCAGGCTGGGGAAGAAGTCTCACCTGCAAGACAGGATGCTAAGCCAGCAAGTCAGGATCAGGATCAAGCTCAGAAAAAAGAAACTAAGGTCAGCTATGATCCAGTGGCCATCCAGCAAGTCGTTAGTTACGAGCAGGTTCAAGATCAACTAGAAAGTCATATCAACCGGGATCAGTCATATATGACACTACATCCAGATACAGCTGCAGTGAATCTGCTGTAACAGTGATAATCGCCAAAGCCAACTGAAACATGCCAGTGGGTCATATGGAAGGCTTGAACTTCCCAAATTGTCTTTCTTTAAAACATTATTTAACATTTACACTGAAAACGAACAAAGAATGTGTAAAAGTTGAACACACCGATAATGGAAATCAAATGTTTTGTCAACATAGAATAGGATTATTAGTGTACTGCTTTAAGAACGAATTAGTAGAAGCGGCAGTAAGTTTGACACTAACAAGTTAAAGAAACTGATGAAAATACAACAATAAATTAGCAAAACAAAATCTACGGACATGTTTGGAAACTAATTAGGGGCAAGAAGTGGGTATAAGAGAAGAATTATTTCTTTTGAAAAATTATGTGGGTGCAAAAGTAAATGAGTGAATGAGTTGCAGTGGAATTTACTCTAAAAAACTAAGTTGTGTTTCTAAACGTCAGAGGAAGATGATCCAAAGCAAGAGTAATTATTTTTAAAATAGATTTTGAACAGTAACTTTCAAAATCTGCAAGAGCAAGGGGGTCACATTTCTATTCATACATCACTATTCTTTATGTATAAATAAGTAATACGTAGGCTACAGATGCATATATATTAAAACCTTTGTCTGTAGTTCATGCTAAATATCTCCTAGATGGCAATATTTCATTTAACTGTTGATCATATTTTAATGTTTTCATATCTTGCTACACATCTTACAATCAAAGTCTGATTTTTTTTTCATAGCTTACAAACTTAATATTTGCTTTTTTTCAATGAAAATTTGAAATTTTCTATTGACTTAATTGAGGTTTGGATCTTATGATAATATTGTTTTGTCCAGTTTATTACTGGATCACATACAATGAGTTACTAGGAATACAAATCTCAAGTTATACGTGAAGACATGGAATTCTTAATGTACCATTCATAGTATAAAATAGTGTTTTTTAAGAATAATACAATGAAAAAGATTCTTGCCTTTCATTTCATCAGTCTGAAGAGGAGAAAAAGTACTTTATGTGATTCTATCTAGTTGCTGTTTATATATTTACAGAGTCCTATAACGTTTCTGGTTTTTTTTCTTTTTCTTTTCTTTTTTTTTTTTATGCTAATGCCAAATTTGGTCTTACCTTCCTCACAGAAATGAAATCACAGCATTAAATCAATTTTGGCTCTTATCCAGGGCAGACCATTGAAATCTTCAACTATTAATTCATAAGCCTGAGTGACTCCAAGCCTCGTTTTTCCATTTTAATTGAAAGTAATTGTGCAAAAGGTATACCAGTTTTGAGAAACAAAAAGCCCTTTGGAACAGAGGAAAAACTCATTCAATATATCTGAATTCCATTGTGTGTGGTGACATAGCATGTCCCCTTTTTTCTTCAGTAAATGGTTATTCTGTAAGACATGGAAGAAAAGGAAAAAGTCTAATGATCTTTGTCAATTCTCTTGTGATCAATATTGGTTTGTCTCTTGTATTATTTATCCACCCCTTAATTGGTTTCGACTCCCTATACAGCAAGGTCCTGTGACAAAATGTGAAAAACATCAGGAATACATCTTTCTAAACCCCCTTCCTGCTTATTAATAATTTTAAAGATTTATAGGTAGAATATCTGTCAGAATGAAGTCAATATTTGAGATCCTGCGTTAGCCAAAATTTGCATTTTTCTTTTGTATGTTGATACTGTATCACTGCATGCATTTAAAAACACTAAAATAAGGTAACTTCTTATATAAATGAAGTGATGCAGTATAATGCTTCTGCAAGCTATTTAACAGCTGGAAGCCTTATTTTTGAACCACTGTTACTAAACAGAGATCTTGTTTACTATTACTATTTTTCATCTGAAAAGAGGTTAAATCTTTCTGCATTTCCCTGACATCCCCCGAAGTTTTCTACATAAAAATATATAAATATTTAATTGCAGTGGCTGACTTTTAGGTATTCTGATATCTAAAATATGAGGACAAAAAGAAAAGACTTGTACTATTTTATGTCACGCTCAAGCATAGATTACTCTGTAAGTCACATTATCCTGTTGAATTACATCATGTCATGTTGCTTTCACTTGATTTGACCTATCTTTAGCTTCTCTAATGTTGGCATTTTTTGTTGGTATGCATAGCAGTTCTTAAAATTCTGTGCCAAAATTCTAGTTGAATATGCAAATGAACTGTATGTCTGCCATAATATTTTCCTCTAGGGTACCTTCGAATGAAACAAGCCAAAAATATCTTGTTCATTTTGGCTAGGAACAAATATAACCAAAAGAAAGAATTTAAATGTGCATTTCCACTGGCTACAGAAAGAAAATAGGAGATGTGCAGCCCTACACTTGCATTTGGGTATACATCTTGGGAATATATCTTTAAAACACTGTGAAAGGCCTGCTTTAGTTTGCAATGGAGGATTTGTTTTGATATAAGGCATGTAATACTTACCATGATGCATATCATTCTTAATGTAATGATGTTAAATTTAGTCAGAATTTGTAATCAGTCTTTGGTAAGTTATGGTATCTCCTTCTAATACAGTTTCTCTAGGGCTATGGTTTTATGACAAAGTAATATTTGCCAATTATTGACAAAAAAAGTCATTAGAAATACTGCATTTGTGTCTCTTGCATATTATGTTCCCAAATATAAAACTAAAATAAGAAATGCACTTATTTAATATTATTAAGCATACTACGAACACACAGACTTTAATACCCCACAGTATTTCCAGTTTTATATTTTCCGTATTTATTCTCTGAAGTATACCAGCACTCACTTCGTGAACTGGACGGTTAGTTGTTCCCTCCATTTGTCCAGGATGGCCTAGAATTCAAAAGTACAGCAGTGAGAGAGAAGTTGGTGAGAGGTTAGAAGAGTAAGAGAACTAATATTGAAAAATAGACACTTTTTGAAAGATAAGAAAATAAAGAATCTATTTAACAAGAGAATGAAGCCATATCCTCTAAGGACAAAGTGCTATAATGTGACAGATACAGTACAATGAAGTCCAACAAAAAGTAAATCACTTGGATATTTTTCATAGAGTTTTTCTGCATCAAGCACTACTCAGTCTTTCAGCACAAACCAGACAAGCAATCTATGTGACAAACGGCACCAGAGGCAACTGTAAATTTTCCTAGCTCTTGATGATGGAGAAACAGAAAGCTCCAGTACTTTCTGCTCAGGAGAAAAAAACCAACAAACAACCCCCTACATTTTTATTGAACATTGTATATAATTATTTATCTTCATGAAGAGCAGCCAGATGAAGAAGGTTGTATAGCTACATATATCCTCTGAGAAGCCCTGGCTGGCAAAGAATATGTGAAGGGAGGTTGTAGACTAATTAACCCGTATTATTCATTGTACGCAGGAACAAAGATGTATTCATACAGAAAAGCTTAAAAATGTATAATAGCTGGGAAAAGAATGTTGGAATGACAAGATGGACTCTTAACTTGTCCCTGTACAACAGGACATTCAGAGCTTTGAGATAGATCTGAAAAGGTTATTGAACGCAGATATTTGTTCCCTCTGCCCACACTCCAGTTTGACCTGAGCTCCCAGCAGAAGAGAGTAACTGCTGTGTTATCACAATACAGAGTGCAGCCTAATGTACTTGTCTCTCCCCAGGGATTACTAGATCATGCATGATAACATGCTGAGGAGACCTATGGCTCTCCATCCAGAAAGAGCAAGGCAGAACAAGCTTTTATTTGCCTTTCAGAAAACCATGTGAACATGCCCATAACAGATTTTAAAAAAATAAATTGATAAATCCCAACAATTTCTGAAGGAATCTGACTGTTTGAAATTTCCGGGTTAAATGATCCATACAGATTCTTTTTTACTATGGTGACCTACTGTTAAGTTTTGGTAATTACAGATCACTGTTTACATACAAAGGACAAGCCTGATATCAAATATATCAGTTAATTAGTTTTAAAAGGAGCTGTATATATTAATAAAGATTCGCTAGGTGTTTTTAGGACTTCCTCATTGGACTTTAAAACCATATCCTACTCTATTTCTCACCATTAGTATTAATATTAGTACTAGTACCACATTCTTTATCTTCTTAATGTTTTAGAATAGAGTTAAACGTTCTTTTTATTTTTTGTGGATTTCTATCAGGTATTTCTAAGCTAAAGAATACTGTATTGTAGGTTTCAGTGTTAGTTATTTGGACTGCTCTTACTTCTTTCTTGATATCGTTGGCAGGGTGTAACAGGGAGTGACTTTTTGATATACTATTATTAAATAGAATCTGAACATTTACACAAATGTACTATTTAATTAAATAACAAATATAAAACCTTAGAGTAGAGGATTGATACTTTGCAGAAATGGAAGATAAATGAATAGACTTAGTAACAGATAACATAGAGGGAAATGTTGCAAAGCTGATTTTGTTAGTTCAAACAAGATTATATCTTGTCATCATTTAAACAAAAATTATCAGATGGAAACCAAGAGAAAATCAAAAATTCAGAAAAGAATCATAAAAAAAATCCTCAGCTGAAAGGAAAGTGTTCAGTTAAGGCATTTGCTATAAACATCCTGGTCTCTTCCCTGTTTTCAGGCAAAAGCTCAACTGGTAATGACTAATTACATTGTATAGAAGACAATAAGGAAGGACAGCATTTGTTTCATGCAATCTTCATATGTACATCCATGCACAGATGAGCTGGACCACTCTCATCCTACCTTCATTCAAGAAGCTAACTATTTCATTCTTATGCAAAATATATAAAAATAAAACTCCATGGACTAATGAACAGAGATACTGTGAGATGGTTGTGGTTGGCACATGTCCCCTAAATAGCTTAATGTGTTCAATCTCCGGTGGCCTAAGGAATGTTCCTTGCATGCAGAGATCACCTCCTGCACAGAAAACTGTGTTAATATGCAGAAACTGTGCCAAGGGGATGGCTCTTCTTTATTAATTTAAACATTTTAATATTCTCTATATGAAAAACATAATTAGAATTAATGGACTTTAGCGCTAATGCAGTGCCTGAAGCTAGCTAGAGCATCTATCTTCTGCATATGATAAACATGAATTTTGAATACCTTACCACCAGCAAGGCTGGAAGCTCAGCTCAGTCTGCTGATGTAGTTTGTGTTCGGATAAAGATCATATCAACTGACAGACAGAGGGAATTATCATCCTTTTGATGAGATAAGCAATTGGTCCTCCAGGGAGGAAGTAAACCATGACTGAGTTGCACTGATTGTTAAACAGGATCTCATTATTAATCTATAAAGACAGTGTAGCTGGGCTACAGTAGCATATATAAGAGAATAAATGTCAGATTTTAGTCTGTTGTGTCCAAATTGTTGATAGTTTCCTAGCAAAAAATCACATTCCACATGTGACAGAATAGGAAATAATTTACGTGCTGGCTGGTATTTCACATTCACTTAAGAAACAAAAAAATATCAAGGAAAATAACAGAATAATGTTGCATACAGAAGAAGAAATTCAGGATGTGCTGGATACAAATGTTGAAAAATTACAGTGACTATTATGAAAAAGCCAGAACAACTCATGTACTCTTTTTATCATTTTTCAGAACTGAAAATAACAGTAAAGTATAAGATTTCGTGTTTTGACAGTATCACAGAATATGCCAAGTTGGAAGAGACCCACAAGGATCACCAAGTCCAACTCCTGGCCTGGCACAGGACCTTCCCCAAGAGTCACACCATGTGCCTAAGACTATCATCCAAACTCTGTCAGGCTTGGTGCTGTGACCACTTCCCTGGGGAGCCTGTTCCAGTGCCCAACCACCCTCTGGGTGAAGAATCTTTTCCTAATATACAACCTAAACCTCCCCTGACACAACTTCAGGCTGTTCCCTCAGGTCCTGTCACTGGTCACCACAGAGAAGAGATCAACGCCTGCCCCTTCTCTTCCCCTCATGAAGTTGTAGCCTGAGATGAGGTCTCCCCTCAGTCTCCTCCAGACTGAACAGACCCAGTGACCTCAGCCACTCCTCATACGGCTTCCCCTCAAGGCCATTCACCGTCTTTGCTGCCCTCCTTTGGACATTCTCCAAGAGCTTAATATCCTGAGAATGAGTGAGAGTCTTGAATCTCTCATAGTTACTTGCTTTCCCAAATGGGTTCTTTTATTGGATTGGTGGGAAAAAACACCAAAGCAAAGGTCTGAATTCAAGAACTATTCACAAATACCTTAATCTACCGTAGGTCTTCCTTTACTGATGTCATAGTTTAACCCCAGTATGAAGCTTAGCCCAATATATCTGCTCACTCATTCCCCCCCAGTGAGATGCGGAAACAGGGCAAATATCTGAAAACTCATGGGTTGAGATAAATACAATTTAGTACAGAAAGCAAAAGCTGTATGCACAGGGAAAACAAAATAAGAATTAATTCACTGTTTCCTATCAGTAAACATCTGTTTAGCCATTTGCAGAAAAGCAGACCTCCATCACGCATAACAGCTTCTTGCAAAGACGTGTCATCATTCCAAAACTTTTTGTTCAGGATTCCTCCTTTCCCTCCCTCTTCCTTTTTTCCCAGCTTTTATTGCTTATCACGGCTTCATATAATATGGAATATCTCTTTGGTCAGTTGGAGTCAGCTCTGCTGATTGTGTCCTTTCCTAACGTCTTGTACACTCCCAGCCTACCAACTGGCTGGGCAGCATGTGAGGGTTGGGCTTGACATTGTGCACACATTGTTCAGGAACACTGAAAACATTGGTGTGTTAACAACACTGATTGGTCACAAGTTCAAATGATAATACCATACCAGCTGCTAAGAATACAATTAACTCTATCCCAGCCAAACCCAAAAATCATCATTTTTGTTATGACCTGCCATAAGAAACCTAGTCTCTTTTTCTTGTGTTGTTATCCATACAGTGAATTTCTGATGTTTGTTATCATTTTCGTGTCTGCTATGGTATTTGGAGGATAAATGTAAAAAATACATTGTACATATGAATGCTTTTATCTCTTTATTGTAGCAACATGCTACAATGCTACATGGACTAATTACATGTAGTCCATGCTACAATGTAGCATGGTATGGTATTTGGAGGATAAATGTAAAAAATACATTGTACATATGAATGCTTTTATCTCTTTATTGTAGCAACATGCTACAATGCTACATGGACTAACTACATGTAGTCCATGCTACAATGGACTAATTACAATCTTTCCCAGTACATGTCTCCAAAAACATCCTATTTCTTTCTGTAAATAAAGGTTTTGGCATCCAGTGGTTTATCTTTTTATATGCCATTGTCCTCAAATCTTTATTGAATACACTCATGAATTTATGTCAATATTAAACACCTAGGTTGACATTTCCATAACTAAATCTAAGCTAGAAATATGCTCAATATAACAGTGATTTTAAATAATAACACTGATTTCCTCCAAAGTTATTGGGGTAGTGAAATATGAATTCTCCCAAATTATAGAAAACACATTTTACTCATACCTTTTAAATAACCATCAACAGGCCCAGATAGATATGTAGAGCAGCATAAGGAAATTATACTGCTGAACATTTATGCTTATTAAACCTCATACAACCAGAAAATGAGGCAAGTGAAAAGGCTTTATCAATAAGATAGAAATTCCGTGCTGGTCAGCGTCCATGGTAGAAACTTGGTGTTTGTCTGCAACTCACATTGCTAAATAAAGTATAATAATGGTCCCTGCAAAAAATAAGAAATACAAACTTGAATAAGGAGCTAGGATCTCTACTGCAGAAACTGTTTGCTGTTGCCTCTCAAGAAAGAAATCTGTAGATCTGCTGTAGTAAACTGTTGCCATTGTCACTTCTAGAATTATATCTCTCTCCCGTATACATCCCTATTTGATACATGGTAATAACCATCTGAATTAAAAATATGACATATAAAAATTATATACCTCTGTCATGAATGAGTAGTTTGGCTGCTTAAAGAATAACCATTATACTTGTGTTGTGAACGAGTGGTTTGGCTGCTTAAAGAAACACTGTCAAAGATAAAAAGCAGGGTTTAATATGAATTCGTGAAAATGTGACTTTACAGAGTTTGAGGCAAGGTTCCCCCTGTTACTGACTACACAGGTTAAAACATACAAAGGAAGATCAAACTAGGAGCAATTTGGAATCATACACACAGAAGCCTGAAATGCGAACGAGGCTAAGAGTGGGATGCAAAGATAAGGGTGAAAAATGGCTTAGCAGCACTTAATCATTGAATACGTTAGCATTTACAAAGCTATCCAAGAGGGTTTACTAGAATTATAACAATGACTTAACAATAGATTTGAGGTAATAACATTCATACCATAATCAATTCACATACATGGGTAAAATGATGCGTACACCTCTTTCTATGTGTGTAAAGGTACCTATCAAAAATTCCCCTTGGGCTCAGTGAAACACAACAAATCTCTTTGCATTTCCCAGTAGTCAAGAGCTGCACCTCGAGGAATGTGGAGATGGATGTGTGGGGGAGTGTTTCAGCCTAAACTTCATCATTAGTGATCGTTCTTTGAGTATCTCAAGCTTAAGGTTTTGTGAGCTCTGATAGGTGTACAATTCAGAGACGGGTGGTGGCACAGCCTTCTGCAGTCCAGGGTAGCTCAAAGGGCCTCACTTAGGACTGCTCTTTATAGAATCACAAGATGGTTGAATTTGATCATCAGTAAGATACTTGAGAAATGATCACAACCTGTAAGTCTAACAGAAATAAAAGAAGAGCTGATACAAAAGTAATAAGAAGCATTGTCTTAAAGCTATTGTAAGAGTGACAAGACCTCACACAAAGGTCTGTGATTTTATCAGGTTGAGAATTCTCTAGCAATATTTGATACAGTACATGTTAGTATTAATTCCTCAGTCATGAAGTCAGTCTGGGGAGGTGGTCCAACATTTTTTTCCTTCCTTTTCTACCACACTCATTTTTACTGGTGGCCCATTTTTACTTCGCCCAAATAGAAGATGAAAGAGTTTATGTTCCTGCTAATCAAAAGCTTTGATCTGTTTTCCTATTTCTCAGCTTCTGTAGGTAATATTTTCAATGATAATTCACTTTTCAGCATCCCTCAGGCTTGCACTCATTCTCACAGGATGAAATCTTTCCCAAAACATCTGTTCCCAGAAAGTGCCATCTACAGTAAGCTTGGATACTTGCCAGTTTTCCAGAAAGTTATCTTTGTGCTGTCTAAAGTATTATATTTCCCATTTGACTAAGTGAAAAAACCTCATTACTCAGTATAATAATTTTGTGGATAATTAGTAACTCTCCCATTCCCTATAATTCATTCTCCTCCTTGCATTGTTAATATTGCCAGCTATAACATCTACTGCAATAGATTATAATATTGAGGACAGATTTTGGTTCTGATTTAAATTCTCAGTACCCTGATGATTAAGTGAACCCTTTTACAAGATTCTTAATATTTTTCAGGTAGAAATACAATTGTATTTATAATATCAGGTGGCAGATTCCTGGATCTCTCCCTGTTCCAAGTTCAATTCTCTTCAATAACCACACTCAGCTTTATATCTTAAAAGGTGCTTTCCTAGAGCATCAATTCAGATCCAATTATAGCTCTGATGACAGTTTTTCTTGCTCACAGCCATGACCACTCGACACTGAGTTGCACCATCTTTGACACCAGTATTTATTCCGTGACCAAAACACTGTCTGTATATCAGCAACTGTTTTCCTGTGCTACTTATAGTGAAGGAAAGGCTGACAGTTTCCTTTCCACATATAAGACTGTAATCTATGCTTCCAACAGGAACATTTGAATTTAGTCAAATGGCATCACCACCCATCCTTAATGAATTCTCATTCAGAACATCAGGAATGCTCCAGAAATAGAAGTCCTGTGACATTACCATGGCTGCAAATGTCTTACTCTGAGATAATTCCAAATGTTGAATTTTTGGCTAGGAAATAAAGAATACTGATCGACACAGACAAGGAACTGTGACAGTAGGTGACTCTGTACTGTTTTGTCTGGAAAATGCTCTCTAAAAGCATCTTTTTATGTATCTAATTTTTTTATTGTTCTCTTTGACACTCAAAAAGGCCAACTTTGATTTTTTTGTACTTTGCATTACAGATCACTAAATTCCAAAAGCCTACTAAATCACTTTCTTCTACAATTATTAATGCAGTTAATAGATCTTACCTTCTCAGTAATAATTATCCCATAGATTTTAGTGTCAAGTTATAAGAGTTTCATTCCTGGTCTCACATACAAGTGTCTAACTCTCTTTGCACATTCAGATATATTTCAATGCAGTAACTGTTTTTGACCTCCTCTACTGCTCATCTTTATTTCTGCAAGTAGTATCTGCCATGGAGACAGGAAAGATCTTCTGCACAGTTTTACTCTTATCTCCTTTGATCCAGTAAGCCTGCACGATCCCCAGTGAATGTCTGTCAGTCACCTAGTCTGAATCTAGCAGCCCGTCTTTTCCACTGAATGGAAGGCTATTACACTAACTGAAGATTTGCACAGCGCTCAGTATCACTTTTTGATTTTAATTAGACTTTGATAATAAATTGAGAAAGAAGGAAACAGACTGATAGCTGCAAAATATCCACTCTGATGGCACCATTCCAGCTATGAAATTGAAGATTTTTAAATTCATGAAAAAATTATAATTCTCCATCTTTTCTCATGAGCTCCCTAATTGCTTAAAAATCCTGCTGGTTTATTAACGGTAACTTGTGATCTAATATTCCGTTTAGACATTTCGGGCATGAAAAAGGGTCTTACACTTTTTGTGAGTTGGAGCACTTCCAACTTACCATCCCACCTGCAGCAAACTGGTCTATATTTTTCTAAATAAACTTGTGCCGCAAATGAAATTGTATACTAGTGCCATGCTGCCTGAAAAGACAATATTAACTAGGATATTAATAATGCTGAAATGCACAACGGATATGAGCTCTAATATTTTCTAATGTTGCAGGCAGCCAAAACTCTGTCCCTTTAGCTCAAAGAGTTTTTTCTTAAGTTATTCAAAACTCATTTTTGCCAGCAGCGTCTACATATCCCCAGAAGGTAAGAAAACAAATGACAGACTATTAAGGAAGTGATATTAAACAATTAAAATTCTAGATGTTGTAGGATATATTGTAAGCAGTAGATGGCCATACCTGGACAGTATTTAATGATGAGTACAATTTTTTTTTTCTAGTGCTTTGAATTCTTCAAATTATTTATTTTAAATAGAGATAACTGGTCTTTAGAAAACTCATGTTGTTGAAGGTCAGAAAACAGGATAGATAATAATAAAATACAAGAGGGTTTTTTATCCTCTTAGAAAAGCAACAAGGAAGAGCACTATCATTTTTCTTAATGGCCTCTTCAGCCTTGGTACATAATGACCATGAATCATTATAACCAATACAGACTAAAAAAAATCAATAATTTTAAACAGGAAAGTATAATTGGCTACATGGTTTTAGATAGAGGCATCAAAAATATTCTGTTGAAAATAACTTTCATATATTCAAACAAATTAATTTCATATTTCTTACCTTTACAGAGCCTTTTCTTAGTTCTTTATGTATTATTTTTGTTTGAATAGTTTACAAACACAATGTCTTTTCTGAAAGAGCACCATAACGTTAGTATTTTCCATTTTCCTGCATTTGAACTCCTCATAAAAACTACAGTGAATCTAGAGCACATGATATTCATTGTTTCAGAGACCAGTTATCCTTTTCTTACAGTTGTTACATGGACATTTGCCACTTTTTCTCAATGATATACAAGCAGGATTAGAGACTCTTCTAATTATAAATATAATATATCCTCTTAATTAGTCTGAAATTAATTGTATGTGTTGGTCTTTCAAGAGAATCTGAGAAAAAATAAATTTCTCTCTTTTAGACTAATTAAACAATAATAATTTTGGAGCTTCTTTTTTTACATACCATAAACGTGAACCTCTATATAAAATAGGACATATATGAATGTATAATTATAACATTAGATATATATGTATGGATTGAGGTTAAGTAAGGCAACTTGTTAAAAAACAACTTTATTGAGTGTTAATCAGAGAAGCTTTCTTCATATGCATTAAAATCTGGGTTTATATACATTGAAAATATATATATATACACATTTCAGGTTCAAAAGACTGAATGCAAAAAATAACTAGAGAAATTTATCAAGTACAGAACATGAGTAATATAATTAATATTGCTTAATAAATCTAATGGAGAACTTCTTTTTTGACTTCATATATTTCTTGCACAACAATTTTAAGAAACATCAAACATTCAGTCTGTAATTATGGAAAAAGCCACTGACTGTAATTATGGAAAAAGTCTTTTCAATGACTTCCTACAAGCACAGATGTGGGTGTTTTTTTAAGGGTGTTATGAAACTGAAAAAAAAGCCAAAAAAAACAAAACAAAAGAGTAGAATAAATAATTGATGGACAAATTTTCTGTTTTATTCAAAATCATAGGCAGAATATTAATACATATGTTACATCTACAATTTCACACTTAGAATTTGTTTGGTGCAAAACATTATAAAATTATGATCACATTAACATAATATAGAATTGTCTTTGGTAATGTTTCTGCATGTACAATTGGTACTTAAAGAATGAGGTAGAAAAATAGTTATAAGAAAGATTTTTTATGCCATTGCAACCCAAACCCCACCATGTATTTTAGGGTGTAAGTTCTCCTTTATGAAACAACTGCTATTCCACAGTATGTGTGTTGAGTTTTGTTTGATGTTTTATAGGTGTTCTTTTTTCTTTGATATATAATATATGCTCTGTGTAAGATCCAAACAATTATTAAATGATAATCAGTCTCAGTAAACATTGCAACACTTCTTTTAAATATCTATTTGAATTATTTAGAGAAAGCTTTTATTCTTCTAATTGTTGTTTTTAACAAGTCCATGGAAATGATTAATTTTTTTAAAAAGAATTATGATGGCACTATAGAGCATCTGGACTACTTTTCTGAGCGACAGATAAGACCATTCCAATGGGTGTTTATCATATTTTTTAATGTCAACACCAACACCTAAAATGATAGTATTTTAAGGAAGTTTAATTTCTAACGGCTTTAAAAGATAACTATCACTGATATTTGAGGTAATATTTTTAATCCATTTTCATATTTCATACAGTTTTGCTAAATTCTGCAAAATTTTCAAAAGTAATCAAATTATATCAGCATCTAAGATTCTTGACTTTTTTTTGAGTCTTCTTATGAGCTTTTTGGAACAACCTACACATGAATTCACAGACTTATTCATTCCTCCATTTTATTTTGGTAAGGATCAAAGCATATCTAATCTGCTTCTTTGAACCAAGTGTTTTCCCAGATCATCAGAAACATATATGAATAAATGGGAATATTATAGATCTAAGTAATTAAAAATTATATAATTAGACCACAGTTTATTACGGATGGGCAATAATGCAACAAACCAATTATTTTGTTTCTTCACTTGTTAGTTAAGTGTGATTCATAAATGGCAATAGAAAACAGGTATACTGAAAAGAAACCCATTGTTCCATCCTGTCCCCTCGTCACTTCAAATGATGTTGATTAAAGAAGTTGTTTTAGAAATTATATGTTAGTAAAATTTTAGAAATCATAGATAACATTAACAAAATTTAAACATGTAAGTGCAAACTCTTACAATAAAAGGAAGAGCAAAGTTAGTTCCAAATAAACACAGTCCTACTCTAATTATAAAGAACAGGTGAGGATATATTGCTGTAATCTTTATATTAATAGGACCGTGTATATGCACATGCACACAAAACGGTCTGCAGAGGAATCTATCCTATCTTATAACAGCATAATAGTAGGTATAGGATATAGCTGGAAGATAGAAATTTAAAATCCTCTCATATATTGCAGGAATCAGCTTTAATTCTTCAGCACTGTAGCATGATAGGAATTATGGTAGTGTGATTTGGGAAAAAAAAAAACAACCAAAGATAATGGAGAGAAAGGTGCCTGAAAGTAGTGCTGTAATCATCTGGATGGATTTGGGATGTTGTTGCAGAGTGTGTTGGATTTTTCTTTCTGATTCTTTGGACTGCAGATGTAATGGATTGATTAAAAGATGGAGTCTGCTTTACAATTTCCTCGAGTGTGGAGCTAAAATGCCTTGATGCCACAGCTAGGCTGCTGCAGGAGCTGAACTGCTTGCAAAAGCTCCAGGAGCTACCTAGCAAGCCATCAGGGGCAGGTGAATGAGCAAAAAAGATAAAAAGTTGTTACAGTCAAGAACACAGCAAGGACTTCCTCTCCCAAATAAGGTATACCAGGCAGATCTTGCTTGGATACTGGTGAATTGGCCAATAGGCATCCAGGGGCTACCATGGCAAGGGTATTTAAGGCCATGCCAGGGTCAGCTGTGGGAGTTGGTGCCACCTTGTTACCCTGCTTGCCAGTTTGTTCCTCAGAGTCTACAATTTGACCAGGAAAGAGTCCTGACTGAGACCTACCAGCTTGCAAGCCAGTGGCACTTCATGGTGGTGGTAACTCCTATCCTAACAGTTACCTTTAGCTCTTCCTACTTTTCTGTCTTCCTTCTTTCTCTCTGCTCTTTTGTACAAAATGAAGTTGAATTATCATTTTGGGATCCAGCATCTGGCGTCGTTTGTGCCTTAATCTCACTTATGGGAATGTTTGAGAACCTGGTTCCCCTCTGCATCTAAGTGGATTGGAACGGCAGATTATTCAGTGAGTTTTTAACTCTGTAGGAGAATGCTGCAGATCTTACAGACTCTCTACTGATGACAATCTAAGCGGGTCTGAACTTTTCAGGTTATTATGTCTACAATAGTCAAAATAGCTCTTTAATAAGCACATTCTTTTTCTCACAGGAAAACTTTTTATCTGGCTACTGATTTCTTCTTCCTTCTCCTTGATCAAGCCACTTTAGTAGCTGAAGAAAACGTGTTTAAGTTAAATTATTAGCTGTAAACTTGCCTAGTAAAAATTCCTAAGTGGTTCCAGTAGATCTTTCTAGGTAACGTAATTTCATTTTGCCTTTTCAACTGATTCTAGCCTTTATACTTCAAAACTTCTCAATAACCACATCAAAAACAACAATAAATTTTACTATTAAAAGTTCACATCTATTAGAGAAGAAATGAGAAAATATGTTCACAGGATGCTATATTTTTACAAACTTTCATGCACCTTTCTTAATCCATTCATTCCCTCGCATCATATAGAAGCAATGACAAATAAGAACATTCCTACATCAGCCAACTATTACTTTTATTTGCAAAGTTTTTTATGATGTTCTACTAGATTTCTCAAGTAAAAGAGGGTTGATGTGAAAGTAATGAATTTGCTTTTACTGCTGATTTTTATCTGTGAAATAATTACTGCAGGCATCTGATATACTGGGCCACCAAGTACTAGTTGTTTTTACATTCCACGTTTAAATGTTGAGTCTTTTACAAAAATAAGCTAATATAATGTGGATGTAGGAAAAGAAGGAAAAAAAATCAGGATGCTAATGACATAGAATCTTGAAGGTATGATCTAAAATGCAAGAAATAATACTTTTTAAAAAAAACAGCCAAACTTATGTGGTATTGCCAATATTATGTCAGAAATATTTATATCAATTGCATCTGATACAGTAGAATCCTTGGAAATGTTAAGTTGGTTTTTTAAGCATATTGCTTCAGTCTATTGGTTTTGACTGTGGCAGAGCCTTCTGAAGTAATTTTAAAGATACCAGGTGGGCAAACAAGCAGGGAACTCTATATCTACCTAAATAGGTCAAATGAGAAAACGAACAGATGAAGGAGTGCAGTATAATTTCTAAAATGAACTCTATGGTTGTTTGAAATATAAGGTTTTCTCTGCACATTTAAGGACACACTGACAAATACTGCCCTGACTTCTATTTCTTTCAAGGTAAAGACGTGAATAAAATTACAGAGTATAAAAAATGAGATGGAATTTGTCCCTGTCTTTGCGTTCTGATACTTTTATTTTCCCCTTATCAAAACCTGTGAATGGCTACGTTTGAGCATAATACCACTTCAATAACACTGAAAGTGCATACTTTAAAGTAAGGTGCAATTTTAGGTACATTTTAGAGAACAACTACTGAGACCTGGGCACAGTTCCAGTGCTGACATTGCAGTGCAATTGAAAGACATTGAACTATCACAGATGTTGTTTCTTTTCTAACAATGACTAGCAGAAGATCTAGGTTCCAGGGAACTTCTTTGAGTGAGGTGTCCTAATAACATTCTCTTTCTTAATAAAGCAGGTTGTACTCTTTCAAGGCATGTCTGAGCCCTTGTTGAGTATTTAATGACTGTAGCATTTGATAATGTAACTACATTCAAAACCGTACCTAATTCATTGCTTTGTGTAGCATGAAACTTTCTTTATACTTACAGTAAAACAAAACTTGTCCTATTATAAATAACTTTCTGCAACAAATCTTAACCTATCACAGTTCAACATTTTTGTTATGGTTTTTTGAATCTGTGTTTATTTCACTACGTATGCAAAACTACATATCAGTCAAGACAAAAAAAACCACAAAACATAATGGAAATAAGTAGTTTATTTGATGGATGTCAATGATGGCCATGTAGAGAACAAATACAGAATTAAAAGTTCTAAAAGCAAGTATCAAAACTGACAGGAATTATCACAGATTTCCTCTTCTTTTTACTGTATCTTGGATATTTTACAGTATGTGATAAAGTTATGCTGGCTTAACAACTGCAGAAAAAGTTATATAGACATAAAGAGTAATTTATACATGATTCATTGACTTTATGCTATTAATACTCATTATTGTTTAGATAATACTATTATTCATAACAACACTTGATAATTTCAGCTGTCTCAAATATGTTTCATATAAGAACGGAAGTGTTCAAAATAATCACAATCTGCCATACTTTGGAATTAATTTTCCAACATATAAAAGTTTTATTGTCCCACTTGGGTCTGTGCGATGATGAACTATTACTTGAATGGAAGAGCCTACACAATTTTCTCTGGAAAAGAATCAGTTAAATCATTCAACAATCTTTATAAATATTAAATACACAGAAATTCAGAAACGCATAGTTACTTCTAACAAATATTTTTATTTCTAAAATATTTTTCACATCTAGGCCAGCTTTTCATGCACAGGTATCCCCAAGTCCTTCTTTATAGGGTTGGTCTCAGTCTGTTCATCCCCCAGACTGTATTTATATTGGAGATTGCCTCAATATACATGCAAACCCTTGCACTTGACCTTGTTGGTCTTCTTGAGGATAGAGGAAATTTACAAAGGAATGGTAACACTATGAATTTGTTTGTTTGCTTGTTATTTTCCTTCTTACCTTTTACATTTTAAAAACTCTATGTAGATTATAGGCATTGTTGACATTTGCATAATTTAAGACTTTATAACACCTTACAATCACTTTAATCCACCCGGTCATGATACGCAATTTCCTAATACAAAGCTCTAGAGAGACATTTGAATTGCATGTTATTCCAAGGTCAGTGAATAGTTCAAGTCTAAAAGCTCCACTGTTGCTACCATGGTCAGTCAGTAGTGTCATTAGAAAGCAAGGGTCACACTGCTGGAAATATTCCAAGAAAATAATGTTGAGTGGTTTCCAGAAAGTATTTTCCAAAAGACATTAGTTACTCCATCTCCTCCGGGACTGGCAGCTATCCAGAGAATATTCTATACTCTGTATGGTGTTTCGTAGTGACTAACTCTTTCTTATCTGCACCCACTGCATCATGGATTGTCCTTGGTATCTGAAAGCAATCAACTAGAAATCTCATAATGATTTTGTTATATATTCTTGTACCATATTTATCTACCTTCAGCTATGTGAGAGGACTGGCTGAGGACTGTATTTCTATCACATGCAGATTTAGAGTGGGATTCCATGACTCTCAGTGTTGCCTGCAGGTCATGATTTGGGTAATGAAAGAGTTTTCTCGAGGTTTAAAATTATAACACAACAATCCCTCACTACCTTAAAATAAGAAATAATATCAGAGAAAGATTTAAGGAGAAGAGATGGAGATAACTGTGAAAAAGACTAAAATAGTCCCATTTGTATTCATGAAATGAGATAGAGCTTAATTGACTGTTTGCAGGAAAGTACTGAAATCCTGAACCCACTCTTATTTTAAGAGATATTGGATTTTGTGAGCTTTATTGCACGTCCTTTACTTGGATAATATGAGTGGACAACTGGCACGTAGATCTTCAAATAATTGTTGTCTTTATTTAGGGCATTTTTTGTCATTGTGAATGAGTATTTTTACCTAAATGATGACTCAGGAATAAAAGTTGCATATTTAAACTGATGAACTTTATAGCAATCAGCATAATAGCTTTTTTACTGGAACTGCATCAGAAGTAAATTGCTCTCATGATTCTCTCTGAACTAAATCCAAGAACAAATTCATTTTCTGTTGCGTTCCAAAAAACCCGTCCCTCTACAGGGTACAGTACAGTGTGTAAAATTGCATGGTGGGGTTTTGCACATTTTTTTCTTCAGACAGGGATTTAGAAAATTGATTTTTTTTCTTCATTCCTTTTCCTTATCTCCTACGTTTTCTTTTAATTTCTCAAATGTATTTTCTCTCCTTTTTCCAAATTACAGACTAAGGGATTCTGTGAACCTTGAAAAGAGTAACATATTTCACAGGTTTCCCTAATTTTCTTGTTCTTATAGGTTATATACATTTTTAAAAATACCATTTTCACCACTGAGGTAAAATAACCTAATTTTATGTTAAAGAACAAGACTCAGTGTATATATACTACTTAACAATTTTTAATTTAATTAAAAGAATGCAAATAAAAATATTACAAATTTATACAATATATTTATGAAAGCAAAGGTAAAATTATTATGATCAGCTGGAGTGTACAAATTCAAATTCAGGTAAAACAAACTCACCAGCCAGTTTAGAAAATGCAAAAGAAATCAACTAATGTTCTAGATGACAAAGAATCAAGTGCATTTCTTTGAAGTTTATTATGTCTACTGACCATCATTTCAAGACATACGTAATTTTTCTCATCTGTAGTTGTCTAATGTGGCAACATAAATATGCAAATGAGTGCTGCAGAAATACCTTCAAACAATCTGGATGTGACAGAATCAAAGACTACTTCTGATACCTTGATTTCTGTGAAAGGTAATAATTTACAGCTCTATGCTTTCTCAATCAATCTGACCTTATAAACAAAACATAGTTGGTTAGCTCTTAGCATAGCTATTTTTGCTGGGCTAAAACATCTGAATAGGTGAGCTGTACATAGCAGTAGCAAAGCCATGTTATGTCTAAGGTAATTATTACTGTGATACTTACATGACTGTGCTTGGTGGTCACATTGATGAAACTGCTTCTTATTTAACAATTCTGTGTTTGGTTGGTTTTCTTTACAAACTGCTGGAATGAGCATTTTCACTTGGTTCAAATATTAGAATCATAAAATCTTTGGCTACTTTTTTTTCTTTTTTTTTTATTCATTAGAGGGGGACATTTTAGTCTGGATAAAATACAGGCTGTTTTAGCAAAGGTACACTGCAAGCTGAATTCAGATCTTCTTTTCATTTAATCAGGAATGGTTCTCAGTAATAATGACAATAGGTGAAAAATTCCCTTCCCTCTCTCTCCCTCTTCATCCCTCCCTCTTGGAATCTACCTACACCGTGTGAAGCTGGATTTCCTTAGGACTCTCTGGCAGTAGCTATTTTTGTCTTATTCTTCTTAATCTCTTTTCACTCTCTTTTTTTTTACTCCTTTTTCTTTTCTTAATCTCTTTCTTTCTTTACTTAATATTTTGGATAATTTAAAACTGCTCGGTTGTATGTTACCCCTTTCAAAGTTTTGCTAAGATCCCTCTTTTCTCCCATATGTTATCAGTAAAAATATCTCCTGAGAAAAAGCGTGCAGTGTTTCTCTTTATGCTATTTCAAGGTAGTAAAAAACCAAAGGCTCTACAAAGTTTGGTGGGCAAACTTTTGGAACCTTGCGTATTTTTAAAAGTAAAATTCCTGTAAGGAAAAGAAGTCTCACGGGTGTCATAAACTTAAAAAGATGTTCACATTTAGGATGCTCAAGGGAAAAAGAAAATCCTCTGTGACTATCAGCTCCATAGGACTGTGAAAGAATTCTGCAAATACTTAGGTAAAAAATTTGGCGAGATTAGTTCACAGAATTTTGCATCAGTATTCATCTGAGTGTTCTGTCTGACATAGGACAAACTATAGATACCTAGTTTTTGCCACTACTATTACAATTTTACTGTAAGTAAATATGAGTAGTGCAAAATATCTGTTCAACTACTTAAAATACTTTTTGAATGCGCTAGGTAACGTGAGTTATATTTTTACTGCTATAATTGCATAATTTCAAAATTTATGATTATTAGGTCAACTATGTTTCCCGATGAAAGTGTGTACCTTTTGACAGATATATGTAAGTTAAATTTGTAATAGAAATAAGAACATGTTTTTTGCTGTTATTTCCTCTGGAAATGGCACCACTGTGGTTACAGAATCATAGAATAATTTAGGTTGGAAAAGATCTTTAAGATCATTGAGTCAACTGTAAACCAGTATGGAAAGCCCATCGCGAGACCAATTTTGTGGCACTTGGGGACATGTGTCTGTCTTTTAAATACCTTCAGAGATGGTGACTCAACTACTTCCCTGGGAAATCTGTTTCAATATTTGACAACCCTTGTTGTGAACAATTGTTTCATCATATCCAATCTAAACTTCCCCTGGTGCAAATTGAGGTCATTTCTTCTGGTTCTATCACTTGTTACTTGAGAGAAAGCTGTTCAATCCCCACCTAACTACAATTCCCTTTCAGGTGGCGGTAGAGAGTGGTAAGGTGTCCTCTGAACCTCCTTTTCTTCAGACTACACAGCCCCAGCCCCATCAGCTTCTCCTCATAAGACTTGTGCTCTGATTTTTTCACCAGAGTCACTGCTGTTGCTGTTATATCAGTCTTTTGTATTTCGGTACATTCTAAACTATTTATAATATCTGTTTCAAGATGTGTATTTAACTTTCTGAGATCTGAGAAGGATGATGAGAGAGAGTAGCTTGTCCTGCAGCATTTTGCTTACTAAAGCAGTGTTCCAATGTTTGCAGTGTGTTAGGGAGAGAACTCACACGGATTCCTGTTACCAGAATGCATTTTTTCCTTTTAAATACTTCATTGTTTCTAAAGTCTGTAAATAGCATAAAAACTAGGTCTTCTGTCAGTCACTGATACCACTGTGTCTCACTGCTTTCAAATTCATTTTACACTTATCTAGACCTGATGTGCAGATGTCTTTTAATTGACAGTACCTGGTCTATCATGTATTTTCAATTTTGATTATGAAAGGGAAATTGAAAGATCTTTGAGGTATCACCATTCTAATCAATAAGTGAAATAGTAACTAGAAAATTTCTTTGCAAAACTTACTAATATATTTAGAAAGTGTCTTGCTGTTTTAAAGACTCTCGGACACCTAGTAGCAAGGAAAATAATATTTTTTTTCTGTATAAAGTCTTTCATCTTCAGACATCTCCAAATGCTTCATGTATTAAAAATATTATGCACAGTCACATAAATGCTAAAGTATTTAGATGACAAGACTGCAGATGTTGTCACACTGTACATGCGAAAGAGGCATTTGGTCAAGGGTAAACATCCATGTTAAAGACAAGACTGTGGAAGGGATACTGTTAATTCAATCAATACGAGATCTTGGATTTCAAAGTTGAATCTAATAGTGTATCTGAAATCCTTCCCAGCAGCTGGTTAATACATTTTTTTTTTTTAATTTTTATTCCTACTGTTTTATTTTTTTCACTTTTACCATGGAAATCTCTTCCCTTTGGTCTTTTAATCAAAGATGCATTTAAATGATATTTTTACTGGTATCTGTATAATTTAATTCTACCTGATTATCATAGGTATATGATTTTCACCATGAACAGCTTCAGATATACCTTGAGAACGGCAGATTTTACCCTTTGAGACTTTCTACTTAGGATATTACAAACTTCTTCAGAATCACTTCTTTTCAAAGACAGTGAGAGAGATATCTATCAAATCATTAGATATCTGGCCATCTTTTTATGGAACAGGCAAAACTAATAATATTTAAATGAAGCAAAGAATAAGGAAGTAGTGGCAAGTATAACAACTTTACATATTCTTGTAAATAATTTGTCTACTTTTCAAGTTGCTAAAAATATTTTCAAAAATGTTATACTATTTTAATGCACTTGAGAACATTCCTCTTCATTCTGTAGTCAACATTTTAATTTCTTTTTTTTAGGTCAATTTTTCTAAGACTGTTGGAAGATTTTTTTTAAGGTTTTAAAAAAACCCAAACTTTTAATTAAAAGTTGGAAAACATATAATAGTGTCCCTTTAGTTCTTTTGATTAAGATCAAAATACCAGTCATTTACAAGGAATGACTGAATATTAAAATACGCATTATTATTAAAAGTAATATTTACACTTGTTTAATGTTGAAATTCTAGAAAACAGCATACCTGCAATAATAAAAACATTTAAATTTAATTCACAAAGGATACCATAAAAGATTCAATGTTCTATGTTGCAGAACCAGTGAATGCTGGCATACTAACATGCCGCTACAGCCTTGTAATATGAGATGCTAATCTGTGCTGTAGTCATACTACCTTCTAGCTGAAGACACTTGTTGTGGAAAATTCATTGTTATCAACAAATAGTAACATTCCTAGAAGGAAAATATGTGAAATATTCTTTGGGTTTTCCTTTAAGAGAATGTTCTGATATTGTCATAATTCATCCTATGACACAGAATATAGCAGCTTATAGCTAGACTAAATAAAAATTAAAAGAAAATAAACTATTTTATCCATGGGGTATTTTTTTTCTTGAAATCTGTGAAAGTGCATGGGCACAACAGTTTATTGTTCTAAGGTGGGGCACATTTGGATTAATCAAAGCACCAGTTTTTCCTACATCAGAAATACTCTTTTGCCAAAAGAAAAATGAAGAAAGGAGATGTTACATAAAGAAACTAAAAAAGTTGAGCTTTACTGAACTTTTAAACAGTTTTGACAGTATCCACAGATTAATCTAGTCCTTTGTGTCTATTTACAGCCTGTCTCTCCCAGGCAAGAAGTTAGAAGGAATATTGTTAGAAGGCAAATTGATTTGAAATAACATTGCATTGACTGTAAATCTACTTGAATAATTATATATATTTTTTTAAATCAAAAACAAAGTTATTTTGAAGTCCTTGCCAAACCAAAATCAGAACCCAACATAACACCCTTGTCCAGTTACTGATTCAACTGAAAACTGACATCTCCTGGCAAGAAGTGAATCAGCATGAAGTCTCTGCATTTACTAAAGCCTGCAGGGCAGCCTCATGTTCCACCTGTCTTTTCATCCAAACATCATTCTCTCTGCTTCACTGTCAGATTTACCATCATGTACAGTGTGAACCCTCTCTTTCCTTACCTTAGCCTGGTATTGTGTTGGTTTTGTTTCTAAGATGACCAAGTGAGTTTTTATTCTTCCACAGTGGACATCTACTTCTGTTTCTAGTAGAAAATCTTCCATAAGCCTGATGAATCCAAGGTCTGTCCTAGATCTCACAGCAGTGAACATCACTCTGTGTGTGTGTATGCATTGCCAAATTCATGTACCGTGGGAAATGTGGAGTGTGAAAAGAGATTTGCCACCTCTCTCACCCCCTCCTCTCCCACCCCCCATTCTGTTGATGACGTTATGGGGTTGATAGATATTTAGCACCGCAGTTCAGCTTTGTTTATATTCCAAATACTTGTGGACTGAATTTAGGAAACTGAAAAGATGTTGAAATATTATTCTGAGAAATACAGAGTGCTTGTACTCCAGCACTGATGATTCCCACATAGGTTTATCCAAGCAATTAAAAGAAATGTTATTGATGTGAATTAGAACTCAGCCAGACCAGCTTCAATAAGAACTACCTTAAACCAGTACTGAAATAAAAAACTATAAAACTTTTTGAAAAAAATCCCTAAAATTCACAAAAAAGGTGGGAGGAAATCTGTTGGAGAAAATCACTTAGAATTAGTCTGCTGTTTATATTATTAGTGAGCCAGCAGGGTACCTGCTACCAAATGTCTAGGGCATACTAGCAAATTTAAATTGACTGTTGTTTACTTAATGAGGATGTAGGCATTTAAACCTCATTTGAAGTCCAAAGAAAGTTCTCAGTTTGATTTAACGGAATTTTCAACTTCTAAATCCATTAGCCAGTCCTCTTAGATTTCTGGTTTCCAAAGTTTCTAGGTGCCATGTGTGTCCTGAGTAGTTTGTTCTTCAAATGAGATTTACATTACAACTCAGATTTAGACAGACAGCTGCCTAAATTCTGTCTCAAAAAGTTGTTAAAAAAATTAGAAAATTTCATAACTAGTTTTAGTTTTTATATTATGCATATATTATAGTTTTGATGAAAGTGTAAGCATAAAGTCAAACATATAGGGAGATGTAAATAAGATGATATTGGCATATACTTCAGGCAATTTTTTTAATTGTCAGTCAACATTAAACCTACCTTCTAAATAAGGGTATGTATCTTTATTTGTATTTGGTGTAAAAAATGCAGATAAATTTATGTCTATCTTTGCAGTTATCCCATGACCTGTGGTCTGTACTGTACTGACATATGACTGGTTCTGTGCCACCAGCTTGGTTGGTACAGGCTGGGAAAGCTACTTTGAATGTTACCTGTTTCCTTTATGCCTCTTCCTTTTCCTCCTTTATGCTACCTCATTCCATTCCAACTGAATGAAATTTCATTTGCTACTTTTTAAATGCATATTGTGTTAAATTAACTTATTGCAGGTACTCATAAAAAAAGCAAACACAATTTTGAGAGTGAATTTGAGCATAATTTTCTGGGTGATTCACTATAAATATAAGAACAAAAAAAAGGCACACAAAATTTTTTTTAGCTCAACAGCTATTTTTATGGGAAAATTTCTTCCTGCTTGATTATTTTTTCTTAAGATGTTATTAATTTACTTTTATAGATACTAAATTGCACTGTACATATCAAGGACATTTTATTTTTTAATGCAGCCATAATAATGGTTTTCACTGAATTTATTAAAATGCAATGAGAAATTAATAATTTTCTGCAGAATATTATTTTTTGTTAAAAAACAAGTAAGAGGAGCACATGGCAATGCCTTCATGAAATTAGTAGCCTTAATTAACCAATGGCAAAACTTTCAAAGTAACTATGATCACTGAACAAAATTAAGAAGTTTGATTCCTCAGAAGATAATTCTTGCACTGTTAGATCTCTGAAGGAAAAGGTAAGAAATAACAGAAAAGCAGAAAACACGAAAATTTCTTAAATACTCATGCGCTTTTTGCCATCTCCAATCTCCTGCTCACACAACTGTGTAATAATAGAAAAATTTGTACATACTCTAAGCAAATACATTGGCAGATTCTACAGGAAATGTCTTTTGACCAAACTTTATTGTATCCAGGAAACTGAGTGTGTTTTACAGGAGATCAATGATAGTTATTGCACGTTCTAGCTTAACAACGACAACAACGGCAAAAGGGAAAAAAAGGTCGGAGCCAGCCTCTCAGAGCCTAGAGCACTCAACACTCCTCAGGTATGAACACTATATAACTTATTGTTGTGAACTATGTTGAAAATCTCACCTGAAGAATTTGCAGTCTCACATTGCTTAAGACCAGTTCAAACTCAGGCCACCCACTCATTCAAGTAAAGCCAGTTACATGGTGATATTAAACCTGATGACAAGAAAGTTCCAGAACAGTTCCAAACATTAAAAAATACTATCAATACCAACAAAAAGCCATCAGTAAAACTCATCATGGTCTTCTTAAGTCATAATAAGAAAAAAAAAAAAAAGGACAAGGATTTAAGAATGGAAATAGAGTGGTATATAATGTAAATAGTTCCTTCACAGTGTAGTTTTTAATGAATTACAATTGTATTTCAATTATTTCCTTTCTTGTAACACCTCTAGATTTTCCCCCTTCTCTCTAACTCAGTATGATGAGTTAAGGACCACTCGTTTTCTTTCTACTATTCCTTTAGTACTTGTTCTGCTTATAGACACAAATGAATCTAACTGGATGTCTGACTTAAGACTACGCAAGAGCTGTTACCATTCAATATCTTACTCCTATTCTTTTAGTAATTATTATATACATTCCCAATTCTCCTTATTCTTATTGAAGCCCAGGAACTTGGACTGGAGTCCAGTGACAAGGAAAGTTTTATTAATTCCAGTATTTTACAGTTAAACTCTGATTACTGTATCTTTGTGGATTCAACACTATTCTTGTCCTTATTTAATCATTTCCCTCCACACCTTTTTTGACACATTGCTACATGTGACTTATGTCAGTGAAATTGTAATTCACTGTAGAATATTTTCCTCAAAAGGTAACAAATACTTTGGAATTATTTTTTTTTTTCTTAAAATATAAATGTAGGCTTCTTTAATACTCCAAGAAAAAAATCCCATTTCAGAATTCACCTGTAGAGATAGTCTGACATTAAACCAAAAGTACACTTTTCAACTGAAGCAAGAGTGTCAAATGTATGGTTTTACTAGTAGAATTATATTTGTCTGCTCATGGGCTACTGGTTTATCCAGATTTTCTATGTAGACAATGCCTAATTGATCATATGCTGTAATATGATTGTAATATCAATCAGTGGTCAAATGGACATGCTGACTAAATTACCATGACAAAGCAAGCAAACTGCTGTAGCTTCTCATTTCTTTTTTTAGGAAAATAGGGGAGCAGAGGTTTATCAAGTAAATTGAATGGTAAATGCAGGATTTCATTTAATCTGTGAAAGAAGTTGCAAGTGCCTATTTTCTGCTCTCATCTTCTGGGCATTTAACCAGTTCTAATACAATGATACTGGGTTCTGAAAATACAGTACCAACTCAGTGGCTGATCCTTGTTAGCTTGTATCACTCAATTGGTGTGACTAACTTACATACTATAAGATTTCACTTATTTCTGATGGGATTTAGAGCAATTCCTCCATATTTACATTGCAACCTCCCAATTTCTGAAGTCTCCTACTGATTTCATCCCTTTTAAACTCTGTAGATTTTTTCCAGTTTACAAACACTCTTTTGTGTTCAGGTGTTCTGAACGACAAAATATTACTAGTGATTAGTTTTCTTTTTGACAGTGGTTTGATCTAAACTTTTGGATGGCTCATTAACCTAAGAATCCTATTAAAATATTCCAGGTAAGCAAATGGAACATTTGCTAATGACACTGTCTCCTTGTCCTAGTAAAAAAAAAAAAAAAAAAAATCATTCTACTAAATCTTATGTTATAAACAAGTAAATAAAGAGGACTTTAGGAATTTAGGTTCCTATTTCTCCCAGAAAGTTACAAAAATTAGTCACTTCCACACTGTTTCTAAGTTTTTCTTAAGATTATGTCCAGATGGATTCTCTGAGGATACCAGAAATTATCTGGGATCGAAAAGAAAAGAGCCATAAGCTAGAATCATTAAACATGATCAGTGTAGAAGTACAATATCTCCCTTGTAATCAGTTGAAACATAATTAAAAGTTATCATCAGCAGGGAATCTTTGTTATCAGACTCTTGGCAGCTTTTTAGAAGTGAGGGCACTTACATATTGTACTAGAGACACTGGTTGTTCACCACCTGGTCAGAGACAGATGATCTGGTCTTCAAATCCTGCAGTATGTTGCTGGTCTGTGGAGGTTTTCTTTAGCAATCCATAAAAAAGGATTTTTAATGATTTTTAAGTGTTAGCATTATTAGTGGTTAGACTGCATTGAAGATTTATGTCATAATTCAAAGTATTTAGGATGAAAAGTTGGCAAAATATCTCTAAAGGTTAGTAAGCTCCCACAAAAGAACAATGATTACAGAATCATGAAGTGAGAAAAAGGGAAAACTTTTTCAGTAAACATGTAGGTAATTGGTCTCTACAACTACTTGAAAGGAGGTTGCAGGGAGTTGGGTGTTGGTATCATTAAGTAACAAGTCCTAGGACAAGAGGAGATGGTCTTAAGTTGTGCCAGGGGAGATTTAGATTGAATATTAAGAAAAATTCCTTCACCAAAGGGGTTATCAAGCACTGGAACAGGTTGCTCAAGGAAGTGGTTGAGTCAGCAGCCCTTGGAAGTATTTAAAAAACTTGTAGATGTGGCACTTAGGGACATGGTTTAGTGATGTACTTGCCAGTGTTAGGTTTATGATTGAACTCAATGACTTTAAGGTCTTTTCCAACCTAAATGATTCTATGATTCTACTTTACTATAAGGGTTTTTCTTCCCAATATATTCCTAAAATCATGAGGATCATACTGTGGTGATCTCTCTCTATCTTTGAGTCACCATATATTAATAAAACACTTTTCAATGTAAAATGCATTCCCCCCACCCCCACTAAAAACATCTTCTAAGCAAAGCTGTGAAACACAATATGGCAATGAAGTATATGGGTGATAATTTGTTTCATCAGGTGGGATCTGATCTACATGAGAGCAATTTTAATTTAATTTTCTCTAAAATTTCTTACGTCCACATGTTCTCATCAGAGATTAAACCAGTACAACTTGACCGGAATTGCGTATCATTTATGGGAAGATAATAAAACTACAAACAGTTTAAGTAGATTGAATAAATACTGAAATATGAACACTTTTCCCAACTGAAAGAACAGATCTACTAGGTGAATGACTTTTACTCGTTGTCATAGTCCTGCAAAGTAACCACTTAAATTGGTTAATAAAAAGTTTCCACCATTAAAAATGTCATATTTGTATATATAGTCTATAAGAGAAAAAAATCTACCTAATTTCTGTTGATATATATTAATAAAACTATAATTGCTTTCTGTTTGCTTTTTAGTTTTATTTAAAAGGCAAATAAACTTGATCTTATTCAATGTAGTTTTTTATCTTTCTTAAAACTGAAGAATGTTGCAAATTACAAATAGAGATGAAATTATGAACATTTTTTTCTTAGCTCCTGCTGAATACCATTTCCTGTGTTACTGCACTTCTGAATAGCTGAGTGATAGTCTACTGCTGTAAAGAAAATGAGCTGACACAATTATTTTGGACTCAGTTTCAGCAACTGACATCTAATTTTTAAAAAATAACCAATGTAATTGTTAATCCTTTGACATATTCTCAGATGATTTCTGTAATTTTGTACAAAAATCCACTCTATTTGAACCTGTTACATTGCTCAGCAGACTCAGTGTAAGTATTCTATCTTGGTATTATTTAATGTGTTATGAAGGTTTTGTCAGGAAAGGACTAGGAAGATAATATATAAGCATTATATTCCCTGACAGAATATTAAAAATTAAAACATTCTTATATTGCTGATCTTGTTATAAACATTGCATGAATACCCATAGAGTAGTACCACCCATTCAAACTTAATATACTTCTGGCACAGTGGGAAAATAAAGCTGCTCCCAGGGAAAGCTGTAGCAGTTTACTTTGTGGATGAATTAAAAAAAAAAAATCCGACCCAACGTAATTCCTAAGGAATTAATGAGTAGCTTTGCTTCAAGCAGCTAGCTCTTCCAAATGGAGTTTAGTTCATTAATCCTCAGGAAATGCTCTAGGCAGACTTTCTTGACTATGTAAGCATTTCTAAATAACATGAGGAGCAAAAGTAGTCTCATTTCATAGGGTTAACATGATTTTCATCATTGTTAATCTACGATTGCTTAAAATAAGTGTGTATGTGTATACAGAGCTAACAAAATATTATTTCATGATGTATACATACAGAAATAAACCCCTCTACTTCTTATACATGAAAATTTCTATATAGTATAAAGAGTAGAAAATAATGAAAATAATGGTATGATTAAATTTATTTTATATCTTCAGAGTACTTTGCAGACATTAATTAGTAAGAGTAATGTCCTGGTGACACTGATGATAAAATGAAGCGGTTTATTCGAAGATAAATATCAACTCACTTGAAAAATTCATCTTGATACCAAAGTAATTCTCTTATTGAAGAGGTACTGGGTTTGTCTTTAGAATTAATATTAATTTCTTCAGAATGTTAGTGTAATTTCACATAAATATTGCACTTCAAACCTTTTCCAGCTTTCATTCTTGCTTCTATTTCCTAGAAAATTCCAGTGAAAAGTTATCTGTGAGAATCACCAGTTTCTCCCTCAGAGTTTCTCAGCTCAGAAAGGGACTGGTAAATAGTTAATACAGTCTCAATATCCACCTTATACAGAGAAATTTAACTTTCCGCATGTGTATTGAATATGTCATCCAGTGTTTTTCCACTGGAAATCCTATTTGCATTCATCAGTAGATAGCTTTATTATTTTATAGTCTAAAATTACCTTTATCTAGAAACCTACATGGGGTTTGAATTTAAAGATGTTCAGATGAAGAACTTTCTTTCTTTCTGATTCTAAGGAGAATGCATTTAGTCCTAGTGATTTCTTCTTCAAATTCATTGTGTTAGCCAAGAGACAACCCATTATGGATGAGTTCCCAGTGTGTCTTCTTAACCAGACTCAGGTAGAGTGAAAAACATCTCAGAGAATATTGGGTTTGAGGCATAAAGTTATCAGTGGGAGTTTAGTCATGCAATTTTAAGACATGAACTGATTTGAGGGTGTCCAAAGATGCAAAATTTATTCTAATATTTCTGTGCAATTATTGCATATACTTCAAATCAGCAGCATATCTTTGCTTATACACTGTGCTGATTATCCATTTCTGCATGTTTTCTCATTGGACTGTAAAACTTGGTTGATTGTTGCCCTATTAATCCAGGCATTTTTAAAGCCTAAAACTTTTGAATGTCTGCCAAATTGAAGCTCTATTCTCTTGATGCCTTTTGCTAGCAGAAGAGACAAAAGACCTAATCTCCTTTTTCAAAGCTGGATTGAGCATGTAGGCTCTCAAAAATTAAAGATGACAAACCAGAAGGGGGTTTTCTCTGAACAGTGTTGATGAGACTCATGGTACAGGACTCAGAAAGTGAATCATTCTATTCTCTCATTTGATAAAACAAACCAATTCATAACATAAATTGTATGTTATACAATACAAACTGATGGCATTCTCCTGTTTGGATTTGATGTTATATTGTTCTCACCTAATCTAAATTCACCAATCAGCAACACGTACACATATATGTTTTACCTATGCATATATATCTTCCTCCAATGACCAGAACTAAGAGAAAAATCAAAATTAAACAGACTGCTGAACTGAATGTAGCATTCTAAAAATGCTAAAAAACTATAGTATAGGCAGAAAAACAAAAGACAGCTGTAAACTGACTTTTTTTTAGCATTGTACTTGTTGAATAAATAATATTTAACTGCAAATTGCTGTGAATCACAAAGAGGCCGAGTCTCTTGTGAGAATTTGAGGCATTTTTATTTCTTCTTTCAGAAACAATGTCTACTTTTTTCTGCTTGTTGATTTAGCCATTTGCTCTAAACCATTACATGAACTTCTCAGGATCCGGGTTTTACAATGTGCAGTCTGAAAAGAATTATACCTTTCAGTTATTCTAGAATATACCCAGAGTAATTACAGTATAACTTAGAGCAGAATTTAGTCTTGAAATCCCATGATTGTGAGTAAAATATTCTTATTTTTTGAAAGTTGAATAGATTTTACAAACATCCCTACTGTTTCTGAAAACACTACTTTTTAAAACAGGTGTGAGATGACCATTAGAAGTTCATATCAACAAAACCAGTATGAATTATTATTATTATTAAAAAATATTATGTAGTTATAAGTTATTCCATAAATGAAAATGCATGCTGTAAAGCATTAGAATAGAACAAATGAAATCAGTGTGTTCATGTTTCCTTGAATCATTAACCAAACATTGCTATTAACTTCCCTGACAGAAACTGTTGACGAAAGGTTTGCAATTTCTGCTGCTGAGCTACACAGGAAAACTTAAATGCCAACAAATTCCATTATAGAGGGATAGAGAATTATTTTACTTTTCCCATGACTGGATCAAAGCTGTGATTATAGATTGCAAATTATATCCCCCACTAGAATATTCAAAGGCATGTATTCCAAAATCAAACCTCAGTACAACCAGTAACCTTTCATTGTTAGAAAATTAACAGTCACTTTATCAAAAAAACTAAAAAATTTTTAAGAACGGAAACAAAATAAAAAGTTTTAAACATTTTTCCTTATATGCATAAGTAAACAAAAAGATATGTAATTGTAACAGTTCTAGGAAGAAGCTTCTTGTATCCCTTCATATATTTGTGTCATTTTAAATGCAGTAAGATCTCAACAATGCTACAATTTTTTATTTCTTTCTAGAATCAGAACAGATCTACTACATGAATGCTCTGTCTTTAGATGTTCTCAGAAGTATAGAGCAATAAATGCTTAAAGGGTGTAGGTTTAGCTTTGTGGGGGAAAAAATAATCAGTGATCATAAAAGATATATAGTGATCCACTTTAGGAAGGCTCTTACTTCTGTCACACTAATGACCGGTTTTTATACATATTTTGATATTTCACAGTAAATTATGTCAAATTATCTATACCACTTTATAATTTATTACATAGAATTAAGAGACACCAGTTTTCAAAAAAAAAGTGTGAAGACAAAATTATGTTACATATCAATTGTAAATGAGTAAATATTGAAATACTTCTAACTTTAACCCAATCCTTTTGTCAGTGACTGGAGTAATTCTCAGACTGAGAATTCAATATTCAAATATTCAAAGAGGTGTCAGAAGCCTGCTTTGGCTACAAGCACCTCTACCCCCGGTATTTCTTCACCGATTCAACATGAAAAGGTGTTTTGATACTACAGCAGAATGAAATTGTTCCATTCCAACAAGGATGACAATTTAAGTCCTTTAAGTTGACAAAATTACGTTATTTTGCAGCATTTAGAACCCTTGAATTGGCTCAGCCTGCCAAAATGTATTGTGCTTATTTTCTATTTGATTGCTAAGTGCAAAGAGACATTAAACCCCTAAATCTGAATAGAGGAAAATTCTCTGGCAAAGGGAAGAAAACAAACATTGTTATGTGGATTATTTCACAAAATGGGGACAGGTCTCAAGGTGCAGAGGACACTTAAGGTAGAAGTCCTCAGTGGGAAAATTCTGAATTTTCCAGAAAGTTAGAATAATAAAGCTGAAAAAGCTGAAAACAGGCTGCTTAAATTTAAAACAACATCTGCTGGAACATCAAAAGTAGGGTAGAATGAGATAGGTGAAAACATATGTTTGTGCCTTAGCTCTCCCTTGTACATTCTCACTGCTCTTTTTAGAAGTACAGAATAGACTTCTTGTTTAGATAGTCATAGATACACAGTAATAACATAGTACTTTTATCTTCAATACTGCAAGATGATAAAGGTTCCATAGTTTGGATCTCTGAGATGGTTTATGCTCCTGAGCACTCTCAGGAAAATAGTAATCCTGTGGCTCTATGGAGTAGTTGATGCTTCTAAGAACATGTAAAAGATGATTTTTATGATTTTCAACTATAGTCAAATAAGAACGATGGAAATTTAGAATTTTATCAATAAAACATTGGTTGACAGTTTAGTGTTAGCATGAGTACTGATAGCAACCCTATCTGTATATGACTCCCAACACAGTCTCCCCTTTCATTTTCCGTTAGGAACAGGATCATATGGATCATTCTATATCTTGGAACAAGTCCAGAAAGGGTCTGAGGTGCCTAAAAGGATAGGAATTTCTCTCTATGACCAAGTGTGTGATTATAGAACAGAATACAAAAATACTTAGCATCTTGGACAAAGATAAATGAGCTCACTATTGTCTTCTTGACATGAGTACTCGGAAGCAGACACTACCAACTTTTGGGTATTCAGAAAATTGCCTTGACCTGAAAAAGAATCAATTCATATCACCCTTCTACTACCATATCACTGTTCCTCTTGCTATGTATGCTGAGACAGGCCCTGCTCACTGAATATACAGTAGTACAGAATTACATCAATACTGTTTTAAAATGCAATTCTTTTTATGCACAGAATAGAGGATATTTGAGGTTCATCTTGGATACTAACTTGATAAATGGTGGGGTTCGTGGAATATTATTTTATTGCTTCTTTATATCTAATTTAACCAAAGCCCATAAAATATTAGAAGAGATGCAAAGGTTAAAAGACTATTAAGATGCTCGCATTTTTCAGGCACAGTTCTTGTTAAATCCAGCTGCACCAAGATTTTCCAGTAGACAGTATTTCATAAAGAAACTGGTGTCTAGCTATTGTCTCCATGGTCCATTCTAACATTTCAGTGTTGCTGCTCAGAGAAGATATGGATGCCTTCTCCCTGGAAGTGTTCAAGGTCTGGTTGGACAGGGTTTCGAGCACTCCGGTCTAGCAGAAGGTGTCCCTGCCCTTGGCAGCAGAGGGCTTTGGAACTAGTCAATTATTAAGGTCCCTACCAACACAAACCATTGTAAGCCATTTAGTCATATAATACATAGTTCTACATAGAAAAAGTGTGTGTAAGTGCACACACACATGCACATCCTTACGCATATACAACAGAAGACCTGCTCAATTTGAGTGAAATTTTGTAAATAGTTTCTACATTGGAACTATGACTGTCATTTTTCATTTAAGTTTTCCACAGTTACAATGTTTATACACTTCCAGAATATAAAAAGAAGTGGAAATTTAAAACAGTTTTGTTTTTCCAAAGACAAAATAAAAGGAATAAATAATACCAAATTTTCAATCAGTACAACAATTTGTGAGTTTAAACAGAAAGTCCCACTTATTCACCTCTTTTCCAGTAGCATAATCAGGATTTGTCTTTATCTTTCCCAGTTCCAGAACAAAGCATGAGCCTGTGTATTAACCACAGCAGGTTTTGCACTTTCTTTTCTTACAGTGACTTTAAATTTTAGTATATGATTAGGTCTCTGGAGGAAACTAAGGGAGAATACTGTAGCAGCTGAAAGAGAGATTAAGTAATTCATTAACTGTGGTTTCAGAGAGTGCATGTCTAATTTTTGTAATCTTCTTAAGAATAAAGAGACAGAAGTCCAGTTTCAAAAATGTTGTCTTTCTTTGGCAAATAGGCATTCCATCTTATGACTTCTTGATGTACATCTGCCTAACAAGACAGGTAGAACTCATAACCACCATGCAAAAAAGAAAATATTCAGACATTTGAAATCTTTACTTTATTTACTGTTTTTTTTAAAAAAAGTTTAGTTTCAAATATTTATATTGACTGAGATCTATTGGTTACAGAAAAACAATATGAACCAAAAAGCTGTTGGTTTTATTTTATACAAAAAATGTAATTTTTTCAGAAGGAAGTTTATATAATATAGAGAAGGAAGGACTTAATAAAATTTTTCTTTAAAAAAAGTTGGCTCAAATAGATCAATAGTTTTATTAAAAACATATGCTAATATATACTAATAATATATACTGATAATACAAAGGAATAAATCTATTATAAGTTTCCCAGTAGAAGCACAGATTTTACATCTATGTCATATGTGAACTAACATAGAAATTACTTATATATAAATCTGTTACAGCGCAAAATTCCTTCTCCCATCTGTTTTAACATCAACATTTCATACTTACTATGCTGTGGAAAAGTCCTACATTCAAGTGTCCAAGTACCTTTGTAGGTGTCATCTTTCCAGGCTGTTGCATAGGTGAGCTTTTATGTAAGTGTCTCACACTAGCAATAGCACTTTGTCCTATTCAGGTGCAATCCACCTACAATTCAGAATATTTTTGTTATATTATATATCCAGAATGGATTATTTGTAATATTTTTTTAATTTCCCTTTTGCTTTATTTTCTCACCCACTATCCATACTCTATATACATTATGTTTTACATGAAATGTATTTTGTTGTCAGTGACCAGACCGCAGAATTTACATGAAAATGGAGTCATCAAAACTATCAGCACATCATTGTTATAATGGTTACGTATGTTGTGAGCAATTCCTCAGTTTGGTATTATAGCCCTCACACACAGAAGTAACTTTGCATACTGAGAAAACAATTAAAAGTGTTGAAAATCCTTCTGCTTTTTCTTTACAATAAACAAAGAATATTTGTTTATGTTCTTATGTTCAAAAGCTGGTCCTCTTTTTGCCAGCTATGATTGTATAATGAAACTATTAAAAAATAAATTTGTCCAGAAAACACTAGATGTGGAATTTTCATGGTTTATTTATTTATAAAGCTAGAGAGATTTTCAGCCCAGGACAGGGAAACACGATTTCTGGATTTTGATCTGTTGCTTATCACCTCACAGTGTTAAAGAAATCATGTAAAGTCTTTGTTCTTCCATTTTCTTCTCTCTATAACTTTAGAGTGGAAAAATTTCTATTTGACCAAAACCACAAGGTTAAATTCAATTCTCTAAAGTATTTTTAAGATTTAAAAAAAAATAAATTCTGTGAAATTCATATTTGAAAAGCTCAATAAACTTCCTAAATGACTTCTTACTTGCCTAACCACTAAAATTCTACCACTTTTAAAAAATATACAGAAGAACATACAGTGTAATAATGTTAAGATAAATTTCAATGCAAACATTATCGATACTCTCATGGACTGTACTGATGATTTTGAGAAAAGTTCTCTTCCTTTCTGGTGACATAATTTATACCACTTCTAAATATCTTACTGATTGCTAAAAGCAGACTGAATCATAGAATAAAGAGCACTTCCTGAGGTGTTTGCTGCAGTAAACGTACCAAATTCACTCAATAGCTGCACAGTTGCAGTTAATGGTTCATTCTTACACATTATTAATTGATGTAGTGACTTACATGAAACTGTTAGTCTTTAGCAACCACATAATCAATTAGATGTGAGTATACAACATCATGAAACTGAAGCAAAATAAGAGTGACAGCTACAGACCTGAAAGAGCCTAGCAACCAAGGTCCAGGTGACCAGGCTTGAGCGCTCCTTGACAAGAGAAATCAAAACCAGGATGGGTTTGTCTTCTTTCTTCCCACATTTTCTTCATTTAATTTTGATGTCTAATGCCTCCCGTGACCCTCCCCCAAAATACATGTCTTTTCTGATTCCAGAATAGCTTTTTGGTGTGCATTGGGCAGGATATACTACCTATTTGTGGTACCATGTGCTTATCTTGCTTCTGTCTGGCAAGTTTTTATCCCTCCATTGTTTCCTATGTGCAACTGCACACAGATGTGTCCCTTCAATGATCACATTACTCCTGTGCTTATCTAAAATGCTTATGCATTATTCCATGAAAATATTAGTAAATACTGTTATTAATTGCAGCATTTTAGTAGGTTCATATTTGGATTTAAGGAAACCTGATATTAGCAAATCTAATTAAATAAGTAATTAACATTTTAATTGGAATATCTTTAAAACATACAGGTGTCAGAAGGCACTGCTTGGACTACATTGTCCAAGTGGGAAATTATATTTGGTGATTTCTAAAAGAAGGCTATTTTATAGTGGTGTTAGAAGTCACATTTAAATTATACTTACTAACACCAGCAGATAAGTCTTTTCATTTGATTATTTTCCAATGCTGACCTACAGCAGATTACTCAATGTCCTGCTGAGTTCTTTGAATTCTTTGTCTATTGTGGGACTGTAGGTTTTATGCTCCAGTTTCTATCACTAAGGTTTCTGTGTGATACCTTGATCCAAACGCACTCATAATTAAAAGGAGTCGCCCACCCCTGTCACATATGCCATGTTGAATTTTATAATTCTACAGTGCCCTTAGGCACACAGCAGGGGTTACTCTTCAGAATCCCTTGTCCTCTATGTTATTGCTTATCTAATAAGAAACATCAGTGCTGAATTCTGCTTCAGGTTGCTTTATATCAGAGAGCGACCATTTCAACACAATGGCAAAGTGGCATATCCTGAGTTAACAATAGTTGTTCCTAAGTAAGGCAACCATTTCTTCTCTTCTTGTGCAAACAACAGTAGACATGATGTGATGGTGGTGTTATTACTGTTCTTTGTGCTGCTGTAAAAATATGTAGATAATGAGACAAAAATGATTGAAATAGAAGCGATAATTGATTAGTGCATTTTTCCACTTTTCAAATCAGAATTTGAACAAAACCCTGAACTTTATGTCTTCATTAACAACACCAATTCTGCTAATTTTGCCAAAATCCTTCAGATAAAATCAGAAGGAAAGGTTAAGAAAGGGGATTCTCTCCCTATACTCTGCCACTGAGACCCCACGTGGAGTACTGCATCCAACTCTGGGGTCCTCAGCACAAGAAAGACATGGACGTATTAAAGCAGGTCCAGAGGAGGGCCAAAAAGATGATCAGAGGGCTGGAGCACCTTTCCTACGGTCTGAGAGAGCAGGAATTGCTCAGCATGGAGAGGAGAAAGCTTCAGGGACACTTCATCACTTCAAGGAGACCTTATTGTGGCCTTCCAGTACCTTAAGGTAGCTTTATAAAAGGAGGGAGAGGGACTCCTTATGAGGGCAAATAGTGGCAGGACAAGAGATAACAGTTTTAAACTGAAAGAGGGAAAGTTTAGAGTAGATGTTAGGAAGAAGTTCTTTACTCAGAGGATGGTGAAGAACTGGAACAGGTAGCCCAGAAAAGCGGATGCTCCACCTCTGGAAGTGTTCGAGGCCAAATTGATGGGACCCTGAGCAGCCTGGCCTAGTGGAAGGTACCCCTGCCCATGGTATGGTGGTTAGAATTAGTTGATCTTTAAGGTTTCTTGTAATCCTAATTATTCTATGATTCTATGATTTTGTGATTACAATATAGGAAGTATTTTCATATTAACCGCAAACATATGGTAGTGATTGCCCAGTTTTTTCTAGAAAGTTCACTGTGCACATTTCAGAATGAAATGTTGGACTGAATTCTGAAATATATGAAAAGGTTAGAAAAACTAAATAAACAATTCCAGTTTTTATCATAGCTCTCGTTTAACCACACATTAGGTCTGTGACTTTAAAAGTTTCTAGGAATCCAAAGAGTTTTGCAAGGTGTCCTAGGATTAGAGCTACAAGAAGATGCAGTTTCTAAATTCAGATTTACTGTAAATGTTTTTGCTTATTTCTAAGACAGAGTTTGGTCTGACACTAATTAAACACAACCCTGAAATGAAGTTTTCTGGAAAACTAAAGTTCAACTTTGAGCCACAGATAGAACTCAAAACCTTTAACAACTAGAGGACCAAAACAAAATTAAGTTTGTCTCATGTAAACACCCTGATGGCATCTGGATTGTGGTTAATTTACAAATGGGCTGACTCCTATCTTAATGTACTTTATGAACTATTTGAGGGGCAAAAAAGGCACGAAATACCCAGCCTCTTCCATGCACTTATCACTAGATCTCTTACCACACTGAGCAGCAGGTCTATCCTTTCTTTTGATTACATACTTACAGAAAGCTCTTTTACTGCCTTTCACCTCCCTTGCTAGTTTTAGCTCAAACTGAGTTTTGGTTTTCCTCCATCCATTCCTACCTGAATGGCAATGCTTTGGCATTCCTCCCATGTAGCCTGTTCCCACTTCTGCCATCTGTGTACTTTTTTTTTGTGGTTGAACTCAGTCACAAGCTAAGTGTTCATCTACGCAGACTGTTTCCCAGACTTATCTGACAAGAACAGACCATTCTCATGCCCTGAGGAGGTTGTCCTTGAAGATCAACCAGCATTTCCATCCAGCAAATATTCATCTAAAAAATACATGATGTTTGACTCAGAACAGCAACTTTAACATATTTTTTTTCTGTGATAGTAGTCTGTTTTTTGGTCTGTTTCTTCTTTTACTGCCATCTAATTTAATTTTTCAGGATGCCAGTAGATATCTAAATAGTTGTAGATCGAAAATATTGCCCTCAGCTTTCTCTTCCATATTCCTGCTTTCCCAGTGGGGAAAGATGGTAATCTTTTTTTCAGTAATGGAGTACTAGTAAATGCTAAGAATGATGGATAGCTTATACTAATACTTATGTGTTGTTTCAGTACCATACTCTAAAATCTATTTGTTAATTGTAAACTGCACCCAGTTTATCCACAAATGTATCATCATTTGTTATGCAAATGCACAGTGATAACATCTCCGAAAACTGGTAACATTTAAATGTTAAAATGTTCCTAGATCCCAGCTTTGTATCTCCATTGTTTTACTCATTAGATAATCAAACTTCTGAAATTTGTCCTTCCAAGAGGAAAAATAAAAACAAAGTTCAAAAATCCCTTCTGAGTTGAAAGGGACCTACAAGGATCATCTAGTGCAACTCTTTAGTGAATGGCCCATAAAGGGGATTGAACCCATAACCTTGCATTATTACCACAAAGTTTAAGCCAACTGAGCTAATCTCATAGAAGTTTAAAGTAAACCTGTGACAACTTCTTGTCCTAACATTATGAGAAAGTTATGGGCAGTTTTAGAATCACAGCAGCAAGTTGTGAATGATACATGAAATAAAGCAGTCCTGCTGAGTACAGTGCTGTGCTGTTTACTACAATCTATAGGCATTCATACACACAATATTCATATTGTGGACAAAAGAATAGCCATAGTAAAGAAAAACAAAAGCAAAATAAACCATATTTGTATGTGTGAGAGGCTTAAACATGCAGTGTATGTTCTATTTTCCTTTTAACGTTGTTTCCTTTAATCACTCTGTTTCCAGACTAAAGCCAATGAAGTAAAGAGAATTATGCTCCAAAATAAGCTACTTAGCAAGGTAAAGATGCCCTTTACAGGTTAAAATTTCTTTCCCCTTCTTCTCACTAGGCAAGACACAACATTTTGTTTAATGCATAAAGATAAATGGAAACAGCTTGCAAATGGAAAATAAAATAGTTTACAAGTGGTTTTATTTGCCTAAATTTTAAGGCTCTTATCACAGAGACCGTATGGATACTGCCAACTACTCAACAGATTTGTCATGCTTTATCCATTGGGTTGGACTTTTGTTCTATGCTAAATGAAACACAGGAGTTATCTCCTGATGGTGCAGTATCAGTTAAAGAGGACTCAAGCCCACAGATACGCAATACTTGCTAGTAAAGAGATAATCTCTCACAAAAAATTACCAAATGTGTGCCAATTTCACTTGTGGTATACGTGTATCAATACTTTGGTGTGAATTTTATTTTTAATAAAATTTATGTTTAATAAATATTTTTTTCTTTTAAAACTCCATCCCTTCATATAAAGCTTTTCAGATAGTGCGACATATTGTTTGGTAGTAAAGACATATCTCTCCTTAATCTCTGGATCCACTCCATTACTGTATTGTAATAGCAGTATTCCCTTTAGTGGAAAGATAAATTTTTTTTGTGGTTTTTTTCAGATTTATTTGGGTTCATTAAAATATAAAAGTAGGTGTTCCAGTTTGTTAAAACCTTTTCTTTTGTTGCCAGATCATACATGGGTTCAGATAGCAGTGTCATGACACCATCATGCTGACAGAGACCAGAGTGCCACATTGAGAGGGATAGATGTGGACACTGCAGCAATGAAATTTCTAGTTCAGTGAAAATTTGTGGATTTTCAGTTGGGATAACTTTTAAATTGTAAATGGGCAAAAAAAGCAAGTGGATTCAGAAACAAAAAGTTTTACAAAGTGTAATATGCTTTAAAACTGCACTTTAATGCGACCTTTTTAGTATTTTCTTTGGTAAAAGCTTGGGATATGCATAATTCATTTGCTGCTTGGTAACATCTTCATGGAGATGTCAATTAGAAGAAAGTTCTCCCATCCCAGAGATTTCTACAGTAGATTATTTAGTAATCTTTCTGACAGGTAATACAAGTAGTCATAGCTGCAAGAAGATTAGAGAGGCTTTATCACTGAGGAAGCCTGTGGTTGAGTTTATACTTGTCTTTTAGACATTTCCGAACCCACCACAGTTATAGTACAGAATCTGACATCCCTTTTAACCAAAATTACCCAGCAGGTCTCTTTTTGCACATGAGTCATTAAAAGGGTATTCATGTAAGGGCAGAAATTGTAGGAAATTGCATATCATTCCCAGTGTCAGGGCATAGTGGGACCAGTTGCTCCCCAGGGACCAGATGCGGGGTGTGATGGGCAATCCCTCAGGACAGACAGGGCAGAGACTCACAGCCAGGGCCCATCCCACCATTGCAGTGAGGGAGCAGGGCAGGCCTAGGGCAGCCTTGGACACCATTAGGCACCTTCCTAGGGATGGGCTGAAACTGGGGCATGGTTGAAGCTGGGTCAGGACATCATCCTGTGACTGAGGGTCAGAGTTAGGCCTGGTGAGGGAAACCAGGGCCAGATACAACCTCAAGGTAGCCAGGTGCCTCTACTTTAGTGTTTTAGTTTAGTTTTATGGAGAAGTGTGCTTTTGAAGTGACTTTTCTCATTGTTTCTACTTTGATTCACATTATGGTTTCAAGTCACTCTTACTAGGTTCCTTTTAAATGAAACTATTAGGAAAGATGCTCTCCAGAGGCACACAATGTACTCTGGTTGCTGATGATTATCACGTTCAAGTTACCAAAGCAGAATTAGTCCAAAGTGAAATTTCCTCTGCTCTCAGTACTGTTTTGCTTTATGAAAACTTACATTAATTTTGCAGTTTTTTACTTGTAACATGTACATACACATAGACTATTTTTGGTTTCTGGAAATATGACTGTCCTCCAATGAGCACACAGTGCACACAGCAGTCTAACGTATTTTTGTGTCACTAGTTTTGCCATTAAATTCCGTCTTATGGCATTGTTGATGAGAAAGCCAGTAGAACTGGTTAATTTTTTAGAAGTTACTACTGCTAATAGTCTTAGGATTTTTGCAAATTGTGGCCTGTTTCTAGTACTTTCAGACAAATACTTTTTTAGGGGACCAAAGGGAAAGAATCAATTACAATGAGAGTTCTCATCTGTCTAATAATCCAATAGCCCATACTCACATTCACACATAAAGGATTCAGAGTTCTCATGTCTCTTTTACCTGAAACCTCACACCATTTATTTCAAATCACACCTTTTCATTGCATAGACTATAGTCTGACCTCTCTTTTTCAGGGAAGTATTTCAGCTCCTTTAAAGTAAACAGTTCATGACAGAGACAGATTCTTGCTATTCAAGTAGTATAGTGTGATGTCACGCCTGAGATTACAAATCCTGCCTCACTGTTGATACAGCTAGACTGCTTTCTGTTCCATAGTTGGCTCAGTCATAGCTTCTATTTTCTTTGCTGATCTTATTTGAGAGCTCCATTCATACTCATATGCAGCAGAGAACCTGAGCAGACTAACACTGTCTTGCAGTGTGTCACTGTCATCATACTTTCAAATAGTGTGGAATTTAGGGTTATGGTTTACCTAAATGATAAAATGGCACCAGATATGTCTTCTGCAACAATACCTAATATCCAGCCCTCTGTTTATTGGCTCCTGTGGTGACATATTATTCTAAATACCTATATGAAAATCTTAATGAATAACTTAACATTTATGATGATTACAGGATGTATACGTAAAGGAACACCAAGCTCCTTGAAGACATCTGGATCTGTTTGCTTTTAATCTGCATAACTATATATAATTAATTTTCAAAGCCCTTAATTAATGTCGATCTAATGTACTTACCTGATTTTAAACTTTTAAAATGCACCATTGATTTAAGCAGCCTGAACTTTTTGCTGACAAATCTAGAATGATTACACAGTGAATTAGTATCAGTGGATCTGTTTATGACCAAGTTTAAGCATGACTCACTGACAGAAGAAGAAATTCCTTCTCTTCAGTCAAGATGACAGACTATTGCATTTTCCATTATTATATTGCTTGCAGAATTGTGCATGAAACCATCATGATCATTATAGAAAATGAATGCCATTGCCAATTATTTAAGCTGGAATACTTTAGGACTTGGCTTAGCTGAAGCTAATGTGAACAGAGCCAGAAAACATTACTTGAGAAACAAAAAAAGGGGCTCTGGCAGAGTTACTTAAATATTTTCATGTCTTATTACCAATGCCAGAACCTTTCATGAAGGTTAGACTTGGATTGTTTAAATGTTACTTGCTGCAAATTTTCATTGGTACCCTAAAATACACTGAAAAAAAATCCAAGTCTCAATGTAATTAGACATCAGATATATTAGACTTGAATACTAATGTCAGGTAAAAAGGTAAGCACAGAAAGTGGCAAATTTTTGTAAAAGTTAACAGGTTTTCATTGTAGTTTGCCAACAAGACTGGACTAACTGAAAGAAAAAGTACATAACAAACTTAGCATTATCTGTTACAGGGTTTTTCTAGTGCCATATTTAACTATGTAGCCCTGGACTACCACAATTAACTGAGACTTGACTGTCTTTTTTTTTTAAAAATAATTTGCATTTAACTTTCACAAAGTTTTATTGCTCACATCAATGAAAACAATTATTTTGATAGCACGATACAGAGAAATAACTATTTTGATTGATTTCATCAAAATTATTTATATTATCTATACACTATTTTCCATTTCTTTCTGCTAGTTTGAAACAAGTCATTGTCCCTGACCCTGGTAGTGGGGTTGGAACTTGACGATCTTTGTGGTCTCTTCAAGCCAAAACCATTCTATGATTTTACAATTATTAGAGGGACTGACTGGTTGCGCTGTTATTAATTCTGAATTATGCAAAATTCTGTGTGTAGAAATAGTGTGGTTTAAAAACTGAAAGGACTTCTGGTTTTGTCTTCTATTTTCCTTAGCAATAATAATTCAAATATAATTTTTTTTTGAGACTATTGGTATTGAACTAATGCTACTGTTACAAAGTTGTGTGCGATGTACATCTTTAGCACCTAATTTTGGGAACAGATATGTAAGTAGCTGAAAGTGCTTAGACTTTTCCATATCTCCTCTCCAAAATTTATTTTCCAGTGATTGCAAGATATTACAGGTCATACATATCTTCCAGGATGGTCTATCAGGTCTGGAAAATCACTATAAAAACGTAGATGGTACTTTATTTCCTTTTTCAAGTCTTATCTTTAAACTCTATTTATAAGAGATATGTACAAAAAATGGGAAGGTTCAGGTATGGTGATACCACTGCATAGAATGGTAACTGATATTGTCATGTGTCTTGACATGGTTCAGACTTTACACATACATATTCTTATTCTTATTATTTTCTAGTATTTTAGTGACAAACATATAATAAGTGACAGACAATAATAAGAAAATAGATTCAAGATCTTCGGAACTATCATATTTTTCACGTATTTAATTTAGAATACAATTATGCATAATAATGTATTTATGTTAAAAAAGCTCTGCACATCACATTTTTTTTTTCCTTCAGAGGCTGAATTAAAACATAAGATAGGTAAAAGATATCTAATTTGTTTTTTAGGACCTTAAAGTCCTGAGTCTACATTTTTTTACTCGTATCCTCTTTTAGTGCTTAATTACCCTTATTGTTAAGGAATACAATTATGTTCAAGGTAGAATTTGAACCTGTGCAAAGTCTCCACATTTTATTATATCTCTGAATCAAATCATCAAGTACTCCATCAAAGTTCTCTTCAATAAAATGACTTGACCGAATTTGTTGAGTATCCCAGTGTGAACATTGGTTTCTGTGCTTTGGGTCATTTCAGTGTCCTTTCTTCAATGCTCTACAATCTTGACAAATTCTAAACTGAAAAGCCAACCACTTGATATAATGATGTCATATACAATGAGAAAACTGTGTACCCTTGATGTACTTTGTATTCTCCTTCTGAGCCCAAGGATCACATTTCCCAGATTAACCTCCGCAGTACCTTCTGACCTTATGGTAAATCTACAGAGGTGAGACAGTATACTTTCCTTAAAGAAGTTTTCCTAAATCAAACTCAAACAAGCTATATAAGATAGAGTATTTTAGTTCTAGACTCTGCATTTCTCACTGCTACTGAACTCATATTTAATGAAAAAATTTTCAAATTTTTAATTATTTTCCCATAATTATTCGGTAGTGGTCTGATAGGTGTGCTTGATGTGAGATTCAGGAGTGTCACATGCAAAATACAAGCCTAAAATATATGTTTCTCAATTCATAGTAGATTAGTTTGGTCATTTCTGATAATAAACATGTATTTGTCTTTGAGATTCAGTTCCTGTTGCCAGTGTTCATAGACAATAAAGTCTCTGTTAATGAGGATTGTATTCAAGAGTGCCACTGAAATAAATATTTAAAAACACTGGATGTTGGAGTGGGAGATATGGTGATTTACCTCAGTCATATATGACACGTTGAATTGCGTAACTCTTCCTGTCTGTAGGCATGCAGCAATGTCTAGTTTTTCAATAATCGACGTGTCTCTTTTACTGCTCATCTAATAAATAAGTGCTAAAATACTGCTTCAGGCTTGTTTGCATGACAGTTGACATTTCAAAATACTGGCAAAGTGACATATCTTGAGTAAACCCTTCCAAGTAAGTTGGCTCTTTCTCACGTGTTTTTGTTTTTTTTTCATGTAAGCAGTGGTAAGAATGCAAGTACATGGCTGTCATTACTGGCATTTGAAGAAAAAGGGTTTTTTAAAGTAGAAATGGAAACAAGATTACATGAAATGTTACATCAGTGTGTTTCATATTTGCGAACACAAAACTTACCATTTACACCAGTTAGGTTTGATATGAAGAACAGGTAGAACTATAGACTACAGGTTTTACATAATCACTGGCCAATACATATCACTAAGGAAGATTTTGCTTGGTCTTTACTTTTTATTTACTTTACAAAGGCTAAGAGAAAGCAGAGAGAAAATTTTCTCAACTTGTGTGAGAGACTGGATTCTCACACAAGGGAGATCGTATCTCACTGGATTATTTAATTATTGGGTTGAACGAACCAACTTGTATGTGTATACTGGGGGGAGGGTCCAGGTCGGAGTCCTCATGGTCAGGCTGCCACGGGGTGTACATGGCCTGAAGGCACTATTGGAAGCCATGTGGCAGAGCTGACAAAGAAGCCCGCCTGGTAGCCCAACCACACCCTGGAGCCTCTGTGGGGCATTGAGTGGTCAGATGAGCTGGATGTCCTACCTGGGAGGGGCAGCCACAGTGGCCAAACCACATAAATAGGGGGGCAGAGTTTCTTCTTTCTCTTCCCTGGCCATCGCCATGTGAAGGACTCTGGCAGTAATTATATTTCTGTTATTCTATTCTCTTTCTTTACTCCATATCTCTTCTCTCTCTCTCTTTCTTTTCTCCTGTTTCTTCTCTTAATCTCCTTACTTTCTGTAGTCTTTTATTTCATCATCATCATCATGGCTAGGCTTCGCGAACGAAGATTTGGGAAGGCACTATCCACATTTGCTACAGGCACGCTGGTGGCTTATGAGACCAATACGTGACAGACATATCCAATTGCAAAAGGCGCAGCAGAAAGACTCCTTAGGTGGTGTATTCTGCAAGATACGGTTCTTTCTGCGTTGCCTTTTTTCCTCGAGAGTGATCCTGCGTGTGTTCTCAAAGGAGACAGCTGCGTTATAGATGGTGTGTCTCCAGGCCTCCCGATTTGAGGCCAGAGTAGACCAGTTATGGTGATCAATATGGCCAAGGCTGAGATGTTGTTTCAGGGAGTCCTTGTATCTTTGTCCTTAAAATAGAATTAAGACAAAAAAAAAAAAAGAGGAAATTTTTCTATGCTTCAAGCTTCTGCACTGTGGACTTCTACCTATTGAAAAGTGATGTCATAACTCTTCTGTCTCTTCTAGAGCTCGGCATACATGTTCACATTTGTATTAGATCATGGATTTCCCTGCTGCAGCTGTAGAACCCCAAATTTCACTTTAAAATCATAGAAACATATAGAGATATGACTTCTTTTTGACAAAAGCAGTTCTTGCTTCCTGTCTGTATGTTTGGTATTTATTTTAGATTATAGGAAATTATTAAAAAATAGAATGACAAATCTTTGGGAGGGATGCATGTATTTTAAAGCATGATAAGTTATAAACAAATCCTTTAAAGAAATGAAAGGCATAAGGTGTTTTGGAATTCAAATTATTCTTATAATTGCATTAAGAGTTTAGGATATTATTGTAACTGTTATTCAATATTTTTAAAATTAATATTTTAAAAATATATGGGCATTGATATTCTACAATGATGATTTAGACTGAATATTTTAATACCTATCCTTTCTTCATATCCTAAATTTCACAGACCTTTAAGTTAACTGTTAAATAACAGGCAGGGTTACTTAACATCCAGACTGCTCTTGTGTAAAAGAAATACTTTTTTTTTGGTGGTCATGGTATTTTGTGGTTGCTTTCCTTTGTTTCATTTTATTTTGTTTTTAAAATTGAAGTGTTAATGATTCCCTTTGGAAGAAAGTATGACATTGAAAACTGTCAGTTTGGGTGGTGTGTGTGGTTTTCTTAGGGTTTTGGTTTTGATCAATATCTAGTTCCTTCTGTGTATGATTCTGATTAAAAATATAATTTACTATTTAGAATTATGATTTAACTGAACAGCAGTTTATGCTGCTGTTTGTTTTTTTTCTCCAGAGACAGAAATACTAAACACATTTCTTGAAACAACCAAAAAACCAAGAAAAAACAAATTAATGTCATTGTCATATACTTCTTTCTATGTCCATAAGACAAAATATCCTACAACAGCAACTGAAAATTTCATTCCTTAAGTATACAAGCATAAGATTTCTTTGCAGTAAAAAAATTAAGCACTTGCATAAGTCTGCAGCATGATTTGACTTCTGGGATAAATTTTTGCTAATTTGGAGTTAGAAAGTGAAAACAAACTCCTCTATCTGATACTGTCTTTATCTAAGAGGAAAAATAAGTAAACCCTAAATGGAAACCTCTTGTTTTTGACATTGTTAGTGGATATATCAGCAAAGCTGCAGGCCTATGACAACAAATTGATGACACCACTGACAGAGAAGAATCCATTCACTAGAAAACTGACATTTCTTAAAAGGACTGGAAGAGACAACAGAACAGCAGATGGAGGACAACATCAGTGTCATTAACTATGTCTTGACTGGAGCAAATGCTGTCATTGAGAGCTACGGATTTTCTATTCTTATGATTAAAAAAAAAAGCTAAAAAATTTCATATGTAAATAAGAAACAGGGACTTTAATTCTGGTTGGTTGTTCTCCTTAAAAGTTGTCAGACCAAGGTGATTCAGATACCTGTTAATACTAGAAACTGAATTTATGATCAGGGTTATAAATTACCACATATCCCACCATGGTACTGTAGGTTAACTTCAAACAATGGTTGCTTGTTTGCAATCATATATGGAACAGAATAGACTCTTGAAGTAGGCATCTTGTTAAAATGCAGAGTAGTTGAAGCCGCAATGGACCCTTAAAAACGTGAAGGGAAACACATAGTAGAAAATGATTCCTCTAAAAAGTTTTTCTTTTTAATTATGAATCAAATATTGGTATTGATAGATCATATCAGTGATGCATCATATATCATGCAGTATCAGTTCAGTTGCCACAAAAAAAAAATCCCTCTGATTTGACTGTTGGAAAGACCAAGAATCACCTATACATGACTAGTGAAGAAAGTGGCATGAAACGAAGTCAGACAGGAGTCAAAAAATGAGTATACTTAAGTAAATCAATTCTGCTTTGTTTTGTATATCTGACCTGTAAATATAGGAATAATATGGTGGATCACAACATAAATGCCACTTGATCTTCTCTATTTATGCTTAAATTCACCTGCTCTTTGGAGAATCATTTCTGAAAACAGAAGTAATCCTTTTCAAATATAATTGTGACAATAGTTTCAAAAAGTGGAAGACACTGAAACAAGTGACAAGTGCTTACAAAGAGAATGTCACATACAATTTCCAGTTCGGAAAAGGTTTCTGCATTTTGTATCTATACAGTTATTGTAAAAGTAATTTTAAAAAATTATCTAAAAATCTAATAAACCTCATGAAAGTAAAACACCGGAGATTTCAATGTTAGTCTTTCAAGCTCTACCAAAGAAGACCTGAGGAATGAATACACATTTCTTTTAAGCAAACTATGGTTTAATATGATTTGACCAGTTCCTTGGTTTTATGAGAGGAATAAAATTCACTTCCTCAAGATGTTCCTGTGGTCTTTGGATAGGAAATTTCAATTGTCTTACAAAAATATTACAAGCTTTTTGTTTTCAGAGAGCTAAACTTCAAAAACATAGCAAAAAATCTCTCCCCTGCCCTTAATATACTGGAAGCAAATTATCAATGCTGCAAAATCAAGTATTCTGAAGTTAGAAAATATTAGAATTAATTCTTCCCACTTGTAAGTGAACAATATGATAGAGACTTAAGCTTCATGACTATTTTTTTTTTTCTTCTTCTGCCTGTTGAATAGCAATATTTGACTATCTACTTCATCTTTCAAGTTCAGTCTCTGGCTCCAGATCTTATTTACTGTTTCTTTTTAAAAAAATCCCAAACTTAGGTTGACTTTCTATAGCATTTAACATCACTTTTGTTTCTAATTAACTCGAAACGTTAATGAATTTTAACAATGACCATAGGATGGAAGAGGGTAATATAACCTGTTTTACCTGAATCACAGACAGATAAGTGTCTGAAGTGTGTCTTGGGTACTGAGTTTGGAATACGCAGAACCTGATTTCTTAGTGTACCTAATATAATAAAGCATGTCATATGTTAAAAACGTCTCCAATTGAGCAACACCGCAGCAGTGAGTGCTTAGTACAGCTGTAAATGAGTCATTCACAGTCTGAGATCAGACACCCAGAAAAATCAAAGCATAGGTAACTGATGACTAAGAAATATTCTGATGTATAGCATGGGAATTCTGAAAAGAACCAGTGATAGAAACCAGCTAATGAAAACAGTTTTTCTTTGCTTTAACTCTGAGGGATTTTTTTAATTTTTTTGTTTGCTTGTTTTGTTTTATTTAGCATCTTTTATTTGGGAAGCCTTCTGCCTGAAACATATGGTCTGTAGACAAAAAATTCTTTCCCATAAACACTAATTTAGCACCAAGAAACTTCTATTCCAGGCATTCAAACATAACATTTTGGTGTGTGATAATAATACACCATCAAATAAAAACCATAAAAGACACAGAATTAGCTATTATTAAATTAGAATTTGAGCATGCAGATTTAACATCTGTTTAACCATACCTACAGTGAATGTGTCTGCTCCTGTGTAATATGAGATAAACCTTCTGCAGTTTTAGTTAAAGGAGAAAATTATCAGAATGCTGGGTTTGTTTTTTTTTTTTTGCTCTAAAATACAGAAAAGTAATGTAAGTTTGCCCAGGGATTTTAGCAATACTGGCTGTTAGAAGAGAAGTGATGAAATCCACTATGGGCTATAGAAAGCAGTATACAAGCAATTTTATGCACATGATCATTTATTTCTGATAAAAGTCTTGTCATTGATCCTTATTTCTATGTTTCCACCTTACAGACACTGTACTCTTGCATAACCACATTTAATTTAATTATTTTTACTTCCTTGTTTAATTTTCTGAAGACTTCTTTTTTGATGCATTTCTTTTGAACTGGCTATTGCCCTGTTTTGTTGAATCAAACAGGTCTCCTTTTTTTTGTACTATCTTACTCAAATAAGAGTAGGGTCAAAGGACCTCTAAAACAAGTTTCATGAATTATTTTAATTTCTAATTTTTATATCAGTTTAACTGAAAAATTCTGGCTTTCAGCTAAATGAAAAATTAATTGCCTGTGAACATCTTTGACCATTTCACAGAATCATCAAGGTTGGAAGAGACCTCCCAGATCTTCTAATCCAACCATCAACTTAGTACCACCATAATCACACCTACTGACTGTTATATTCCAGATTTTAAGCTGTAAGCTTCTCGGAGCGATTGCATTTAAGAATTTTTAAGCCTTTTGATTCATTATAACCTCAAATTCATGCCTGGAGAAAGAGCCACACACTCTTCTCTAAGAGAAATTTTTTTAATTTAGTGAGAAAAATAGGACATTTTGGCAAAAGGTTTTACATATAACAGGTAACATAACACTGAAGAAGAGCATTTTACTAAAACACCCAGCACAAAGACCCATTACATCCACTACAAACAATCAATATACCAGCTTTAGTAAAACACAATTCATTGGGTTTAAGTTACCCAAAAGAGAAGGAAAAGAGTAAAAGAAGAAAACAGATTAAAAGAATAAAGAAAGAGAGAAGAAAGAGAGAAGGAGACGGGGAAAGGAAAAATGGTTACCGACAAGATTCGATGATTCACATGGTGCAGGCAGCAGGAGAAAAGAGAGCTCACAGAGAGTCTCGTGTATTTATAGAGCTCAGTTTTCCCTTCCAGGCAGGATGTCTTGTCAGTGCCTTCCCGGCCAGAGTGAGTTGTGCTGTAGCAGTCACAGGCTGCAGGAGTGTGGTGTGGATGGGCTACCAGGCAGCTCTGCCTTGACTGACAGCCCAGCTACAGGCCTTCAGCTCTGCCATGTGCTCTCAGGGACCCGGCGCTCTGAGCTGCAGGCCGAGCGTTCTCAGCAGGCCTTGTGTGACAAGGCAGGACTTACAGCGTACCTGCAGGTCTAGACCCAGTCCTATTATATAATTTTCATACATTGGCAATAGGAATAAAAAAAAAATTCTAAAAAATATGTAGACATTCAGTTTATTTGTATTTTAACAGTCTAATAATACTTGAAATACAGAATTTCAAAATGTCTGTATCCTGGTAGGATCCCAGTATTGAATAACAGATCTTGACTATATTTTGATTTAAAGTGTTAACATTAAGAGCTTTGCAGTAATCAGAAAAATTGATTGAATGTTCATACACAAAACAAGAATATTTCTGTTACAATATTTTTGCAACTTGCATACTCAACGAGTAGAATAGCTTTTAGAATTTTGCCTAGGGACAGAAAAGTGATTTTTCAGTTTCCCTATGTACCCTTTGGAGAGCAATTTAGCTGTTTCAATCAGTTAATTCATTTAAAAACAACAGCAACAAATTTCTTCACAACTTAAAAAAAACTCCAAAACTAAAATGCTAACAAACAAATTCTTCTAAGTCTCAGGAGCCATTAGCAGTCATATGCTTGTCAGCATACAGGAAATCTTCAGAATTTAGATCAGACTTTATTATATAAAACAATGAAAACATGATTAAATGTTGATTAAAAGATAATACAATCAGGATTAAATTTGCTGTTTTGTCTCTGGGAAATCTTGCGTGGAATTCAGTACTGGTTCCCTTGAGAAAGGCAAAATGAGATATGGTTCTTTATAGTTAAACCATGCATTTTTGTGATTTTTTACATTTAAATATAACAATAGCATAACAAAAATACAGTTGTTACATGCCTGAAAAAAAATCCTGAAGTTTACATTTCCTTTACGGGATAATTTTTATAGATTTCATTCACCCAGGGAAATATTAATCTTTGAATCAAGGTCATGTGAGAATTTATTAAGATTACCATTAAGTGTTCTTAAAATTTTCCCAAAAGAATGAAGATTTCTTTAGAAATCTGATTTCTGCCAGATACCTTCAATGATTCTTTTTATGTATTGTAAATTTCCTCACTTCTTTCATATTATTTAAATAATCCTTTGGTCTATTTATAAAATCACAGAGATTTGAAATTAAAATGCTTCTTGATCCTACAGTATATTTTACCAGGCAGACAATGTCAATATCTGTGTTCTATATAGACCTGTAAAATAAATTAATAACACTCATGAACTTGAAGACGACTTGTCACTGCATGAAAAAGTCCCATATAATCAAAAAAAAGAATCATTTGGGATTTGATGAACAAATTGGCACATCATCAGGATATTGATTCTTAAAACTTTTAACAAGGATAATTTTTTTATCCCTTGAGATAAAAGATATACAGAACTAAAAAAAAAAAAAAAAAAAAGAGAAAAAAAAAGAAAAAACTAAACTATAACTTTGCAAGGATATGGTTTCTTTTTGAAAAATTCTGAAATCATCTGGTATCTGATAAATCTAGAAAAAAATATTTATAGGAGTTTCCTAGTTGATTGAAATTAAAACAATGATAAAAAATCCTGGTCCGATGATGGTTATGTATGCAAGCTACTAAGAAAAGGTAAGGGGGGAAAAAAACCAAAAAGACAGATACTCCATGCATTTATTTTTTGTCCTAAAATGCACATAATTCTTAATGAGTATTTTTCATGCATTTTTTCCTGAAACTTATGAGCTTTACTAGCTTTTAATTTAAATATAAACATTATAGTTTGAATGACACTGCTCATTAAATTGACTAATGTTTAACCAGCTTGATAATCACAGACTACATTATTTTGATTCATTGTATTCAGGTAGTTAAAAAAAAAAAATCACTTTTGATGATATTTCTTTCATTCTTTAGTAAGATAAGAGAGAAGAGTATACTGAAACAGTTATTACAGAACAATCAGTGCATTGTTAATAACCACACTTTCCTTGGGATGTGAACAAACCTAAAATTAACTTTCACTTATGAATTTCTGGGAAGAGCCAAGGTAATAATGTGAGAAGCTGGAAAGGATCACAATGTGATTAGAAATACTAAACGCAAATTCAATATTTAGTCAAAACTTCACGATATCTTTTTCTTGTTTTATGACATCTAATTGTTTTAATTGAAATAATAATAATAATAAAAGGAAGGCATATAGAATGATTTTATTCTTTAGTGTTTCACTCTCGAGGAGAAAAGACAAAGCAGAAAGAATCGTGTTTTGCCATTACCATCCAAGGAGTCTTTCTGCTGTGCCTTTTGCAACTGGTCTTGTCCATCTCGTATTGGCCTTCGCGCTTGTAGCAAATGTGGGTAGAGTCCTTCCCAAATCTTTGTTCATGAAGCCCAGCCACGATTCTTTAGTGTTCCACTCTGATTTTGGAGAATAATGCTATGAATTTGGTTTACTCTATCTTGAAAAATGTCATGTATTTTATGAGATCTTTTAACACCTCTATGCTTCAATCACTCTTCCATTTTCTGAGGAACAGAAGATTCCTATATATGAATTCCTAGTACACCACCTTCTTCCTCTGTAAGAATAATTTCATAATTCCTGAGATCCAGACAATGCTCTTATCCTCTGTTTCTGTGGCAGGGTATGGAATAGCTCCTGCACTGTTACCTTTGATCATTAACACTAGGGTAATCAGGATTGAGTAATAATGCTGGAGACACAGAATTTTCCATACTTTTGTTTTCATCTGTTACAATGAGGTGTTTCATAGTAGCTGTACAAATATTTAGTATGAGATAAAACACTTTTGAGGTTCACTTTCCCTCTAAGATAATAATGTAAAGAAAAAAAAAGAAAAGAACTTACTGTATACTCTAATGATTATTACTTAATTAGCACAGAAAAGCAATTGATTTGCTGTTTGAGTTGAATATTGACAAACACAGGAAAAGGGAGCCACAGCTGAGCTTAAATTTCATGGTACTTTATGAAAAGCTACATTTCATTGCCATTCCCCTTGAGAAGCATTCCTGCCTTGAGAGCAATTTCCTATGGATTCCTTTAGCTATCAGCTCTGTGTGGACTGAAGAAAACAGAGTTCCCCCCAAAAGAATACTGTATGACAAGACTCTGGTATCAACAGTGAGAAATATCTGTGTTATAAGCTATGCTTTCATTTGTGGACTTTTTTAACTTCCAGTTAAAACTATACAAATCAGAAATACCCTAAGGCCTGTCTGACACAAAAATGCTGCTCTAGAATACTTAAATAGCTCTCTATGAAAATTGGTTCTTGTGGCTTAACGGCAGCATATTGAGTGTTCAGTTTCAGCAGACAGACATTTTGGTTGGAAAGAATCCTTGAGGAAGTAACAAGCTACTGAATTCACACACAAATCCCAAAGACAGTGTACAGAAAAAAGGAAAGAAAAAATATTTTTTATTCTATTTTTTGTATGCAATGTATAACTATATTTAAAAGTATGATTCTTTTATTTGTCACCCAAAATATGCTGCTTCATATCCAGTTCCACCAAAAGAATGATTCTTGGATTTGATCTCTTTGAAGACTTAAAAGGGGATGACTCTGATGAATTAAGAGATGATTTGCACCTGATATCAACCTGAACAGTTAAGCCAGCAAACTTAAACGGCTTCACAGCAAGTGGTAATTCTGGACTCAGGTTTTCCTATTCCTGGGAATGATTCACAAATAATATCATAATGTCATTGCTCTCCTTAAATGTTCAGAAAAATCAGTATTTGGAATTCTGTGTCAAGCATAAATTAGTTCTGCTTTAGATTATTGCATGGAATGTCTCAGGAATGCTTTATCTATCTGACTATCTATATGACTATCTATCTATCCATCTATCTATCAATCATCAGTCATCTCCATGTTGCACATTTCATCTCAGCTGTTTGATTTGAAATAAAATTGAATTCATATATATATATGCTGTTTATAGACATCCCATTAGTGTCAGAAAGGTCCTCGATATGAATCAGAAAACTCATTCATATAGGTGGCTTCAACATTTTACGTAGGATACCTTAATCAATGTTTTGAATCTAAAGTGAATTAATATGGCCTTTATGAATTCATAGGGAAATATGTAGATGATATTTTAAGGTTATGTTATAAATGTATAAAAAAGCTAAAAACTCCAGAATCAATATATGCACAGGAGGACATCCGGTATTACAAGTGCCTTTGGAATTCTGTCCCAGGAGTATCTAAGTGGGAAAAAAACTGTATTTTTTTGTTTAGAGTTTTTATCTGTGTAACCTAGTTAAATTATTCCTATTATTATTTTATCTCCTGAGGAAATAAGGAGGACATACATCCATTTTTGGTAAATGGACTGAGCTATATGGGAATAATGCTTAGGTTAGTGGTGAGAGAATGTAAAAGGGATGGTGAGACCTTGGAGCTTTCAGAATTTTGCCCCAAATATTGTGCTGGTATTTTATAGAATTTGTGATGTCAAGATATATATAAAAGCTCTGTAAAGCTTGCTTGTGACTATTGTCTGTTAGTACCTTTGGACGAGTATCAACCCGGAAATTCCAAATGGACTAAGGTCTTTTACAGAAACTTTCAGCAGAAAATAAGACTTCATACATTTCAAAATTATTTATTTTAAGATGAGCAAGGTTATGCAATTTTCTCTAGGCTAGACTGCTTTCAAGACCTGGCTAATTTTCAACTGCTCAGAAGTATGGCCAAGTACTACTCTGTTTTGTGCTTGCTAGATCCTTTATAGCACTAGTACTCCTAGAACTATTTGTCCATATTCCCACCCCAGAAGATCATTAGAAATTGTTTGAAGAAAAAAATCCAAAACACCTGATGTGATCAGTCCTGTAGTTCTTGAAATCAAAGGCAATGCTGTGCAGAAACAGCATGTTTTAAGCTAGAGAAACTGTCATACATAGTTTCTTCATATTCTGCATAAAATTACAGAAGACGTTAATAAAACACTAATTTTGTTCCCTGAGCACATTTTCAAAAAAAAATAATTTTTTAATTATTTTCATAAAAGCTACAAAGAGAAGGCATTCAGATGTGCAATATTGTATAATATACCTAAGTAGGGAAAAGTAGAACAACGGAACAGAAGACGTAAAAATCGAGTACCATATGACTGCACAATACATGCAATAGATAGATAAAATGTTCTAATTACCAACACATTGTATTTTTCTTCAATGAAACTACAAAAGTCTTTGGTTGAGAGTTATAGATTTGTGTCTTTAATACCCTTTCCCTAGAGAGTTATCAGAGGTTGTTCTCTTGCTGGAGTAATATTCCCTTGTCTTGAGCTCTGAATGTCATGATTAGAGTGCAAAACTGATTTTTGCCTGCTTCTGAGTAGATGCACATCGTTGAAGGAGCTGGTCTCTGCTGATTCACTAGTGTCCACCTCAGCACTTTCAGCCTTCAGGGCAAGCTTTTGGTCTTAATTGTAAATTAAATACATGAGGAATAATAATTAAGGAGCAAACTGTAATTATGGGTAACATCCAAAGGGAGCAAAACTAACATTGAATGTAACCCTTAGGTTTCCTATTCGTGTATTTAGGATTAACTATAAACAGTCTTCTTAAACTCAATTAAATAGTTCATTAGATGGATTTTTCCTATTAAAACAGAATAAGAGGCTTGACTTTTAGAACTATACTATTTGTAGAGGTTTTCTTTTTCTTAACTGTTACTGTGTATGAATTTCCTGTTCCTGGGAGACACTGTTGAAAAAGGACAGAGAAAAAAAAATCCTTAGCACATCTTTAGGGGGCTGTACTCTTTCGATTTCTTTTTATCACTATTCCCCGTACACCCAAAAAGTAATTTGTGATGTGCAAATGCCATGTGATCGTATCTACCTGAGAAACAAGTGATGTCTCGTTGTTGGTGGGATTCTTAGCAATTAGGATGTTTTGTCTTCACCTACAATTGTCTATTTTACTAAATCTGGATCACATGTTTATAGTGGATGTCACTGTAGAAATAACTGGTTTCTTTCTATATTTGATGAGTCAGGTTGAGAAATGCTCTTGTGTGTTTCCTCATGCTGTGTCCTGTCCTGACCTTCTCAGCTGTCACAAATGTGTGACAGCAAAATTAGGTAGAATGAAGCTAAGTGCATTTACTGCAGTACAAGTATTGTCACCTCTTAATACCTGACAGAACTTCCTGAGGCTATTTTTGAGGACTACAGGAGTATAAGGGCACATGTTCTCACTCTCTCTTGCAGCTGTCATGCAGTGGTTTTACCCTTTCTTACATATGTTATCACAGAAGCACCACAGCATCTCTGATGGGCTTAGTTTTGGCTAGTAACAGGTCTAACTTGGAACCATATTGAAATGGCTCTGTCCAACACAGTAGCATCTCCTGCTTTCCTTTCCCAGAGGCCAACCCTTCAAAGCCCCTCCTATCCCTGCTGCCAGAACCTTGCCATGCAAAAGCAATGTAGAATACTAACACTATTTTTTTGTTTTTTATATTTAATGTCTCTTTCCTTTCTGCTCATAAATAGATCTGAGAGTAATAGGGTGTGGCATTTTTATCTAGAGGGCTTAGAATAGCATTTTGAGAAAATGTCAAAATGTTATTTTGGCATCTGCGTTTTTACTGTTTATTCAAATAAGCTAGAAGTCATTGAAATCTTCTTCTTAACCTAATTTGAAATCCAAACTTACAACATACTACTATCATATTTAACTTGAATAAAATTGTAGATTATATTTAGCTCAAGAAATCAGAGTAGATGGTCTTGAAAGTACATCTTGGTTTTAACCTCTTTGTATTTATAAGCTTGCCCTTTCATTGCATGTCATTTGATAATGCAATGCTGACATAGCAGTAGTTAAACCTCAAATTCATTAGAATTTCCCTTTCACAAAGAATTTAAAAATTCAGAATTAAAAATTCAAAACCTAATCAGATGAAACTTAACTGCTTCTTGTTACTGTTCAACAAAGAATCTTCCTGGTTATCTTCGGAGGTCGTGTCTTTTTCCCAGTAGTTTATTTTAAATAATTTTACACAGAGGCAATCTCTTAGTTTTTGCAGTCTGAAAGCAGATTTCTTTTATTTTTTTTTGTTTTAGTGTTAAACATCTTTCCTTATTCCATTCAATTTTCTCCACCTTTTCTTTTTTTTTAAAAAGTTAATAGTTATTGATATATTAGGTGAATAGCAACTAACACCCTGGGCTAGAGGCATAAAATAAATACGTATCAGATGTAGAACTTAATTTCAAATACCAGATGCAGCCTGCTTCCTTTTTTTTCCTAGAAATTCTATTGTGTGCCATTCTTATCAGAACTTCATTCAATTCTCTGTAATATGAAATCAATCTCTCTCGTGTTCTTACTGAAAAAATAGCATGCTCATTTTTAGTATATTTAGCATCTTCAAATTGATGAGAATATTTTAGAGGTACATACTCTGATTAACAGGGACAAAGCTATTTTAAATGTCTACTTCCACTCTGCATTAAAATGTAATGATTGCTATTAAAGCTCATTAGATAATTCCATCATCTATAGCTCATTTAAATGAAAGCACAGAAAATACACATATAATCCAAGAATCAAGAAAATAATGAGTTTATCTATTTCTGATCTTACTATATGAATAGCATATAGCATATAGCTGATAAAGCTTATAAGGTGCTATTTTCAGTCTGACTCGTCAGAACCTGCTCTATATTCCAAAGTCCATTTTGTCTAGGTTCCCATGTGATGTGTCTCATACAAATGTGTAGATTACTAAACAGTCTTATTGTGAGAAAGAAATGTTTTAAAGAGCTTTAGAAGTCCTAAGCAATTTATGGTTCAGGAGTCATAAGCAAAATGAACTTATGTCATTCCTACATCAGGAAAACCTATGTCCCCAAGCAGCTTTGTGGATAGGATTCTACCACTAATTAAATAGAAATATTGTCAATTTTCAAATTCTGCAGACAACAGAGAGAAAAATTGAGCATGGAAGAAGGATGATAGTGAAGAAAATAATTTTGAATTTCATCTCAAGCCTTCAGAAGGCAGAAAAACATTATAGCCCTTTTCTTAAATTACAAGTAGTCATATACAAATTATTTTACATTCTTTTTTCTTGTTCAGAATTTTGAAAGTCACTCCCTCTCTTATGATTTTCCTGTATTAATTTTTGCATAATTATATGTTTTATGTTTTGAGTCAGATACTGTAGGTATATCAAGGATAGTTTAGTCTGTACCAATATGAGTTACCTCTCTAATTTTAAGGCATTTTACTTTCTTCTTGTATATTCTTTTCCCAACAGCGCATCAGACTTAAATCCATCAGACTTAAGACATAAGAAAAACTGCATGTTTTTTCTTAACCATTTTCAATTATTTGCTCCACAGAGTTAATATAATTTGAACTGGATTTATCTTGTATTTTCTCTCCTCAAATGTAAGCTCACAGTACACTTTAAAAGGCTATTATTTTCCAACAAATATGTGTCTGACTTTCAGTAAAGATGAGCTGATTCTTCTGTCAAGAATCTGTGACACACATATATTTTGAAAAGTGCTTTGGTTTCTTTAGCTAAAAGTTAAACAATGTCAGTTATTATTATGTTATTATTATCAATAATTATTCTTTTCATATGTGTGGACCTATAGGAATATATGCTTTGAAGTGCTGGATGTTGATCTTTAACTGCCTTTTACTAGAATCAGAGCAGAAGGTCATAAAAAGAAGCAAAATGGCAAGTAACTGTAGATAAAGTGAAAGCAAAACCAGCTGAAGTAGCCTATTTCGAGGTAAAAAAAATATGGTAGTATGTTGTCCTATTTGTAATACTAAGACTTTTGTTTATTTTTAAATAGATACAATTCTAATTTGAAACCAAGACCAATCAGTCATTGTCAGGAAAGTCTTTCCCTTTCTGTTGTTGCAACTGAAAAGATATATAGAGATAGACAGATATAGATATATGAATATAAATTCACAGTGGGTTTTTTAAATATACGTTTATACACTCACACATCAGAGAGCTAGAGATTGCTATTACAGAATGTTTAGAGTGATCAGTCAGGTCAGCTTTAACTTTTAAAACTGAGCTTTACTGATTACACTTATTAACATGTGCTAATTGCTGATAGTAGTTTCTTGCACAGTATTAACCATCTTCACTACAAATGCAAAAATCTTGGTCTTTGACACTTTTAAACTGTCAGTGAATTCAACACCAGTGGAGGGGGTGCAGGGTCGTGAGCTCAAGTGCATGCAGTTCTTGGTAGCTCTTAGTGGCCAAGATGTTGATGATCTGACTTGAAAGCTCCTAATCAGAGAGATAGGTGGGCTTGTTTTATTTCTTCCACATTTTAACTTGTTTACGCCTGATATTTGTATGCCTTTGCCTCCATCCCCTGCTTCTGATGCTGCTTTTCTCCTTTTTTGTTGTCTTACTAGTCTCCTCACATACTGGAGGAGCTGTACTGTCTTTTTGCAAACTTATGCTTCCTTTTTCTTGTTCTCCGGTAACTTTGTCCTTCCACTTCCTACATACAGCTACACCCATCCATATTAGCTTCCTTGGTGATCATACTGCACACAAACTCTGTCCAATCATGACACCGTGATGTTACAAAATTGTTATAAATTACAGTTAGTTACACTGTTTTAGTACACTTCTATTCAGGTTCAAGACTATAAGTCATTATTAGCTTATTTATATTGAGACTGATTTCTGTTACAATATTATGAAAATATAGAAACATTTTGGTTGTCAATGATCCTTGGAGGTCATCTAGCCCAACTTCCTGCTCAAATTGAGGCGCTCTGAAGATACACCAGGTTACTTAAGGCTTTTCCTAGTCAGTCTGGAATATCTCCTTGGGTAGATTTTCCACAGGCCCCCTGAAGAAACTTTCTCCAGTATCATACCATCCTTATCTTGTTGTGGTTTTACTCTGGTATAATTGGCGTTCACTGCCTTTCACCTACAACTCTGCACCTCTGAGAAGTGTGTCCCTTCAATTTAAACCTCCATTAGGTAGCTGAAGACATCCTTTGTTTTCTCTTTAGGCTGAATGAACCCAAATCTGTCCGACTTTTCATGTATACCATGTGCTTCAGCTATGATGATCTTCTGTTGTACTCCCTCCAATTTGCCAACAATGCTTTTGTATGGAATAATCTAGCTCTGGACACCATGTTCTAAATTAAGTTGCAGAAGTGTCAAGTAGAATGGAATAATTACTGTCTTTGACCTACCAGTATTCTTGCCCTTGTGCAGCCTAGCATGTATATTTGTAGGATCTAGTTCATTCCTTTACTTGAATGGTTCACAACTGTATGAGAATTCTTCTTTTTGGTCTGATATCCAAAGGGAAGGGAGATAGAAAACATGCATAAGTAATATGTGTATGAATAAACATGAATTCCTGGCAGTATTTTTGAGAAAAATGAGACAAACCTACAGACATGTCAGCTAGACAGTTAGATTTGTATATGGACTTTTGTCTAGGCTTTTAGTTAGTTGTTTAGTTGGTTGAAGCAAACACTTCTTCCTGCCCTGACTTTCCCCTTTAACATTGAATCCGTGATTACATAGCTTAATCACAGTGGGTACAACGTATGTGTGTTTTCACCTGTGAACTGAAGACTGTGAAAGGAAGATAACTTGTTAAGTGCTGAACCACTTATATCAGTCTCCCCTGTACACTAACAGAAGATAACAAATACTGTGGTAATGGATATGATATATGAATCAAAATTGGAATAGAATGCATGTATTATTTTCAGAATGTATATATTATTATCAAATATACGAGAAAAAATACAAATACAGGCCTTGAGAGTAAATTCTGGATATTTCTGCCTTTAAAATTCAAACGCATTGATTAATCAATAGTATTTATAATGTTTGTGACATGTCACAATATTTTCTTTTACAGAAATGATAAAAATAGTTGAAACAACAATTTAGTCATAAATTTATATTGTAATTTGGTGACCCCTAGTCTCGTTCATTTTTTATACCATCACATTATTCACCGTAAAAATCCATGTTCTGTAAAGTGATTTCTTCTAATTGTAGGAGAATACATGCATTTAAGGTAGGAAGATATTTGGATCCTTCTCAGTCTTCCTTACATTTAGAGCACTACGTCTCACACTTCAAACTTTTATATGTTTTAGCTGTAAATTGAAGTATGTGGAATTTCTCCAAGAAGCGTGAAATCAAGTTTCAGTTTTGCAAGTGAACATTTTTCCCCTCGAGCAGAAAATACAGTGTAGAGGATGCATGGTCAGCACACCAATAAAATCTTACAATTTTTTATATGTTAGGAAGTTAAAACACAAAGAAAAGATGAAACAAAAAATGTGTTCAAGGCCAGATGAGAAATCTGCATTCTGTCATCAAAAACAAAGCTTCTAGTTCACAAATCCCTTAAGTTGATATTTTTCAGAATTCAGAAATATATGTCATCTTTGTCTGCAAATTATTGAACAACTGTTAGAGAGCTGTCTGCTCTTGTCAGAAACCACATTTGGAGCTTAGCCTGAGGTTTGGAGGGGGGTGACTGATCAACTCAGCATAAGCTTTATTGGCTAGTTGTAAATATCTCTACCCCAAAACACTTGGGGCATATTTTCCCCTAACAGTCTAGCTAAAGTGAAGTATTTGCTATGAAAAATTGGATTTCTTCCCATATTGCAATATAAAGAATAAGAATGATCCACCAGGGATAAATATGTATCACACAGGTTACCTCCTGAACTTGCCTGTAATTTCAATTGTAAATAAAAATTTTATTTGTGTTTTTAGCTTGTTAAGTATTTCCATCCATTTTTACCAATTATTTGTTGTAATGGAATTATAATATTGATTTAACCACTGAGCAAACACAAAAAAGGAGTCTCTGAGTCTAAGAACTTCTGTCTAAATGAGAAAGACAAAAGGAGTGCTGCTATCTCCCATTTACAGATAGGAAACTGAAGCACAGGCCAATTACTTAGTTTGTAAATGCTTTTCATCAGCAATGTATACATAATGCAGTGATGCACAAAGCACAGATACCAACAGCTAGCTCTTAGCAAGGTATCTCTAGAACCGGAATAGGTATAGATTTCTTCTGAATTAGATAGTTCTGGAATAAAAAGCATTTTAGCAACATTATGCTTTTCTCAGCTGAGAAATAAAGGGCAGAACTGCGCAGTAGAATAGGTTATCCTGAGATATGAACTAGCAGCCCTGCACACTGCCATGTACACATAAGGACTGGCCACAGCCACGCAGACTTCATGCCTGGCAATCATACTTAGTGAAGTGCAAGCTCCAAGAACTGAACCTAAATCTTAGATATCCATTTCCGTAATGTATAGTAATGTTAATGCTTAGTCCTCAGCTTGCAATACTTTCTATTCCTACTGTCTTTTGTAACAAAAAAAACCAAAAACCACATCCCAACAAAACAACAAAAAAACCCCAAGAAAATAACTTCTTTCAGGTTCTGATAAGAAAGATTCTGTTTCCAACTTCAGAACAGATTCAAAGCTATGAATTTAACAAACATATACCCATGTATTATTTTTGTACTAAATAGCCAAGATCTAACACATCACTTTGGCCTTGATATTTTTTGGTTTGGGCACCTCACTTCTGAGGTAATTTTTTTATGGAAACAATTCTCAGTGAACTGATTTTCTTCACTGCACTTCACTTTGGACTGCAAAAATACGGGTAAGAAATAGAAAAATTCCTGAGTGTGTTTCAGGTACTGAGTGATTAAACACACTACGATTCCTACATGTCATGGTGAAATGTTATAGGTTAGAAATCCAGGAGAATTTTTCTTCCCCCTGCCCCCACCGTAGGAAAGGCAGAGTTTGAATGGAAAGGGAGGCGATTAGCTTTACAAAAGGTCTAGCCAACCAAGCTGCATTCTTAACGAATGGTCCAGCGGAGGCTGGGGAAAAGGTAGGGAGGAGTTTTGGGGGGTTGCTGGCACTCCTCAGAGGGGAGAGATCGGACTGTGGTGTTCTCCCTCTGGGACGGAGACAGGGGCCTTGCGTGCGTGCTTTTGGAGAGAAGGCCTGGAGGCCGGGCTTTCTGGCTTCCCGCCCTGGTCAGCCCTGACTGCTGGCCTCGACTTGCGGGCAGGTTGTCTTTGTCTGTGGCCCGGACCTGCTGCATTCTCATCGGAGAGTTTTTGTGCTCACTGGGAGAAGAAAGGAGGAGTCTTGGGCCACCATCATCTGAGGACAACAGTGAGTTTTGTGGGGGTGAACTGTTTTCCTTTCCCCCTTTCTTCCATTGGGGGAAGGGTCCCCATTTTCTTTTTGGCTTCTTCTACGACCCGAGACCAACCCCCAGACCCCTCCCTGTGTGGTGACCGCCAGAGCCCAACAGCGCCCCCTGCAGGACAACACGAGAACTGCCATCCAACAGCGCCCCCTGCCGACCGTGATTAGAACTGCGTTAAAAGACAGAGAAGTATGCAGACCTTTTCTTTTGTTTGAAGGGAACTTCTGAGTACAGGACTATTGTTTAGCTGTTTTTATGTTCTGTTACTGTTCTTGCCAATATACATATATCTTTTAATAAAGGGTTGTTATTTCTTCTTTTTTTTTTTCCACACTTCCTCGATTAAAGCCCCTAATTTTTGAATTTACAATTACTGAGAGAGCGGAGTTTGGTCTGTCTCATAACTCATCCTCTTTAACAAACATTGCAGTCACTTCAAACTGAGACATGAAAATAAACTGATTTTTTAATAAATGAAAGACCGAAATGAGATCTTCCAACCTTCCTTTCTTAGCTCATGGACTGCAACAAAGCAACTTAATTTATAGATATAGAATCATAGAATCATAGAATCATTAAGGTTGGAAGAGACCTTTAAGATCATCAAGTCCTACTGTCAATCCAGCACTATCACTGTAACCCCTAAACCACTAACACATATCACCAAGCGCCAGATCCAGGTGCATCTTAAGCACCTCCAGGGATGGTGATTCCACCACCTCCCTGGGCAACCCATTCCAATGCCTGACCACCCTAACAGTAAAAATTTTTTTTCTAATATCTAATCTGAATCTCCCTTGTCTCAGCTTAAGACCATTTCCTGTAGGCATGGTAGAAGTATGTGAAACTCAAATTTGTTCTATAGCTATAACGATAATGTAACTGAGTATCAGAGCAGGGCCCATTTATGCACTCATATATAAGCAGGTAATTAATTGGATGGTGCTAGGTACCCCTGTCCAGTCATTACATAAGTGAGTTAACGGGCTTATTTGAAACAGTGAAAGGACTTCAAACAATGTAATTGAAATCAGAGCCACCTTCACAATTAAGTATTTGACTCATTGATGAAGGAGCTCTTTGAGAGGGCATTTTAGACTGTCCTGAAGAGTCTCTCCAGGTATCTCCTGCAGTGCCTATGCAGATTTATTTTTTTCAGTGCATTAATCATCCTGGGAGGGAGAATCTGATCCTTTCAGCAACTTCTCACATGGTTCTTGCTGCATAATTGATCATGGTGTGTGTGGATAGGGTGCTCATAAGGAGTAGAAATTGTTCCTGTAAATGCACACATAGCCATGTAGGACAGTCCTTTATACATAATTTACATAGTTGGGTGATGTTTTGTATGTGTTTTCAGATAACCCATAGAGATAGGTCATGTGTATGCAGGAGCAGTCATGCACCAGCTGGATTCAGCAAAATAAAATCTGGGCACAGTCTTATCTGATCCAACTTAAGTTTCCATTGCAAAGACTCATGCAGTGCACCTTCCTTATACGTATAGAGAACAGCACATGCCATGTTCTTTATCAATGTTCAAAAATACTGGAAATATTTTGGTTTTATACACTCTCCTACTCTCAGCCCCCAAACACTGGAGAAGTGAAAGCTAATTTTTTCTATTACTAAATTGAAAAAAATGGAGGTATAGAGAATAAATATATCATTGTTCAAGCAATGATTTTTCAATTTAAGTTGTAAATGCAATTGAGTCATCTTGTCCAAAGCTACCTTTTGAGCCTTTCTATTGTTAATATTATGGTTATTGTCATCTTTATCACTGTCCTTCATAATACAATGGAATCTAAATTTAATCTAGACAGGATGTATCTCACTAGGTCTAATAAATATCTAAAATTTATGTCAGTCCTTTTTCTAAAGAGTGTACAAAGGAATACGATTTACCTTTATCAAGGACTGCATAACATAGAAAGATGCTTCTGTTTCCCTTTAAGCATAAAAGAGTAGAACTTTTCTTCATAAACTGAATTTTAATTTCAGAAGTATGAGGATCATCTAAGGTCAGACTGTTATCTTCTTACCCATCATTCTGAGCAGTTATCAATGGCACTGCTTGTAGAAGTAAATTCTCCCTAACGTGATCATATACAGGGCTTGCAGCCTGATCTATGAATGTCAGCATCATATTAATAAATCACTTCTGAAACACTTAACAAGCTACATGACTTTGAGATTTACTATAATTTTCCAAGGAAAAAACCTGCACTACTCCTAAAAAAGCAAGCCAAACCAAACTAAAACAAATAAAACCCCCACAACATCAAACAATCTAGAATAATATTAAATCAAAAGCAATATTCAATGGTAATAAGGAAGTACCATCAAATGTGCATGGGTTCAGTATAAAACATGAACAAAGTAAGAAAAGAATACATAATATTTAGAGGGACAGAATAATCTTTATTCTCATGGTGATATGTGTTACGATTATAAATAAGATTATGTTTTGAGTAAGTAAATTGTTTACAATTGTAGAAATCCTACTTGAATAATTGTACATTCTGTTTGTGTACTATTTAGCTATCTATGATTCTGCTTATCATTATAATGTTATTAAGTCAGTTTTGTTCTCATTGAAATGAATAGGCAGTCTGTGTTTCTAGGTATAATCTTGACATAATAAATTTATGCAAAATGTTGATGGATGGTGGTTTTGATCCAAATGTCTTTCTAGATGCCAGTGCTGTATGTCCATGTGAAAAAATATTTGAAATTCAGTGAAGATGGGAATCTTATCTTATAAAAACAAATCAACATTTTAAAATAATTTCTGTTTCATATCAAGATTACTTGAATTCTTTTCGAGTTTGTTGTTCAGTTTGAGGGTTGTTTTGTTTCCTCCCCCTTGTAGTGTTAAATGAGGAAGAGGTCAATAGCAGAAGGATCAATGTCTTGTTTGTTGATGACATGTAAGACCCTGAATCAAGATCTTGGGTAAGACAGAGCAGGTTGTGAACCAGGAATGAACTCTCACTATCTGATTTAGGAGAATAGATCTATTCATTGCACTCCAAATTCTAGTCATTCTAGTGTAGTTCTAAGGAAAGAATTGATTTCAATAAACTACATGAAAATGTACTTTTGGAAACTTCCCAGATGGTTAGAAACTCCTAGAAAAGCACAAATATTTGTCCGAATAATTATTAAAAAAGAAAAAACCCTGTTCCTGCTTCAATTTCAAGTTGAACTTTTTATCAGGAATGATTATTTCCTTAAAAACTACAACACAGAAATGTTTTGCTTTAGGACCTTATTCAAGTTTACACTTCAGTTTATAATTATTTCACTCTATAACTCTGAAAGACACATGTCTCTTCTAAGGTATATTAATGTAGAGCTATAGATCTCTTAGCTTGTACCAAGTTTTTAATCTTCTGTGGGACCTAATGTACTTATGATTTTTTCAGGTTACTATGAGTTAGGTTTTCAGTGGTAGTTATCTTCCCACCATATTATAGTACCATATACAAACAACTTTTGAATTAAAAAAGGAGTAGACAAAAAAAGCCAAACCCCCAGGGTCTAGTTATATGGTTATATTGCTCTGAGCTACCTTGATGATCACAATCAGTATAAAATGTTAAGTATCTTCACAAAATAATGAAACAGACTTACATTTGATATCGAGACTTATCTTAAAGGTAAAATTTTAGGAATTAGGTCAGTTCTTTTCTAATTTCAACTTATTTATTGAAAACCTTATTTCAGAGGAAAATATTGCTAAAATTGAAATAGAATATCAGTATCAGTACATTGTCTATGGTGTAAGCTTTAACAGTAGCTGTCAGAATGAATTAACACATTTGACATCTTAAACAAAACAATCAATAAAGAGAAAATAATACTGTTAGGATTAATATTAGGTTTATGATGTCTAAAAATGTCATATTGGCAACCCCGAGGTTCCTTATTTAGTCAAAATATGGGCAAATCATATCTTGTACAACTGCTGGATTAAATTAAGTCATTGTCCTAGGCATACAATAAAGTGGAATGAACTCCATTGTCTCTATTCCAGCAATCTTGAATCATGTTGCAGCCAAGCTATCTTCAGACAAAAACAGGTGGCCAAGGCAAAAAAGTAAAAGACTTTTTATCCAGAAAGAAATGCATAGAAATTCTGCTGGAGCAAGTGCTTCTAAAACCAGGGTAGAATCATACATGTGCTAAACATTTAAAGATTTTTTTTTTTTTTGAGTAGACAGAATTGTCCTATAAACATAAGGGATCTGAGTACCACACTACCAGCGTATGGGGTGCCTGTTAAAACCACTTCTCCCCGCAGTGTTCCTAGATCAGATTACCTTTCTCTCTTACTGATTAACAGTTACATTGTCATTTAATTTCTTGTTCTCTTTTTGACCCTGCGACACTTGCACCTTACAAGTTCAACAACATCAGATATCAGATCAGATTATTCAATTTCAGATTTCTAGAGCTGCTTGCCTGAAAAGCAGGGAGTTAATTTTTCTACTCCTTTCTCAGTTTTTCTCTCTTTTTCCAAGCTTAACAAGTAATATAAAAAAGCTTTCTTGATGAAAAGTAAACATGTAAACAAAGAACCAGATTAACCTCCTGACCACTTCTGATTTAAAATACGTAGTGAAGTGCAGGAATCACTTGCAGATCACAAATTTAGTCTCAAAGGGATAATTAATTTAGTTTACAGATAGATAACTATGTCTAGGAAGAAAATAGCATTCCAGATAATCCCTCTCTTTTATCTTTTACTTTCTGGTTTAAGCTTCTCTCTGTGTCATAGTCTGAATCCATTTCTTTGGTGTGAAAATACCCTCTCTTTTTGGTTTGTAGTTAAATGTGTGTTGACTGTACTGCAAACTCAGCTACTGATTTCAGCTTTATATTCTGCACATGCTTTGTTTCTGGGGATACAATAAATATCAAGTAAGTAGTCAGGCGTGTTTCTTCATGTAATTATTCACAAGATGCACATTATACAGACCTCACTGCACCCCACCCCTGCGCAAATGCACTCACATAAATACACACGACCACATTTGTTTATTTGGAGAAAAATCACAGAGAAATAAATATTTTGAAATATATGTAGATACTTATAAGCATATACAAGTATAGATAAATATTATTAAATACAATGAGCAATGTAAAATTTATATATGTGTGTGATACCTTATGAAAAAAATCACTGTTTTTTCCTCTACACTGTTTTCTTCCTTTCTGATTTTTTTCTTCTAAAGCGCTGCTTAATGTTGGACACCCAACTGTTATATGACATTTTCTTTGCAGCTATTGCATTTTAAATTCTTCCTCTTTTTTGGAATGATTTCTTAATTAATATAGTCAATATCAAGCAGTAAAACGTTCAAGCAATTAGTCAGTAAAATGAACAGAACATCTATACAGTTGCTAGATTTAGAAACTAAGGATCCCATCTATAAAAGAATTTTAGAATTATGATTTTTTTTTTAATGCCAAATTGGATCAATTCTCTTTCAAGAAAAGTTTCACGTACTGTAGCAGAACAGCTTTCTATTGATGCTTTGATGCACTTTTATTTATATGCCCTAGTTTCAAAGTGGTGTTTAGGGCAAAACTACTTATAAATGAGAAAAAGAAGAGAGAAAATATATACTTATTAAGGTTTTTATGTTTTTAGTTCCTTAGTCTTACAATTTGTGATGTCATTCAGCTAAATTTATCATTTGTCTTTTATCAAAATTTTTCTATAGAGGTTAATAGTTTACAGTTTTCTCTGGAAAATTATTTTTAAGGCTCTTTGTCTATAGCCATCTACAGAGGGGTCAATGTACAATTACTTGTGTTCAGTGGCGGATAAATCCACTTTTTTTCCTCTGAGTCCCATCACATTCAGAGGTTGAGATTAAAAGGAGGTTAAAATCTTTGTGGGTTAGGGTTAGTTTTTATATATATTTATTTTTATTTCCTTTTTTTTTTTTTTTTTTTACTTCTTACAAAACTAGTGGAGAAATTGCTGAAAAAAACAAAAGTCTTCTCACAAAATTTTAATGGAATGGTGTTCAACTGATCATTTTTGGAAAAAAGCTCACCTTCTTACCCTCTAATTTTCTTTTGGCTGAAACATGGTCCCTATGTAACTGTCTTGTAATGTCATCAAACTTGGTCAGTCATGCAGTTTTCTAAACACATGATCAGTGCTGCAGAACAGACATCGAAAGCTTGATATCTTTTTGCTGACAAATAAAGCTTAAAATATTTCAAAGAAACTGCTTTTCAGTCTTGTGCTGTCAGCTAAATAGCAACAAACACACCAACGCACTGTGATGCACACTTTGAGGAAAAGTACTAAACATCATGCCTAACAAAATCACTTCCTTTTGACCGTTCAACTTTTTATTAAAGATTGTTGTGGTTGTCCTCTTTCATTTGAGGGAGAGGGAAAGAATTAAAAAAAGAACAATGAGTTTGTCCAACAAGGTTGTTTGAATTTGTATTGTTACTCAAAGAATTACAAAACCTGAGACAACATTTCATGAGCTAGTCTTCTATTTCTTTTCCTAGAGCCTCAAATCATGCATTAACAGCATTTACAGAAAACAGGGGAATAAGAGCCCTAGAAATGGTTTGCAGTGTTTTAGCATTTATATTTCAGCGTCATTTATATTTAAATGTTTTTTACAAGTTTTTGTCTAACCTTGTTTTAGGCACATTCAAAGGTAATTTTTTTAAGAGTTTAATTACTTTTACAGACTGAAAGATTTTCTGTGCTGTTTACTTTAGCCTTCCCTTACTACAGTATGACTTATTTTACAAATTTGATGTTCTTTATTATATCTGTTCTCATCCTTCATTTGTCTAATTCAACAAAAACCTTTAACATTTGCTAGCAGGATATGTTTTCCAGACCTCATTCTTTCTTTTTGTTTTTCTCTGTGACCTTCAAATATTTTATATGGCAAACTCCTGTTTATACATTCAACTACAACAATTATGAGTTTGAGCTTTTACCACATTATGCCGTTATTTACTTTTAGTTTGTGATTGACTGCAAAATTCTCATGTTTACAAGATTCAGAAATGTTCTCTGGAAGGTGATGCTTCATATATTTTTTATTGCAGTCACAAACTTTCAGACAGAAAGTTAATTCTGAATAGCAATGGTCTTACTTTTTGTCAGTCTTACCTTGATGTTCCCATTAGTCAGTGAAAAGGAGTAATTTAGACTGTTTCTGAACTTTATTTATAAGAAAGTAGCATGAAATGTGCTCAACAATCACACACAAATAATAATAAAAAATTATAATTATATGACTTATGTTCATTAAACCTTGCCAGATTTCTTTATCAACTTATACTCTCCTAAGCAGCTACAGATCTTTTAATTATTTGATGGAGTTCTGAAGCTAAGGATAACTAAAAATAAGGAATGAAAAGTGGTTTATGATTCCCTGGGGCTTTTCTTTTTTCCGCCTCTTGAGACTGGCACTATGTCCCTGTTTTATTCCACACAATTTCAAGTACTTAGATTCAAGACTTCTGAATTAGAAGTTTAGTCATGGTGCCTCCTGTTTACTCAGTCATATATTTTCTACATATATACTTCCGAAATACGATTCAGTTATTGTTATTGACGATCTACCTGAAAACTAACCACAGAGGGAAAAAATATGACCAGAGTGGGGAACATACGCTTTAAGAAGCCAGAGTGAGGTAATTTTTGTATTTTTGTCCCTATTCAGTAATGAGGTAACACATTATTATTGAATTTTTTTCTAACTACTTTTATTTATTATTACTTTATTCTTAAATTGTATATTTTTTGTTTTGTTACTGTAAGTTTACTTTTTTATCTTATATCCAAATTAGTAATTTGATAAGTTCTCTATTTCTTTAGTTTTATGGTTTTTTACGTATTTCCTTTCAATTAATTGCTGAGGTCCTGATTTTTCCAAGTGGGTGTCTCTGTAATACCTATATTTTCCTTGCATTAGTCTGTGGATATCAGCTGCAATGTTCTTTTATGAAGCTGTCCATCACGTGAACTCAATAGTGTTTTCTGTGAGGGTCTACTGGTTTGTATCTATGAATTTTACTATGCTATTTTTCACATTGTTTCTCTACTGAAAATAAATTTTATCGTTCACCATGGTCTTTCTTACCCAACTTACCTTCTAATTTCATGTACTCAGTCATTTTTCTCTTGTTGATAGGAAAAAAAGCCAAAAAAGCTTAGATCTGTCTTCAACTGCTGCATCCAAAAATTGGCTTCACCAGACTCCAAGAACTTACTTGATGATCTCATACTGATTTCTGTATCAGAATAAGTCTCTCTCTTTGCTTACAGAGGCATAGCTGGTAGTTTATCACCTTCGAATGACTGGAACTTCCTGATCACAATGGATTGCAGCATCTGTTTCTGCGCTGTGTAAAACTAACCTCTTCACAATACATATCTTCAATTCATACTACTGTCGTGGTAGGTATTCTAGGGATGAACTAGTCACAAGAACACTTTGGTTTAGTAATTTACTTCTTTTATTGTGACAGAATCATTCATGGCACATATTGCTCACACCTATTGTTAGAAACAGCTTGCAGCAATCCAAGTCCAAAGAATTCTGATGACATTTTTCCTTTACATTATTTTAACTGGTTTCCTATACACTATGTACTTTTCTACTAATTACAATGCATTTACAGTTTCAATTTTAATTGCACAGTTACTTCACCTGTAACTCAAATATGAATCCTCTTTAATCAACAAGAGACACTATGAATACAGTTCATTCTAATATTTCTGAATGCTTTATTTTGGTTGTTTTATATTCAGCAGGCCTTCCTCCTACAATAATATAGTTGTATACCTTCATTAGCTCTTGGTCTAAAGTCATTGCACTTAGCTTTTTTTTTTCAGTTCCTTAATTGTCACGTTTTAAAACACCTATGATTCTATGATTGTATGAATTCCTCATTTCAGTTTTCCAGCGTCAGAAATTAAGTTTCCTCTGTTCAGGATCATATAGCATTGAATTTTAGTCTATGTTTATGACTCAATGTATTTAGTATGCTTATTATTTAAATCCCCCTTTAGCATTAATCTCATGATTTGATCTTCATTTATAGTCTTTGTCAGTCTTGATGGTGGTATTTTTGTTATTGTGTAATACATTAAGTCTTTGATATGTCTCTCCTCCCTTTTCTCCTCAATACTTTTTCCTAAACCACATGTATAACAATAATCTAATTTAAATATTGGTGTTCCATTCAATTATGCAATAAGATTTCCAGTTTTAATATTCAAAGAACTTTGTCATAATTTTAAACATGGAGGGAGTGGTTTGTGGTCCACTGAAAGGGAGAGCAGGGCTCTTCTTGGTGGAGTTAAAAGCTGAGGACAGTTTTGCATATGAATAGTTTCCAAGGAACAGGACTGCCTGTGGATTTAAAATGCTAATTTCTATTCTGAGAAAGTGAACTGAGGAACTTACATTTAGAGTCCACTCTAAGGTCTGAAATAGAAAGGATCAGTGCACTAAGAAAATTTCCCGATGACAAGCACTAGGCATAAAAGCACTCTCAAGGATCAAAAGAATTGCAAATTTACCTGATCCAAAGGATCTTCCAGCAGCTATTTTGTTAAGTTAAATGATTTCAAAACAAAACTAGTCTCCCTCTTTTTTGTAAGCCTCTTGTAAGTACTGGAAGGCTGCTATAAGGTGTCCCCAGAGCCTTGTCTCCTCCTGGCTAAACAAACCCAACTGTCTCAGCCTGTCTTCATAGGAGAAGTACTCCAGCTCTCTCATCATCTCAGTGTCCTCCTCTGGAGCCTCTCTAACAGTTCCACAACTGTCTGCTGCTGAGGACTCCAGAGCTGAATGCAAGACTCCAGGTAGGGTCGCACAAGGGCAGATTAGAAGCTCAGAATCACCTCCCTCAACCTTCTGGGCACTGCTCTCTTGATACAGCCCAGGATGCAGTTGGCTTTCTGGGCTACAAGCACACACTGTTGGCTAATGCCCAGCTTTTCATCCACCAGAAGCCCTTCTCTGCAGAGCTGCTTTCAATAAGTTCTTCTCCCAGACTGTACTCATGTCTGGGATTGTCCTGACCTCAGTGCAACACCTTGCACTTGCACCTGTTGAACATCCTGAGGTTTTCATGAGCCCACTTCTCAAGTTTATCCAGGTCCCTCTGGATGGCATCCCTTTAGTCTGTTGTGTCAACTGCACTGCTCAGCTTGTGTCATCTGAATACTCACCAAGGGTGCACTAAATCTCACTGTGTCATTGGTAAATGCGTTAAGGAGCACCACTCCCAAGACAGAGACCCGAGGGACACCAGACCTACTATAATACAGATTGCTAACAATACACAGTTTTCTACCTCTTCACCAAAATTAAAAGGAAAAAACCCTAGCAACATTGAAAGACATTGTTCATTACAATTGTAATAGTTAACTGTCAAAATTGTGTGCGTTATTCTGGATTGCATCATGCATATGCTTTGAAGTTGTTTTCAGACGTACTCTGCTTGCTTATTTAGAGGCACAGGGAATGAGAAATTACAGTAAATTTAAAGTTAAAATGTCTAGAATAGTATTAGATTCAAGAGACCTTACAGATTACACTAAGAATGCATGCTTGACAGATCTGTAAACTCTTCTACATTTTACATCAGTGAGTCACAACGAGCTTCAAATATGATTCTACTAATTTGTATTAAAAGAAATGTTATGTCAGATGTTTGGGGATTTTTTTGTGTGTGTTTCTTTTTTTTTTTTTTTTTTACTTGAGTGCTAAATTACATTTAATTTAACAAGAATGAAAACAGATTATAATGTACCTGACCCTCTGTGGTCAAAGCAAAGAGCTTATACATAAAACCTTTTAGTCAGCCAAAGAGAAAGAAGAGTCTTTTAGAGAAGGCCAATAAAGCAGATTACTAGAGGAGGAATTAGAAGACTATTTATTTCACGATTTTTAAGATAAAATAAATTTCTAGACATTTATCTAATTAAGATTTGTAGTCTCCTCAGACACTGTACTCCTACACAACAGACATAACTGTTAAAAATAGTATTGTAGTTCTTTATTTCTGTTAAGAACTGGGACAGAAAAAGACAGTTAAGGTCACACAGAAAGTCTGTGAGAAATGAATTTTTAGGACTGAATCTCAAGAAAAGTTACAGTCTCCAAGAGAAACTACGTGTAACAGAGTTGACATACAACTTCACAAATATATTGTGGATTTCTTCACATAAATGGTAAATGGGAAATTATAATAAAAATAATCAGTGTATATTGAATAACTCATCTGCAAAACTATCATTTGAAGTCTCTATGTTGTTTCCCAACACTGAAATATCCAGAATTCAAGACACTCCACAAATCTTTATTGTAAAGTTGGGTACCATAAGAAAGTGATACTAACAAGACATCCTTCCCTATCTTGAATGATGGTCAGTATTGAGAAAAATTTGTTGAGCATTTCTTGCTGATTGCAAGTTTTCATATAATTAAAAGGTTCCTTTTCTGTATTTCTATTTTCTTTTAATTGAAGAGTGTCTCACTGAAAAGTTTGAAGCGTTTGTTTAGATGAATTCAAATTGGCCTTGGTAACTTTAAATAAATGCAATTTCTAGGTAAACCGCTCATCACTCAATAGGTCTGGACATGTAATAGAAGATGTAGAAACAGAAGAATGTTTATCATCATTTAATTTTATTTTCTTGACTAGTATAATACTGTAGTCTACAATACTGAAAAAACTTTTGGACTTTTCTTTCAGATTTCTTGAAGAATTAATGCCCTTTTTCAGGGATTACCACAACCTCAGATAATAAGAAAAACCACTCAATGATGGGAAACAAATTCTCTCTCCTGCTCTCCAAGAAGTCCAAAGTTCATTGTGCACATATATATTTACCTATAAACACTCATTATAACATAGAATCATAGAATCATAAAATGGCTTGGGTTGGAAAGGACATTAATCATCTAGTTCCAACCCTCCTGCCATGAGCAGTGATACCACCCGCTAGACCAGGTTGCTCAAAGCCCCATTCAACCTGGCCTTGAACACTTCCAGGGATGGGGTATCCACAACTTCCCTGAGAAACCTGTTCCAGTGCCTCACCAGCCTCACAGTAAAGAACTTCTTCCCAATATTTAATCTAAATCCCTCCTCTTTTAGTTTAAAACTTTCCCCTTGTCCTGTGACTATCTGCCTGTGTAAGAAGCCACTCTCCCTGTTTCTTATAAATCCCCTTTAAGTACTAGAAGGCTGGAATTCTCATTTACATTGCTCAACATGTATAACTATCGAATAGAAATAATTTTAATAGAGAGTCAAAAGACAGGCTACAATATGAAAACAAGCAATTAAAGAAGATTAGAAAAATCTGTGTGTTTCAAACAGCTGGTCCTGGTAAAATTCATCTTAGAGAACTTAAGGTGACCCCAAAAGAAGAATCTAAAGAACTAGTGACTATTTTTGAGGTTTTAGGGAGAATAGAAAATTTCCCCACTCTGAAATAGAGAAAGAATGTGAGGAGGAAAGAGCAGAAGGAACTGAACTGTAATTCCATTCCCCATTTCCTTGTGCTGCTCAGGGCTGGTGGGGTGTCAGGGAGGTAAAAGAGTTGACAATGAAGTTGTCTGGGAAAAGGAAGGGGTAAGAAAGGTGTTTTTCTTGTTTCTCATTATCCTACTTTGTTTAATTGGCAATAAATTAAATTAATTTCCCCAGGTCGACTCTGTTTAGCCCATGATGGCAATTGATGAGTGATCTCACTGTCCCTATTCTCTACCTGTAAGCTTTTTATTGTGTGTTCTCCCATTTTGAAGATGGAAGGGGAGCAACAGGGTGGCCTGGTGGGCACCTGGCAGCCAGCCAAGTTCAACTCACCACACCAGCTCAGTATAACGCTGTTGAAGTAAAAAGGAGACTCTCATCTGTGATTTAATAATAGAAGTTCCGTAAAAGAGTTTTTCAGTAATCACATTTGTGAGGTCCCAGTGACTACCACGTCCTGCTTTTGGCATCTGACTAAAAAGAATACATAGAGAAATGGAAGAAACATTCAGTAAGAGGTCAGAAAACATGACCATTGAAGGAAAGAAGGAGTTTGAAGGGGCAAATAGGTTGTCATTATAAACGTAGTTGTCATCATTTGTGCCCCATTTTCACTGAGACTAAGGGAAATAAATCTGTACACTTTGAAACAGTAAAGTTAGATGTCAGAGAAAAATATTTTAATTTTGAAAAGTGTTTAACTGTTTGCCTATTTGAGTTTTAGAATTTCTTCTACTGAATCTTCTGGAGATTCTATTTACATAATGTTTTCCAGAGCAAGACTTACTGTTTGTGATCTTTACCAGTACATTAAAATCTGTCAAATTATTTTAAACTACTCTCAGACTTCTTTTATTACATACATGAAATACTGAGGATCGGTGACAAAAACATAATAGATCTATAATATAGTCCATAGTGGAAAAGAATAAGATCTTAGCAGTTACATAAGAAATTTTAATCTTTTAAGTCTCCATTTCACTGCCAAATGGTTACAGATTGTAAAAAGAAAAAAAAATCAATTTTCACAGAGCCATTATTTTAGACTTTAAACAGAATATTTCTGTATTTTAATATTCTACAGGGGCTAGTAGTGGAAAGCAAAGTGTCTGTTACAAAGTTGTCTGTATTTTGTGGGTAACTTAATTAGACTTTGATTCCTGGAAGACTTGGGAAGGCTTTCTACAAAGATAAAATGTTGACTTTACCTCAATAAATGCAGTTCCATATATTACATTCTACACTGAAATATATCCATAATTAGAATTGCAATGAGTGATTTTGTAAATTTATAGGACGCATTAACATTTTATGGACATTTTAATTTACTACTTGAATTAGTAGTCCACATTAATGACATTAGAAAAAAAAATGGAAAAAACCACAAACAATTATAAGCACTAAATGGGATTGAGTAAGCATTTTTGTTATCCCCAAAGCTATCCTGATAGCTTTATTGTCTTAATCAACTTAGTTGACTCATTTTACTGCTCTTTTGAGGTGGATGCTGTGGACACACGCTGGGGTACTACTTCACTTCTGCCAAATTAAAAATGATAATTCTCATGCGTGAAATAACTGTATGGACTAATGACCAAGTCTCAGCACAATTTGAACTCAAGCCTCAGCAGGTGGCAAACAATTAAACACATAGAATAATATAACGTAGTCACAAGTATTTTTTCTTTTATTTTTTTAAATAAAAAAGGAAGGGAGGTAAATAAGGAAAGAAACCTCTCCTTTCTTTGAACAGTTCTAAACTCCACAAATGAAATCAGAGGGGAAAAACTGAAGAAAAAAAAATTAAAAATATGTCACTGGAAAGTCACTGATTTATAAAGCTCTCACAGTTTTAGCACAGAATTCTAGATACTGAATATTTTTTTTTCTCATGAAAGTGCAGACATGATTCTACTCCCACTAAAAAAATAACACAAAGTTATAAACTTGAAAAGTTTCTTTAGTAGCAGAAGAATAATCCTTTAGAAATACTTTGGCATTTCCCAGAAACTGAAAATAGTTGAGAACCAAATATGTAATAAGTAGGTTATTAATTAAATGAAAAAAGAAAATGCAATCCCCAAATCAAAAAAAACCCTCTCCCTATAAAACACTATCTAATTTTTTTTTATTTTTACACTACTTATATATGTGACTTCTAAAAACGTTATATGTAAGTACTGGACTTGTGGCTCAAATAATCATGAACAAGGTTTTTCTTGAAAAATATAGGGGTTTTTGTAGATTGTGGTATGTGTTAGCAGTTTATTTCTTGTACCCACAGACATTCAAAGATAGATAATACTGAAGGGGTTTTTTAATAAATAGCAAAATTATTTTAAAAATCAATATCATAGAATAAAAACTGGCTCAAGTCAGCAAAATATTCAGTTTTTGAACTTGTAATTACTAGAATATTTATAACAATAGTGCGATGAGTGTATCTTAAAAGCAATGCCTTCTTTTGTTGCTAAGTTTTATAATTTTAAGACAAGAATAATGCTTAAGATGAGACTGTAATCAAAAACATTTTTTAACATAAAATTTTTCTACTCTCTTTGTGAAAACTCCTTAACGTACTTGACATTTTTATTTTGGAGATTATTAGAGAAATATTGGTTTTCAGGAGTAAGCAAAAGAAACCCAGGTTAAGACATAACAGCTACTGTATTTGCTTGTATTTATCTGATGTTAAGGGGTAATTTGCAGCTACAGCTATCATTTTAAAAGACCTCTTTTGAAGAATGTCATGCTGGGAAAACAACTAGAGAGACAAACTTCAAAAGAGCAGATGAGTACCCTCCCATACACAAGGCACTTCTGATGATGAGGAGATTCTCTCCTTTCAGTCACAGTGCGAGGAGAAAACCTGAACAGAAATTTTGTGAAAGGTTTTTGATTGTAGAAATATGGACTTAGAACAAGGTAAGCAGGTTGTATTAGAATTTTGTTTCTTATAACCCAACGCTTGTATTCTCTGGTTGGTCAGGGTTGTTATTTTATTTTTGTTGTTGCTGAGGTTTTTTTTAAGCTTCTGCAATACCTTTGATAAATACAGGAACAATCTTTAAGGTGCACAAATGTTTACAAATAAATCTCTATTCTCTCCTCCCACCCTTTTCTTTTATTTGTACTTTTGTCTGGTTAGCTCAGCACAGATATCATACCATTGGGTGTAAAGAAGAAACATTTCGTTTGACAATGTAATTTTTTCTTTAATCTACATAATGGTATTAATTTCACTGAAGATTTAGTGTAGTATTGTCACACCTCCAGCTTTACTATCACCTTCACTTTTAATTTAGTGCCAATGCATACAGAAAAATATATTTTAGTGTATTCCTTTCTTCTTCCAAGAGGAGATATCTTTTACTATTGCTGCATACTTCTTTTTTCCTGTTGAAAAGAATTCCCTATGAAGAAACACCCACAAGGAAATATGGTATTCTCTGCAGCACCCTCAGTTTCAGTTTATCTGCTGTACTGACTCACTCTTTCAATTTTCTCAGAGCTCAAAGTCATTTTCTTCATGGAGCCTGAATTTTGCTGTTGGCAAGGAGAGAAAGAGTGATGAAGAGACAGGATAAAAATTATTTCTCCCATCTTTTTGCAAACCATTAACAGGGGAACATTTATTACTTTTGCTTTGTGAGAAATTTTTGCATATTGAGAAAGTATAGTGATTTACTTGTAGTATGCACTTGGGCTATACACGGATGCAATAATCCTCCCAAAGAAGTTTAATGAAGGGATTATGCAATATGATCTAAAATCTACACCTATCCAAACTCATTAGCATAGATTTCCCTGAATTTTTGTTACATTTTTTCAATTATTTTTATTAAGATCTTTAACATGAAATCCACAGGAAAAAAGAATCATGCTGCACTTTACAAGACATTTCCTGTTAACTTATTGTTGTAGATGTTCAACAGAAGTGTTCAGCAGCTTACATTTTCACATAAATGTAAGAATGAGAGCCTGAGGCAATCTGAATACAGGCTTTTCAAACTTCAAAGGAGCAGTGAATGATTCTTGCCCCGCTTTTGCCATCCAGAATTGGCCTAAGCTTGGGGAGCAATTAAAATTAAATAGCCGCTGAACTGCAGAAAGTGAAGATCGGCAGCTCTGGGCTTGAGCAGACTTTTTATGAAGTCTCCTGACTAATTCATATCTTAGTGTCAGTACAGCAAGGAAAGGAGTCAGAGTGAGAACCATTTATAAGGAAAGAGGGTAGAGGGTAGCTGCATTAACCTTGAACATAATGATCCAGATCTTTGTTTCAAATCAGCTGTTTTTCAAGTTCTGGTTGCCTCGTTTGCATGAGGAACTTTCTGTAAAAACCATTAGCTACCAAAGATCTGAGCATCTCCTCTTCAGTCCTAATCTATTCTTTTGTAAATAACTATCAGAGTAGTTAAACATATAGACAAAAAAAACTGTGCCAGATGTCTGTATGCTGAATAGTGAAATCTTAATTTTAAAAAATAGGCTATTAATTTTTTTTAACAGAGCTTTTATTTATCTAGTTTCATAAGGGTTGGAAATAGTTTGAAATGGATATAACTAAAATCATAATAATATTTAAGAACATAAACAGGACTACTGAAGTAAGGTATATATATTAAAATGTGTTTCCTGACACAGCATTTTATTTTGAAGTTGTTCTTGAGGTTTTCTTAAGCTTCTGCAATACCTTAGGTGCATACAGGAACAATTTTTAATGTGCACAAATGTTTACAAATAATTTTCTGTTCTCTCCCCCTCCCTTTTCTTTTATTTGTGGATATGTCACAAATGGTAACAGGTTATTTTGCTGGCATTGCTTCATGCATCTTTTGTCCAGTAACAAATACCAGAACAGTATTGTCAGTAAAAGTTCAGAATACATTCAAAAAAATGATGTATATGTAAATCAGCAATCGGATAGGAATAGATGAACTCCAGTATGTTTAATTATCTTTGAAAAAAGTGCCTACTAATACTTCATATGTCATTGACACTTTATATAGTTTTTAATAGCCTGTGTAGTTTTCCAAGTCATATTTTGAATGTTTGACTTCAGTATTATTTTGTGAAAGGAAGTAGAAATCAGGAGAGACATGGAAAATTTTAGGGAGACTTGCCCGTATAAGCAGAGGAAGTTTTCAAGAATATTCCTTTCGAAATCTCAGATATACATAATCTTCGAATTAGAGTTTTCTGACATTTAATTCCTTATGGGCCCAGAAAAATACAACATTTTATCTATTGTGTTAATGACAGAGCTCCAAAAAGACATGACTCCATGGTCGATGTGTTTCCCATCTACATCCACTCTTCATAATTGCCCAATTAGCACATATCACCTCTACATAGTTAGTATTTAATATTCACTGAAAGTCCCATTTTCTTATTCAATCCACGTTAGATGTTCTCACATAAAGCAGTATTTTGCTGAGTTCAGACTTCTAATGTCGAATAATGTATTTGTAAAAATTGTGTTGCCTTTCCATTTTCCCCAAATATTTTCAGTGTAATACAGGCATGTATAGTTTCCCCTTTGCTTCATGAAATGTGCTCTGCATTTCAGATATATTTTGCTTATTTTTGGTTTGCCTCTCTCTTTCCTGAGCACACAGCCTTGTCACTGAGTAGCTCTGTAATACAGTCTTGCTATTGCTTGCATCATTCACTTTGTACTGAGTTTACAAGGCCTCTGGATAGAGACTGCTAAAGCTCACATGGTTTGATATTTTTTGTCTTGTCTGAACCTTTATTTTACTTAGTTTATCTGTAGCAGCAATTTTTCTGATTGAACAGAAGTCTTCAGTGATTTCTTTTTTTTTTTTTTTTACTTTTGATCATCTTTGTATGGTTTTACACCTCTAATACACTGACAAAAGCAGAAAAAAAACAAATACCATATGACAGCAGTGGTGATGTATCATGGAGGACTGCAGTCCTGGGATGACGAGGTATAGGGAATGGGCCCAGCGCTGGGAACTCCACAACCTTAAACAACTCTCACACGTGATAGGTTAAAGAAATGCAGATCTGCTTTTAGAGGCAACAAAAAACAAAGAAATACTGTATACAAATTGTGAAAGTCACCATATATAAGAAATTTGGATGCAAGTTGGAGTTGCAGAACAATGTGGAAAAAGAAAAAGTATAAAAGCATGTTGTTAAACATAGTAATGACCTGAGGTGGACTGTAGAGTGAGGAAGATGTCATCGACCTGTACATCATACTCCTCACAGCAGGTCTTCAGGTGCTGAATAATCATCATAATACCAGAAAGAAAACCCAAGCAGGAGAAGCATAAACATAAGAGGAAAGTGAATAGAAAAGAAGTGCTTGTACAATAATCATTTTAACTACTACACTAGTAGTTTCAGTAGTACTGAAACTGCTTTCTACATGCACATATTCTTTCTCTTCCTGTAATAATTAGATATGCATTATTAATGACTTTTGGATTAGACTGGTAAGACTTCAATTATAATAACAGTAAATTTTTGATTTACATATAAGGACGTTTCATCTTTGCTCATAAACAAGATTTTTAGCATAACATACTGCACGTTCACGCTTCCAAAAATTTCAGGGGGGACTATGTTTCTTGTTATCCAAGACAGTGGTATCCCTCAAGAGGGACTGAAGAAGGTTATTTTGCTGATGTTCCCATCTACCCTTAAGCATTCTTTCTGGAGATAGAAATATACTTAATTCTGTTTGCTAGTCAGTTATGTCAAATTTTTCTGTGACTTTTTTTCATAATTTTCTGTCGTTTATACTGCTTATGGAAAGATTTTCACATATTGTGGTTTCTGTTTGACAGCAGTATTAATAACACATCCATGTTCATGGACTAGTTATGACCTTAGGATTTTGCTGTATATTTGGTGTGTTCTGGGTTTGCTTTTTTTCCTTTGGATGAGAACAGAGATTCTGTGTCCATGCTTAAAGGCAATTATTCAGTTTGCTTCAGAGATGTTTACATTAGAAGAGTCTCCTGCTGTCGTTATTTGGACAAAGTTACATCACAGAGATCCTTAAAGGAATGCTGTACATGCCATCAAAAGGACTTATGCATCTTTATTTTCTCTCCAAATTGATCAATTGTCACTAAAAGTCTTTGCTTTCTTTATGTGTCTGCATTTAGTCTTCAAGTTTTTTTTGGTGCAAGTCAGCCACAGATATATCTGAATGTTGTTTTTTTCTTAGAGCATAGAGTTTGAATTTGTAGTATAGACCTTGTATACCACAAATTCATTCACAGTACTTTATTTCCCAAAGCCTATGGTTTGTCAACATGCCCAAAGGACCTCCTTTATTCACTTATGTGACATACCAAAGATGTTTGAAAGCAGGAGTGAAAACTGGCCCTACTAAACTGAATGCATGCAATCAGATTTAGAAATGCTGTGCCATAAACAACACATTGTAATAGAAACTATCCTGCCAATACTGTTGACTCTCTCTTACTCCAGATAGCTTTTCTTACTGTAGCAATATGTCAGCTGTTTACAAAAGTATTTAACAATCACTAATAAAGTCAAATCTCTTCAAACTTACAATTTACCTTACAATTTACCAGTAATTTGCACAAGATCTGAAAGAATGATTCTTCTTGGATATTCAGTTTACTGCATCATGTAATTCAAAATCTGTAATAACTTTTAAAGTTCAAATGTGATTTTCTTAAAAAAAAAATTTCTTCAATTTCTTACAGTTCCTGATTTAAACAGAATTTTTATGAAGACTAGAGGACAAACCAACATGATCTGGAAATCACTGGAGGAATTGTTATAAATTATCATATGTTGCTATCACTTATTCATTCCTCAGTGATGGAAAACCACAAAATAAAAATTTTATAATGAGCTCTTAAATTAGCGCTATAGTTAAGAGAAGTTTCTTGTGGCTGCAATATTATATGACATATTCAACTGTGAGTATTATTCAACTAGCAAAAATATCTAACATAATTTTAGCTACTTGGTTTAAAAAAGTGTGAAAGGAATCCTGAGATCTGTGTGTGTGTGTATAAAAAAACAAGTTACAACTATGGATAAATTAACTAAAACTAAGCAAGTGTTATTGACCTAATTCTTTTTGAATTATTAACAGTCACATCAAGGGTATTTTCTAAATATATAGCAAACATAAATACAGAGAAGTATACATTGATTGCTTAGGAAATTCATAGATGTAAGCAGATTTTAGTTTCTGCAAAAAAAATACAGAGTGTAGAGTGCTAAATCATTCTTCACCAAAATAAATGAATATGTAATGTAAAATATCACTCTTATTTAAGGATATGTACAAAAATGTCAGTGGACCATTTTCAGCTGTAGAAGAACTATTTGTGGATAAAAGCTGTGGAAGGAATATGGAAAAAGGCTACATCTCTGCATAGCCTCAAATAGCTTTCAAAATATCTTAAGTGACAGAAAATTTAACTGTGGAGGGTTGGGGCTTTCCAGCATGAAAGTGAAAGATAAAATGTGGTGCATTAAAACACAATGGTAATTTAAACCCTGATTTTGGTTGAAGAACACAATGTTGCTTGGATAGAAGTTTCACAATACTGTACCTATATAGTTTCAAATTTTGCCTGGTGATCATTTGGTTTACAAGAGATTAAGAACTCTCACTCTATTAAAATTTGGTCTTTTGTATCTTGGATATATTTAGTATTTTACCAGCATAGCAATTTTTATTTAATGGAATCAAATGAGTACAGAGGTACTCTTAACATAACCTAGATTTATGGCACATTAAATCAACTTTATTACATATCAGATAAAGACAATCAATTAATATAAAGGAAAAAAATAACCAAGATTAATAATGTCTGCCTTTCTTACCAATCTTAGAATTTTATAGCTGTCATTTACTGATTGCACCCATTCTAATAAAATCACTAACAATAAAATTATTGTGGAATCTCCAGATATTTCTCTTTGGAGTTAGAATATTGTTTAGCAATTCCATAAATAATACTGGTAAGGATTATGTTAATGATTGTATTGAGTAAAAGGGGTAGATATGTTGTCTTTTCTATACAGAAGGGCACCTTCAGTGTTGTGAGGGAAAGCTTCTCAGACTCAAAACTCATGATCTTTGGAGATTTGTTTCAAAATCAGGTATGCCTTACTGATATGCTTTAACCACCATCATCCAAAACACACTCTCCATCTGACCTTAACATAAATATTTCACCCTCAAAAGGAACACAGTTGCTATAATGGCTCATAAACAGGTGCATTAACATTAGCAGAGCTTGTCATGTATAACTCTGTGTCAGCATTACCTGGGATTTTTGTATTGATACAAACCAACAGAAAATAAATGTTTTTCAAAAATAAAAAGGTGCAACATAGCATGAAAACAAGCTTTAAGTTGGATGAGGTCTATTACTTCTAGTTCTTTTTCTGTATTTGCCACTAAAGATGATTTTTCTTTAAATGCATAAGAACTTACAAGAGAGGTGTGAAGAAAATTTATCACCTCTGGTAGAAGGCAAAAGTTATGCTACTTTGAACATTTGTCCAAAAGAAGGGGGGAAAAGTTATCACAAAGTTCAGGTTTTGAAAGAAGATCTGTATGCTTAAAAAAAAAACCCAAAGAGATGCTTAAAGTTTGTTGCCTCATAACTTATGCAAGTTTATATTAATGTATCTCTATGCTACATGTTCCATGAGTGAAAACAAATGCACTGGGAAGTAGAAAAGGATATTCAGTCCAAAATTAAGTCTTTTCTTTTAATCATAATAATAGATTAATTCTGTCCATACCCATTAAAATCAGAATTTTGTAAGACTTAATACAGGCTAGGTAGTTCTTATTACATTTTCAGGACAAGTCTGTTCACTTCTCAAAATTATTAGGTTTTCAAAAGCCAAAAAATTTGGTCAGGAAATTTCTATGGAATAAATAACTTCTTTTCACAAATCAGCATTTAGAAAAGAAAAATTCTATTTTTGACTGTATTTGGTTTATTTTATTTTTCAGTTTGTATAATATATATGGTCTGGTTTGGTATGCAAAATTTTGATTAATTGTTTGAGGAAGACTACAACATAACAGAAAGCAAGGTGTGAATTAAAATAAAAATAAAAAAATTGAGAAACATTAAATCATCTTTTAAACACTGACAGATATACCATGGTAAAGTTCTCATATGAAATATCAAAAATTCTCAAACTAGATAGAAATCTGAGAAGATATAATAAATAATCCAATACTTTACCCTAATATTTACCTCAAACTTGTTAAAGGAAATGATCTTTCACATGAGCTAATGCACTAGGCTGATATCAGTCTTTATGTAAAAGAACAGTCTTGTGTAAAGTATTTTATTAAAACATCATAATGAAATCTTGAATGTTGCAAGAATACAATATTTGATACAATATTTGTTTCTGTGAAGACTGTATTAGAATGTCAAAAAAATAGTGGAGCATGTTTATTCTCCTTGCCTCATTTTATTTATATTTTTCTCCAGAAGTATCTTTTGCTACTAAAATTAATCTATATCATAAGCTATGGACTTCCCAAAAATGTTTGTGCATGTGAACTTGCTTCAACGTGTTTTGTGCAGTGACATTTTATTTAATAAATTAATTCTGTAGAAAATTATGCACTTCTTCCTTACAATTAAATGAGAATTCTTCTCTACATAAATTGTTTTCTTAATCCTTTTTAATCTTTATCCACAATTATTACAAATGTTTCTTACTAGCCAAAACTTAGCTGTTTCTAAATATCTCTCACCGTGTGAATTCCACCTTCACTTTGACTGATAGGAAAACATTAGTTTGTCTATGCCTATGTGCATAGAGTGTGAGCTGTAATTGCTATAAGTTTTAATAGTTTTAACAGAATACTCTTAGAAGGACTGTGCTTTACCAATCAAGCTAGTTTATGCCTGCAAGTCTTGTGTCTTATGGAAATGGATAATATACCTAAGGCACTCTGTTGTAATCCATTATCTACAGAACCTGAAGAAATTTTCAGTTAGAGTATAATTCGACTGTGTAAAATGGTTCCATGCCCTGAAAGCATGTCACACTGAAAGAAATCAGAGAGCTTTGCTGGCACGAACATTTCATGTTAAATCCTAGGTTGTCTGTAAAACAAGTGTAGCATACCCAGTATTACTATGTGTGCATATCTGGACTATTAAGATTATAGAACCAGGAGACACTGCATGAAAGTACAGATGACTGAAAAATACATATGTAACTCAGAATTCAATTCTGAGGAGAGCATAAAGGAAAATAAACCCTACAAAATATAGCCAAGAGACACTGTCATGAGATCAGGTTAAATTTCCCACTTTTTTCTCTTCATTTAAGAATATTGTCACTAGAGGGTTTCCAGTTCTGTCACTTCCATTTCTCATTAAAATAATTGGCACTGAAACCTTTGACTAGAATTTTAATACTCTAATTTGCAAATGACACTTGCAAACTGTACTGTTTTACCATTCTAAATATACTCTTATTAGGTTTGCTGATCTTTCTTATTCATCTGCATTTTTAGGTTTTGAATTAAGAGAGCCATCTGAAAAATTATCAGTTTCCTGCATCTCAGAACCAAATACAAACCTTATTTGTATGCTTTATTTTAAACAGACGCTTGTGACCCTTTATTTTCTTTCACATAAAGTTTACACAAAGGACTAACATTTTTATTATTGATGAGGTGCAGCAATTTAGAGAAAAAAGGGTCATTGATTGTCAACAGTAGACAGAAAATTTCTGTAGTCTTGATTGTTTGATTGCTCTTTGTGTGTGCTAGGGCAGCTGTGTCAATTTCATATAATCTTTTTTTTATATCCTACAGATTTCCAACCTAAAAAATGAAGGAAAGCAATTGTGCACTCTTGATTTCTATTATAGAATATACAACATCAGTATAAATTAATGCAATTTTTTTATTAATTTAGCACTTTAACCTGAGTGGTTAGTTAATAGGGTTTCCACTAAGGGAAACAGAAATAAATTCTATGATTCAGATGTGTATGCTTTAAATAAAATGTTGATATGTCTGTTTCCTCTAAACTTGGATGAGCAAAAAAATAGGAAATTCTTTCTTTTTTCACAATTTCAAAGTTTTCTATTTCAAAAAAGTATCCGACCACTACCTCTCAATTTATCTTCTATTAAATTTTTTCAGTGCAATGTAGAAAGGAGGGGTGGATGGGTGTTGGGGGAGAGCATTGAAAGCTTTAGAAACCTGGAAAAGATAAATTGTGGTTATGAGTGGCAAAACAGGTCAGGAACATTAGTAATATACAGATTTTTGAGACACACAAACGGAAGTTTTTCCCCTGTCCCATTCAATAAGGGTACATACATGACTGTAACAATTTCTAGACATTCTATGGTACATCTTGTTGCTCTTGTTTTTCAAGAAATTCTATGATGAACTTGAAGGAAGTTTTTTACTATAATTTTCTCAAAAGAATGCTGTACCACAAGAAACATCTACTTCAATTATGTTTTGAGGTAGGGAGGAAGGGGGCTAAGGTTAATAAAGGTTCTAATTAGATTTATTTACTTGCATTTGTTGCTTCTTCCTAGTGATGATTTTTATGATATTTACTTACTTTGCAGTTTTATTCACATGTCTTGAGGCTCAGTAAATAATGTCAGCATTTGCAAGTAGTGTGCAAAAAACCTGCTGGGGGCCAATTGACTCACCTTTGCTCAAGCTGCTCTATGCTTCACGTCTTGAGTGATGGCTTCTGTTAAGGGATATCATAAGTGTCTGCTATCTCCAGCAGTTCTGAGTCCAGAAATTCTTTCTCTTTGGCTGCTGGAACCCATTCAGGATACCTATAGTCTCCATCCCAGGCTGTTGGAAATGGGTACTGCTTTCCTGTGTACAAGTTCAACCAGTAACAAAGCTGAGCACAGATCCTAGAGACACAGTCAGAGACACACACACAGACACATAGGATATTGGCATCACCAGCTACATAGGCAACCACAGACAGGGTATTGCCTTCAATAACACCTACATAAAGACATAAAACATTATCACAGGGAGAAAAGTCTCTGTGTCCTCTTCAGCTGGTAGAGATTGAAGTTCACAATTGACAGCACACACTTGACACTTTCTAGATTCATGTACACATGCATAATCAAAAATCCCTTGAGTACCAGCATAAACCCTCTGTCAGTGCAACACTCCTTCCCTCTTACTTGCCCCATTTACTGTCTGGTCCAGCTTGGCGCTCACTAGCAAACATGACTGCACTCATGCATTTGCCTCACAGGCACCCTGAAGCCATACGTTCCCCAAATACCTGCCTGAGTCTGTCCCCACCTGATACCAGGTGTAGGATCTCCTGTGTCCTGACTGATTTTCTTGAGGTTTGCTACCAAATATATGTGCACACCCCACACACCCCCAGTTTGAGGAAGGTACAGACACTTGTGCCCCACAACAGCTGACACCAGGCACACAGACTGTGGCTCAGGTCCCACTCCAACCAGCTGGATTGCCTGAGTACTGGCCTTCACTTACCTCACTCACACTGGTCTCCCCAATAGCTGGTATTTGGGACATAAACCTTTCCTATCTCAGTGTCTGGCAGCCAAGACCCCACACTCACTCCCGTAGCTGATGCTGAGACTACACTTGGTCCAGCAGCTGATACCAGAGGCCAGAGACTCCCAGATCCCTGGCCTGACTTCAACTGCTGGCCTCAAATCTACTCACATTGCTCCTCCCAGTAGCTAGCACTTAGTCCCTGCAGCACTCCTCCACACCCAAATGGGGTAGACTGAGATTACATGGCCAGATAGTTAAAGATGAGAAGGCAGGAGAGATTGAGATCGGGCACAGGGTTCAGTCCAACAGTGTGCTGACTAGCTCCATTCTACACATGACCAGCTCCTTTTATGCCCCTTTCCGTCTATGTCTCTATTGCTACTCCCCAATCCCCTTCCAATGCACATTACCCCATCAATTTACATAACTCCAAGATACCCTGTACCACCCCATACCTGTGACTCCTAGGTCTACATCCCCATCACTTGCTAATTCCAGGTTGGCCCTTTTTCAAGTGACACCTGCAGTTTCTTGACAGCCCACCAGTTACTGTCATCGACTTAATTGGATTCTTATCATCATCTCCACTGCTGTTTTTCTGTCACTTCTGTGTTTCTGCAATTTTTTTTTTTATTGCTTTCTTCATTTTCATAGCATCCCATTTCAATAAGGTCCTCATCAGGTAATCTTACTGAAATGAACATTATTACATTTCACATGCACATACAGAATACACTGTTTCCACTATTACTGTGTTGCCTTAAGGTTTTTTGATTTTTTTGATTTTTTAAATTTTTATAACTTTTGAAATAGTTATATAGCAAATGTAGATTTTAGAAGCAGCTGCATTCGTGCTCTCACCCTTTAGCACAGTAGCTATACAGATCCCCAACCCTCTTATCCCATTCCATGTTCCCCATATCAATTCCCCCTTAAATTCCATTTAGCATATTTAGTCTTCTTTCAAAGTAGGCCTTCTACTGTTGCCTGAACTGCAAGATATAACCAAGGATGTGTGCTCTGTGTGCTCCGAAGAAGAGGAAGATGATGAAGGAGTGGTCCCAAAATGATCCCAGGCCCAATTCCTGAGGGGTGGATCGGATCAGGGGGTGGAATGGGGCAAAGGCTGGAGGATGGACAACTCAGGGATTGGATGGACATTATTATAAAAATTATAACACTGGATCGGGGAGCAGTGGGCGTAACTTGTAACCTCAGTGCCTGGGAGGCATCATTAAAACCTTCCCTCACCTTACCTCCAAAATTAAGTTGCTCTGGAGCTTTTTCTCCCTGAGTTTTCTTTTAGGCAACAACTGTATGAAATTATGTTTAACTGTTTCCAAATTAAAACACAAATTAAAGATACGTATTCTCTATGAAATCCAAGACTCATGAGATCCAAGACTCAGTTCTTAGCAACAAATGAATCGGTGGGTGGAGATTAACCTGAAAGATAGTTCTCCATTTTATGCATCATCTGCTGTCTGAGTAAGTGTAGACTGTCTTTTTTGTTTGTACTGAATTGGTATTGTACTTTTTTTGTTTCTGGGGAGATGCAAGCACTCAGTCAGCAGTTCAAAAAGCAAAAGTGTGCTATCATCTAAAAGCTGAAGGCAAAGCTACATTTGAGGGTTTATTGAAGTTAATTTACTTACACAGATAGAAAAAACTATTTTGGCACCAAAACATAGGTTAATAATTTCTTGGAATACATGTTGATTTTAAGGATGTAAAGTTTATCTAAAAATGTAAAATAGTGTTCTTTTTAGATAAACAGGCCTACACAACTTAAAAATTAAGTTTAATTGCTTCTAACCTTTTGATATTACTATTTCATAATATTTTTAAGTTATCTAGTCCTTTTACAGGGGCGTGTACTGATAGGACAAAGGGTAATGGTTTCAAGCTGAAATAAGGTAGATTTAGATGAGATATTAGGAAAAAAATTTCACTGTGAGGATGGGGAGGCACTGGAACAGGTAGTCCAGAGAAGGTGTGGATGCCCCATTCCTGGAAATGTTCAAGGTCAGGTTGGATGGGGCTTTAAGCAATCTGCTTTAGTGGAAGGTATCCCTGCCCATAGCAGGGAGTTGGAACTAGATGATCTTTAAGGTTCCTTCAAATGCAAATCATTCTATGATTCCCCGACCTTGGAGAAGTAAAAAATAAAGCACATCATTGCACTCCTTTTGATCCCTGTAGAAATTTTCAGGTCCACAGATTATTACAGCCAAAATACAGAAGACAAACATAATAAAACTATCAAGTACTGCATGCTACTACAGGCAGTCACTGCTGATTTTATCTTGTTTATTTTGTCATAGAATGTGTTTATCCTTAAATGTGGAAAATACTTAGAGTTATAGAGGAGAGAACCAAAATTACTCTAACAGTAACTACTGGGACCCAATGGATTACATTCATAATGACACTAGATATAAGTAAAAGTAAAATTATTAAAGTGTTGCAATTCTATTTCAAAAGATGCACCAAAATTGAACAGAGAAAAAGATCAGTAAGAAACTTTCTGTGAAGGATAAAAGTCAAACCTGATGTAAACAGTAAATTCCCACTTTGTGTAAATTAGGCAGATCAGAATTTGTCCTGAAAGCAAACATTTTACATGAATACAGTCGCCCCTTCTCTAAGTATCTAAAGTAAGACTCTGAAGTATTAATACTGTTTCCTTTCATATAACTTCTGCATAGATAATCACATGGATGACTAGTTTGATCACAAAGAACAGTGATTTCAGCTGGTTTGAATTTGTAGAAAAGTTACTCTAAATGAACAAAGTACATTCAACTGAAAAAAAGAGTATAATTTTAAAGAAATATTTTTAATATTAAGAAGAAAACAGTTTTCAGAATCCACAGGAGTAGCACAACATGGGTTATTAGTGATAAACTGCTGTGAAAATATTAAGTATTTATATGCATTTCTATCAGTGACTTAAAATTAATCTCTGTATGAAACACAAAATATAGTTTTTCTTAATCAATGTTATATTATAGACAGATTAGTGCACTATACAACCTGCATTTATAATCATCCTTTAACAGTAGTGCTCAAATGTTTGAATAGTTATGGTAACCCCTACATCTGCTTTACTTAAATATGTTGGGAGAGGAACACAAATATATTTAAATCTTTAAGTACACCTTTCTTTTTCTTAGAGAGTTTACAACATCCACAGGAAGTGCTCTCTATCAATGTACTAATGAAATGCCACAAGGAGGTGGAACAAAGCTTGGCCAGACCCAGCAATGTACATTTGCAGCCCAGAAAGCCAACAGTATCCTGGTCTGTGTTAAAAGAAATGTGACAGCAGATTGAGGGAGGTGATTCTCCCCCTCCACTCTGTTCTCATGAGAGCCCACTTGGATTACTGCATTAACCCCTGAGACATCCACCACAAGAAGAATATGGACCTGCTGGAGTGAGTCCAGAGGAGGACTACAAAGATGATCAGAGGGATGGAGCACTTCTATGAATACAGGCTGAAAAGAGTCCATATTCTTCAGCCTAGAGAAGAGAAGGTTCTGGGAGACACCTAATAGAAGCCTTCCAGTGCCTAAAGGGGATCTACGAGAAAGCTGGAAAGGGACTTTTTACAAGGGCATATGGTAATAGAACAAGGGGAAATGGCTTCAAACTGAGAGTAGGTTTGGATTAGATATTAGGAAGAAATTTTTACTCTGAGTATGGTGAGATACTGCACCAGGTTGCACAGGGAAGCTGTAGGTTTCCCATCCCTACAAGTGTTTAAGGTCAGGTTGAATGGGGTTTTGAGCAGTGGAAGGTGTTCCTGCCCATTGTGTGGGATTGGAACTAGGTAACCTTTAAGGTTCCTTCCAACCCAGTGTTCTATGATTCTACTATCCTATGACTTAAGACTTTTATTTTTCAGTTTAATCTCATGGGAAAGAGTTATGGCAGCTCAGAAGGCTATGTGGCACTGACTTGGAGCAGTCATACTATTTTTTCAATCTCTTTGTGGCTGTGTCAGTTCAAGTTGCTAAGGTCAAGCTTTCCTACTGAGTGCTTTGATATTACAGCCTTAATTTTTAAAACAACCTCCTCTATTTATTTTGTATACAACATCAAAAAATTGCCTACACAAAGTGTCAGGAAAAAACAAAGTACATGCATCCTTCAGTTCCTTTTCAGATACCAATATCCACCTGAGTACAGTACTTTTAGATGAACTGTAGCTTATACATCAGTTGTGGAATGTAGACTGTAGGAGGAAAGCCTGAGAAATAGTAGGATTTATAAGAAAGAAAAAGATATACCTTCAGACTCTTGTTATTTTTTACAAGAAGAAAATAACCAAGACTTTCAATTACTGTTTTCAGTTCAATGTAACTAAAGTAATTTAAAAGTAATGGTTTTGCTTATAAAGTACATTATATTTAGGTCTCCATTGTCTTGGAAAACTCGTCACTGGAGGTTTGTCCACAAATGTTTAAAAAAAGATTAATTATGTTGTTGCATAAATAATGTTGATTTTATGTTCATAGTTGAAAGATCTTTTGGTAAATTGAGGAACAAGAATATTTTTTATGTTCTTTTTTCAAGATTCATTCTATTTGAGGATTTTTATTTTACTCAATATAAATGTTTCTTTTTAGTTGTCTTCACTTTCAGTTTCAAGTTTATCACCATAATGTTGCAAAAAACCAAGTGCAAGTCTTGCAAGGGGATTTTGAAAATACAGCAAAAGACTTAATCAGAAGACACACATTGATCATAAAAAGAATTAAATAACAAATCAAATATTAATTTGTTGAGAGAATCTTAGATGATGCAGGACATATACTGCTTCAGGCCTGCTTGCACAATCCGGCCTGCGTGCCGGACGGCAGGGACCTGTGTTCTCCAGCAGCAGATGTGTGTCCTTGAGCAGCAGATATCAGAAAGCTGCACAGAGGAAAACAAGGAAGGAGGTTGTTATCCAGGGTGTGAGAAACCAGAAGATGGGGGGGCCTGGAAATGTACCTTGGCTAGTAGAGCCAAAAAAGTTATAGATATACTGTGTGAAAGTGAATGTAACCAATAGAAAGTTAGAATAGAGCGTGTGAACCCTGTAGGACCCTTGATAATGTGTGTATTTTTGGAATAAAGTTAGAGCGTTGACTGTACCTCCATAAGGATGTGTCTTTGACTCTCGAGTTCCTTTTACATCTTCTTGTTTTATTAATTTAGTATATATTAATCAAGATGAATAATTAATCAGATAAACTCAGTTTGTCTGGATAAGGCTGTCAAGAAACAGATTTTGAAACTTGTTTCAAAATAGGATGATGATTTTTTTTCTTTTTTTTTTTGTACTGAAAAGATTTATTATGCTTAGACTGGCTGAGAGGTAAAGAAAACTGTTCATTGCCTTCAAATCTATGAGTCTGCAACAGTAGGTATCATAAGAAATAAAGAATATAAAGATTTTTCTCACATAGTTACCTTTACCTGATTTTATCAGATTAGAGGGAAATCAAGCATAAATTTAATTCTGGATACTCACAACTGAGAACTTTCAACCATCAGGGGACCACTGCTTTTGAACAAGTACCGACGTTCTTTACTGAAGCTGTCTTAATTGCTCTACAGATATGTGTATTACAAATGACAGATTTATTAGAAATTGTGAAAACCAGTATTTTATCATTCTCTAATAACTCTTTTTCGAAAATTAAAGATAATTTTATTATATGATATACCCCCCAATTTGAAAAAAAATTTCATACTGGAAAGAAATTTCAAACATCTCTTTCTTTTCTCTTTGTAAGGATAAATAAATGCCTACAGTTTTCTCTCTCTGAACCTCTGAAGATTTCTTTTAATGTTTCCTCTTGGGACACACTTAAGCAGAACTATTTTGATTAAATAGCTCCCAAGATAATTGCAATTATAATGCATCAGACTTGGGAATAGTTTAATCTGAAGTGTACATTGATATTATACAGGGTACATAAAATATCTGTATTTTATAATGTGTGTTTCTGTGAAGTCTCTATATGAGATGAGTGTAACATTGATTTTCCCTGACATCACTGAATTATAAATAATAAACTGAAAGCTAAGTTGTTTATTTGTTATGGAACAGCTGTATGAATATTTCAGTAATCTGTGCTCTAGTAGGCTCTAGAACAGACAACATATTTGAAATTGTAATACATTTTACTCTGCATGAGTACCTTTAGAGTAGATTATCAGTAAAAGTAGAGACGAACCAAATTCCAAATGCTGTAGTAAAAGTGTTATCATATTCATGCTTAATTTATACTGTAAAATCAGAAGAAGCAACTTTAGAAAAATTGAAGTACTAAGTGGTGATAGTGAGGAGGCTACTACGACTAAACAGCAACTTAAAACAAGGAGAAGCCATACACCTTCTGTATTGCTTAACTTCTTGAAAAATTTGTCCTAGGAGGAAAAAATCACCAACAAACTAGCTAAAAAAAAACACCAGTACTATAATATTCTGCCAAAGACAAGAATGAAAAAGACGAAGTGATACTTTTTCTGAATTAAATTATGATTTTTGTGAGTTTATTTATTTATCTGTTTATTCTTAATCTGCTTTACTGTCTTTGAAAATTTCAGCGTCTTTACCATACTTTTCTTGTGACTATTTTCATGGCTGCTTAAGCTAAACTGGTGGCACATTTGTGCCAGATATAGATTATTCTTTCAAAGTAGGTATCACAAAATTATATTTCTCTTTTGCCTGTTCAGTTGGTTTTAATACAAGAATAAAGAAGCAGGAAGCTGTACATCAATCACTAGGGACTGTGAAGTTAAAAGGAGGAAAAAAAATATTTGTAAAGAAGTTTCTAAGAACCAGAAAGCAATATATAAAATTCTTAGGCACTAACAAAACATCTTAAATAAATCTTTTTTTAATTTTAGCTAGCTGTCCATAAACCCTTGACTGAACTTACAATTAAGACTAATGCAACAGAAGAAAGAGAATTTTAAGCACACCCAGTAGAAGAATCATTTAGACAGTAAGATAGCAGTGAAGAAAAGGTAGCATAAAATATATTTTTGTATTTAGACCCAGCAAATAAATAAGTGATTAACTTTGTCTATTAGTAGTCTTTATGGGAAGTTTTATGTTCTTCATTGCCCAAGTTAGAGTTGAATAATCTCTGTAAACTATATGAACACTTGACTTCACTCATTGACAGAGGAGGAGGTATTGCTTTCCTTTAATGTTGTGCCAATATTTTCTGGTGAAAACTGTGTACAAAAAAAAGGTTCACCCAGAAAAAATAAAGATTTGACTTTGTTCCAGGTTTCACATTTCAGGCTTTGGTTTAGTCTTGGAATATTCTAGAGGGAAAAATTTAAAAATCTGGGGAACAACAAAAGGAGTACTTCTCTGATTTGAGAAGATACTTGCCTAATAATTTTGAGAAATACAACTAAAGAAAATAAATTGAAAACTTACATCTATCATCAAATCATTGAGACTGGAAAATGAATACCACAATGCCCACTAAACCATATCAAGAAGTCCCACGTCAACTCATTTATTGAACACTTCCAAGAATGGTGACTCCATCGCTTCCCTGGGAACCCTCTTCCAGTCCTTAAACACTCTTTCGGTGAACACATTTTTCCTCATATTCAACCTGAACCTCACATGGTGCAATTTAAGGCCATTTGCCCTTGCCCTATGGTTAGTTGTCTGGGAGAAGAGGTTGATCCCTGTCTCATCACAACCTCCTTTCAGATAGTTGTAGATAGCAATAAGGTGTCCCCCGAGCCTTCTTTTCTTAAGGCTAAACAACACCATTTCTGCTGAGGAACAGCAGTTCCTCACAGACTTATGTTCCAGACTCTTCACCAGCTTTGTTGCCCTTCTTTGGACTTGCTCCAGTACCTCAATGTCTTTCTTGTACTGAAGAACCCAAAACTGAACACAGTACTTGAGATGCAGCCTCACCAGTGTTGAGTACAAGGAGGGTGATCACCATCCTGGTCCTTCTGGCTGCACCATTTCTAATACAATTCAGGATGACATTGGCATTCTTGGCCACCTCGACACACTTCTGGCTCATGTTCAGCTGTCTGTCATCCAGGACCCTCATGTCCTTCTCCGACAGGCAGCTTTCCAGCCACTCTTCCCCAAGCCTATAGTGATGTATTGGGTTGTTGTCACCCAAGTGCATGACCCAGAACTTTCCCTTTTGGGTGTATGTATGCTTTTCCTACATTTGATTAAGTCCTCAAAAATCACATAGTCTCATAGCATTATCTTTGGCTGTCTTCATATTTATGACAAATTTGAAGTTGACTCTGTGGTCACCAAAATGTCTGTCATGACTCTGTCTCCAGTCAAATATTTATTACAGAAAAGTGTGAACACAGTAACTGTTACAGTTGTTTATTGTTACCCTGCTTTCCAGCTCATACTCAATCTAATTAGAGCTGGATTTCGTTTAGGAAGTGCTTTTAGCTAGGCTTTACCTTGTGACAGATGATGTGAGTTGATTCAGAACTTTCTGAAATGTAAATATGAGGACGGAAATGTCATGGGGACTATCACATAGAGAGAAATCATGTTTATTTAATGCATGGTGAAAATATCCTTAAATTTTTAAGACAGTTCTCTTTGTTTTGGATTGAGATAAGTAATGAAAGGGTGCAAGTTATACAAAGCAGAATATGGTAAAATGGTTACAGTGAACAGCACATTTCAAAGGAGAATATGTCTACTACTAGAGGCATTAGTTTTATCTAGTGAAAAAAATATGGCAAAAAAACCCCACTGAAGATTTATTTCAGGAAAAAAAACAAACAAAAAAACCAAATTAAATAACTGTGAAGACATCAAAATTAAGATATTGATCTGACTCCGGAAATAACTAGGAAAAAGGCAAAGACTTGTGGAATATAGGTCAAACAGTATGATTTAATCCTTCTCACTGGTCTTGAACTTTGATGAACTGAAATCATTGCTTGGCCAGTGTTGTAACTATCTGCACATATTTCTTTCATATTAGTTGAACTCTTCAAATGGTGGAATACTTTTTGGTTGAGAGCCTGAGGCTTTTTTTTCCCCCTGGAACTTCATGGAAGTTTTTCAATACACATGGAGAATTACTCTTTGCTTAGCAAATCCCATTTTGAAAGACCAAAGAAGATAAAGTATGTTTGAATATAGCTGAGTGTTCTTATTTACATAGTATCCTTCAAAATACACAGTTGCAGAGAAAGGGACGGAATTCTTCTTTACACCTGCAAGATTCACTAGCTTATGCAATTAATATATTCATAGTTTGTAATGTTGATGTTATTCAAGTTTAATGTACCAGAACTCTTCTGATAATATGAAGGAAATTCAACGAAGGTTTTTATTCTGTTACAAAGCAAATGTTTCCTAAGGGGTGGGGTGGGGGATGTGGAGGGAAAATGAGGGATTAAGAATCCTGATTTCTCTCTCATGTCAGGCCATACCACGTCTAACCCTTTCTGTCTAACCCTTCACCATTTTCTTTCTGACCTCTGCACTATTAAGTCTTTTTTACTTGAGCAAACAAGAATACTGAAAAAAAATCACTTATGGTAGGTTGAGATTAATGAGCTGAGCCATAAGAAGTAGTGTTTGAGTCACTTGAGAAATATTTGGTATTATAAAACAGAGGTATATCAAAGGTCAAAGACTCTTTTGGATGAAAATCATATGTAACTAAAATAGTTATGATCTTACAGTAGCTCTTTTTAATTTTTAATCTTTTTTTCCTGCTTGCATATTCTGACTATAGTACCTTTGGGAGTACAGTAAGGAGGAAGCAGTTTACTTTGTTCCCTTTTCTTTAGCTGTCTGACAGCTCCTTCAACACATCCCTCACCGCAACAGCTGTTCACCAGTATTTTTAATTTCATTTGTGTCTTTCATGGTTTTGGAAAGGGGAAACAAAAAAGTTTTTAACCTGATTTCTTTTTAATCCTTTCTCTTAATGTTTCACACACACATGACAATTCCTCTGTTGCTAAAGAGATAACAGTATCTATATATGCTGGCCACAAAGTTAGGAACTGAATGACTGCTGTTCCCTTTTTTCACTTAGACTGAATAATTGAATGACTTCAAGTAATTTTCCTGTCTTTTCTGTGTCTCTGACTTATCTAAAATGTATATTTTTAAGCCGGGGTAAACCTCAGGAATATGTGTATGAATCTATGAATGTATCTTATATAAATGCATGAATACAGATATCTCTATCTATCTATCTATCTATCTATCTATCTATATACACACAGAGATACATATGCACAGATACATACACAAATATAAAAATATATTCATTACTAAATCAAAGGAACTATTATTATTATATTCAATATTATTACTCATTCTCTTCTCCTTTACAGACTCTCAGCGGATCTACCTGGCCATGTTTGACTATTGTAAAACAATATTCTATTCCTCAGTAGTATTGATATTATATTGCAGTTAATTACTTCCCAAATAATTTCCCAATCTAAATTACAGTGCATTGTTAAACAATATAGAAAGAAAACAAACAATTGCATTTAATTTAAGTCTACACTATGATAAGTAATATATTTGTATGCTGTCAATTTAACAAGGTGAGGAGCTGAGTTAAAACTGTCTATGAGTTCAATAATGTAAGAGATTTTTCTTTTGTCTAAGTGTTAGGCTGGAAGGGTTTCTTTTCAGCAGCAGTAAAAACAACAACAATAAAACCTAGAGAACCTAAATTACACTAACCTTTTCTAAAGCTGTTCCTTTTTAATGCAAGGAAGAATCAACATGACTTTTTAGGTTTTCTTCTGAGAATACAAATTAGATATCTTGGATAATTTTTTAGTGTAGTCTAATGTTTCTTGAAGAATATTTTGCATTTGCAACCAGTTTCTGCAGAAAAGGATGATCTGCTTCATTTTAACTACATTTTCTTAAAGAAAATAAATTCTTTGCTAACTTCTATTCTAGTAAGGGATGTTTGTAGTGAAGCATCTATATTAAGTCTTAATGGTGCATCATCAGGAAAAAAGGGTTAAATGCGTGTGATTTGCCAAGTCGAATTTACTTGTAACTCTGTCTTTAAAAGGGTAGGTGCTAAGTTCTCACAGGGTAAACACAGCATCATTAGATACTATAAATTAACAGTGAGGAACTAAAAGTCAATTATGGCATTTTCAGGCATATGACTGTAAAAACGTTATTATAAATGTATGTCAGAGAGAACAAGATTCACAGAACTGTGCTCATGTCCTTGCAACCCAAAAATTAAAAATTTAAGATTATACTAAACTTCTTCTTTGTACTAGGGAAACAGTCATCCTTGATTATCAAAGACCATAATCAATTTACACAATAAGGCTACAAACTATGTAGCTGAGATTCATGATGTCCCTCCTAGCTACTCCACCAGTAATGTCATACCATCTCTCATGGTGTACTGGGTAATACTAGACCTGAATAGTCCAAGACACTTTCTCAATGTTAAGGTTTTCTTCAGTAGTAACAAGAATAAAAAGCTGCTCATGCATAGAGAACAGATTTACTAGTACTTATACTTTCTTCTTTTTTACTGACACTTTTTTTCCCAACGCTTTTTTCCCTCTAAACAAATTGCAGGTTTCATAGTTTTGTCCCTTTGTATCCGATGAGAAAAATATCCCATAATCTTAGTTTGAGTTTGTTTTCATTCAAGTAGCTAATTACTGACACATGTGGGGAAACATCTGTCTCCTTTGCATTCACCTCACTGTCTAAATTACTTATTTTGTATCATTGCTTTGTACTTAATTTCTCTCTAATAATTTTTAACTTAGTTATTTTTAATCTTCTATCTTCTATCACGTATAGAGGGTAAGAGGTAGGGTTAAACACATGGCCTCATTATTAGCTCAACTACAGACATCTTTTTTGATTTTCAGTGAGTCTCTTGAGGTAGGGTTTATCTCTGTTAACTTTAGACTACTAATTTCAATCAACAGAGACAGTGAACGAAAGATCCAGGGGGCAACTTTCCCTATACTAATTAATTACATATGATATGAAATACGATTTTTTTATGAAGGTCTTTATGTCTCTCAGTTGATGGTGAGAGAAACACTGATAGCTGACTCAACTTTTACATGACTGAAGTAGAGATAGATGTGTCCCATGCTTCAGTTTAACCTGTTTGTTTATTTATTTATTCATTTTGGAACATGAGCATTTATCAAGAGAAAGAATATTTTTCCAGTTTGGAATAAAAATATCAGAGGGATATTTTGAAGAGATTCATGAATTATGTCTCAGCTCTTCATTGGTAAAATGGTGGTATTTTTTCCCAAATAGTACAATAGATTTTTTAATGAAAATTTATAATTATTAGGCAATGAGAATTTCAGTAAGATAATATGTAAAAGCACCTTGATATATATGATCAAATTTATTCTAAGATTTTTTATTTGAGTTTATTTTTAAGCACTTTTTAATAACTATTCTATCTTACTACCTCTCACTTCATAATTGCAGTAAGATTTCAACATCAAGTAAAGTTTACGTAAAAAAATGTTTTCTTTAAATCACAAAAATGTATAATGTTAGGAGTTCTTATTCCTGTATCTTTCTTCAGAACATAATCTAAATTTTTTATTAGTTAAATTCACTGCTGTGATGTCATATTTGAATATTTTTATTAGCTTTTTTCTCTTAGTTTACTTTTGTTATGAAAAATCTCTGTGATGCTAGTGTAAATAAGTGATTCAAATATGTCTGGGAAGAATATATATGGGAATCATAATGATGACCCAGTTTTATGCTTGAATCATGTAGTAAAATATTTCTCATTGTTACATCAGTTATTTTATAGGAATGACCAAATTGACGTTGTGGTTCATATCCAAGGTAAAGTAGCAAGCTGAACATTTCAGTTGCTTTAAAAAAGGCAAAATAATAGTACTTCTATAAGTTCAGAACTGAAAGGCAGTGGTGTATTCTTCTCTTCAACTGACTTATCTGGGCTGTATCTCCAATCTATAAAGTATCCAAAATTTACTGTAGCATGTGAATATGTTCTGATGAATATACATTCAGATGATATACTGGATGATTTGTCAGACACCTCTTTTTAGCTTTGCCAAGCATAATGTATCTTTACTGTATAACTAAGTGATATTGTGTAACATTATTTTATGGAAGAAAATTTTATATTTCATCTAGGTCTTTTGGTTGATTTGGGGGTTATTTTGTGTTTTGTTCATTGTTTTTAATTTTGCATTCAGAACTCAATATAATCTGGACTTTTTTTTTTTTTTTAATAGAAACCCTCCCTACACCCTTAAGTTAAAAAAAGGAGGATTCAACAAAATAAAAAGCATTAGTCTCATGTTCTGAGTCTGATAGAAGGTTTAAAACCTGAAAATAAAGTCCCAATTCATAGCACAATAAAAAAGCAAAACCACCGTACACGCATATTGCTACATTTAGGTGAAAGAATTTTAAATGAGGACTTATGCAGTTCCATTTAGCCTTTTTTTTGTGTTCATCATAATTCATCCTGCTTCAAGAAACATGCATTAAAGAAAGGACAACAAAAAAACAACCATGAAACACATTATAAGGTTATAATATAAAATTATATTAGATATTAGGAAATATTAAGGATTTTAATTGTATTCAGTTCAAAGACAAAAACACAAACAAAATTTTATTTCCATTGTTAATATGAGAATATTCTGTCCTTTGAAAATAAAACAGTAAATAAGATTTTTACGATGGAACAATGTTTACCATTGTGCACCTGGTATTTCATTATTTGATAAAATAATTGTCTTGTTATTCCTTCAGTTTTGAAGGGAAGTTCCTAATTTTTTAATATATTTCTGTTCAGCAAATTCAGTAATTGAGTTTAAATGCAAGCTCATCACTTTTGCAGACATACCTATAGAAAGGTGTTATTAGAACTATGTTTTAAATTGCAACCTCACTATTTATCCCATGTGTGAATGCTCAGCAAGTGGAGAGACTGTTGGTCAATTCAGAGCTGCCGACTGGAGTGATACCAGGGCTGATAAGGGTCTGTGTGTCCATGGTACCAACAACTGGATAGAGAGAGTAGCTCCCAGAGCCTTTGTGCCTGGGTGTCAGCAGATGGGGAGAGAAGGTGAAGTTTTCCCAAATCTGGGTGGTGTGGGAGGTGGGGGTTCATCTAATTTCCAAGCAAAATTCAATCTGTGCCAGATGGCATAGGAGAACTCCAGTCCAGGTAGAGGTATCAGACAGGGAGGAGGGGTCATGGTGGTATCTAGAAGGATTACCCAAGTGTGGGGTGCCTTTGAAATGTGTGTGAGTATGTGTTTCCTAGTGAACGTCAAGCTAGACCAGCCAGTGAAGAGGACACCTATGGAGTGAGTAAGAGGTCTCAGGATCCAGGCAAAGGTATTGGACAGAGGAACTGTGCTGGTATTTGAGGGAACGATGAACATGTGAACATGCTTGTGAACCTAGAGAATGACTATGAGTGTGTGTGTGTGTATGTGTGTGTATTTTCCCTAGTGAATTTTAGTTCTCACCAGCTGGAGAGGAGAAAAGGTACTTGGCCATTTGTGTTTACGTTTTAAGGACTTGGTTGTCCATACTTGTGTTATCTGTGAGTCCTGGTGGTGCCATATTTGGGGACTGTTAAAGACAGTGCCCTGTCCGACGTTGTCACTGCAGCCAGCAATGTCAGTGTCCCCTGTGTGTGCAGGAGAGTGTCTCAGGAATACACACTCAGACTCACTGCCTCCAAATGGGAGAGCAGCAGCTGCATACATCAGCTTGGGAAAAAGACTCCCAGGCATCCAGGGCACCAGGCTGAGCTCCAGCAGCCAGGACAGAGAGACACCTGGGCCCCAGAACCTGCCAGAGTCAGAGGCCTTGTAACATCTCTTAGCAGAAATATTGCCTCAGTCTCACATCTATTACAAATGCCTAAAACATTCCTATGTAGCAGAGACACTATGGTTTGATTTCACAATCAATATTCTAAGGAAATATCCACCTGTTCTCTTATTTGCTGAAATTAAAAGCTATTCATAAAAATCATTTATGTAAAACTTTTTTAATTAAGTCATTTGCATTCCCTTATGGCACTGTTGCCACACTTGATAGAATACAGAAGCTGAATAAGCATAATCTTTTTTAATAATTTCAATATGTTCTGCTAAGTATTACTGATGATTAAATTATACTGTCTGACACGTTTTGTGAAGGCATATTGTAAAAGTGAGTGTTGCACTGGAAGAAGTTATTGAAAGATGTATGTCATTATTCATTCGGCATGCATGAAGGAAATGTTTCTAGGTATCACATTAATCCAGGTCAAGGAAGGACAACGAAGGTCAAGGAGGCAGACCCTTGAAAGCTTATGATATGAAGTATTACAGTGAGGTCAATAGGATTTCCAAAGTGAGCAGTGATAGTAGAGTGTTTCCTGAACAAGAGGCAATCATTATAAGATCTTTGTGGAAAGAAGGCTAAATTGTTCTTCACAGGCATAAATCATTGTAATATTCTTGACAATTCTTATTATAATTACCATATTGCACTTACTTGCTGCTTTCTCCATAAAGCAGCAAAAAAGGATATTCTGTGGTGGTTCTGGAATGAAGCACTAATGTCATTCCACAGAGAACAGAAAGTAGAAAATGACTACTCTGAAGAGTTATGAAAAAAAGCACCACAGGGCACACATATTTCCATAATCAAAATAGATGAATATTATCTTCTCCTCTAAGGGACATTTTTTTTCTTTTTTTGCATATTTCAAGCCAAGATTTTGGATCTAATGAGTGTGATTTCAAAAATCTTCAAGTAAAACATACTTTCAATATTTTCCAAGTATTTTAATAGCATGTTATTTTCAAGAAATGTAAACAGAGCTTTAAAACATAAGGACTTTTTTTTTGGTGATCATCTTAGTCCAAGATTCTAGCACAGATAATATGAGTTTATTTTCATTTCCATACAACCCAAAGTCCTGTGTCCCCCATATATATAAAAAAAGACACTAAATTTAAAAACGTGAAGAAAAAGCCATATCATATATTAGGTAGAGTCACTGAATAAATGAATATATGAACCGAATGGATGAAATGAATGAATGAAATGAATAAAAGAATGAAGAATTATTAAGAAAAATGTTAACTTTCTAAGAGTGTAAGAAAGCTCTTTAAAATATCATAGTTTTGATAGATTAATTTATTTACTTTTATCATGAATTTATATCATGGATCTGGATCATAGACAGATAGTCAATCAAATAGGAACAAAATATGTAAAAGATAAGGCACAAAGACAATGTAACTTCCCTGTTTTTTCATAATAAGAAAACCATTTAAGGACATGCAAAATATTAATTATCATTTACACTGTCTTTTCTTTATAACTTTTAGTATTAAAACCATCTGACTTTTAATGGTAGTATTTGGTCTAAGTCTAAAGAAGTAAAGAAGAGTAATTTGCATTTTGAACTGCAGTATTCAGTTGTTGAAATGAGGCACAAGTATTATTCAGAGATGAGAAAGACATTTATTTTCTTACAAAATTTTCCTAAATTGAATCATGGTGAATATTTGTAATAAGGTAAAAATTATTGCTGTTCACAGGGATATGTACTGTGTTGAGATCTATATTTTGGCTCATTTCAAACAACTTTAAAAACTATTCTATAAGAATTGCATATATAGACTTCAGATAATAATTATCTGAATTATTACCCACAAACCACTATAGGGGTACTAAACTTGACTTTTTAAACTCTAAATCGGAAGAAAATACTACCTTTATTTTTTTTTCCTCATACCTGAAGCTTCTATAATGAAATGATGATTAGGCACATTCTAATAGTTCCTTGTGAATTCACAGAAAAATGCTTGTCAATTTTGCCTTAATTTGGTGTTTCACTCATACGAGTTTAATGTAGAAATACATTACTTTAATGTAATAGTCTAAGTGTATTACACCAAACCAAAAGGCTTAAACAGGATATTTCAAAATTATTTAAATAAAGCAAGGACATGAAACAATTAGATTTAAGTCTTCCCATTATTTTAAAAATAAATATATTTATGTGAAATGTTGCTTTATCAAGAAAAGAACACTTATAATTCAAATTCATTAATATTTAATTCTACATTAGTCTCAGTGATTTCTTCTCAGTTTTGTTTAGTGCATATGACGTTGTAGCAGAATTTGCTGCCTACAATATTTGCAGCAAGGAATAATTCAATACAGCACTTACAACAGTGCAAAGCACTTAAAGTACAGCTATGGAACATATATATAGTAGAGACAAGAATTATCATGCAATGGGCTTTGAATTGCCAGAAGTACAGCATGATTTGGTCTTTATTTTTTTTACCCTTCATGAGTGCTTACTGTTCATTCAGTGTACTTAAACAGTTCATTTTTTTTCTTTTCACTACTTGTGAAATGGGTCTTGTATTATGAAAGGATGTTTCAGAAGCAAGGTCTCAAAGATATTTTCTCAGCATATTTCTGTCCCTCTGGTTGCTTCCTCTTTCATCTGTTGTGTTCTGTGTGACAGAACCATCAAAAATTGAAAGGCTCTGGTGGATATTCTCTGTGTTACATTCTTTCATGACATAATTCTTCTAAATCCTTCTAAAAATTCTCTAAAAGAATTGGACGGCATGAAGGAGCAAATGCCGACCTTTTAATGTATCTTTATATAATCACTCCTTTCCTATATTTTTGTATGCTTCCATAAATTGCTCTTCATATGTGACTAAATAATTAAAAAAATATTATAACCTTTTTTGAGGGGAAAGACTTTTCAATACTCAAAGTTGTTCAATGGAGTCTAAAGATTTATTAAAAGGACGACCATATTGCTACGAAGTACCAAAATCTGAATATTAGATACCTTTACCAAGCAATGTTAAATCATTAGTTTAATGTCAAATAGGATTATGGAACATTAACTTAGAGCACTGGTTTGTTTAAATGTTTAACAAATAAATGAGAAATCACAATTTGTTCCTTTTTGAAAAAACTAAACAATTAATGTAAGCAGAATACCTGTGCAAATGGGAACTTTTGTTCATAATTTAAATAAAAATAATAATGAATTTTGATTAAGGTAAATTAAATTTTAGATCAAAGTTGAGGAGAAACATCTTGGGTCATACTAATGAGGTTTGAGGCATAGTTGTGTTTCTCCTTGTTTGTCAGTTCTTTTATCTTTGAAATTCTGTGTATTCATACTTTGAAAACTAGAAATAACTCAAAATATTTTATTCGAGGAGAATGTTGCTGCCTTTTTTTTGGTCTAAAACAAATAAAAAAATTTCCCCCAAACAAAAATATTCTGATTTTTGTGTGAATTCGACTTTATTTGCTTGCCAAATATACTAAAAATGATTTATATAACTCAATGATGAACTACTATCCACTCCGAAGAATTTTTGTTCAGACTTTGTGGCTTCTAATTTAAAAAGTATCATTATCTAAAACCTTTTACTTACTAACTCTAGCAGTGTAATTTGGTCCTCCTTCTACACATAATCATTTGCTTTGCCAAGAAATTATCTTTCTTTTGTGATTAAACTAATGGGTAGACTTTGCTGACCTCAAGTACACATATATCAAGAAAATTTTCAAGTGACAGATGAAATTATCTAGTCAGTTCAAATCAAATTTTAGTTAAAGTTCTTGCTCCATGAAGATCAGTTCAGTTTTGATTACATTTTAATTCATCTCTACTCCTATTATGCAATTTGATCTGCTTTCCTAAATAGAATATAATTTATTCAGGGAAGGAATGATATCTTGTAACAACTATTTCTAGGTGTTCCCTTTTCTTTTACTTGTATTTGTCCCCTTTTAGCACTAATGGGACAAAAGACCAGTTAAGGTAAAGATCAGGCATCAGACCATATGGACAAAAATATCTCATAGAATAAGAGATTCATTTGGGTTGGAAGCCACCTGAGCAATCATCAAGTTCCAGCCCCCTGCCATGGGCAGGGATACCTTCCACTAGACCAGGTTGCTCAAAGCCCCATTTCACCTGGTCTTGAATGCTTCCACACATGGGATATTCACAGCTTCTCTGGGCAAACTGTTCCAGTATCTCTCCAATCTCACAGTAAAGAATTTCTTCCTGATATCTAATCTAAACCCACATTCATTCAGCTTAAAGTCTTTACTCCTTGTCCTGTCCCTACATACCCTTGCAAAAAGTTCCCTCTGGACCTTTCTTGTAAGACCTCCAGTACTGGAAGGCAGCAGTGAGGCCTTTCTGGAGCCTTCTCTTTTCCACACTGAAAGACCCCCAACTCTCAGCCTTTCCTCATAGGAGAGATGTTCCGCTCATATTTACGTGTTTAATTCCTGGTTTACATCCCATTGGAAACCAGTGCTTTAAGTCCACTGGAAAGTAGAAAAAGTTAGGTACTTGGACAACCTCCGTCTTTGTGAACTTTACCTGGTATGGCTGGTGACTTGGAATTCTCTGGTTTTACCCTTGGTCCAGTTGTTTCACAACCAAGTTTCTTCCTGATCTCTGAACAGCCACATCTGGAGGTATGTGTAAGTTTCCCACACATTGTCCCCTGGGATTCATGACTTTCTGTGGAATCAGAAATAATCTGAGTGAAGTGACTAGACTGCAGAAAATGAAATTTACCGTCTGTTAGTAAACTACATTCTAATGTTTAAATTTCTACTCCATGAACATACTCATTTTACCCTATTGAGAGTTATAGTCCATAAAAATTAACTTCTCTGAGGTTTTAAGAACTACTTTCTGACTTAATTTGCTAAAATTATCCCTTAAAATACCCTAATGTCTTCCCTGAAATTAATATTTTTTGTTTTCTTTTTGTCTAATTGTCTAATACTGTAGTAGTGTGAAAGAGGAAAACAGGTGTACTCTTTCATTAAAAACAATTCATACAAATTAAACAGCCTCACAGCGGCTTTTTTTTTCTTGCTTGTAGCTGTTAAATTTAACTCAGTTTCAGTTTAGATAATTTTTAAAGGGGTCTCACCCGGTTCGTAGAATATTTGAGTCACATTTTTTTCACTCATTAAATGAAAGCACCTTATGAAGGCTGAATTTTGAAAGATGCACAGAGAAAAGTTTCTTAGATTTTTTTCTTTTTTTTCTCAGTATCACTTCCATACTATTAACACATTTCTGAAGAGTTTTAGATTTCAAATTTTAGATATAAAAACTGAAGCCATATTAGATAAAACAATATTTCATATTTTATTAGCTTACTTAAAGATAAGAGATTAAAGCAAATTTCAGTTTTTGCAATTACATTAAAAAGACATAATTTTAAAGTATTTTTTTTACTTTTTATAAAAAAAATCCCTTTATTATAATAATCAGTCTATTGAGATATCATTCCTGTCAGAATAGGTGGTATTAGGTTCCCTAAAAAAATGAAAAGATATTATTCTGTGTTGCCATCAGGAGCCACTCTAGTAGCATATGGGTTTCACATGGGTCCTATGTCATGTCTGAGAGAACAGTTAGGACGTCTAAAATCTCAAGGCATCTCAGATGAAACTAGAATCTTGTCTTTAAGCAACAGAATTACTTTGCTCAGTATTTAATTTATTTATTGTGAATCACTTATTATCTATAGAGTTCTCAGAATTCAAATTCTTTTTTGTGAAGTACTTAGAAATCTAAGTAATTTTTATTCATGCAATTCCTTAAAAAAAAAATCTTTTTCCTTTTTAAATTAAAAATTTTATTAGCCCAGGTAGTTGTTTGATTTAGAAAGGATATTCTTGTTCTAATTCATCTAGTCCTAAAATACTCTTCCTATGAAGTCTCTTGACTAAGAGCAGTCTCAAGTATTAACAGGTCTTCGGGCTTTCTCTTCCACTAAAATACTCAGGTGTTATACGTTTTTTTCTTGTGTTCAGAATTTTTCATGAACCAGTCATATCTATAATGAGCCTGTAGAGGAAGTCTATTTAGAATAGAACAGAATAAAATGATTTCAATTCAAAAGGACCTACAGCAATCAAATAATCCTTCTTCCTGACTTCAGGGGTGACCAAAAGTTGTCCAAGTGCCTCTTAAATTATGACAGGCTTGGGGCATTGACCATCTCTCTAGGAAACCTGTTCCAGCACTTGACTACCCTCTTGGTACAGAAATATTTCCTAATGTCCAGTCTGAACCTCCCCTAAAACAGCTTGAAACCATTCCCATATAGGCAACCCCCAGCATGAATACAGGTTGGGGGATGAAGGTATTGAGACAAATCCTGAGGAGTGGAGGTGCTGGTTGGTAAAAAGCCATACATGAACCATCAACATGTCTTCATAGCCCAGGAAGTCAATAGTAACCTGAGCTTCAGCAAAAGAACTGTGGACAGGCAGGTTGAGGGAGGTGATTCTCCCCCTCTGCTGTGCTCTTGTGAGACCAGAGCTGGAGTACTGCATCCAGCTCCGGAGTCCTCGGCACAGGTCCAGAGGAGGTCAAGAAAAATGATCCAAGAGATGGAACACCTCCCCTATAAGTAAAGGCTGAGAGAGTTGGGGCTATTTAGCCTGGAGAAGAGAAGGCTCTGGGGATACGTTACTGGGGAAATTGACTACTTGAAGAGTGCTTCTAAGAAAGATGTAGAGAAACTTTTTCATAGAGCCTGACTGATAGGTCAAGGAAAAAAATGTTATAAACTAAAAGAAGGGAGATTCAGACCAGATATAAGGAAGAAATTTTTTATAATATGTGGTGTAATAATGGAACAGGTTGGCCAGAGAGGTGCTAGATGCCCCATCCCTGGAAACATTCAAGGATGGGTTGGATGGAGTTCTGAGCTGCCTGATCATGTTGAAGATGTCCCTGGTCATTGCAGAGGGGTTGCACTAGATGATCTTTAAAGATTCTTTCCAACTCAAAGTATTCTATGATTCTATGCTTACATGATGCTATCTGGAGAATAGATCAGCACCTCCCTCTCCACTTCCCCTCCTCCAGAAACTGTAGAAAGCACCTGAACCTCCTTTCCCCCAATCTAGAAAACTCATAGTCCTTAACCACTCCCCACAGGACATTTCTTCCAGGTTTTCACCAGCTTTGTTGCCTCCTCTGGATATATTCAAAGATGTGCATCCTTCTTAAGCTGTGGGGCCCATAACTGTATACAATACTCAAGGTGAGGCCACCCCAATTGTAATATCCTATGTGACACTAAATTTCACAAAGAAATCCCAGCAATAACATCAATAACTTAATTTTATTTGAGCGTAGTTTCAAAGAAGGAGATTGGAGTTCCAAAAAACCTCTTGTCTGCTATGAACCCTAAGTTCTTTTTTTATAATTGCTGCTTTCATAGAACAGAATATAATTCTGACATGTATCTGTGTTCCATGGATCTAATCAGGTTTTATTTCTTTGTTTTTTCACTTCAAGAATAGTAAGAAAAATATTAAAATGCTGGAGTACTTTCAATCACTGAATCTACTATTGATCATCTTTATTGATGATCTGGATGAGTGGACTGAGTGTACCTTTAGCAAATTTGCAGATGACACCAAGTTGGGGGAGCGTGTTGATCTGCTGGAAGGCAGGAGAGGTCTTCAGAGAAACCTGGACAAGCTGGAGAGATGGTCTGATTCCAGCAGGATGAGGTTCAACAAGGCCAAGTGCCCTGTACTCAGCACTAGTGAGGGCACATCTGGAGTACTGTGTCCAGTTCTGGGCCCCTCAGTTCAGGAAGGATATTGAGGTGCTGGAGCAGGTTCAGACAAGAGCAACGAGGCTGGTGAAGGTACTTGAGCACAAGTCCCATGAGGAGAGGCTGAGGGAGTTGGGGTTGTTTAGCCTGGAGAAGAGGAGGCTCAGGGGAGACCTCATCATTCTCTCCAACTCCCTGAAAGGAGATTGTAGCCAGGTGGGGGTTGGTCTCTTTTCCCAGGTAACTATCAGTAAGACAAGAGGGCATGGTATTAAGCTGTTCCAGGGGAGGCTTAGGTTAGATATTAGGAAGAGATTCTTTACAGAAAGGGTAATCCGACATTGGAATGGGCTGCTCAGGGAAGTGATGGATTCACCGTCCCTGAAGGTTTTTAAGATGGGACTGGATGTGGCACTTAGTGCCATGGTCTAGTAACCGCAGCGGTGTTGGATCAAGGGTTGGACTTGATGATCTCAGAGGTCTTTTCCAACCCAGTCGATTATATGATTCTATGATACTAGAAATTACTGGCTCCTGAAATTTCCCCTCCCCTTTTTTTTTTTTTATTTTATTTTTTTAAGTATGTCTTTTTACTGGAAATTCTCATCAAAATAATCTTGTAAATCTCCTTGAAAAATCAAGATGGTTTTTAAGATCCCTTCTAGCCCAAGGCCCTCCATGCATAAAGTTTAAAAGGCAGGGTAAGTAGTAGGTTTTTAAGTGAGGAGATTAAATAAATACATTACACCGAGGAAATAGTTAAATTCTTTTCATGTATTTAGAGGTATTTTCATCAGGAGATGAAAACATTTAATTTGAGAATAATGACTAGGATCCATGTATTCCGTTAAAACTTCCTTATTTCTGTATCCTCTGTCCTTTGAACTGATAACTGTTGCTAGTCACACTGAATAAGCTAATTATTCCACACTTATGTTTCTGTTTAAACACATCTGCTCTGACTGGAATTGCAGAAGAAATACTCTTATGGCATTCTATTGATTGGTGAGCCATTAAGGTCCCAATTCAAGAAACATCTGCTAGTTACTCAGCCTCAGGTGTCTTGCTTGATTAGGTATTAATTCTTAAATTGATGCCAGATTCTCATTAACCTCCACATGAATAAAGATAAGGACTAAATTTACCAGTTCTCTAAAGCAACTTTTAAAATGTCGTACAACTGGCCTCTCTTAACATAATTATAAATTAGAAGAGTTTTCTTGTGCAATTGTGGAAGAATGAAAGGATCAGGTATGTTAAGGAGTGCAACTGAGTCAACATAATGATAACAGAGATATTGCTCAAACATAGTTCATAACTTCAACTTTAAATCGCTACCTGAATATACCTGGTGTCACAAGAAAAGGGAAGATTTCCTTGACCTTTAGTGTTTGATTTGTTTGTCAGTGCCCCTGGAAAACCGAGATCCTTGTGCCCAACCAGTCTGTCAGCATCCCATTATGGGGACCCTTCACTAAACAGTCCTGCTGGATTGGAGGGTGATTCAACTGCCCTTTTCAGGGAGCAAAGCCAACAGCATAAGGGACATCACTCAGAGGGTCTTCCCATTTTATTCAATTGTGTTACCCACTGCCAGTCAGTGCTTCGTGAAATGCTTTGTTTTGTTTTTATGTTACTCCTTTTAAACTTTTTCCAAGATCTTTTATTTTCTCCCTTATTTTCTAAAATTATCTGTAAAAGTATCTCCTGAGAGACATGTGTCATGTTTCTCTTTACACTACCTCAAGGTATCAAAGAACTGAGGACTCTTCCAAACATTTGGTGGGAGAATTTTTGGAGCCTTGTAGATTTTTAAAAGTAAAACTCCTGTCTGAGCTTGTTGCTCTGGAGCTAGGGTCTTGAAGATATTAATATAAGGTGTGACTGCTGAATTTTACAAGACTAGATAAAGTTACTAATATCATTACTACTGAAAATTCCTAGGAACATAAAAAATCTTATATTATTGGCAATATAAATAACTTCAGTTGTTGTTAATCTCAATAATGTGTTTAAAAACTGACAAGAATTTATCAGCTTTATAACTAGATTAGAGTGCTGAATTCACTACACTATATACACAATAATTTTACAAGTACCTGAATGCAGACCTTGATTTTGTTAAGAGTGTAACAAGATAATGACAAATGTGTGATAGACAATATACAATTTTAAAATATCACTAAGTTAGTATTAAAGTTTATTCATAATAAGTAAGTTCTTAGTAAGGTTGTGTTTGGTTTTTTTTTTTTAAGAGTAACTCCTAGACCATATTTTCTCCCCAACAGAAAAACAATATAGACAAGAATCATGAAGAAGCACTGATAAACTTTATGGAAGTTAAACTCTAAATTTGTTTTTCAATTTAACAAACGGGCCAGTTCTTTCTTTTATCTTAAGCATTTGTCTGCTAGTAATTAAAAACTACCCCTCCTGACAATTATAACTTTCTTGATTACATTTACATATGTGATTGCCATGCATTATGAAATGGAAAGCTTGAATCTGATGAATCACAAAGATAAATTTATAAGTTTAATTTTCTGTATATTTTGGAAAGTTAACATAATGACACTGACAGAAATAGAAATAAGACCATTCAGTGATAAATTTTTATTTTTTCCCATAACAAAGTCATATAATATCCACCAAAAAAGTCTTTATAAATGCCATAGTAAGAGACCTGAGGAATTGATTCATTGTATATCAACAATGTAAATATGTTAGTTATTTCAAAGTACAAATGAGGTCACAAATCAGATGTCAGACTTCTGACAAGCCTGGCTTTTGTGATGTTTTAGTAAAGCAAGAAAGAGAAGTATGGTATTAGTAAAGCAAGAAAGAGAAGTATGGTATGTTTGAATTTGTGAGCCCATTATACCCTTCTAAAGTACAAACAAGGACCTGGATTAATTTTTATTTTTTCCTGTATGACTGTTGCATTTCAATCAATAAAAAGACTAAAAATATTAAAATTAATATAGTTTCTCTGTTAGTTAATGAGCTGCTAAATCACTAGAAAAATGTGCATCAGACTGAAGTCAAATTTATATTTTGTCCTTCTTTTTGTTATTGACAGATATAAACATGTAATTTAATGGAATCTTAGAATATCCTGAATTCGAAGGGCCCCGCAAGGATTATTTAGACCAGCTCCTGGTTCTGCTCAGGACAACCCCAAGAGCCACACTATGTTGTTATGATCTGTCTCTGAAGCAGGGTAAGTGAGATTATTGTTAATAGATCCCTCGGGGTGAATTACAGTGAAATGACAATGAATAACCATTGTATATACAAGGCAGGTTTATTTTAAAACAAGTTGGTTGCAGCAGAAAGGAGGTATATAGCTGATTTTTTTTCTTTTCTATAAAAACATAAAAATATCATGGAGAAAATATATAAGGAAAAGAAAGAGAGAAGGAAAGTATAAGAGCACATAATGGAAAGGAAAGGTATCACCACCCATGGATCCACTGACAAGATTTGATCTTTGCAATTTCAATATCTGTGTTTGGAGCAATGGTTGCAGTCTTAACCTATTGAGGATGGGGGCCCACACAACTAAGAAAAGTTTGACAGATTATATATATATATTTTAGGCTTACAGGGGAAGTCCCTGGATACCTCCAGGGAGTGGGAGTTTTACACTGTCAGATGTAGTTGTGTTTTCTCTGAAGAGCTGCTCCTCATATGACTTCCCCTCTTTATATCAAATTATTTTAAATTTAAGTGTAAATAATTTTTCAATGCTTGCTTTTAGTATTACAGATAGTGTGAATGTACTTACCTATAAAGAAAATTCAGTTGGCTTCATTGAGTTAAGATGATCTTGTTAATAATTGTTCAGTTGTTCTAAAAGTGTGGACTTTTTCCACAAAGAAGTGAAAATGAGTATAGTAAGACATTGTCTCCTATATGGTGTTACTTGGAATAGAAATATGGTTTCATGAACTGTTTGAATCAACTGTCCAGAAAAATGTGTGTGTAGTAGAGTTTTCAATCAATATTCCTCTTGCTGTGGTTCTGCAGCTTGACTAGCATTGGAAAAATTTTGTTAATGCAAATTAACTGGAGAACTTAATATGAGTTTTACTCTTCTTTGGTCTAGGTCCAGTAAACTAGTAGGTTTGCTTCCTGGTCTTTTCTCTTGTCAGTACTGCCAGAGATCCACAGACTGATGTTGTCTGTCTCTAATCTAGGAAATCAAGGTAAAGATGAATGGCAGTTAAGTGCAATGTAGAAAGATGTACAGCAATCTGGGATTGCACAAACCTTCAAGTACAAAGATATTAGGAGTAAAACCCAATTTATAGGATTCCTAGTCTTGAATTAAGATCTCTGTTACATAGGTGGTGGTGCCAGGTTAATAGTTGGCCTTGATGATCTTAAAGGTCTTTTCCAACCTAAATGATTATATGATGATGTTGATTAAAAACACAGCTTTTGAATTTCACAAAAATTTATGGCTGAAGAAAAGGCACAATGAATGCCAACACATAAATGTGAGAGTGCAGTGGAATAACACTGTGTGATGAATTGATCTTGGCCTATTGCACAGACTAGCTGATCCTTAAAACCCAGACAACTTCTGTAGTTGACCCTGCTTGAGCTGCTGGAAGCAGACCAAATAATCCCCAGAAGTTACTTCCAATCTCAATCATACTGTAATTCTATGAAAAAAGTAATGGATTTCCAATTAAAAACAGAGCAGGAAAGTAAAAAAAAAAAAAAAGTTGAAACAGGTCCCCCCCTCCCCTCCGTTTTTGCCAGAATTCAACCTTGTTACTTTATTCCTACATTTTCTCCTCCTCCCTGACCACATTGTCTGCCAAGAATGGAGCAGGTAAGATGGGAAGTGGAGAGATGGGGGTTAACAATCAATAACAATTGCTCTCTGCCACTCCTTTCTACTCACACATTTCCCCAATCTGAGTCTTCTGCATGGTTGCAGTTCCATCAGGCAATATCAAAATGCTCCAACATAGGCTGCAGTATGGATAACTGCTGCAGGGTAGATCCTTTCCATAGGTTGAAGGTCTTTAGGAAAAAAAAATCTGCTCCAGCATAGGATCTCTGTGGGCCAAGATGGCCCTCAGGTAATATCCAACTGCTCCATCACAGACTGGAGGGAATCCCTGTCCTACCACGTAGAGCTCTTCCTTCCAGCACTTCTTCTCTGAGCTTTATATCTATTGCAGAACCACTCTGGCATGGGGCAGCCCCTGCTCCCTTCTCACAGAAGTCACCTCTGCAGCCCTCCACTGACGTGTCTTGCCATGGGACACCCCATGCAGTATTGTATCCAGCAGCACTAGTGCAGTAACTGCTATTCTTACAGAAAGAAAAATGTGATTCGAAACTCTAAGATGACTTTTCAAAATTTTACAGAACAATTACTAATACCATTATTAATACTCTAACTATATCAATTCTATCAATTATTATGGATATTTTTATCTTTTAGGGTTTCAAATAGCGATATGCAATTACTAGAATTTGTAAGAACTGGAAAGTAGAACAGTCTTGAAACTTAAAATAACGAACTTAGCAATTTTCTTGTAAATCAAAGGAATACACAAATGTTTCTTCTTTGACAAAAAGATATTTTTAAATACTCTAAAAGATCTAATTGTTTATGTTTCCTAATCATTCTAAAACATGTTCTTGCACAACTTTCATTTCACTTACCTACTGCTGAGTTTCAAAAACCTTTGGTGTCAGTAAACAGATAGGATACTCCAAGTAACAAAAAGCATCTGCATTACAGAAATTCCTTAGGGAGGATAGCAGTCTTCTGCCTTTCTTTTTGTCGAAGATTGTGAATATCTGAATATCTAAAATTACATAGAGGAAAATGATTGTGTTTTTATTGTTTCTCTGCACTAAGGTTTTGTTCAGTGGTGTTTTGAACATAGATAATAATGTATATTAAGTTTTTATAAAAATTGTACTTCAATATAATTCTAATAAGCTTAATTTTAAGTGTTAAGGTTTCATACAAAAATATCCAAAGTGTCAATTAAGGTGGTCTGTGAAAACAATTCAGCTAATTTCTTTAAAGCTGTATCATACTAAGAGGATGTATAAAAACAGTCATATAATTGCACTACTTTCATATTTAATTTTGTTCATGTCAGCCTCTTGGAACTCAATACTGTTCAAAGAACAAAAGAGTTCTTTTAAAATGCCACTTTGATGTACACCTATCAGAAAAGCTTGAGAGAAGAAAGACATGAAGAGGGAGGTAGGAAATGAGTGACTAAAGTGTACTTATAACTGCTTTTCCATTTCCCAATTAGAGGTTAACATTTATTTATTATTTATTAGAAAAAAAATAATTAAATAGTCTAATTTATTACTTTCCAAAAACGGGTCAGGACCAGTCATAATAGTTCTGTCTCTGATAAATTTCTTTCCTGACATTTCCCGTCTGTAATAAACACGAGTGATTACAATATGTATTTGAGAAGATTCAAAACCTAATATTGCCTTGTTATTGATGAAAGTTGTTCTTTTCTGTTTGCTTCATTTTACACAATTCAGAATGTACAGCTAATATTAAACTGTTGAAAACCAGTGAATGCATTTAGTCAGGACGTGCTGACCCAATTATAAATGGCTGAGAAAAAGAATATTCAAGGGTTTTGGGGATCACAATTGCAGAATGTGAAAGTGGAGCGGAATGTATAGCCCAGAGTTAGAGTAAGCACATGTCTTTAATCCTCAAAAGGTCTCAAATATTAGTTATGAGTCCTGAATTGAGTTTTTTTGTCTGTGTTTGTACTTGGTTTCACTTCTGCTATTGTTCAGTCCAAATCCTGTCCATTCTTTGCACTGATAGTCCCTTCCCCTTGGCTACGTGGTAGTGTTTACTTGTGGTAGAGATTTACAGTTATAAATCTACATCACTTTCTTACTTCAAACCACAACGATAAACTCAAAAATATTTTTATTCCTTGCTTGAGTCTCTTTTGGCCCAGTGCTTGAAATACTTCTCCAGTGTACATTTTAACACATACCAAATCTCTGTGCAATATTATCTGAGATGGATCCAATTCAGGTCTGAAGACAATATTTATTAGTTCTCCAGACAAATTAAAAGACCCTGATAGTTAAATGATGTCTCATTTTATGTCTTAACATATCTCCATAAGGGACATTCGTGGCTGTAATTTCATTATCTGTGTACATTCTCTAATATAAACAACGACTATCAATTAAAATGAGATTGAGGTGGGGCTTAGGGCATGTACAATTTTCTTTTAATATGCATTTGAAACATCATTGCAAAAGAAAATGGTTATGTTTTAATGGCTTCTCCTTTTAAGTTAAGGAGAATCAAATCTGGGACTCAGTTTGGCTGCTTTGCAGCAGTTCTTGCATAGTACAATCCTGGAAGGGAATGAACTGCACCTTTGAGAGAATTTGACTGTATGGTCACAATCCCCAAGGATATAAAACCTCTGTAGCAGTTCCAATAAATTCATTTTTCTGGTTCTAAGCCAAGGGGATATGACCTGAAGTCCATATGCCATGGATATTCCTAGCTGCTTATAATGTCAGCTGATCTGTATTACAACAGTGTGAAAAATCCACAAAATATTTGTCATTTAATTCGCTTAACATTTAAAAATCATTGAAGGGAACTGAAGAGAGGAAATGAAAATAAAAGTTGCATTAAAAGGAAAAACTAATAAGGCACTTGGACACAGCTTAAAGATCTTACCTTGACTACATCACAAAAAAATGATATAATGTAATAATCTGAGGTTTTTAAGTGTCTTTGGTCATTTTATGATGTCCTTGAATTTATCTAGGAATATGAATAGAAACACTGGGTAATAATTACCTATTTTGAGTCCACATGGATTTCTTCCAAAATGTTCCCCTAATCTATTCTACGTTGATACTCTAGGGGAATGCAATCAAAGGCAGTAAATGAACTTACTCTGAAGCTCTCTAAGGCATTCTCAACTTGCCATCAAACTGTTACTGTAACAAATTATACTTGAGAACTGTGCGAAAAGGCCTTTTGTATTGGATTCCTTTATACATATTTCATCTGAAAGAGAAATCTGCTGCAAAACAGAAGATAAAGACAATAAAATGTTTTTCTGAAAAAAGCTTTAAATGTGAAGAATTGGATGTCAAACTACTTACTGCTACTCATTCACGTCATTTTTATCAGTCACTTCTAATTTCTTCCATTGAAATCCAAAATTAGTTTTCAGAGCCAGAAATAAAGTCAAATGTTGTTTTTGATCCAAATCTCTAGGATGAAAAGATTTAAAGTGTTAGAATAAACTATGAACTAAGTTAAAATAAGTCAAGAAGCAGAGAAAGTTTGTCTTCCTAATTCTGTAGCTGCAGTATGTTTCATTCCAAAAAAAAGTTCCATTTCAAAGCTCAAAATAACAATAACATAACAAAGGAAAATGCCTCTCAAGTAAGTGAATTTTCAAATTTTTTTGTTGTTTTTGTTGTTGTTATTGGTTGTGGGGTTTTTGTTTGTTTTCTTTGTTTTAGGGGTTTTTTTATGTCTCCCACTCAAGAATGCATATAAACAATGGTGTTTTTCAAAAGTAACACAGGCATACTCTCAATTTAATTGTATTTCTGCTCCAAAATGATCTTGAAGTACCAGTGAAAAGAGTTGTATTGGGGGAAATATAATCAAATTAAGGCATAGATCTTTTATTTAGCTGAGGTAAAAAAATATCTTTCATGAGTACAAAATTAGGACCTTGATTACCATTTAAAAAAAATACCAAAGTACTAAATATAATTTCTCACTATTTTAATTTAAACTATACAAACATAACTTAAACTGAGTGTGTTACACCTGAAGTCCCTTAACCCAAAGCCAGATTTTAAACTGAAATTGCTTTTATAAATACTAAGTACTATAATATGACATATATTCTTTGATGCAATGAGCCTGTTTTTATATTGCACTTGACATAGGACTTTCTTTTTATACGTACCAGAAGACCAAAATCAAATGCAGACTTCCACTCACTTAGTAAACCACCCCTATAATCTTGCCAAGATATTAAAACATTAAAAATGTTTTGCTTATATTTAATAATTACTATGGGATATCAAGTTTTCAGTTTTTAATACAAGAAAGAATTTTTCCCAATATATTATGAAATTTCTTTTTGGCTTTGGTTGCTTATCTGTCTTAGATGGTTGCATTATTAGTATTTTTCAATTTTGCTTACATAAAAGTGTAAATTTTTCCAAACAGAGAGAAGGGTCACTGAAGTTTCTCTGCTACTTAATCAAATTGTTCTATTGATCTGCTTTATTAAGTCTTGGATTCCTTAGAACCTTTGAAACAAAAGTAAAAGTCATTTTTGCCCTTCAGTAGGATTCTAGATTAGGTAGGAGGGAGTACCATTCCAGGTAGAATATCTATTTGTTTTTCTGCAGTTTCGCATGTTTCTTTTTGATTCTCTGATATTGTTTTAAAAAAAATATGATTAACTATGAATTACTGATTCTGACTATCTCCAGAGATGAATGACTGAAGTTATGGGGGAGAAAGGGTGGATAGAATAGAAATAAATATGCATATTTCATACTTCTGGTAGGAATCACATCAATCTGGTACAGAATGTAATTTTAGAAAATAAGCGTAGTATTTCAAGCTTTGTTCACTCAAGTGGCAGTTAAAGCACATAACACAGGTGGAGGTTAGTTAACCTTAATGTTATCTCTTAGGTTTAGTTTTCCGGGAGAAAAAGGAAAGGGGAATTTTTGTCTAAAATACATGGCTGGACAATCCTGTTGTGAGGTTATTTGGCATTGTGGTCTTTAGGGTTCCTGAAGGATTTTCTTAGAAATAAGCAACTCCATTCTTCATTTCTACTGTCAGGTAAGGGAATGTTACATGTAGATAAACTGCTTAATCTCAAGATAAAACAGATATAGACAGAAGTTGTAGATTATATTCTGCATTTCTGAAAATAAAAACTTATAATAAATAATGCTAGCCGTAAATGTCTGCGGGATGGGGACTGACACTGTACTTCTATGTCTGGAAGTGACTGCAGTCCAATTAATATTATTTATAGAAAAAAATGCAATAACTTCACTGAAGTATTTTTTTTTCTCACAAATATCCATATAAAGATCCACATGTGTTTTTTTCCTGTTGTATTTCTAATGAAGAGTGAGTAGGAATAAAGGAAATTAGATAGGGAACGGCAATAAGCAAGTAAAAGTAAAAATGCAAAACCTGAATTCTGTTTTCCAGTTCCATAAAGTGTTTGAAAGATAATAAGACTTAAGCAAAACCACATTTTTTCTTTGGAATTGTACTGTAGAGGTAACATAATGACAAGAAGAATCTAGAATAAATTCTCTATTTTCCATTCAAGAAAAAAAGTTGAAAGAGCACAATAACTGCAGAAGATAAGCATTTTCTGATGATCTTCATTTTTTAAGAGCAGCCAATGTTCAGTGAAGAGATGGATTTCAATAAGAAAGCAAGGCATGATTTCTGTGATTTTCTTTAAGATTTTTTTCCATTAGCTTAATTATTTAAAGGTTCTGATGGCTACTCTTGTAGATGACAAGAAACATATACCTCTCATATTGTAGACCACACTTGTCATCACTTGACACATGATTAATATTGAACAAAAGGTACCATTCTAAGTATTTTAGGTTTTACAGATAGCTTTTCAAACATAATGAATGATTTAAAATAGAGATATTTTATTTTGTTGGTGTGATTACAAGGCAGTGTCTTTTTTTTCCAGGCATGACATAATATTCTTTTTTTTAGTGTGTTTCAGATGTATAGCTTTGCTCAAAAAAATAAAATACACTAAAGCTCTTTAATAAAAATGAATTCGATTTACTGATTTAAAATAAAGTTATAATTCTTCCTGATTAACACAACTAAGTTGTGTTGTAAGCTCAACCTATTTCACTTATGCAGAAAAAGGTTATAATATAACTTGACAATTATGTAGAAATACCTACAGAGGGAGAATTACTTCTAGTAATGAAAGCTCATCTAATAGATGAACATATAAAATCTGGTGACTGCAAAATGGCGTCTGGAACACAATAATTTAAAAAGCCCCGAACTTTTCAAATCTTGTAGTTTAACTTAGCAAGGTTTAACCATAACAAATGTGAATGTTAACTATTTAACAACATAACAAACATAAAAGTGAAGGTTATGATGAAAAATAGAACAGGGCGAGCTCTCTTTATATATTCCGGATCAATTTATTTATTGTTAGGTGGTTTCTTGAAGATAGTATCTCTATGTTTGGGAGATCATCATGGATTTTTATCAACTGTGTGTGTGAGTTGGCCTTTTTTCCTTTTCTCTTTGCCCTCCTTCCCCTCCTTTCTCTCACTTTTCACCAGTTCAGAGGTATTTATTTAAGAATATCTATTCTTACCTCAATCTTAAAATTTATTAACAGTTTTAGTGTATACTGACTGTAAAGATCTTGTCTGAAGCTTTGAATGATCTTCAGTGCAATGTAAAAAGTTAACTTCACAGTTTAATTACATTAATCAATTGTAATGAAGGCTAAGCAGTGTTATGACTATTATACCTGACATCAACTTATCTGAATTGATTTTATCTTCTTTCAAATTCTGTAATACACTTCATTCATAAATTATTTTTTCACAAAAAATGTATATAGAATAATGTATATTTTTTAAAAATGAAGGGAAAAAAAAGTAAAAACCTTCAGCCAACACTTTCCAAAGTCACACTAAAGTGCAAAGCATGATTTGGTTGCTTTCAAAGCTGCTCCTCTCATAGAAAGACATGAACACCATAATTTCTATAACTCTCATTTGTTAGGCCTGTATCATATTTACATGCATATTTACAGTGGGTTGGCCTTTGCTATGGGATGCCCACCCAGCTGCTCTTTTGTTCTGCCTCCTCAGAAGAACAAGGAAAGAAGATAGGATGAGGAAACTCATGGGTTAGGCAGAGAGAGGTAGATCACTTAATAGTTACTGTCATAGGTCAAACAAATTCAATTTGGGGAAAATTAATTTTTTTTTTTTTGCCACTTACAATAGATTCTAGTAGATAAAAATAGTATCTTTCTCTCTCCATCTTTTCCCAGGCCTTATTTAACTCCTTTACTTCTAACTTCTCCAAGACCAGCTTGATTCTTTCACTTCCTCTGGGGGATGGGAGGCTGCAGTCAATACTTAACAGTTTCTGTCTGCTGCTCCTTCCTCCTCATGCTTTTACCCTGCTCCAACATACGTCCTCCATGGGCTGAAATCCTTCATAAAAAACCTGCTCCAGCATGGACTCTTGATAGGTTACAGCAGATACCTGCTTCAACCCCTGGAGCACCTCCTCTTTCTGCTTCTCTGACCTTGGTGTTCCCTCTGCTGTCTATCGCTCTTTCTGTTTCTCCTTGCTCCTTGGACTATTTATATATATATAAATATATTTATATATATATATATTTTGTTGTTGTCACAAGTGGTGTTCCCCAGGGCTCGGTTTTGGGGTCAGTCCTGTTTAATATATTGACAATTGGTATAAGGAGATCAAGCGCACCTTGAGTAAGTTTGCAGACAACAACCCATCTTGGGTAGGAGTACTGATCTGCTGGACAGTAGGAAGGTGCACTAAGACTATATCACACTCTGCAATTTTTTGAAGGGAGTTTTTAGTGAGGTGGGAGTTGGTACCTTCTTCCAAGTAACAAGTGATAGGAAAGAGGAAATGTCCTCAAGTTGCACCAGGAGAGGTTTAGATTGGATATTAGGAAAAATTTCTTCACTGAAAAGGTGGTTGGTCACTGGAACAGGATGCTCAGGGAAGTGGTCAAATCCCTAGAGGTGTTTAAAAGACATGTAGATGAGGCACTTAGGGACATGGTTTAGTGGCAGACTTGGGTAAGGTATTGACCTTAAGGATTTTTTCCAACATGAATGATTCTATGGATTTTCAAATGTTTGCGTAGAGGTTTAACTTCCCTAAAACTAAATAAAACCAAATTTCCATGTTGCTTTCCATACTGAAAAAGACATAAAACAACTTTTAAAGGTTCTTTAAAAGAAAAAGTTCTATCTTAATCTTCTTGTTCTCTGGACAAAATGTAATATGTTGATCTCAAACAAATCAGAGACAAAAGTTCTGTTCATTTAAATGTCATGTTGGTACCCTCTGTGTTGGAGAACCAAATTAACAGAAAAAAACATGGCAGGTCCACTTGGTGTGCTAAAAAGAAATACAGATATTATTTTTACCTTCTCTTTAAGTACAGGAAAAACATTCCTAATTTTAGGGCTTTATGGAGTAATTATGGATAACTCTGTAATTATTTCAATACTACATGTCTACATATAAGAGAGGTATAATACCTTACATATCACACAGCACAACAAAAAGAATACAAGTGTAAAGTATTGACAGGAAATTGAAACAATTGTTTATAAAAATGATTGTGTACTACAGCATAAAAGATTTTATAAAATTTATTTATTCTGACAAAAATGGTGATTTTTTCAGTATTTTAAACATTTAAATATTTATCCTTCAGGAGTTTTTATATATACTTGCAGTTTCTGTCACTGTATTTGTCTGTTCATATACCTATATGTATTAAAACCAATTGATATCTACAGACATTTAGATAATTAGAAAAACAGACTATATTTAAATTGCTCACATATACTGTACCTGGAGCATGTTGTATGACTGCTGGTCATAATTTGAGTTGTCACACTAGTGTTAACATATATAATACCCATGAATTTATTTTTCTATTTGTAATAGATGTTTGCACCGTAATCCAGGGCAATGTGTTTTATCCATGTGTCATGGTTTTACCCCAGCTGACAACCAAGCACCACACAGATGCTCACTCACTTCTCCCTGGTGGAATAGGGGAGGTAGTCAAAAAGGTAAAAGTGAGGAAAATTGTGGATTGAGATAAAGACGCTTTAATAGACAAAACTAAAGCTGTGCACAAAAGCAAAGTAAAACAAGGAATTGGTTCATCACTTCCCATGGGCAGGCAGGTGTTCAGCCATTTCCAGCAAAATAGGACTACATCACACCTGACTGTTATTTGGGAAGACAAAATCCATCACTCTGAACCTTCCCCTTTTCCTTCTTCTCCCAGATTTATATGCTTAACGTGATACCATATTATGAGATATCCCTTTGTTCAGTTGGGGTCAGCTGTCTTGGGTGTGTCTGCTCCCATCTTCTCGTGCACCTGCAACCTGTTTGCTGTTGGGGTGCTATGAGAACCAGAAAAGGTGTAACCACTGCTTAGCAATAATGAAAACATCTCTTTATCATCAAAGTGTTTTCAGCACAAATTCAAAACATAGCCCCACAATAGCTACCGTGAAGAAAATTAACTCTACCCCAGTTCCTTACATAAACATACTTTTTTATTGCTCCCTGGATGGTCAAAAATTAGTAGATAAGAGAATTTATAATCTCAAAAACTCTTTATCTAGAATAGCAGCACATGACTGTTCTCTGAGGAACCCTTGCCACTATATTTGACATCCCCATTATGTCATAATCATCAGATGGTTCATAGTTCTATTTTCAGCTACTGTTATCAGACTTACTTAGAAAGGCGTATCCTTTGACCTTGCTAGAAAACTCAGATGATAGAAAAGATCACAATGATTGTGTAGCCCTTCAGAGGGACCTCGACAGGTGTAGAGATATGCAGAGAACTGTCTGAAACTCAGTGAAGGCAAGTGCAGTGTCCTGCACCTGGGAAAGAATAACCCCATGCATTGGAACTGGCTGGGGGCTGACTGAAAGCAGCTCTGCAGAGAAGAAGCTGGGGGTCCTGCTGGACAACAAGCTATTCATGAGCCAGCAGTGTGACCTTGTGACTCAAAAGGACAAAGACATCCTGGGGTACATTAGAAAGAGCACTGCCAGCAGAGCGAAGGAGGTGATCCTGTCCCTCAGACCTGATGAGGTGCATCTGGAGTGCTGCTTCCAGTTCTGGGCTCCTCAGGACAAGAGGGACGTGGAGCTCCCAGAGTGGGTTCCACCTGAATATGAGGAAGAATTTTACTGGGTGGATGACAGAGCACTAGTGCAGGTTGCCCAGAGAAGTCTCCCTCACTGGAGATATTCAATAACTCCCTGGATGCAATTCTGTGCTCAAGGACAACCCTGCTTGAGCAGGGGGGTCCAGATGACCCACCATAGTCTCTTCCAATCTTACTCATGCTGTGATTCTGTGATTCTGTGGCTGCTGGCTGGGTTCAACCCACAGGAACCACTCATTCTATCCTTCTAGTGTCAAATTCTCTTACATTTATAAACGAGTGGAATTATTTAATTTTATATATATACATATATATACACACAACTTCAGCACTTTTTTCTTTTTATTCCCCCCCTGCCCCGAATACGAGAAAGAAGAAAAAATGTTCTTAGGTTTCTAATTTAAAGTGTTATGTTAACCTATTTCAAGGTTACTTCTGTACTAAGTGAGACTCAGACTTTCCTGTAAAAAATGTAGGGTGAAAATCTGAACAATATCAAGTGTGTTCTTTGTTTTACTAGTGCAGAACATCAGAATTACTGGTTTTAAAACTTATTAAACATAAGGAATAGATTCTCAGTTGGCATAAATCAGCATGACTTCATTGAAGTCAATGCAATCATGAAATTTCAACACTTCTGTAGTGCTTATCCACCTTTTTTTTACTGTAAAGTGGAAGCATAAATGACACTATTTTGGATATTCAGCATGGGTAGATAAGGAGAAAGCAGTTACATTATAAATATATGTGTTAATTTTAAAATATGTTGCTAGTTCTAGAAGAGCATTTAAAAAGAAAGTATTTAATGATGCAGAGAGGACCAATGAATTTTTTTAGAAATACCTAGGCATTTGACTCCTCAAAAAATCCAAACATATTTTTAGTTATATATAAATGCTTTTAAAATGTGATTCTGAGTTTAGTTTTTAAAGCTGAGAAGGGCTAACGGAAGCAAGATTTTCACCAGGCCACTGAAATTCTTGCAAGTCCAACACTGTCCAAAATTGCTTTCAAAACTTGCCTTTGAAAAATATTGATCTTTGAACACACTCTGAAAGATATTAAATACTAAATTGAAAACTGGAACTAAAATTTATGACAATATTTCTACACTAGCAGTCCCTCCCCAGGCTCCAATTTCTCTTTGTAGCTTTGCCGTGTTGTCCTTTTGTTCCAGAGAGTTAGAAATAATGACATAGTAATGATATCTACTGAATGCTAGTTCTGTTATAAAAGAAATAGCCTATGACTATCAAGGTTTCCATCTTTTAGTACGCAAATAGTTGAACAACTTTTTTCCATTTCAAAAGTTCTTAAACCTTCAGACTCCGTGTACAGATACGTGCAATATAAGATTGACTTGAGAGTAAAAAAAAACAACCAAGCACCAAGCTGTTCTCAATTTACATTCCTTTTTCCTCCATATAATGAATGCATTGTCATCTGCAATCTCACGCTGTCATTGCTGAACATTGTGTTTTACAGCATCAACTCATCAGTACCAAAATTGTTTTCTAATATTCATATGGAGAATAATAGTTCAATGCTAAACAATATCACTGTAATTAGATGAAAATTCTTTCAAAATATTTTTTTTCTGGTGATTTTAATCTACGGTCTTTTGGGGGTTTTTGTTTGGTTTGGGAGGGGGTATTGTTTTTTGTCTTTTTGTGACTATGGAATTTGTTTTTGAAATTTGCTGAAATTTAAAGTTGCCAGATGAAGCATGTTTTTTTTAGAGCAAGACCAAAATGCAGCTGTACATAAATCTTCAAAACAAATTTTCAAGTGTTGTTATTGTAAATAAGAGTTATTTCATGGTTTCATAGGTCTTGTACTAAGTGTTTCTTGGTATCTAGTTGAAGCCTTTTAAAAGTTACTAACCAGTCTGATTTGCTCCATTGTAAATAGATATAAACCTATACTTTTAATCTGAAGTTAAGATAAATATCTCATTACATGGAGTGAAATAGTCTTCCAGACTTTGCACTGACTATAGAGAAAACTACACGAAGATTTTAGACTGAAAACCTAATTCTCAGATTTCTAAAAGTATGTCTAATGAATTTTATCTTGCTGTGGCTTCCTGCCTGGATGATTTAACTTCTAAGAGTAATTTTAATTTCCTCCTTTAGTGTCTAAACATTTACATTAATTAACTATTCCCAGAGGAATGGAAAACAAGGAAAACTATCAACATAAAATTAAACAATACATAAATACACAAGCTGTGTTTTGTAACATTCATATTTTGGAAAGTAGTCCTTTTCCAAGTTGTTCTCTTTAGGGCAACCTTCTGCAGAAGGACACAAGCCACCAGAGACCCTTATGATCAACATCTCTTGATCAAGAAGGTACAACTTTTTCCACTTGTTGGAACCAGCCTTCCTCCACAAAAATAACTGGAACTATTCTTTTTCAGTTGCCAAATAGGAGAATAGGGATCACAAGATTTCTGGGCTTTGCTACAATACATTTCAATAATTTTCTTTGAAAATAGGTCTTCAAATTACTTGATCTTTATGGTATAGTTCTCGAATACAATAGATTTATTGTCCATCAAAGCTGTAGAAGTAATTTTGATTGGACAGGGTCAGCCCGATTGGCAGATCCTCTGGTGTTGACTAAGTAAGTGGCTTTGGATAAATCTATATTCAAAAGTTTAAATGTCCTACAACCCATTACTTTCAGCATGGTGTTTAAAAGTCCATTATATCGGTCAATTTTTCCAGCAGCTGATGCATTACAGAGGATGTAATACACCCACTCAATGGTGGGTGTATTATGATCCTTGGACCAAGTGTTTATGAAGTTGCTTTGGAAATTAGTCCTATTGTCTGACTCAATTCTTTTTGGGGTGCCATGTCTCTATAAGACTTGCTTTTCAAGGCCCAGGATAATATTTTGGGCAGTGGTATGGAGCATAGAATGTATTTTCCAACCCCCCCAGTGGCTGCTTCTACCATTCTAAGCTCATTGTGGTCTACTTGACTGGTTGGCATATAATATCCTCCTTGAAGAATACCTTTCCTTCATGCTGGATGGGAACTGTCTCCACAGGTTAAGAATTTATGTCCCTGTTCCAATCACCTCGTCAATGCCTCCTTCCCTAGAAAGCCATCCCAGATACTTGGCCTCTATACCCTCTAACTCAAGGCTACTATTCCCCTCACTGCTAGAGCATGGGAAACTACACTTGAACTTCACAAAGATTTCTATTTTGTTCTAGGCCAGCTTAGTAAATAACAAACATTATCACTACATTGTTTGAATGAGTTTTTCTGTGATTTATATTCCTAGTATTTTGACATCAAAAATTATGTGGAGGCAAATTTTTAATTTTTCAAGCAGCAAGGGAAAAAATCTTTTTGAAACACTTCATTAATCTACAAAATCTTTCACTGTTTTCTGTTTACACATTGATTCCATAAAATTCTCATAATTAAAACAGTCACAGAGTCATGAGAAAGTATGGATTACAAGAGAGCTCTGCACATTCTCTGGTTCCAAACCTCTTGTAAAAGTAGAGCCAAATTTATCCAGGGCCCTGTCAAGCTAAATCTTGAACTTCTCTAGTGACAAAAATTCTTCCTCTTCTTTGTGCAATCTTATTCAATGTTTGATTCTTCCGACGCTGGGGAAATTTTGTCTCTAGTATTTAAGCAGAATTTCCCTTGAAGCAACTTGTGCCTGTCGTCTCATATCCTGTCACCTTGCAGCCTAGTGAGAAGACTACCTCTGTAAGTTCTCCATAACTCCCTTTTGGCTATCAGAGATTGTGATTAGGAGTTCCTCTCTGAGCCTTCTCTGCTCTAGGCTGAAGAAAAACAATTTCTTCAACCTTTCTTCCTGTGCCAAATCATTCAACCATCTAATAACATTGGTGGTCCTTTGTTGGACTCTCTCCAATTGTTCAATGTCTCTTTTAAACTGGTGAATCAAAACAGTCAATCAAGCATAACAATCATCTCAGTGAGAATTCATGCTGAGAACTGCCAACTTACTGTGTCTTCAACAACTAAGACAGATGGCCCTGGGTAATTATTGAGGATTTTGAAACTTTGGCTTTCCCCAAAATATTATAAAGCTTGAACTCTGTTGGCATAAGTTGCTTTGGTTTGTTTGACTTTTTGGTGGTTGTTTGTGTTTTGTGTGTTGTTTGTTTGTTTACTTTTAAATAAAAATGGAACCAAAATCTAAGTTTCGTTCATATAACTTTCCTCCTTATTCTCTTTGATTTGTGGAAATTTGGGCATAAGCTAACGGTGTGTGTTAGTAAAAGCTCTAACGGGATCACGGCCAGGAGGCTGAGGAGAGTGACTATTCCCATCTCCTCAACATTTTTGAGATCACAGAACTGAAGTTCTGCATCTAAGTCTGGACCTTACAATACAAGAAAGAGAGAATTACAGAAATAGTGAATCTCAGAACGAGTAAGGTTGGAAGGGACAACTGGAGGTCACCTAGTCCAACCTCTCTGCTTAAGCAGGGTCCCCTACAGGACAGTACTCAGGATTATGTCCAGACAGCTTTTGAATATCTTCAGAGAATGAGACTCTACAACCTCTCTGGGAAATCTGTGCCAGTGCTGTCACCCTCACAGTAAATAAGTACTTCCTCATGTTTAGATGGAACTTCCCATGCATCAGTTTCTGCCCATTGCCTCTTTTCCTATTGCTTGGCACCTCCAAGAAGGGTCTGGCTCCATCCTCTTGGCACCTTCTCTTCAGATACCTCTATACAATAAGATCCCCTCTCAGTCTTCTCTTGTCAAGTCTAAACAGCTCCCTCAACCTTTCCTCGTAAGATAAAGGCTTTCAGTCCCTTAATCATCTTTGTTACCTCCACTAGACCCACTTCAGGCCCTCCAGGTCTCTCTTGTACTGAGGAGCTCAGAACTGGACACAGCACTCCAGATGCACCTCACCAGGGCTGAGCAGAGAGGCAGGATCACCTCCCTTGACCTGCTGGCAATGCTCTTCCTAAGGCAACGCAGGATACCACTGGCCTTCTTGGCCACAAGGGTACACAGCTCTCTTATGGACATCTTGTTGTCCAGCAGGACCCCAGGTCCCTCTCCACAGAGCTAGTTTACAGCAGATGGGCCCACAGCCCATCCACAGTCCCAGTGGATGGGGCTATTCTTCCTCAGATGGAGGACCCTGCATTTGCCTTTGCTGAATTTCATAAAGGTCCTCTCTGCCCATCTCTCCAATCTGTGGAGATCCCTCTGAGGTATTGGCCACTCCTCCTAGCTTTCTGTCATCAGCGAACTTGCTGAGGAGACATCCACCCCTTCGTCCAAGTAAGTGTACTTAATTCATTGATAAATAAGTTAAACAGTACTGGGCCCAGTATTGGCCCTTGGGTGACACCACTAGTTGCAGGCCTCCAACTAGACCCTGTGCCACTGATCATAGCCCTCTGAGACCTGGCATTCAGCCAGTTCTCAATCCACCTCACCATCCACTCTTTCAACCCTCACATCCTGAGCTTGCCTGTGAGGATATCAGGACACAGTGGCAAAAGCCTTGCTGAACTCTAGTCTAAATAAAGAACAGCTCTCCCCTCATCTATCCAGCCAGCTGTACCACTGCAGAAGGCAATCAGGTTTGTTAAGCATGATTTCCCTTTGGTGAATCCATGCTGGCTAATCCTGATCAACATTTTTGCCTTCCACACGCTTAGATATAAACTGCTCAGCAGAGGTCCTCCTGTCTGGTAGAGGCCTCAAGCACTTGCCCTATGAGTACCAGTAAAAGTACTTAGTATAGTGTAATAATTAATTTATTTCTCAGTTCTTTCTGGCAAGCTGTTTATCAAACTCGGTGTCCAGAATTGTCAATGTTCTGTACAGTTTAGATGCCTTTTGATTGTTTTTTGTTTTGTTTTGTTTTGTTTTTTTCTGAAATGTCCTTACTGGACTTCTATGATGTAAGTTTTTGTTAGTCTTTCTAATATAATTTAACTAATTGCTACATTGCAACATATAATTGCTAATTGTTTTTATAGATCTCAGACATTTTGATACCTTAGTGTATGACATGCTGGTTATATACTATGCTATTGAATCCTTCTCAGTATTATTGTTTTCTAATTTATAAACCTTTACTATGATTTTATTCCATTTATTTTCAGTTTACCTTTGGACTTGTTGGTAACAGTGCTAGTTTTAAAGGGGTCATTTATTGTTTGATACAAACTTCCTGACATAGCTGCAGTTTATCATAAATAAATCATATTAGTGCACTGATGAGAATTCTACAACACCAATGAAAATTTTAACTAGAATTTCAGTATCAATATCAGTATTTATTCCAGAATTTTCTTATGAATTCATAAGATTTCTCTATTGATTATGCTCCAGATCAGTGAAATTACTGATTTTCTTCCTTTTTGTATTTTATTTGCAGTGTATGCAAGTACTAATTTATTTCACATTAGTATGACAACCAATTTATTATCAAATCCTTAGTACACATCCTCCTGCATCACATTTATACCCTACTTTTATCAAGTAAACTTAAAATTTACCTGAAAAAGGAAATATCACTAGTTGAATTTTATCTTCAATTAAAATTATTCCTTCTCTTAACACTTTACTTAGTTGAAATTTGTTTATTTTTCTATGAAAATCATAGAATCATAGAATCATTTAGGTTGGAAAAGATTTCTAAGATCGAGTCCAACCATACACCTTCCACTGCCAGGTCCACCGCTGAACCCTTACCCTAAGAGCCTCATCTATACGTCTTTTAAATACCAGGGATGGTGTTTAAATACTCCAGGGATGGTGACTTGACCACTTCCCTGGACAGCCTGTTCCAATGACCAACCACCTTTTCAGTGAAGAAATTTTTCCTAATACCCAATCTAAACCTCTCCTGGTTTAACTTAAGGCCATTTCCTCTTGTCCTGTCACTTGTTATTTGGGACACCAATCCCTACCTGATTACACCTTCCTTTCAGGCAGTTGTAAAGAACTATGAGGTCTCCCAAGCCTCCTTTTCTGCAGGCTAAACACCCCAGCTCCTTCAGCTGCTCCCTGTAAGACTTGTGTTCCAGACCCTTCAGCAGCTTCATTGCCCTTCTTTGGACACACTCCAGTACTCCTGTGTCTTTCTTGTAGTAAGGGGCCCAAAACTGAGCACAGAATTTGAGGTGTGGGCTCATCAGTGCCAAGTACAGGGGTATGATCACTGCCCTAGTCGTGCCGGCCACGCTATTTCTTATACGATCCAGGATGCCACTGGCCTTATTGGCCACCTGGGCATGCTACTACTTCGTGTTCAACCAGCTGTTGGTCAGCACCCTCAGTCCTTTTTCACTAGGCATCTTTCCAGCCACTCTGCCTCAAGCTTGTAACATTGAATGGGGTCATTGTGACTCCAGGGCAGGACCCACTATTTGGTATTGTAGAATCTCATACAACTGGCCTCAGCCCATTGATCCAGCTTGTTCAGATCCTTTGGTATAGCCCTCCTGCCCTCAAGCAGATCAACACTCCTGCCTGACTTGGTGTCATTTACGAACTTTCTGAGGGTGCACTTAAACCCCTTGTCCGGGTCATTGATATTCAACAGAACTGGCCCCAGTACTGAGCCCTGGGGAACACTGCTTGTGACTGGTCTCCATCTGGTTTTAACTTAATTCATCATCATTCTTTGGACAATATGTTTATTTACATAAAGAGGAGATTTTTAAAAGTTTGATAGTGAGTGCAACACTGGTTTAACAAGATTTGATGGCAAGGTACACCTGATTATTTACTGCTTAGATGACGGAGTCAGACAAAACTGTCAGGGAGACTCTCATATTGACTCATGAGGTTCAGAAAATACGTCTTTGCATTCCAAACTCCTTTTTGAAGGGAGCTGAGGTCCAGATGGATCCAGCACAATCAGTACTTTACATCATTTAGAGAAGATTTCAGAGTTTCAGTATGCTTATTGTCAATTCACTTATAAGTGTTTGATGTGATAAGCCTGAACAAGTAACCTTGAGAGGTGTCCCTACTCAAGGGGAGATAGGAGATACTCATATGCAGCCTGCTGCCATGCAGGAGAGCTCACTGGGCCCTGGGCTGTCCACTGTTTATGGAGTAAGGTGATGGAATAATGATGGAATTACTTGCATACTAGCAGTATCTCATTTGGCACATGCTCAACTAGCTCTCAGCTGTAGAGCAAGATTTATGGCCCCTAGCTATTGTGTTGTTATCTGTCTTCCCAGAGTCCAGCTTAAGCCAGATGCAGCCATCACGACCACCACTGGTGGCTAGTGCTTAATCAGAGAAGGAGTGGGCGGGGGGGGCGGGGGGGGAGGGAAGCACACTGACACACTCTGTTAGGACTTCCCATTTTTCTGGCTAGAATCCTGCCTCTGAGCTACTGAGATGTAGCCTAATTAGGTCATTCCAGACTTTCCCCCCGCCAGGATAAAGGCAGTCTGAAAATGTCTTGTTTTCTCAAGGCTGCCTGAGAGACTGCTAATTGCAAATATAGGCTGAAAGTGCAAAGCTTTTTAAAGGTGTTATTAGTAAAGTTGTTAAAAGCCTGGCTAAAGAATCTCTGCTTCTGGAGATAAGCAGGATCTTCATTCAATAATTAAATAATAATTTTCTGGAAGTAGGTATTCTCAGCATAGATGCCAGGTTTTGCAGTTTTTTGGCTGTGTTGATAGTGATGGGATATTTTGCTTTTCTACGAGGTCTGTTTGAGATTAAATTCTCAACTCACAGAACACAGAATATTAGAACTCTCAATAAGTAATCCTACTGAGAAAAGGAGATATGTGAAAACTGTCCTATTTGCAGTGAAGATAAATTATTGTCCAAGGGTGAGGCTGTGAATTCACTACAAGAAGAAATACACTGCTCTGTGTTCCTGGCTTTGCTTCAGTTTCACATAAATCTAATCCAAACAGAATCCTGTTGTTTTCCTTCCTATATGTCATATACATCTCAGTGAACAACTTGAGTGTTTAAGGTTAATAACAATTCTGTTTGGCAAGTCAGACTAAAATTGAACTATCAAATAGTTTAAATCATAAATTCTTAAAAATTTATCTTGAATTAAACTTTAATTATTATTCTGAGATCTGATACCCTAATTCACATCCAAAACAGTATTATCCTTTTGAATCAAAATTTAATCTGAACTTTTGTCTTGAAGCTTTACCAGAAGTTAAACAAAATAATAATTTGGTTTGTATATTTTGTTTTCGAGTAATTTTAGTACAACATCTTAATGACATCGCCTTGACAGTATTACTGAGTCAAGACACCCAGTGATGACAAGGTTTCAGTTCTGTAAGATGCTGAACATCTTACTTAGGCCATAGAAGGATGAAGTCAAGATACAACAAAGCATCAAGTTTGTCATTCCAATTGAAATAGAAGTTAAGTCCCCAAACAATTTTTATATTTTAAAGCTAGAAATACCTCCATGCAGTTTTATTTTGAAATGAATCTAAAGCAGATCACTGTTCTCAAGCAACTGCATAGTCTCAGCATACAACATTCATAGCTGGCAAATTTTAGCATAAGGATTATCTGAATTGATAAATATTTTTTTATTAAAAGCAGTTATAAAGTTTTGATTTCATATGAGATGTAAATAAAATATAATACATAAATATTACACTTTTTTTGATAACAGATTAAGTGCAATGTGATCCAAATTCACTTTACGTCTTGAAAGTGTTTCTAACAGTGGAATACACATTTCAGATGTTTAAATATTCAGATAGCTGTCACTATATATGGACAAATCTCTATTAATGTCAAATAATAGTTTAAATTAATTAAAAATAGTTAATACAAAATTTCTATCCCCTGTTGCTATTTAAGAATGGTAGGCAGTATTGCAAGTGCCAGAAAGGTCAGTGTAAGTAATCTTGAGCCTTTGTAATGCTCAAGTCAATAACATACTGGAAATAAAACAAAAATCAGTGTTGTTGTTTTGAACCATCTTGTATTATGGGATTTTTTCTTCAATCTCAGATTTCATATATGCTTAAAGATGCAAAGAACACAGCCTAAAGAAATACTTTCTGAATAAAGTTATAGATGTTCTCATTATCTACTGGTGATTTTCATGTATCTACAAGATAAAAAGGAATTATTGGTGTTTTAACACAGGCCTAGAACACTTAATTTGAGTAGAAAATAAGTGATCTGAATGCAGATGTAAAAGAAAGAATGGTCTAAAAGTTAATTTTCTCACCTGTTATAGGTGATACCTATAGTTTAGTATTCCAGTCTCCTATTGATTTTCCTCCATAAACATGCTGTTCTGGGTCTGACTGTGATGAAGTTATGAAATTAACTCTCTTCATACAAAGCAGGCTGCATGGTGCCATGTGTACTGGGTTGTGTGGCCAGGTTTTGGTAGTAGGAATGCTACAAGGGTGGCTTCTGTCAGAAGCTGCCAGAAGTTTCCTCCATGTTTGGCAGAGCCAATGCCAGGCAGCTCAAGGATGGACTTGCCACTGGCCAAGGCTGGGTCAATCAGAAATGGTGGCAGCATGTCTGAGAAAATATATTTAAGAAGGAAATTAAAAAGTTATTGCACAGATGTAATTGTGGCCAGAGAAATGCAGAGTGAGATTATGTGAGAGGAACAACCCTGAAGAAACCAAGGTCAGTGGAGAAAGAGGAGGTGCTCCAGATACTGGAGCAGAAATTCACTTGCAGCCGATGATGAAGATCATGGTGAGGCAGGTGTGCCCCTGCAGCCCATGAAGGACCACAGGAGTGCAGAGATCCACCTGCAGCCCGTGGAGAAGACCCATGCCTGAGAGACGGTTGTGAATCCATGTTGGATTAGGCTCCTGGCAGGGACCTGCAGACTCACGGAGAGAGGAACCCATGCTGGAGCACAGAAAGGACTTTTGCACGGAGCAAGTGGCAAGGAACAATGCAAGATAAGCTGACTGTAGCTCCCACTCTTTGTCTCCCTGTGCCACTGGGGGGAGGAGGTAGAGCTTGGAAAGGAGACAGTGGTGAGGGGAAGGTGGGTTTTTTTACTTTTCATTATCCTGCTCTGATTTTTTTAGTAATAAATTCAGTCAATATCCACAATTTGAGTCTGTTTTCCTGTGGTGTTATTTGGTGAGGGATCTCTCACTGTCCTTAACTCATGAGCCCTTGTTTTATTTTCTCTCCCCTGTCCACTTGTGGCAGGGACTGATAGAGTAGTTTAGGTGGGTGCCTGACATCCAGCCAGGGTCAATGCACTATACGATGTTTGCTTTTGGGGCTGAAAGAATGCTGATAACACACCAGAGTTTTGGCTACTGCTGAACAGTGCTTCGACACCATCAAAACTTCCTCTGTGTCTTTCCCCACCCACCCTGCACCCACAAAGTGAGTTAACTGGGTGTCAGCAAGAGACTGGGAGAAGCACAGCCAGCATAGCTGACCTGAGCTGACCAAAGGGATAGTTCATACCATATCACATTATGCTAAGCTGTAAAAGCCAATGGAATGAGGGAAGAAAGGGGGGGTATTCGTATGTTTGGTATGGTGCTTCTTTTCTCAAGTAATCTCTACATGTACTGGGGGCCTGCTTTCCTTGAAATGTATAAGCATCTGTCTGTCAATGGGAAGTAGCAAATTAATTCCTTACTTTGCTTGTGCTTGCAGCTTTTGCTTTTCTAATTAAACTGGCATTACCTGGATGCCTGGGTCCGTTCATATTCCTTTTATTTTTCTTCCCCATTCCCATGGGGTGAGAGCAAGTGAGTGAGTGAGCGAGCGAGCGAGCGAGTGAGTGAGTGAGTGAGGGAAAGGCAGGTTGAGCGCTTAGCTGCTGCTAAGGTTCAACTCATCATGAATAGCTAAGCTATGTAGGCTATGAGATTCATCCAGGAAATAATCTGTATGTAGTTACCATGTGTATTCCTCACTGTCTGAACAACTTATTCAGGAAAACTAAAGATTAAAGGATCACCTTGATAAACTGGAAAACAAATATTATAGAAATAAGCAAAGCAGTATTGTTTAAATCTATTTTTTTGTTTGTCTGATAGACTATTGAACCATGAACTCTTTTGTGAAGAAATCTTCTTGCTCAACAATAGTTAATAGTCAATTAATATTTCTCTAGGAGCATGAGATGCTATTCTGTCTCTTTTGGAACATTAGTTAAACTAAGTCTTCAATTTTCTATAGTGTTTTTCAGTAATTACGCTATTGATAGTCCTGAATACTTTTTAGTCTATCAAGATGAGTTGACTACTCCACTAGAAAAATATTTGAAAAAATCTGGATTTTCTGCTTTTCACAGTTGAGATTTAGAGTGCATATGTAAACTATTGTGTGCTAATACTGATACTATTGTTGTTACCATTTCAACTTCCATTTTGAAAATAAAAGATTTTTTCCTTTTTTTTGGAGTTAAGTGGTAAATGAACAGTGATTATGCAAGACTACAAAAAAATTACAGAGCTTCTGTCTTGCAAGCTCTTTACCATTTAAGAACCTCAAATATGTAATCCTCCCCATGGAAGAAAATCTGACGCATGCCAGAATGGCTTGGTGCCATTTCTCCAAGACTTTCTGTAAAAGTTCACTTAGGAGAAATTCAACATACTTTAGATTTTTTCCATGTTCCACATAAACAGTATCTTTTCAAAATGGTGTTAGTTTTAATGCAAAAGAAGAACCTAGATACAGGAAAAATAAAGACAAACAAAGCTTGAGATTAAATGGTGATGTCAAGAGATGGAGGGGATTGTTGTATTCTGATCAAAAATTAGAAGACATACCATTCTGAGTTTAAAAAACCATTTGAATGAATAAGCCAATTGTGCAGCTATTGAATCGTGGGCTTTATGCATATTGAGCGCATTAGCCCCATATGCCAAGAGAATCTGCATTTTTGTAGTATGAATGAGAATGAGAAAAAATTGGTTTTGGGAAACACTGATTAAACAGATTGTTTTTCAGATGACAAAAAAAAAGTGCTAAATGAGAAGACAAAAAGTTCTACAAAAGTTAGTACTCATCTTAAGTTGTGAAAAGGTTAGACACTTAGTTAACCATCTAAGTTTCTCCTATAAGCATGAAAGGCAGACACTTTCAGAAGGTAATTCATCTTAAACATTTTAGATACCTTCTACCCTGATGTCTGTAAGATTTTATATCCTACCTGTATACTGTATTCCAAACTCGAAAAAGCCTTGAGCACCCTTGTCTAGTCTCATATCTGATCACATTTTGAGCAGGAGGTTGGATTCAGGTGACATTCTGAGGTCAATTTCATGAATTATTTTGATTCTATCGGCCTAAATCTGTTATCAAAACATTTTGCATTGGACACCTATTCCTCCTACTCATGAACACAGGCAAATTCTGCACACCTCATGCTTCAAGACTGGAAAACATAATTTTCTCCCATATTCTAGAGTATAGCAAAGTTTCTTGTGGCATATGTTATTACAATTGCCAGTGTAGCCCCATCAAGCTCAAAGGCTTTATATTGACCTGACAGCAAGGTTTCAGGATTTCTTTTGGCTTGTCTTGACCCAAACTGATTTTAACTGGTTTTAACTGTCAGCTAGCTGCAAAATATAGTTTAGTTTAGTTTTAGCTTGTTCTGTCTGGATTGAGCTGTCTGTGATCTCAAAATAAAATGTGCAGTAGAAGAGTGTAGGTGTGACCTTATAACAAAATGTGTTGTGGAAGAGTGCAAATACCAGACAGAGGTATAAACTATAAACACAAATCATTGGCATTAGTCGCTGGTCATTGCCTGAAAGCTCAACCTTGAGCACCACATAAGCCCACTGCTAAAATTAAAAAAAAAAAAAAGCCTAAGTAACTGGGAAACCAGTGACAAGAATAAGCAGAGAAGAGGTAGTGTTAAGAAAAAAATAAATTAAAAATGAATTAAAAATAAATTAATTTCAAGACATAATATCACTTTTTATCAAAGAAATTGTCTTGTCATTGTTTTGACTTTTCCAAAACCCTTCATTTCCAATCTGCTTGATAAACATGGAAAGAAACATTGGGAAGGTGAGTATAACATCAGAGACAAAGGGATGCTAGTGATAATGTAATGTATAACAATTTTACTTATGTGGCTTTTCTATATTAATTTGAGCTATGAGTATTAGTATTGTTGTAACAGAAAAACTGCTGTATTTTGATTAAATTTGAAGAGTTTTAATTAAACAATAAATTCTTCACATACACAACATATTCCTTTTTGTACATAACAAGATTTTTAGAGTAACATTAGCTGCCTGATTATAAATGAGAAAATTATTTTGACTTTCGCTGAAAATCTTAATTTTCTCTTTCTTTGATCCTTTCAGAAAAACAATTCTGTGGCTTATCCTCAGACAAACCAGGAATTATATTCTTTTTATACTGAAAAAAAAAAGTTCTGAATGGTTCTGGGTGGATTCCTCTCCCCCTTGCCTCCACTCCACACCTATTTGTTCCTATCTTCATAAAACAGCTTTCTGACATTCAGAATAACAATTTAAATATTTTAGGACTTAGTTTTGGACCTGGGAGATCCAGCACCAATTTTTCCTGAGAAACGCCATCATGCCTATACAACAGGCAGTTCTCCTGCAAAATAGTGTCGTTTCCACCTGTCAGTTAGATACAGCTGCAACTGCAGCTTGTCCTGAGAAATTAGCAGAGGCAGTATTTCATGTTAATACCTCATTTTGAGCCATTAAATTTGGAGCTTTAGGTGCCATGAATTCATCCTCAGTCTTTTGTATCACAATTATTTTGTACTGTCTCTCATCCATTTATTGTTGCCAACAGTCACTGCTCACTGAATGATGACAGAGATGCCAGCACATTTATAACCTGAAAATAGAGCTACATGCTATCAAAATCCATATACTTTACCAAAGAAGCAGATGCTAGCAATATCCTAAAATGGATAACAGAGAGGAAAGCAGAGTTTCTCCTGGCTTTTCTGAGCATACTGGTCTTATAACAGGACTAAGCAATCCTGGGCCCCTGCCTATAGGATAGTGAAGCAATTTTGACTGGAAGTCAGATCAAAGCTAGATTATGAAAACTTTCATTTTGTAAAAATGCAGTAGTCAACACATCTTGTTGGTATTAACACATCTTGTTGGCTAAGAAACTGGTTTTGGACATTTGGTTTTGTTGATTGGTTGTTTTTTTTATATTTTTTTTCTGACAAAAAATTTAATTAAAAAGCAATAGAAACTTGAAACCCAGATTCAAATAACTTAAGGTTCAAGTTTGAGTCTTCACAAACACTTGGTCAATCAAAAACACTAGAGAGAAGGTAATTAGGTAAGTGAGGTGCTAATTCTGAATCTCAGCTTAAATGTTCTATCACTTTTTAAAAAGAAGTCTAACATATCAAACGTAATGATAAATATTCCTATACTTCTGAGTAAGTATAAATATAGGTAAGCTAAGCTGCCTGTAACTCTGTAGGAAGAACCACACCTGTGTCTTTTAACCACAATTAGCATACTGCTAAAGAAAAAGATTGTCTTCATCAATCAAAAGTTTTTGGAATAGAACAAATGAAACTTCAAAAGCTGACCATGGCAGTGTGTTATATAAAAAAGAAATCAGTTGAGAACAGTTAACAAAGTCATCAGCTTTCTTCCAGGTAGCAAATCAGGATCAGAATGTTTCCATCTGCTGTGTCCGGAGGGTCAATCAGTTAATCATTTCATAACTTGGGGTTTTAGATGACTATAATACATTGAGGTAAAATTTGGCACAACATTTCCTCCTTGTCTCTCAGGAATTTACAATTTAATGGTTTAATTGTGGAATCTGTTATTTTGTGATATTCTATTCTGCTAACAGTGACTAAACCAAAAGTTTGATATTTTTTCCACTGAAAACTAAGAGTAAAAAAAAAAAAAATCCTAAACCAAACATTTTATTTGCTACTTTGTCTTCCAGACCTCTTCTCCTGGCATCCAGGGATAGAGAATACCTGGAATTGGTTCAAAGCTGCACCAGGGGAGATTCAGACTGGACATTAGGAAGCATTTCTTTACCAAGAGGATGGTCCAACACTGGAATAGGCTCCCTAGGGAGGTGGTTGACGCTCCAAGCCTCAATGTTTAAGGCTATTGGACAATGCCCTCATGTTTTAACTTGATCAGCCCTGAATTGGTCAGGCAGATGGACTAGATGATCAGTATAGGGCCCTTCTAACTATAATAGTCTATTCTAAAGTAGTCTGTTGAACTATTTAGATTCCTTTTCTACAGAGCATCTATCTATGTAGTTAATCAATCTCTATGTAGGCATTTACTTATTCCATCTTAGAATTATGGAATGGCTTGTGTTGAAACGTACTTTAAAATCATATAGTTCCAACCTCCCTGTCATGGCCAGGGACATCTTCCACTAGATCAGGGTGCTGAAAACCTCATCCACTTGGCAACTTAAATATATTATCTTGAATTCATTCATTTTGATTAGTACCGTATAACAGTTTAAAAAATAATCTTCCATTTATGAAGATAGTTTTAAATTCTAATCCTTCTCCCTTGTGTTTGTTCTCCCCACTAGACTATCATCTGCAACCTTAATAATCTTACTCTCTATTTCATCCTTTGAATGAAATAGAGTACTGAATGAAACTGTGCCTTCCTTGTACAGTTTTCCAAATGCAAAACTTTGCATAACCCCAGTTAAATAATTATTTGATTAAGAACTACTTAAAAGCACTCTTCAAATATGGATTTTTACATAGTTTTGTACATATTTTACGATATTTTAATTTAGATTATGCAAAATTTATTGGAGCTTCTGATCTGAAGGTTTAACCTTTTTTTGAAAGGTCCCGTACTGGACCAAAGTTCAGTGCATTGTATAATCAATATTTCAATTTAAAACATTAGGGTGCTTGAGTCTCTCCATGAATAATGTAAAGATTCCAGCCAGTTACACCTACTTTGTATACACCTAATTCCTCTACTAGAATAAATAACAGAATGGTAGATTTGTAAAACTGGGACATGAGGCAGCTGTGAAAACTTTAACTGTAAATCCTTTCTATATAGACAGGAATTAAAAAAAAAAAGGAATAATTTATTCCACTTCCATGTGTAAAACAGTTGGTTTTTCTAATGCAAAGTACCTTATTAGTTTTGTTTTCACAGCTGCATTTATGATTTTCTCCTGAAATCTATCATTTTTAGGGGAATTGCATATTTAGAACATGGACCATAAACCCAGAACTGCTTTTCTTCTAGAGTAAAGGTAGGGAAACCTCATGTTTCGGTCAAAGCTGTTCTCCTTTGAGAAGACAACTGCTCATTTGCAGAATTGCTCTCATGGAATTAATCAGGGCCTTTCTATTTACCTCAGTGACCATTTTAAGTAGGTCAAATGAAGTAGAGATACTATATATAACATGTCCATATAATGAACGTATATATTCTATTATTTCTTGCTAAAGAAAGCCTAGGAGGATCTAGATCAAGACAAGGCGATAACTTAGCAATTAACATCACTCCTTCATTCTCAATGCCTCTCCATTCTCCCCCAAACTGAGCTGCAAAGCAGGGAAGGGGAGTGAGGGATTCATCATGACCAGTCCATAAAAGTTTCTCTCTGACATTTCTTCCTACGCACTCCTGACTTGTTCCGGTATGGAAGGTCCATGGCCTTCCCTCCATGGATTGTAACATCTGCCCTGGCATGCTTGTCTCCACAAGTTTCAGGGGGACCTCTGCTCCAGTACCTGAAGTATCTCCTCCCCTTCCTTATACTCTGATGTTGGTGCCTACAGGATTACTTCTCAAACTTTTTTTTTTTTTTCACTGCTGACTGCCTATATGGAGTTTTGCTCTTTCTTTAATATCATAGAATCATAGAATATCCTGAGCTGGAAGTGACTCCAAGGATCATGAAGTCCAGCTCTTAAGTGAATGGCCCATACAGGGACTGAGCCCAGAACCTCGGTGTTATTATCACCAGGCTCTAACCAACTGAGGGTCAACCACCCTGTTTCAGGGTCAACAACCCAGCAGCTTCACTGACAGACTCAGCTGTGTCCTATGGTGGGTCCACTGCAGAGCTGGCTGGAACAGACTGGAATCAGCATGATGCAGATCCTGACCTCTTCTTACAGAAACATCCATAAGCATATACCCCCTGTCCTACCACCACAACTTTTCCATATGCACCAAGGACAGGGACTGTTTGATACATTGTGTTCTGGACTGTCAAATGTAGCTTTTACATTCATATTAAAAAATGGGTCTAGTAGTTTTTAACTTACTCTATAATTTGCATGTTTGGGACACAAGAGATATGGAAATGGAGAAGAAATTAAACTTTTCTCTCCTATGCTCAAGTATGTTTTTTATCACTAGGCTGCAATACCAAAAAGTTGATGACACTTCAGCTACTGCTTCTTCATCCTGCACCAATTAGGAATCATGCATTCTAAACATTTATGTTTCTTCATCCAAAATCAGTAGTTAGAAACCCAGTGAAGACACTGAAATGCACAGTGCAAAAAACTGAACATTTCCTGGTCTTAGGTTCAGTGACTCCCACTGAGCATTGAAAAACACTGGCTTGTCCTGAAGGTGACTGAGACCCTTAAACAGTCATTGGTGTAGAGGATGTACCAAGAGGCTTATTATTTCTGTTTCATCAATTAAGACACATTAGGTTTAAGTTACATACTGTGATCACCTTTGTGAGCATAAATTTTGGCTATGAAAATAGATGACCTTTCTCAAAAGGAATGACAAAGAACACAGATACTTTTTTTTTGATGGTGTAATTGTGTTGCAGCACATATTCAAATATTAAATTTAATTATAACACTGCAGTAGCAGGCATATGAGAAAAGTTTTAAATTATTGATATATGTTTGTATAATAAAGTAACAATTATATTTAAATTACTCGTTGATGAATAAGTGCTATTTAATAAGTAGTTCAATAATCTTCATTAATAGTTGTTGAAGTATTCTATAAATACCACAAAAATAGCCTTCCTTATTAAAATTATTTTGGGGTTGTTGAAATTTCAAAATCATATTTCTGTTTTCATATATTACAGACAGTGTATTCCATGTTAATTAAAGGTTTCCTTTGAACCATTATATTCAGAACATTGTCATTTATTGTGAATCTCTGACTGTCTTACAGTCTTTTGTCGTATTTAAGATTCTCCTTAAATAGGACTCTTCCTTACTTCCTGTAATGCAAATAAACATTATTGAAGTTTAGATCATCCAATGTACAGTACACAGGACAAATAACTGCTTTTTATGGCACTGGAGTTGAAAGTATTTTTGAACAACATTGTGGTGTCTATTATAATTATAAAATCTGAAGTTCCTCTTACTGGATTCAGTCCTCAAGTTTTCTTGCACTTATATGGAACATATAAGGTTTTTTCATCCCAACAGAAGTAAAATACTCACCCTTAATTATCTTGAGGGAAAAAAAATAAGCCTTTCTTCTGAAGTTTTATGTTACCACATACCCCTTAAGATATGATCAGACATAAGCCCTTGACTTTTTTCCATATTTTCCAAGTCTCAGGTCTCAAAGGATTGTAAGCTTTCAACTCCATTTAATTTCCTAATTACTATTTAGATAATTAAATTGCCCTTACTGTTCATGAGTGGTTCTGAGTAGAAATTACACGGTATTTTAGAAATGCAGTCTCTACTTTCTTTTGAGAACCAGGGAGATTCTCTTCTGTCTGTTCACATTTTAATAAAGCAAAGTTCTGTGTTGGAAATGTTACTAATATTGTACGCAGTCTGGGAAACTAAGCTCAATATGGTGAACTGCTAAAATGGTATAATATTGTTGTAAGTACAAAGTATATCTGAGGAAGACTGTGATCCTAACTTATACTAGCCATTTTATGAAATTAACATGTGTATTTGTTAACTTTCCTTACTACTTAAATCCCCTGTTTGTTCAGAACAATGAAAAATAAATTATATTTCAGTCTTATATTGTTAATTTTTCGTTGCTAATATCATTAATTAGATTCAGCTCTGCCACCACAGAAACTTTATTAATTCCAAATTACTTTATATTTCAATTATTTTCTGTTTAGAGCAATCAGAAAGTGCTAAAATGCCTCACAAACAAAAAACACAAACAAAACAAAACAAACAAGAAAACCCCCAAAACCACAAACAAACAAACAAAAAAAACCCACAAAAAAACCCAACCAAACAAAAAAAAAATCCAATCACAAAGATCTATTCTAAGTAGAATAAGAGCAACAACTGTGTGGTAAACAGAGAAATTAAGAACATGGAAGAAAGACGGAGGGAACTGAAGTCATCAAAGAAGATATTCCTCCTCTCGGGGATCTTGACAGACATAAAGTAACAGATCAGCTGCAGCTTCTATCTACCACCCCCACTCATCTTTCCCATCCCACTGACAGAGTTGCCCCCAAGGTAGATATGTCTGGTACACTCGCAAATGAACTCCAGTATCACCTCAGTTTCCAGTCAGTCATAGAGAAGTTAAACGAAACTGGACTAATTTTAATATAAAATAGAGAATGAAGGCTGTGGTGGTTCTACTTATTCACAAGCAAGTCAGACATCCTTGCCTCTGGGGAAACAGCACTGGTCAGGAGGGCATGGAGGAGTGCTAAGGGCAGCAGCAGTTTTAGCCACTCAATTTTAATCCACTGCTACATGCCTGTCAGTGGTCTCAGCCTAACCACATTCCTCATGTGGTTTCAAGCGTCCCACAGCCTTCAGGAAAATGCATACCTGCTTCTGCAGGTTCCCATAAAAGTATTTATAGACCCCAAAGAATATAGAAATAATTTTGTCTTCTCTTATATTAAGAAGATGATTGTAAGAAGAGGGGTTTTTTACACATACAAAAATTCTGTGTATTTCTTTCTCATGTTCTTTGTGGGTGATAGATATAAAAATATTTTCCTAGGATTTCAGTAGCCTATAGTGTGAATGAGAAATATATGTTAAGAAACGTCTACAATATTTTATGTAGAAAACCGTATAATGTAAGCAGTTTTGAACTCAACCCAACAAATAAGTTTTGCATGAGAAGTTTGATTAATTATGTTTCAAAGCATCAGCGTTCCAGAATAAAATAAAGAACTAGTTTATGATTTCTTTTTCCTTTTCTAGTAAAAGAATGATGTGATTGGGTTGCATCAGCTATTAAGCACTTGAAAATAGCCAACAGTGTTATACAGAATGTAAAAGGAAGGGTTTCATCAGCAAGGACTGCAGGGTGTTCTGTAACAGAGGAAGACATGAGACACCTTGTGCCATTCCTGCATGCAGGAGCAGGGCTGCCCTAAGGGGTTGCAGCCCTTGAGTGACCCACACCACAGAAGTGCCTCCCCCGAGGAACTCAAATTCATGGGTGACCTGTATTGGAGCAGAGGAGAAGATGGAAGTAAGGAACAGCAAAAGAAAACAAGTAAGAAGTGAGGAATATCAGAAGGAAATCTCTGTACTATGGCCTCATCCTCCTGCACCATCTGTTGCCACCTCACCAAGTTGGGATTGAGTATGTGTGACAAAAACAAGGGTAATTTAGACTAGGAAGAGGACAGGAGAGGTGTTTTATTGTTTCTTTCACTTTTCTTGTGGAAAGTTACTCATATGAAAACAAAAGTCAACAATGTAAGGCAGTAAGAGAAACTCAGAAAAAAATTAATAAGTACAGGTCCATATTTCTGGAATTATTCTTTTATCCTTATTAGGATCAAAAGAAAAATTCTCATTTATTTCAGCAAGATCGAGGTTTCTGTAGTCCATTTGAGTTTGTCACAAACCTGTAAACAAACCATGTTGCCTAGATTTACAATTTTTCTGCATAGACTTCTTTCTCATTCTTTGTTTATAGCTGGTGAAACCAGTACATACAGAAGTCAAAAAAAAATTAGTCAAAGCAGCAAAATTATATTAGCAAGTACAGATTTTTATCAGAGATATAAATATTAAAAATATATATCTTCTCGTCTAGAGAAATAGTCATGACTAACTAGCTGAATTTTTAATTTTATTCTGAATGAAAAATTCAGTTTAAAACATAGGTCTGAAACAATTACCTATTGTCAATATTATGATAAAAATTTTCCACCCTTAATTAAAGTCAACAAATGTTACACACAGTTCATTAACTTCCTCATCTGGTGAAAAAATTAAGAGGTACAGATTTGTGATATTTAAAATGCTAAAAAATTTAGAAGCTTGGAAATGTCACTTGAAGTGTAAGTTGAAATGCATTAAGTGCACTGTTGACATATGATTATGTGAAGTGTGTGGTTGAAATAATATGTTAAGTGGCAGTGACTAAAAGTGGTATTTGGTTATCTATGATGTTTTTGCAGAGACAGAAGTCATTCTGTAGCAGGTAGAAAAAGGCTAATGCAGAGATTGAATGTGGAACAGAATATCAGATCAGCTTTCTTGTCCAAAAATAAAATTGTTCAGAGTAATCCATTAGGCTGTGGCTTGAAAACAGTGAAAATTTGACACTGGGATTCCAGTGCTAGCTTACACAGAGCACTAATTCAACATTGACTAACCTTGCCAATTCAAAGTTGTTTAATAAAATGTGATGTGATAACAGGAGGATTCGATGTTGAATCATCTATTATCGGCATATTGTAGTCCTACAAATACTATCTTGAATTTTCTGTCTTCTTGCAGCTGGTTTAAAACTTATTTAACTTCCAGATGCTCTAATACAATAGCTATGTGACAACAACAGAGATCGAATTCATATCAGTGTATGAACTGTTCAGTTATAAATTCAATATTAATGATCCTAAAACCATACCTGAGGATATTTACCAAAATCTATAGTTGAGAAGAGATGATGTTAGCGATAATATTTTTTTTTTTACGGGTAAAAGCAGTGCATGTCATTGCCATTTTCCAATTTCTGCTCCTTAAACACTGAACTAAAAGTCTTCTTGTTCTTAATACTAAAAATCAACATTTAATTCCTTTGTTTTATGGAGAGCTGCTGTTGTTCAAAACAAACCTTTTCTTGCACCGACCTGCAAAATATGTTCTGCAAAATCTTGAGAATATATTTATTATACATTGTGTTATATTACATTATATTTACATTAAGTTGGATTATGTTATGTTATGTTACATTGTATTATTATTAGCTTTATTTTATTTTATTCTTTTTTTTATTTTAAATTATTTCATTTTCACTTAAGGTGTCAATATGTCAATATTATACTTTGCTTATGGGAAAAATTAAAAAAGAGCATCAATGACCAAGAACAAGCAGCTATAGTATAAAATATAAAATAGCTATGATACAATTTCTGTATGAAGGTTTATTTTAATAAATTATCAGAACTATTGTTGATGTTATAAAGAGACCATTGTGTTTCCTTTCATTCAAAATATATTATTTAATGAGCAATACCATTTTTACAGTAGAAAAATTGCTCTGATAAAAGAAAAAAGCCCATTGTTTATTTTCAAAGGTGTAGCCTTATGTATTCACATATGTATGTTTGTATGTGCACATGTTTATATGCATGTATTTTGGTTAGAGTGTGGTGCTAATAGTGTCGGGGTTTAGGGTTTGATCCCTGTATTGGCCATTCATTTAAGAGCAGGACTCGATGTTACCTCTTGGTCCCTTCCATCTTAGAATATTTTGTGATTCTGCGTGGTTCTGTGAATTTTCATGTTTTTTTGTTGCTGCTTATATTACTTAAAATTCCTATTACTGTGTCTGAAAAAGAGCACATGAGAAGCCAGTGCAACATGAGATAATAGTACATCTACATTAAATATCTAAGTTAAATACCCATTTTATATAATGTTTTGAAAATAACTCCTGCAAATGAAAAAGTCAACATACAGCATCACAATCTGTTTGAGGTGGCATTTTCAATAACTTATGGTAGCTGTCAAAAACATCATAAGCAGAAGTGCAAGCTATCTGCACTAGTCCTCTGTTATTTTCCTAAAGTATAGGAAGCCAGCATCAAACACAGAAAATAAATTGAATTTTGGATTGTTGTCAGGATGTTTCAGTAATGTCCTCAGATTGCATTAGAAATCTTTATCTTTTGGAAATCATATTTTGATTGATTTTCAGATGGGATCTGGTACAAAGGATTTTGAAATCTATAGAACCTTACAATTTACTTCATTAAATTTGGATCAGAGCCATATTTGACAGTAGTATTTAAGAATATCAAAATTAATTTTAAATCAGTTAGTGGAAGTAAAAAAAAATCATATTAACTAAGAAATATTGTCATCTTTTCAAACAGCAATGCCAAGCAACCAACCAACTCCCTTACAGTAGGAATAGTAATATAGTATTGTGGAACTGCAAGGGAATTTTTCATTTGTAGTTCAAGTGCAGTGTATCATCACAGATGACACACTAAGTCTAAAGAGTACCAGCTATACACATATCTATAATCATATGTACTACTTCCCTTGTGGTCAGCTCCAGTGTATTTAGAGCAGTTATGAAAAAAAATAAGTGGTAAGAAGAGCAATGTGGTTATCTCACAAAAATATGGTCAGTTTTGTCACCTTCTATATATATTGTGATAAAATTCAGATTTTGTTGGGTTTTTTTCATACAGTTTAACTGTGTTCTAGGAATAAAAACTCACAGTAAAAGTTCAGTAAAATACATAGGCATTTTAATATAATAACATGTTTTAATAGGTGGTTTCTTAGGTAAGAAAATTCACTAGGTTAGTTAACTGATATAGTGACACTGTATTATAAAATATCTGTCAAGCCTGATTTTACCAAGTCAGAGATTCCCCTTTTATTATTTTAGAGGATACTACCATTGTAACACAAATACGTAAATAAAAATATCCACACTAGTTCTATGGGATGCTATTACTGGTATCCAGAGATATTAAGATGAATCATAAAGCTTTAAATGTAAAGTTGTAAAAATAGCATTTTAAGGTAATACCACATGTACTTTTACAGAGGGGGTTATTACATTTCTGTTTAATTTTCTTTCTGCTTAAATATATATTTAATTATATACAGAGATAAACATATGCTATACAATTTTATTACATACACATATTCATATGTTGAATATATATGTGGGACAATTTGTTAACAGGAGATTAAGTGAAGAGTATATTGAATACTATATCAAAAAACTTAACATTGAACTGAGTAAACTTAACAAAAAAAAAAGGAATCCTAAGAAACACAACAAACAAACAAAAAAAAAAGAACGAAAATAAAGTACTCTAGTAAGCTCTCCAAGTTGATATTTCACAAGAAACAGGAACAACATTGGAAGATATTTATACAGAGCAGAATATGCTGTGCTTTCTGACCTAAAGTCAGATTTATAGCGAGTTTTACCACACAGTACAAGCTACAGGAAATATAAAAGTCTGATTTAAGGATGAAAAATGCTGTTACTAAACCAAAATGACTTTAAAAATAGTGACAAACTCTACAATCTGAATCGCAAGTTTCCATTTTTTTAACAAATAATTTTAGAAAGTGTAATCACAAGGTCATGTTGCCTGATCCCATAAAATATTTAAAATTAATTTCATTCTTCTGCTTTCATTTCTCTAATAATTAGCTAGGAATCATTTTCTTGACTTCACTGTGACCCTCTTGTGTTAGTAAGTCTTCTCTGCAATGATTCAGCATAAAGCTAAAATGGAAGTATATGTTGTACAGAGCACAGTTACTATTTTGGGTCCAGAGGTTTTGTGATTGCTTTAGAAAAGCCATGTTATCATGCATATAAGGATTTCCTCTCATCAGGTCTCCTTTACTCAAGTCTAGTGCTGCACTCACAGCTCAGAGATACTGGCATTTTTTACCTGTTTGAATAAAAAAAACCCATAAACTAAAAGAGCAATAAAATAATTTAAGTATAAGGAAAAAAAATGGTTATCTTTGCTCACAAAATTTCACGAGGAAAATTGTCAAGTTCTGCGCTTGGGAAGAAAGTGCTCCCATGGAGCACTAGAGGGTGGGACTTAACTAGCTCTGCTGAGAGCTACCTGGTGATGCTGGCAGACAGCAAGCTGGGCACAAACCAGCAGTGTGCCTATGCAGCACAGAAGACCAAGAGCCTCCTGAGTTGTACTAACAGGAGGATGACTGAGATGTCAAAGGGAAGTGATTATACTTTTCTCTTCAGCAGTTGTGAGACTGTATCTAGAGTACAGTGTAAAATTTTGGGCACCTCAGTCAATCAAAGCCATTGGTTAATTAGAGCAAGTTCACCAGAGAATCAGCAGTGTGGTCAGGAGCTGGAGCACTTTCCCTGTGAAGAGTGGCTGAAGGAGCTGGGATGGTTCAGACTGGAGAAGAGATGACTCTAATCTCTTAAGTGATGATGAGATCATCAGACAATGGAACTGTTCACAGTGCTCTGTGGTAGTAGGACAAGGTACAATAGATATAAACTGAAATGAGGGAAACTTTTTCTGCAAGTGAACAGTCAAGCAGTGAAACAGGCTGTGCACAGAGATGAAGTCTCCATCTTCAGTGTTTTTAAGAACCAACTGGATCAAAATTTGAGCAACCTGGTCTGAACTCAGATATGACCCTGTCATGAACAAGAAGCTGGATGTCCCTTGTAAACTGAACTATCCTATGATCCTAAGAGTGTTCATATTATCACATAGTGAAATGGAGTGGAAACCTGTAAAATAAGTGTAAGGCAAGGATTATAGGTTCTTTTCATTAAAGACTTTACTCGAACTCTTGGAATAAAATGAGTCTTGAAGACTGCATTCAAAACTCAGATAATCAAAATCTTCACTGAGGTGTTGCATAGCCTGGGAAGGCTCAAAATTTCTAGGGTCTTCTTTTAATTTTACCACTGTGTAACTAAATTAGGGTAGAGCAAGCACCTCAGTACCCTCCTTAACAGCTCAGGTTGAATACTTGTGATGCAGAATATATACATAAACTAGACTGAAACTTCATTTGCACACACACTATTGAGGATAATTAAGCTTACAAAAATTTTACTTCAAAATATCAATTTGCAGTAAGAAAATTTTATGACAGAAATGTTGGTTGAAAAAAACACTCATGAAATAGCACCTCTTTTAATTGTAGGATGCAAAAAAACCTCACTGTACAATCTTCAGCAAAAGTTCAGATTGAATATATGTGTCTGCAGGAAGAAATTAATGAAGTTTTACTCTGTTGAGTTGCTCAGTTATACAAAATACAAATAGACTGAAATAGGAAAGAAGATGTTAGTAAGTAAAGAGGTTCATAGCATAAATAAACATCTGGTAGGCCTAGTACTTATTCGTGTAAAAAGAAGACAAAATGTCTAACTTTTGCAGTTTCTTTTTCTGAAAGCAGAATAGTTTCACTTGAAGAAATTCTGTGTATGATGAATTTTTGTAAATTTAATCCTTTCATTTAAACAATCAGATAAAACAGTTTTAAAACAGATTTCTCTTTCTCCATAGAGTGAATAGAACACACTAAAGACCACAATACATTCTTTCTACTTTACAGGACCCAAGCACTACCTCAGTAATTTTGGATTACCAAGGACATGTAATTATTGTACATGCAATCAGAGAAGAGTACTAATTAAGGAAAAAAAAATATATTATCTGATAATGTTTGGTAAGAATTAAGACACAACCATCTACTTTCACTTTAATAATCCAGACCTTGCAAATAAAATAACACGTTTTTCCCCCTTGAACATATTGTTTATAGGAAGAATAAGCAAAAACCCCTCGACAATATATCCAAATTAAACCCAGTATTTTTACATGATGATGTTTGAAAACAATGTTTCATATATGTATAAGTAATCAAGGGCTGTTATCATAGTTCTTAGTAGTGACTATTTTTATACTCAAATGTTGTTTTCTTTACTGTGAAGAGATGTATTTCTTACTGAGGTTAATCAATATGTTCTATTTCCATAAAAAATGGGACAGATTCACTGTTTCCATTCAAGTTAATCTGGCAGTTAAAACTAAGTTAAAACTTCATTTGAATTTAACTGATATACAGGGGAAAAAATAACAGTAAAAAAGAAATCAAAGTGAAAAGAAAACCCAAAAACCAACAAAACACCATGCTCCCTTAACTTCCTTTTACAGATTTCTTTAACTCCTATCAGTTTGTTCAGGGAAAAAACAACTCTCTATTCATTCCATTTTCCTTCACAAATTTTATTTACCTTTTGACATAAATTTGAAAACATAACTAGGTGCACAAGTAATCTCACTAACTTGTGAATATTCACATAAATTCACAACTTTTACTGAAATCTTTCCCAAGCATTTGCAGCAAGGACCCCTATGTCCATACAGAAATGAAACAGATACACTTTTCATTCATCCTAACCCCTGACTACTTTGAGTTATTGTCTATAAATAGTAACATTTACTGTATAGCCTAATTTCTGTATAACTTAATTTTATAATTATAATGACAAGCTAATTGACAAAGTTAAATCCAGATCACTGGAAATGAAGAGTATTAGTAATTTTATTATGAAGATTAATAAATATAAATCTGCTGCAAACTGGAATTCAGATGAGGGTAAATTTATATGTATCTAGACCAATTTTTCCTTCTTTGACAAACAAGAACTATTTTGAATAATTTTAAACCTAGAAACTAACCCTCAAGTATTAGACTAAAAATAAAATATCTGAAAATGTTGTCTTTACTTTTCTCCCAGCTAAAACCAGTTCAGCCTGCTGCATGGACACACACATGTAGACTAAGCAAATAGATGAACATTCATCATGTCTTTTGCCTAGAGCAGTGGTTTCCAACCTTCAGGCTATGCTGAGCCAAATCAGCTCTTCCTTGGGTCTAGAAAAGCCTGGCAGCAATTATGGAACTCTCCTGTGAATACTTATACACAGAAACAAAATTTTTTTATAATTTATATACAATCAAATCTGAAATCTATTCTACATTTTCCAAGTGGAAGCCAACTTATTCTTTTAGATATGCAGCACTTGAATTTAGGTATAATCTTTTATAAGATTACTGTTAGTGTTAAAAATGATTGCTGTAATTGCATTCACATTTATAAGCCTGAGATGTAATATAAATGAATGACATCTTTTAAGCTGTATTAGGTTGTTATTGTGATTTTAAATATGTTCTCTACTTCTTCTCTGTTTTGTTTTTTTTTGTTCCTTTTTTCTTTATGTATTCCTGAGATATTTTCCTCCCAATTGCTGGGAACACTTTCAGTTTCCACTAAACCAAAAGAAGACAGATGTGCTTATTACCTCTGACCACAATGTTTGCTGTCCCTGCTTAAAGAAAGTCAGCAGCATTAGTGAAATTCAAGCAATGTCTTTCAATTTTAAAAATCTGAATGAGTTTTGAATTTTATGTTCTTTTCTTGAACTTTCTTTATGTGTGCTCATTATTACAAATGGAAATAAAAAACTGATGTTCCTCTTTGTGACTGTTGTTTCTTGGACAAAATTATTTAATACATTGCTAATCCTCAAGAGTGGTCTGAGGTGTGACTGACACTCCTGTAGTTACCCAGTTCTTCCTTTTTTTTCCTTTTTAAAAATAAGGGTTATGTTTCCCCTTTTCCGGTCAGTGAGAATTTTACTGGACCGCCCCAACTTCTCAAATATGGTGTATAGTGTCTTAGCCACTTCCTCTAGTAGTTCCCTTAGGACCTGCATTTTCTTCTCATCAGGTCCCATGACCCTGTGCACCTCTAAGTTGAGATGGTCTCAAACCTGATCTTCTCCCTGCCTTTACCTTGTGCAACTTGGGTGCTGTGGACACTTGCCGGGGAAGACAGAAGCACATCTCAACCTTTTCCATATCTTGAGTAACTAGATCTCCCATTTCCATCTGGGAGAGTTCACTTTTTCCCTAGTTTTCCTTTTGTCACTGATCCATCTATGGAAGCTTTTCTTGTGGCTCTTGATGTCCCTGGTCTGATTTAATTCTGTCAGGGCTCTGGAATTTCTAAACTCATCCCTGACTGCTTGGACAATTTCTCTGCATTCCTCCCAGGCTACCTGTCCTTGCTTCCACCCTCTGTAGGTCTCCTTTTCATGTCTGAGATTTTCCCAGGAGCTCATTGTTCATCTATGCAGGCCTCCTGGTTGTTGAGATATTTCCTCGTTGCTCCCGAGCTTTGAGGAAGTGATCCCTGAATATTAACCAGTTTTCTTGGGCCTGTTCTCCCTCCACAGCTCTATCCCAAAAATCTGCTGTCCTAAAGTGTAGGCTGTTGAGCTTGCTGTGTGACTCAAATTTCACAGTCCTCCCAGATGTTTCATAACGTTCTTTAGAAGCATTTTTTTAAAACCAAGAAATATGTTTATTCAAAAATCTGATAAAAATGTGCAGTGAAAAACCAGCATGTACATCACACTCTATACAAAATATCTTTCCCCCGTGACCACTTTTTTTTTTTCATCTTGACCAAATCCTCTCTTCATGAAACATTGATCATGAACTCCAATATGGTCAGTAGAGATTTATCAGTTTAATTAACATTTTCTCAGGATGAAAATAAAGTTCTGATGTATGTTAGGGAGAGATATTCCTGAAAACAAGCAACCCAGTAGATGTATCACAAGCTTGAACCTGTATCTGTATTGGTTTTGGCTGGGACAGATTTACTTCTCTTCGTAGTAGCTTGTGTAATATGTTTTAGACTTGTGATGAAAATAATGTTGATAACACACCAGGGTTTTTTGCATTACTGAAGTGTTTAGAGAAGCCTTTCCTACATCTCACGCTCTCCTGTCAACAAGTAGGCCGATGCAACTTGTGCTTTACCTCTCAAACTGTATTTATCTCAACCCATGGCTTTTCTCTCTTTTACCCTTCTGATTCTCTCTCCCACTGCACTGTGAGGGAATGAGTGTCTTGTGTGGGACTGAACTGCTCGCTGTGGTTAAACAAGTGTCATGCAGAGAACTGAACTTTGGTTCAAATCTTCAAGGATCATCCCTGATGATGAAGATGTACCTCCTCTGGAGAAACAGCATATCCATATTTCTTTCTTTCGACCTGAAGGTAATTCATGAGATTTAGAGATGTGTGTGCAATTGCTAGAATTTGATCTCATCACAATTACAGAGATATGGTGTGCCACCTTACATGACTGAAATGTTACCATGAATGACTACACACATTTACAAATGCTGCCGTGAATGGTTACAAACAGGAAGGTGAGGTGGTGGAGTTGTCCTTTATGTAAGAGAACACCTGGAATTGTATGGTAGGATTTCCCCATATAGTGCCTAGTTCAAACATTGTCTTGTATCTGGTTGGGCACCAGGGCTATGGTCATGGCCCCAAACCTGACAGAGCTCAAGAAGTGTTTGGACAACACTCTCAGGCACACAGTGGTATTGCTGGGGTGTCCTGTACAGGACCAGGAGTTGGTCTCAATGATCCTGATGCATCCCTTTCAACTTAGTTTATTCTGTGATTCCGTGATTTCTTTTATATCATGATAATGATCGATGCTTCATTCCAAATACCAGATAGAAGGTAAAATAGTTATTAAAAGATATTAGTGTTTATCTTCCTTCCCCTCTGATTATTTTTTTAATAAGATGACTGTTTCTTACAGAACTAAGCTAACCTGAACTGCATATTTAACCTGAACTGCATATTGTCCTACGGTAGTTTGAGCAGTCAGATTTAGTACCTTTCTTCTTATACAAAGTGATGATGACAGCATCACGAAGGTCTGATGGTAGTTCACCGAGTTCCCAGCAGCGCACCACAAACTCGTGAAATTTGGTGTGGAGTGCAAGGCCCCCATGTTTCCAGACTTCAGGTGGAATTCCATCAACCCCAGCTGCCTTGCCGATTTTTACCTGCTGTATGGCCTTGAGGGTTTCTTCTAAAGTGGGGGCAGTATCCAATTCATACTTTACTGGTTGTTGTGTGATGGACTGAATTGCTGAGTCTTGGACCACACGGTTGGTACTGAAAAGAGTTTGAAAGTGTTCAGACCATCGATTCAGAATGGAGGTTTTATCTGTTAGAAGTGTTTGGCCATCAGCACTGAGTAGAGGGCTTTGTACCTGGTATGTAGGCCCGTATGCTGTCTTCAAGGCTTCATAGAAACCTTTGTGATCACCCATATCTGCGCATAATTGAGTTTTTACAGCTAGATCGATCCACCACTTGTTCTGGATGTCACGGAGTTTCTGTTGGAGCTTGCTGCATGCGAGACGAAAGGCTGTTTTTCTTGCGTGACAGGATGGCAGTGCAAGGTGTGCTTGGTGGGCGGTTCTCTTCTTCCTCAACAAGTCCTGGATTTCTTGATTGTTTTCGTCAAACCAGTCCTTGTTCTTCTTGAGGGAGAACCCTAAGGATTCTTCGGAGGATTGCAGAATGCTGTTTACAAAGCCATAGTGTTGTCTACTCTCTTGTATGGTTCCGAATCATGGGTCATCTACCGCCACCACCTGCGTCTCCTAGAACGCTTCCATCAGCGCTGCCTCCGTACAATCTTAAACATCCACTGGTCAGATTATGTGACCAATACATCTGTTCTTGAGCAAGCAGCAGTCACAAGTGTAGAGGCCATGCTGATGAGAACCCAGCTGCGTTGGGCAGGGCACGTCTCAAGGATGAAGGACCACCGCCTCCCTAAGATCTTGCTCTATGGTGAACTTGCCACTGGCTGCCGCAAGAGAGGAGCCCCGAAGAAAAGATACAAGGACTCCCTGAAACAACATCTCAGCCTTGGCCATATTGATCACCATAATTGGTCCACTCTGGCCTCAAATCGGGAGGCTTGGAGACACAGCATCTATAACGCTGCGGAAGCCTTTGAGAACACACGCAGGATCTCTCTCGAGGAGAAAAGGCAACGCAGGAAGAACCGTGTCTTGCTGAATACTTCATCTAAGGAGTCTTTCTGTTGTGCTTTTTGCAACCGGATATGTCTGTCACGTATTGGCCTCATAAGTCACCAACGTGCCTGTAACAAATGTGGATAAAGCCTTCCCAAATCTTCGTTCGCGAAGCCCAGCCATGAACAGCATATTGTCCTAGGGCTAATAGAAAAAGCATGGGAAAAAAACCAAACACACAAACAAACAAAATCAACTCATATACATACAAAATATGTCAGTAGTTGATTTTTTTTTTTTTTAAATCTGCTGGTGCTTGCTTACATTTATTGCGTAAAGGTTGTAACTGTCAAGCAGAATGAAAGAAATCTTAGGTGAAATTTGTTTGTTTGAAGGAGTATCAGTCCATATCTCTCATTCATATCCTAGATTTGGAGCTACAACCTGTGCAGGAAACAGAGATATGCTACTTATATTTATGGTTCTTTATTTTTTAAAGAGGCAAGATATCACTTAGCATTTAATGTATAGTGACATCTTGCTTTCATGATTTAGTTTCCACAGGAGGCAGATCATCCAATGGATATAAACTAGACTTTCACCTTGCTGTAAGGCAATGCCTCCCACCTCCTACCAAACTCACAATGAAAATAGGCAAGTGACACACAGTAAGGTGAATTTCTGCCCTGTGAAAGGTGACAGGGTCAAACCCTGTTGAGTTTTGAACTAAAACAAAAGGTCTTACTTCTGTGAGGGCCAATGTTCCATTTGGGTTGAATCTGTAATGCAGTTGGAGGTGGGTATAGGAGTTTTCATACCAGAGACAAATGAAGTACAACAGAGCTGCTGGTCAGTTCTGTCTTTTCTAGGAGAGTAATGTTTCCTAGGCCAAACACATCCATGGAGTATGTAGGAACAGACAATCACCTGTGTTTTATTAGTGTACCCACCAGTAACTCAGAGTTCCTGCACTCAGATTCTGTGTAGTTATTTCTCTCCCTAAACATAGTATCACTGTCATAATGTTTAAAGTTGAAAGAAGTGATTATGTGCATGACCTTCATATAGTATTCACTACCAAAATCGATTTGATGACAGAAATTATATCTACATATAGCATATATAAATAGTGATTAAAGCTGATTGTATAGTCTTTCTGTTTAATAGCTAAGTGGTATATGTTCAATTCATTATTGCAGTAATCCTAAACCAACATTAATTTACAAAATAGAAGTCTCTACGCTTTAGTGTCCCATATTATGGTGCTTACTGAGGATGATTATTATTCATCTTGGTAGTGCAGGGTGGAATTTTTGGGTTCACAAGGCCTGTAGAAAATATCTCAGACGTAACAGCACCCACTTAGCTGTTAGATAAATCTGGGATCTCTAATAGAACTTCTGTTTGCTCTTTGTTTGTGAGATACTTTGGTTTGTGCATTTCTCCAGCTGAATCTTTTTAGCACATTCTGAAGGAATTTGCAGATAGAAAGACTGCAGTTTCATTTTTGAGCAGAAAAAGTACACATTTAAAATCTTTTGTTTCAGTTGTACTGCTGGACTTATGTTCACTAGTTCTTCAGGTAAATGCACTTTTCTGTCTTTAGGCCTGCCCGGAATAACAACAAACTAGAGTGGTATACATGTTCAAAGAAATGGCTGCAGTGATCCAGCCTCAAGATTGATTCTATATCTACAAACCTTGCTAAGACCCATACATCACCTTATATTTCTGTCTTAATAAAAAGAATGTTTTTTTCTCTTTCATGTATTTTTCTAGCTTTCAGTCTTTGAGGTTTTCTTTCCATCATTTTTTTTATTTTTTTTTTTATTTCTAACTTGTGAACTACTTTAAAATATAATTTTCTGTTCTCATTCATCCATTTTCAGTTTCGTTGTGGTCCCTCAGGTTTTTATTTTTCTCTCCAACTTTGTCTTTTTTTTTTTACACAACTTTGACAAGTAGTTTCTTTTTAAGGACCTCCCACTCTAGCAACCATTCAATACAAAAAAAAAAATCTATATTTTGCAGATCATTTACTGTGCCTACACTGTCTGCACACAGAACAAATATAGAAGAAAACATTGCTACTGAGCAAATGGTGAACAGCATAAAATAATGAATCTTACCAAGTACTGGCATTTGCTAATGTAATACCTTTCCCACCATATTGAACTGCTTACCCAGTTATTTAATTTAATAAAACTATAAGGAGATCTGAACACCCAAATTTTGAATAGCAGGTATTTAGGAACATGAGAGACTAAATTAAGAACACTGAATTTCTTGGTGACTTTTTAAAATTGGAAGCCTGTTGTTTCAGATATATTTTACAGTCATAATAACGTGGAATGTTTTCAGGAAGAACCTTCATTTAGAATCTGATTCAGAGAGATATTCAGGGAGCAAGGAATCCATGTCAGGTATAAATGGTAGCTTCAGCAGACTAGAAAGCCTCACTACAAGAATAACAAACAAAAACGATTAGCATTTTAACAGCTAAATCAAGGAAAGAAAATTGCACCTTTCTCAAAAGATAATTTAAAAGAACAGAGTGAATCCAAGAACAGTGATATTTCTGACAGCTGTGTTGCTTTTTGTTTGCCTTACAAGGGAATAATTAATCTTTGGTCTCTGCAAAAGCAGGTGGTTTATTATTTATTTAATAAAATATTTCTTTTTTCTGTTTTATTTCTTCAAACTTGTGTATCTCTGATACACTCCCTTTACTAGTCTTCCCATGAAACAAAATTAGCAAGAAGTGAGGCATTTATGCCATTTGGTTTCATTTATGCACATTTAATGTCTTATCATTTAGTAATTGGTACATCTTGTTTTATGAGGGAATCTTTTTGTATGAATGGACTTCCTGAATTCTTAAAATTTCTGGACAGCTCTACTAAGAATGCCTTTAACGTAGGAATACTGCAGAAGCAATGGGAAGCACTCACACAAAGGAGTAAACCCTTCTTGATGACTATGGAGCCTTTCATGTGCACCCATCAGCTCCAGAAGGAATTTCATGTTCCTTTGGTTTTCCTGAGAGACTGTGCCTGTGACAAGTTGACTAAAAGTACAGGGTAAAGAAGTTCCCTTGAGATTTGAAATGGATGATCTCTGCACCAGGATATTATGAGGGACTAAAGAAGAGATAGAAACAGAGATTTATTTAAAATGTGTTTCTAATTTATTTCCTTTTCTTTTTAAAGGAAAAAACAAACTAGCTTTGTTTTCTGCCTTTCTTATGCTTTTGAGCTCTTAATATTTCTCTTTGAGAAAAAAGAGGTCCACTTCACAGAATCATAGAATCATAGAATCAGCTGGGTTGGAAAGGACCTCTGAGAATTTGGAACACAATTCTCTTTCCTCTCCATGTCCCATTCATTTGGCTGTCAGAACAAGAAAAAATCAATTCAGGCAGTCTCTTGGAATGCAGCCTAAAGAAAATCCAAGACCTTCAAGGTCAGTTTTGGAAGGTAAATAAATGAAAAACAAAAATATGCAGCAAGCTTACGATCTTAATAAGATATATTAAAGGAACTTTTCTTCTGCGAAAACTCTTCTGTTCAAAATGTTCCCTTAAATCATAGTGCTTAAATCCTATCAAATTACTAATCCAGTGCTCATATAACATCCTTTGTTATGACTACGATTATCTGTTTGCTTGTAGGTACTGAAAACTGCTCAATAAGTATACACATTTTTTTTGGAAGAGGAGCATTCCTGGGGTAAACCAATTTCAAACAAGTTAATCAGGAAAAAGGTGAAAGCATAATGGTACTGACAGACAAACACTTCTCCATTCTTTCCTCTTTGAAAAAGTATCAAGTAAATGAAAAAATTAAAGGCTGACCTACTGTCTTGTAGCAAACAAATAATGGTGCAATTTGAATGCAATAATATTGCTGCTAATAAATTTGTTACAAGGCACAGTGTTTAAACACTCCAGAAATTTACAAGAGGGAGAAAGAAGAAAGAAGTATGAGGGATGCACAAAATATACATTTTGGGGTTTGGGGGTTTTTGTATATTTTCAGTTATATATAACAAACTTAAATTGAATTTATTTTCTACCTAAGATAATATTTATAAGGTACAAAATCACAAATAAGGGTGACTGAAATTCATTTAGGATTTAAATTTTAAAACTGTTTTTTATATACTAAATTGACCATCTGGTCTTTTAAAGATAAATGTATAAACTGCACAGATTTATTTCAAGCTAGTGTGTAATCAAATTTCTCTAAGAAAGAACCATGCAAATGTGGGACAAGGAAGACTTCTTTAAGCTTCTTTAAGTGTGAAGAACGCCAGGGTAAGGAGGTTGGAAAATTTTGCTAGTATATTAAACTTACCTAATGTTCTCTTTGAGAAGATCGGTTGTTAAACTCACCAATTTTTTTCTGTTTATTACACTAGGAATATATTTTTTATGTTCCATTCTCTTCATCTGTAATATTTCTGTCTCTAGTTGAACTTTAGCTGCAAAATTTTGGAGGTTTGATGATGTATTGGTTTACACAATACTGAACCTGCTGGCAACAGATGGAGTACACCTGTCTCAAACAGGGAAAAAGATCTTTGTACAGGAGTTAGCAGACCTCATTAAAAGAGCTTTAAACTAGAGTTGAAGTGGGAAAGGGATAAAACCAGGCTGTATTAAAGTGGGGTTTGATCTGTTTTCCCAAGTAACAAATGATTGGACAAGAGGAATTGGTGACAAGATGTGCCAGGGGAGTTTTAGATAGAATAACAGGAAAAATTCTTTGCTGAAAGTTTTATCAAGCATTGGAACCAGCTGTCCGGGAAAGTGGTTGAGCCATCACTCCTGGAGGTATTTAAAAGACCTATAGATGTGTCACTGAGGGACATGGTTTAGGGGTAGACTTGGAAGTAGTGGGTTAATGGTAAGAGTCAGTGATCTTAAAAGAAGTCTTTTCAAACCTAAAAGATTCTATGATTTAACTGCTATTTCTATCATGTTTAGGTTTTATTTACCTTTCAGTACTTCCCTGTATTGGAACATAAATTTTCTCTTTTTTTTTTCTTTTTTTTTTCTTTTTTTTTTTCTAATTTCAACAAGGTGTAGAATTAACTCAAGGAGAAGTAGAGTACAACACGCAATGAACAGAAATTTTAAGATCTACACTGCATCTTCATTCATTTATATCTTATTAGAGTTCCAGAATTGTGCTTTGACCCTTATGATTTTGAAGGTTAATTGTTCAGAGTTAGAGCTTAAATTTCTACTTTTTTGGGTTTTTTGAGGAACAGTTTTTCTGATAATGGGTGTGTCATGGGGGAATTTAAAGGTATGTTGTTCATTTCTTCCGCTTCTGACAGACACAAAAATTCATTATCAAGTGTGTCAGGCATAGGAGGACATAAAATTTAGTTATTAGGCAGGATGAGAAGAATTGGTGGATAGCAGTTTTCATTCTAAGGTTTTATGCTACATTTTCTGTTCTGTGATTTCCATTTTATAACATTCACACACTTCAGGCTCACAGTACTTTAGGTTCATGCTCCTGTGCCACTGGTCCAGTGTAGTTGGACCAGTTGACATGTCTGGATCCTGACTTGTGGCCCAGTCTCTGCACACAACAATTCCACTTGTATACTGTGTCAGAAATCCTCACATAGGGTGCAACCCACAAGGAGGTATTTTTTCCACACTTTTTTGCTTTCTAATTTAGAGGGTTGTGATAAGCCACCAACGGTCTTGTTTGTCTTCCCAGACAAACTGACCTTTTCTCCATAGTTGTAGCCATTTAGTGGTTGTTATCTGAATCATTAATAGCTGCTTTTCTCCACTGCAAATGTGCTACAGGAATTAAACATTCATTTAAGCTTTGTTTGTTTCCTGGGAATACCTAAACCATCAGAACAGGACAGATCTTTGGAATAAACATCCCCATAACAATTTTCTGTGCTTTTTTTGTTTTCCCAGCACATAAAAAGATGTAACAGGTAATCTGACTCTTAGGAGTTGTAACCATACAGATACAGCCAAGGTCTCACTGAACTATGTTTTTCATTAGTGGATGAATAGAGGTTAAAGCAGTCTAAACCCGGAAATGAGCAAAAACTGAAGTCCTTCCAGTAAAGGTTATTTTGCAAAAGATGGGGAACACTTTCAAAATAATTATTAGGCACAAAATAGAGCTCTATTTCAGGGTCCAATCCTCAGATATGTGGCTCTTAGGATTTTATACAGATCAACTGTATAAACTGAGATTTTAGTAATACTCCTACCTTTTCTGCCCTCTTCATGGATTACATGAGAGGTGTAACTTCGCTATTTTTCTTTCTATGGGTCTTATGTTTTCCATAAGGGTCTTGTGAAATATTTAATAGTGTGTGGTGGGAAAGAAAGCATTAATTTATAAACTATCTGAATTAACAATCTACTGCATGATTGACTAAAAATGAAGGAAAATTAACTCAGAGATCTCTAGTCAGTTTGCTTTTGTTCAGTATTTGCTGATTTCTAAAAGCTTCCATCTGCTGTAGCTCCAATACATAATTAGATCTACATCTAGACTATAAAAATTTAGGAGCAACAGCCTGCTATATTATGTTGTAAGTCTTGCTGCTGCATTTTTATTTATGTTGTTATTGATTATCAGTCTACTCTGATGAAGTTTTGTAGTGTCTTTTATTTTTTCTTTTATTTCATATCACAGTGTTGTCAATAAACTCCTGTGTCTGCAGGAAATACACACTTACATAACTCTTTGATAAGATTTTTTATTTTACTGAAGTCTTCTGTTGTTTTCCTTCATGAATTTTCTTTGGTCATACTTATTAAAGGAAGTAGCAATGAAAGGATGCATGCTTATCTCTCTACTAAATGAAGAGCCAATTCTTTGTTGTTATTTTAGTCAGAGAGATAGACTAAGGACAAACAGACATTTCTTGCTCCCGGGTGCATGTTTCTCTCAGAAATACAGCTCATCAGAGCACAAGTCCTTCAGCCATGTGAGCACAACGGAAGGAAGAAAAGGTATAGTTAGATAACCCTAAAATTGTGTGATAGAGCTGGACACATCTTTACAGGATAGACAGATTAAAAAATGTTGATTGTCAAGGTAGATAAAATACTTAATGTATCCTTCTCCAGGAACAAATAAAAGTCAAAAAAAGAACTGTGATTCACAGATGATTCTCTGTATTCAGTGGAGCTTTTCATCCACACCGCAGAGCTCTCAGAGCTCTCTAGAGATTCCTTTCATCTTGCAACCAGGCTCTTTTCCAAAGTATGCTCTATGGTGCATGCCTAGATGTTCCAGCTGAAGGAAATGAAGTTGCACACTTAGAGAAAAAGCCAAGAGGAACATATGAAGACCACAGTGTAAACACAACACAATTTCCTGAGTTGGGTACTACAGCTTTTCGTAACCCATAATTTCATTCTACACCCAAAATTTGAAGTCCTGACAAAATTTTAGTTAAAAAAACTGACAGAACATAATGTTAAATTTGTATTTTTAATATATTTTAAATAAATGAATTAATTTAATTATAAGATCCAAATTTTAAACTGTAAAATTAATACGCATTTACCTCATACAATAATACTTTTTACAATAATACATTTTTGTGACATTTCCTTAATGTAGAACAAGTAATCACATGTTCTGAGTTTATCACAATGCAAGGGAGATAGAAAGAATGTCTACAGGGTTTATGTATTTCTAAAAGGTGTATTTCTAAAAGGTGTACTTCTATTGCTCTAAACTATTGGTTTAGAATTCTAAAACAGTAAGATCTATTTATCTTTAATTTTGGGGTTTTTTAAACATTTGCTCCTTTCTCCTATTTATTTAAACCAGAGAATGTACATACTACTGGGGAGTCTAAAAGTATGACTAGAGCTTGATCAAAATGGCACAGTGTCTAATGACTGTAAAATAAAGGAGTCAAGGTGAAAAATCTATAAAGTAAACCAAAAGCAAAGGTACACAGAGATATTCTGGCTACATTAACAGAAAATTCATATTTTCTGTTGAGACAAATAAGAATAATCAGTCAAATTTTATTTTTAATGTGTCTTTATTTTAATCAATAAAGAGATAAAAAGCCTCAAAAACCTAGAATAGTGTTGAGGGAAAAAATTGTCACAATTTGATATCACGTAAACATTTGGCTTTATATACTACTTTACACTGATTTATACACAGTATCTTTAAGAATTGAGTCAAATTGTTTCTTTTGATTTGCTGATTTGACATCAGCAGTATTATATGAGTTAGATATTTGGTAAATTACCCAGATTCTCTTAGTTACAAAGCCCCTAACCCAAAGGATCTCATGAACCTATTTCTCCTTTGAGATTATTTACCTGTAACTAAAGTTCCTCTGAGGTCATAGAATTATGACAATAAAACAAATATTTTCACAAATATATCTCATCTTATTCTTATTCTTATTCCTTCAATGTTTCATTGCTCACGGATTTTATTACACTATCTCCCTGTGTGGTGAGTTGACCCTGGTTGGTTTCCAGGTGCTCCCCTCTGCAATCGGCCAGGTGAGCAAAAATATAACTAAAGGTTCATGAATTGAGATAAGGACCAGGAGAGATCAGTCACTAAATACCATCATGGGCAAAACAGACTTGAATTGGGGAAATAAACTGAATTTATTACCAACAAAATCAATGTAGGGCAATAAGATGCAAAAAAATTCCTAGAAGCACCTCCCTTCTTCCCTTCCTTCCTTCTCAGGGTGTGCCTTCTTCCCCTCAGTGGCACAGGGATACAGGAAATGAGAGTTACAGTCAGTTCATCACAAGTTGTTCCTGCTGCTGCTCAGGGAGGTTCCTTCCCTACTCCAGTATGTGGTCCCTCCCACAGGAGATAGTTCTTCACAAACTTCTCCAATATGAGTCCTTCCCACAGGCTACAGTTCTTCACAAAGTGGTCCAGCATGGATCCTTTTCCACAAGGTGCAGTCCTTCAGGTATCACTTTCTCCAGCCTGGGTCCCCCATGGGGTCACAAATCCTACCAGCAAACCTGCTCCATTGTGGGCTCCTCTCTCCACAGGTCTGTGGGTCCCTACCTGGAGCCTGCTCCAGCATGGGCTTCCCACAGGGCCATGGCCATGGTCTTCTTTTGGGCACCCACCTGCTCTGGCATGGGTCTCCTCCATGGGCTGCAGGCGGATCTCAGCATTCCCATTGACCTCCACGGTCTGCTGCGGAGCAGCCCTCTTCACCATGGTCTTCATCAGGGGCTAAAGGGGAATCTCAGCTCTGGGACCCGGACCACCTCCTTCCCCTCCTTCTCCACTAACTTTGGTGTCCACAGAGCTGTTCCTCTCACATATTCTCACTCTGCTCTTCTCTGCCTGCAATTACATCTGAGCAATATTTTTTTTCCCTCTTCTTAAATATGTTATCACAGAGGTGCTACTACCTTCTCTGATTACCTCAGCCTTGGTCAGCAGTGGATCTATCCTGGAGCTGGCTGGCACTGACTCTGCCAGATATGGGAGAAGCTTCTAGCAGCTTCTCACAGAAGCCAATCCTGTAGCCCCTGGACTGCCAAAACTAGGCCACGCAAGTGCAATACAATCTCTTATATCTTTTGCCAAAAAAGTTCTAATCATCTCCAGTTCTTGTCTATCCTCATTCTTCTTTCCAGATTTCTGCTTCTTCTCTCCAAGTCTTCTAATTTCTATTCTTTCTCAAGAAAAATCTCATTATAACACTTTACCTTCACATTTATAACATATCTGTCCTCTCAGATTTTTTATGAGTGACTTCACTGTTTCCCAAATGACTCAAAATTGCCTTCAAGCTAGTGTTCCCTTCTGTCAAGAAAATTAAAGCCTAGACTAGCCCACTAACCTAGTTCTCACATACAGAAACCCAAACAGTAAGGTTTTGGGGGGTTTTTATATGTTAAGAGAATAGCTCAACATTTTTTTTTTTTAATCAGAAGATTGATTTCCCTGCCTCTAAGATTTTCCCCTTTCTTAATCATAGCATGGTGAGAAAGTATCTAAAACAGAGGAGCTCTTCAGATTGCAAAAGAAACAGTCTTCTGTCTTATGGTGGAAGAGACAGACAAATACAGCTTCTGACACCACTTCCTCCTGCTCCATTCTTTGCATTCCAATTCTCTTCCATCCAGCTTAAAACCTAAAAAAAACCCTCAAGAGAAGTAGAGGGTTCTTCTCACAATGAAATTTTGTGTAGTCGTTATATTTATATTACAGCTATATCTATATCTATGGCTTATGTAAATCAGTAATAGGATAAAGACATAGTGTTGCCGTGGGATTTAGGTGCTGAAAAAATCTCCCGGAGCAGTTAATTAGGGGTGAGATAAGAAAGGGTTTATTTGCCAAGGCAGAAGATGTTACAAGACGGGCGCGCCCGTGCCCGAGAGGTTACATTTTATAATACCATCCATCCAATCCCAGATGTGTCCACCCTGTGGCCTTTACTCTGGACCGCCCCGGGGTCCACCCCCTGAAATGGGTCTGGGGTGCATTTTGGGACCACCTACTTCATCACCTTCACCATCATCAGAGCACAAAGGGTACATAGTTACCTAATTTTTGACTTCATTCTGTGGTTTAGGCCCAGATATGCTGTTCTGTCAACTGTCTAGGCCTTGCCTTGACAAAAGACTAAACATTTCTATTAGATTTGGGGCTATAAGTGATATAGGGAGGATAGAATGGGGTAAGAGGGTTAAGGAATGTATAAACAAGGGTGCTAGAGGGAAAAGGATAAGGGACAAGGGACAAAGGAGGGAGGTTGCTACTTTTAAAACCTACTTATAAAACTTACAAGTCCTACAAATATTAGAAAAATAAAAACCATTAGGGGCTTAAGGCATCATAGTGTTCCAACTATATATACATATATGTATAATTTGTACTTTGGTCAGTCAAATTCGAAACATTACAGTTGTTGGATGGGGAAGGGACAGCAAATCATACAGGCATTTTTCAGAATCAAGGGCCTACTATGAGTGCAGTCATGAATTTAGGTGTCAGATGCTTGTACTCATCAAACCGTGCTTAAATGGTGATTAATGCCTAGAAATGGTAAACCTCGAAACAAAATCTAAATACCCCTACTTTTTCATTTTTTTAGATATTTAACTTAGATATATTTCTTATTTCATAGGAATATCTTTGCTACATTAAAACTCAAAATTTTCATAAATCTTTATCAACAAATAAGAATATTAACATATTTGTAGATAATAATCCAACTTTTGACATATTGGTCTTAAAGTCACAAAAGAAAAGAAAAACCAAAAAACATAAAGAGTATTTTAATAACCTATACAATTACTACTAATATTTTTTCACTCTACTGACTATTTATTTAATTTATTAATTGCTTTTTCTTTTTTCTTTTTTCTTTTTCAAACTAGGTCCTTTTCCTCCTTTGCACTACTTCCTTTTTTTCTACAATGAGAACAGAAATCTAACTAGATTCTGATTAAAACTGAGATTTACACAGAAAGTGCTGAAGCTAGAATATTTCTGCCTTAGATGAAGTTGGCAAGGTACGACATAAAATTCTTGTGAATAGTTACTTTTTGTCTGAGCATGAGAGCAAAAAGCAAAGAACAAGGAAAACATGTCAACTATTTCTATGTAACGAGGAGAGTACCTTTACTAAGTACACACCAACATGTTACTACTAAGATAATATAAAAATTAGATCACAGGGATTTAAATTATATATTTGCTTCATTCTGCTTATAATACGAGAATAATAAAAATGTACTGATCTCTAATAGGTAAGAAAATGCTCTGGAACTCTTATAGATAATATCTTAAAGATTTCACTTTATAATAGACTTACATTAATTTTCATTATCTTGAAATTATAAACAATATTTTATCATTTCTTAGTCAAAATTAAATCTTAGTTCCTCTGGTGAGTTGATCTTGGCAGGCTGCTAGGTGTCCATGTAGCTACTCTCTTATTCCCTCTCCTCAATAGGATGGGGAGAGAAAATTAAATGAAAAATCTCATGGATCAGAAGAAAGACATTTACTGTCAAAGGCAAAACAGACTTGACTTGGAAAAATTTAATTTAATTTATTGCTAACTGAAATAAAGTGGGATTTTTAATTTTGTCTTTGGGAAAACCAGGCAAAATTAAAACAACACTTCACAACATCCCTTCTTCTAAAGCTCAGCTTCACTCTTGCATTCCCAATTCCTCCCTCTGAGCAGTGCAGGGGAGAAAGGGAATGGGGTTATGGAGTCCATTACAGTAGACCTGCTGCTTCTTCCTCTTCATATTTTCCTCCTATTCCACCCTGGGGTCTCCTCGCAGCTGCAGTCCCTTCAGGAAGTATTCATCTGCTGTGGTGTGGAGTCCTCCATGGCCTCCAGTATGGGCATACTGCTCGAGCATGGTTTTCTCCACAGACTGGTGGGGGAACACCTGCTCCAGCACCAGAAGTATCTCCTCCCCTTCCTTATTCTCTGGTCTTCATGTTCACAGGGCTGTTTCTTACACTGGTTTTCCTCACTCCTCACTGTTCTCTGTGTTTTAAACATGTTTTCCCAGAGGTGATACCAGCTTGTCTGAAGGGCTCAGCTGTGCTCTGTGGTGGGTCCTTGATGGAGCCAGCTGGAATCAGCTGTGCTCAGCACTGGGCAGCCCCAGCCTCTCCTCACAGAGGCCACCCCTGCAGCCTCCGCTGCTGGTGCCTGGGAACCTGCACACTGTACCGTTCAACATATCAGACAGCGCACATTCAACAATATCTGATCTTTATTTCCTGAATTTTGAGCGCTTTTATTCGTCTTCTAGAAATTAAGCTGACACCACTCTGCTTTCAAAAGCAAGAGAATGTGAACTTACACGACTTTCATGACAGTCAAACCTCAATATTAAATAAGTAATTAAGCAAATAAAAGGTATGACTAGGCAAGCAAAAAATCAATGTATTTTTTCACTTGAAAATTTAGCTGTCCAATCTGTCAGCTCAACTTTCTTTACCTGACATATATTTGACAGAGATTGAATAAAAAATCCCCTATGTTCGAGACAAAGTATATACCATGTAGTCACTCTCAGCTCAAAATTGAGCCCAATTGAGCCCCTGATTTTGAAAGAGAAGTGTATTTACACTTACTGGAGTCTGATGAAATCACTATAAAATATCTTACACAGATAAGCAGCTGTTCTTTAAAATGTTCTGTAAATCTACTTCAAAATTAAATAAAACCTGAAAGTTTAATAGAGCATGATATGTTTTCTGCAGGATCAGATAACTTATTTCATATTATTTTATGGCACAACTAATGTATAATGTAAGATATTGCTAAGGAGAAAAATATATACAGTAAACTTTCCAATTTTCATTGGCAATTTCTAATATGAACTATTTATTCCTTGACTTTCACAGTGACATTAATAACTTTATTTTTACAGAATTATATTATTACATGATAGGTTATAACTGTAATGTAACATATTGTACAAAAACCAATGACATATGTGATTCTGCAGGGCTGTGAGAAAAGCTGGTAATAGCATCACAGAAGCCTCTTTACTTTCAGTTTTGGCAATTATAGATATTATGGTGTTCCAGTTAACCAAAGGGAAGAAAGGCTCAGAGCTTTCATCAAGCTATGCAAAAGGTGCATACTTCTAGTCTGACATGTGGCTTGTGATTTCAGTAATCTGTTCTTAAGTTACAATTATAATTATACTGGATGAGCACAATGTCAATCCAAAAATGGACAGATGGGTTTTAGCTGGCCTGCTTCTAGGGAATAAAGCAGGATAATTGCTAGTGTTACCAAATATTGACCTGATTGAGAGATGTTGTGTTGGGTTTTTTTAACATCTGAGAACAGAAATCAACAAAATCTGATAAACTACATTACTTCCTATTGTTACTTTCATATATAAAGAGCTATATATTATATATCTACAAAGTTGAAGAACAGTTACAGCAGGTACTATAGAGTTTCTCTAGTTAACACAATTTATCAAATTCCAGGGATACTGAGGGACTTAGTATAGGTTTAATATCTTTGAATTATCTCTCTGTGTCCCTGCTGTTAACAGTGATGATCTTCCACAAAGAGTATCATTCTCCATAATCGGGCATTTAGTGCAGCTGATGCACAATTTATTTTTTTTTTTTCAGAGAGATAGCTTTTATGGCACTTTATCACCAGTTTTTACCAGAATGAGTTCAGTTAGTGTGTAGAAGAGTGAACAAGAAAATGCCGTCCCCTAAAAAGCTCTTAAATAAATAAATAAATCACGTATGCATTGTAATGTGATTTTTGATTATGAGATTCTATTATTTTTTGTTTTCTTGTCATCAAATTTATTATTTTAGTCTCATCAGCCTGCAACCACACTATTTACTGGATTAAAATATCAATTATGTTTTTGAAGAAGGACTTTTTATTTAAATCTTGTCTTTTTCTTGACATTAAATTTATTTCCTTTGGGTAGATCATGAGGTAACTGAAGTAAATCAGTAATTGGGTACTACCAGGAGTAACCAGGTTTCTGTGAATTCCCTGGTCAACAGTTTCCATTACTCAAATCTTCTCTGGATGTTGCTAAGCCTCAAGAAAAACATTGAACTTGCACGTTAGTATCTGAGAAACTGGTTGAGATCTTTTGTTTACATCTACTGTAAATTTATTATGGTTAGATCTTCACTTCCCAGCAGCTGTGAATACACTGCTGTATTCACAGAAACTGCTCTCTGGGTGAACACTGTCACAATACTCTTGATTGTGTTTGAGGTGAGACACAATGACCCTACTTATCCTTATTTTATTTGAGTCAGGTAAAATGTTTCAGAGTTCTCAAATGAATCTCCTAGTTCTGAAGCAGGGGACTCTGTAATTTTGTAATCACACAGCACATTCAGCTTCAAACATTGACATAGTTTAGGATTATTTATCTGCAGAAACATCTCTTCTTTCTTACCTAAATCTAAAACTGCAATAATAGTTTAAATGAAGTTGTTCACTAAAGGAAAGATTGCACGTGTCATATTTTCCAACTATTTCTTCAAAACAAAATATGAATAGGCATTCACTATGTTTTCATGTGCCCTATAGTTCATGGCAATATTTTATTTTCCTGGATTTACTAGCAGAAATATTTTGTCCTATTTACTGATTATTATAGAATTGATAAGTCTGGTACAGTAGAGATATTTGGATAATTTTAGAGTTACAAAATTATAAAATAATCCAGTTTGGGCATTTGAGATTGTTCTTGTAAGGAAGAAAAAGAAAACCTGATGGAAGTTTATATACTATGTCAACAATGTCTTAACTTCATCAAAATGAAAGTTACCCTATTTTTTTCTGCTTCAACATTCATACTAGAAGTCAAACTCAGAAAAAAACCTAAATATGAAAAATGCCAACACAGAATGCTTTAAAGTTGATACCTTATTTTAAAACTTGTCTTTACACTCTTTGAGATCATCTATATTACGTAACATAAGTGACAGTATACCTTTTTGTTTTTAGAAGAAATCTAGCCAGAAACTTTTTAGGGATATTTTTTCCTAGGTAATTTTAAATCTAAAAGTGAGGGAAAGCAAATTGCATTTCTTCTAGATTAGAATAATCTGAAAGAATTGTTTAAAGAACTTTCCGGGGGTATAACACATAATGTTAAGTAAAACTTCTCCAAAACATATGCATCTTAAATATCAGGTCCTTATAACCTTTGCTCTACAGATCCCCACCTATTTCACTGTGCTACTTGCTAAGTGCACACAGCCACAGCAGGAATATCTACTTATGTTGCACTTTCCAGTATATAGGTTTTTAAGTTTCCTTATCAAATGTAGTAGGTGACTTGAATTGTTGACTGTGGCAAAAACACATTTTTCAATCTTTTTTAGGCATGGGGGACATCAATCTAGATATTGAAAGAAAAAAGGAACTCCATTATCAATGACTATAAAACAATAAAGTAAATACGGGTTGTTTCAGCATCTCCATTATACCACATTACATTTGAACATTTGAGAATTTATAGCTCTGAGAAGATAATTCTCCTTGAATTACTTTGTGTGAGAAGGCTAAACCACAGAGACTTTTACTGTCCATATGAACTAGATTAAGAAACAATACTGACAATCTAAGAACAGTCTGGGAAAAGAAAATGAATCAATGAATCTCTCAAGAGGCCAAGCAGGTTATAATAGCAATCACTATGAGCAGTACAAATTCACTCTGATATACAGAATACCAGTGGAGAATCATGATGTGATAGTTTCACATAACGAATTAGTAGGTAAAAGAGATACAATACTATTGGTTAGGAAACAAACTTTACAACAATTAAGAACAATTGAAATTCATACACTTCAGCATATTAAAAAATAAATAACAGACGAGAATTATTTTATGGATGACAAGGACTATTTTATTTTTTCAGTGGAATTGACTGAAATTCAGCTAAGGTGAATAAGAAACCAAATACTTTGGATTGAATCTAATCATCATTCTGCTTGCAGAACCTATTAAAATATAGAATATAAGAATAAAATACTAATAACCAGTTCAGTACCTGTGTTACAGCAGTTCCTGAACATTTTGCAGAAAGCTGAAGCAGAAGATATTGTCTACCTAAAAATAATGTATTATAAATTATATTGGTAGTGTTACATCTATACATCAAAATAAATCAATATTAATAGTCACAAAATCATAGAAAACAGGGCTATAAACTATATTGTATACTTTTCTGATTTTTTTTTTACATAAAAATAAAAGGGATAATTACAAAATAGAAATGATTATCCGAATTAAGTTACCTTTCTGTATTCCCTATCTTTTTTGCTGAGCATTAGTGAAAATATGTTTTATATGGGTACACTGGAATGCCCAGAATTTCATATTGTTATCCATTTGCAATATTTGTTTCTCACAAAGGGAAAATGGTCTTCCATCATTTAACCCGATGTTAACACCAATTTTCCTTTGCTTACTCATGTCATGAGGAGACGACTGACAGGTAACCTCATTAATGTCTATAAATATCTGAAGTGAAGTTCCAAGAGGATGGAACCAGGCTCTTCTTGGTGGTGCAAACAACTGGGACATGAGGCAATGGGCAGAAACTGATGGACAGGAAGTTCCACCTGAATATGAAGAAGAACTTCCTTTCTATGCAGGTGACTGGAACAAATTGCCAAGATGATGTAGAGTCTCCCTCACTGGACATATTCAAGAACCATCTGGATGCAATCCTGTGCCATTTGCTCTAGCAAGGGAGTTGGACCAGATGACCGTCTGTGGTCCCTTCCAACTTTACCCATTGTGTGATTCTGTGTTGCACTTAAATTAAAAAAAATATCAATTATAACGTATTCAATGAAGGGAGACAGGAAAAACTGCCTTGACTTTTAGAAACTTTGTAAGACCAAGTCATAATTTATTCTTTTGTTTTTTTTTAATTCCCTGAATAATCATGATTCCACTAGTGAAGGTGCAAATACTGCAGGAAATTAAATAGCATAAAAATAAAATTTAAAAATGGTAATCTCTTCAATATGCATAGCAACAGAATTAGAAAGAATATGGAAAGGAAAATCTATAGTTATTATAGTTATTCTTAGGGGATTTTGTCACCATCATGGGTGGTGGCACTTTCTATTGTATTTTTTAAGATAAAAAATTGCTGACTTACAATTAAAGGCATAAGAATATTAAAACATGCTATCTAGTTAACATAAAAAGTTAAAAAAATAGTGACAAAAATATCTGAGGAATGTCATGAATCTATCAGATCATATTTTTTGTAACAATATAGATAAATATTGTAACTGAAGATGAACTAGAAATCTCTGTAGTTAGCATCCATCCATTACAACTAGTAATGGATGTTGTTATTGGTGGAGGGTTGTAAATCATCATGCTGTTTTTTCTGTCCTTTTGTATTTGTGTTTTAAGTCTATTCATTATTATTGAATATTGTAATTATTCAATAATGAACTAATGTGCTCATTGAGATTTTTTCATTCCTTTCTTCTAGTGTCAAATATCTGGATTTACATGCATCAGAGATCTTGATTTATTTTCCTTATGGCTTTTTTTTAATAAAATAATGGCTTTGAAATGTATTGAATGGTGGTTTTTCATGTTTTCACAATTCACTTTCAAAAAACAAAGTAGTAAAGTTTTATTTAGGAACTTATGTGATTCACAGTCAAGGAAGCAGCTGGATATTCAGAAGTCAAGTAGAAAAGGTTTTGAAGTTTATTGTGGGTTCAATGCGTGCCAGATCAAAGGAGTGGAAAACGAGGACTTTTCCAGAAAATTTCTCAGTCTAGGTAGGAATATTGCTCAGTGTGATTCTACCTAGTATATTATTTCCCATACGCAGCTGTGATGGCCCTTGAAATGTTACCTGCTCTATCTCTCAGCTCTTGCTTCTTTATGATCGAGATCTTGCTCACAGACTGAAACACACTTCATTGAGGAAACACAAGTAATGCAGTGTAGCCGATTAGTTTCTCATTCAGTATTTATCTGCGCAGCAATTGCAACAATGTAATGTTCCTTAGACCGTTCCAAACTAGACCTAAACAGTCTCTTAGCTGCAAGTAGAATGTAACCTCAGATACATGGCTCTTATTGCAGGCTCGTTTACTTTTATTCTTGCTGACATCTATGCCAGTATTAGTTAGGTATCCATGCCTGAGATAATTTATGTATTTCTTCATTGCCAGGCAGCACTCTTGTGACATATACATTATTTCTAAAGTGGTACATGTCCAGATTAGCATTAGCAAAAAAATCAAGGCACTTTTGGGATTTAACGTGTACATGTTCTCTAAACTTTATGGAACTCATAAGACCATGATCATTGTACCTTATAATTTTTACTCACTCCTAAAACATCTGTTTGTAATTCTTTCACTGATGAAATTCTGTGACCTCTAAAAGAGCAAAGCTACCAGTTTGTTCCCAGTCTTTCGTCTTTTTCATCTATTCCCCACTAAATAACTATAATATTTCAAATAACTTTCAAATAATTGAGAAACATATATAATAATATATAATCTATATAATCTATATAATTCTATATAGAATATAGAATTATAAATTATATCTGCATTCTATACTGGAATGAAAAATAACTAGAATACTTACAAAATATCTATTTCTTTTTGTTCTTTCCTTCAGTTATCCCATTTCATTCTGCCCTAACAAAATACTGCTTTGCTGGTATTTTAGCTATGATCAAATACAATTACTGAAGGAATACCTTATGCACAGTTTTAAGCCCTGACAGTGAAGGAAATAATTTTTACAAGGTCACAATTCCTTTCTTATTGTAGAAAAAAAAAAACAAACCTGTCAGTGTTGCCAAAATAGTATGTATTTTGAAATCTTTTACCCTGTGGTATGAAAATGAATTTATTCTGCTGTCTCTTTGCTATCCTTGATATGATTAGATTGGCTATATTAAACTAGAAGCTGCTTGTAGTGAGAGGGGAAAAAATGATATGACCTTTTAATTTTGTTAGGCAATATTTTTTTCTCTTTGCTGTACTTTCTAAGAAAGTGGCACAAAGATAAGTCATACTTCTTTTCAAAAAGAAGACTTGGTTCTGTAAATCTTTACTTTCACCTTGTTTCTCTTATCTATGCATAAGCAATCTTCATGTTTCATTGTGCTTATCTTCACAATAGTTCTGTAAAAGAACACTATTTCTGCTATACAAATGCAGAGAGAGAAAAGGGACTTGGGATTGCTGGATATGAGCCACCAGTGTGCCCAGGTGGCCAAAAAAGCCAGTGGGAACCCTGCCAAGAATAGGCAGGACTAGGAAAGTGATTCTCCTACTGTACTGGGCATGGGTGAGGCTGCACCTTGAGTGCTGTGTCCAGCTATGGGCCCTTCACTTCAAAAAGGACATTGAGTCACTGGAGCATGTCCAGAGAAGAGCAACAAAGCTGGTGTGGTGTCTAGAAAACATGACTTACGAGAAGCAGCTGAGGGAGTTGGAGTTATTCAGTCTGTAGAAGAGGAGGCTCAGGACAGACCCTATCACTCTCTTCAATTGCCTGAAAGGAGGTTGTAGCAAGGTGGGGGTTGGTTGGTCTCTTCTGCCATGTCTCAAGTGACAAGACAAGAAGAAACAACCTTAAGCTGAGCCAGGAGAAGTTCAGATTAGACATTAGAAAAAAGTTTTCACTGAAAGAGTGGTTAGGTTTCGGAAAAAAATTGCCCAGGGAAATGGTGGAGTCGCTATCTCTGGAAGTGCCCAAGAGGCATCTGGATGTGGTACTTGAGGATATAGTTTAGGTGTGATTATGGTGGTACTAAGTGGATGGTTGGACTAGGTGATCTTGAAGGTCTCTTCCAACCCCGATTCTGTGATTTTAACAAATATCCTGTGAACATCTGTGTAACACTTGACCTAAGGTGCTGATCAACTGGTAATGCAATTATTTCTTACTTATTGTCAGACCTGAAAATGTTATCTTAAATTTTTACTCTTTCTGGAAAGTGAGATTAAGAACTAGAGTATTATTTGGATTTCAGTATCCAACTAAGTCTTTCTGAGTTATAATAAAGTTTCTCTTTTATTGCAGGACAATGTTCTAGTAATAATGAAGAAAAGGAAGGAAAGAAGGAAAGGAAAAACATAAGTAAAAGGAAACTGAAGGAGGCAATGGCTATGTTTAGTATGTATTTTATCAGATGAGCAGCACCTATCTCATTGCTATTACTGCTTATAAATGTAGAAGTTTCATTCTAATCTCTCCTCACTGAATGGAGGAAGACTGAAAATTCCTAGAGAAATAATACTGATACTTTTCTTACAAAATATCTCTTACATTACATCTCTTTTAAAAACCCCTACACGTAATAGATATGTATATTTTCTCGGAGTACTGGGAGGTAAATTCCCGACTGGTTTCTTTTGTCCAGTTTCTTTAGAGGAAGAACACAGATGGTCACAGAAATATTGTACTTCAAAATGCAGGTTAAATGACGTATTCTATTTTTTTTTCCTTGTTGGCCTCTTTTTGCTACTTTAATTGAAATCAACTGCAATAGCTCTGATCAGTGAAAAAAAGTTATGTGAAATACTTCTGTTTGTACAGGAAGGAATACGGTACTTTGGGAATCTTAAGTGTCATTGGAAAAGTAAGATACCTTCATTGTGTTATACTATTAAAACATAATCCCAGCATTAATCTTACTCCTATTGCTTAAACTAAGTAACATGGAATTAACTTCTCTTATTCTTTCCTGAATTAAATTAAGTACTTTGTGACCACTGCAGTTCCATTTTGCAGTCACTACTAGAATCAATGAAATGTGGCACTGCAATCCCAAACTGAAGACAATGTAAAAGGAAAGGCAAAAGTAAAACAAAAGGAAGAAAAAATACAGTACCAAAAAACCAAATGGACAGCACCACGGTTTTCATCTACTCATGTCCCAGTTCAGAATCAGCAGGAAAAAAAAAACATTGATTGAAGATTCCAAAGGGTGTTGAGATCCTAGAACTGAACTAGAAAACATACTTTATTTGTTAAATGGTGGAAATTGTGTTATATTTTGTGGGTCTGTATAAGCACTGAAAGATTTTTGGCTTTATCGTAGTTGTAAAAGAACCTTATGGCTGTGAAATCTGTCTTCTGCCTTTTCTAACATGTCTCTCAACAGTGGCCTTTCTATTTGCAATTTTACTCATGTCTTATTTTAATTTTCTATATTTGCTTTATTCCTTTCTTGCTCTAATTCTATGTTAACCCTTTTACTTTTTGCAAAGAGAAAACAAGAATAAACAAGAATAAGCAAGAAGAATAATGTACAAAACTCACAGGATTTATGTCGACCATTTGTGAAGTATAAAGTGTGGTAAGGTGAAGATGATACAGGTTTTAAATCTGTTGTTTTTTCTAAACCTGTTCTGCTAGATGAAATCCAATATCAGATTTAAACAGTGCAGGTTTTTTTCTCTATTAATGTAAGTTTTGACTTTCATCTTAGTTCACAAAAACGTATGGATTACATTTTATGAAAAATAAAATCTACAGTTTTTTCCTTTGAAAAACTTGTTCCTTTTTAGCCAAACAGTAGAAAACATGTACTACTACTTTAAATACTTGGCTTTTTACAAGGTTTATCTACAATTCACTTTCTAAGTGTCAACGTGGTCTTTTTCAAAATAATATTTCACAGCAGTTCAGGTTTCCATGTTACATATACACAGGGTCAAACACAAGGTAAGCACTAGGGATGGAAAGGAATTGCATAATTAGAGACCATTTCTAATTCCTATTTGAACATGTCACCTTAATTAAAATATGGAAAATTTTCTAATGGCGAAATATTTTCTCTTTCCTGGCAAAATGCACAAGTTCAGAGGGAACTGTTCACAATGTGGTTGGGCAACACTAATAAAAATTATGATTCTTCTTTTCTTTGGGGTCTGTGCAGTAAAAGTTTCTTTGTAAACTTAAAAAAAAGTAAAGTGGGGAAAAAAGGTAACTTTAAGAACTACCTTAACTTAAAGTTTTAAGTAAAAAACCAACCAAACAAGAAAGAACAGCTCTGTTTTTTTTTCTTTTATGAAGAGAGGAACACCTCAGAAAGACAAAGAACTCAAGAATTAAACCTGAACTTGAAGGATGGTCTAAGTCTTTGATCCAGAGTAGAATAGACTGCTGTCACTTCACTGCATATTTATTAGAACTATTAAAATTCATGAACTTAAGATGCCCTGATATCATCTGTGAAAGTGTTGAACCAGTGAAGAGGTGATAAAAACTAATTAAATCCATGCAGGAAAAATCTATCCAGAATACCCAAAAAGGTTGTCCTACGTGTCTAGTGATGCTATGGAAAAAGAATATTTTAAATTGTTCTTAGAGAAGAAAGCAGCAACATTCTGTTCTCACCTCTTAATTTCAATGGATGTCCTTTCAAATGCTTTCATCGTGTTTAATCTATTTTCTTTTGAGCAAGAAGACAAGGAACAAAGAACTCAATACACAGGTCTCTTCTGCAGCCTCAAATCATCCTCAAGGAATGGTGACAGGGAATTTATCAATGTTTACCCCTTTGTAAGAATCATATGTTTTGGTTGTTCATATACCTCAATTATTTACAAGGGAAATATTGTTGTACTTAAACGTAGCAGTTTTACTTTCAGACACTAGAAAGAGTGCTCAGAAAAAGAACAAATTAAACAGAAAGATCTATAGAGGCCTTTAATAGTCTGACATTAATGTCTAAATGCAGATTAACTTCTATTTTTTAATTCAGCTCTTTAAAATCTATTTTCTTTGTTTTATAGGACTCATTGAAAATTTCTCACATTTTCTACATACAAAACATTTAATTCCTTCTTAATTAATATTGAATACATTACTCAATTACTTTTTTCATTTGCAATCTACTTGATTATAAATTATACATGAAAAGATGATCCATTAAATATTTTAGTCCTGGTCTTAACTCATCTAGAAGAGCCTGACATAAAAGGTGTTTCATAATCAGTGATGTTTCATTACCTGAGGTCTGTTAAAGATTTCCTCAAAAATACACACTAATAAAATAGATAATGATAGAAATAATTCTCACATATAATTTTTTTGAGTTACACAGACCATAACTGTAATTGTTTTACTGGTCTTAATTATTTTTCTCGTAGTTGCATCCTTTGAGGGAATATGAAAGAGTCCAGGTGACTAACCTTGCAGGACTCATTACTATAAACCATCAGTAAAACCCTAAACAATTAAGAACTGGGATCTCAATTGTTTGAAATAGTATTTCCAATATCTTTTAAGGGATATTTGTTTAATTATTACTTTTTTGTTCTGCTTTTCACACTTGTTTTCTGGGAGCTTCCTTATTGCAGAACGATCCTACTTTCTTCATCACTCAGAGCTTGTCTTTCTGCAGAAAGAAGCAGATCCATGCTCTGAACAAGTGTACTGTTATTTGTGGGCATAGATTGCCCCTGTGGTTGAGGTTCAGAAAGACTTAGCAATCTCAGCTCAGTGGGAAGTGGAAATGAGACATGTGCTGAATATTCCTTCTGGATCAGATTCGAACTTCATATCTAGCAAGATGAGGGAGACTGTCTGACCAGAACAGGCAAGGAATAGGGAGTTTCATACAGATCAACAGTTTCTAAGCATAATATACTGTGTCTCACCTTCATGTCAGAAAGCAACTTTTAAAAAGATGTGCAGGTGGTAAATAAATATATGTTACTATGTGACACTGAAGAATGTGAAAATCTCTTTTCTATTAAAAAGATCGAATTTCCAAGCTGTGAAATCAAAAGTCCTGACTTCAACTCAGACTCAGGTCCCTGCTTTGTGACGGATATTCTAAATTTCATGTATAAGATAAAGGGCAAATTGAAGGACAGTCTAGAAATCATGAAAACCAAAGCTTGAGAAACAGAGACTAAACTCTATGCTTTGGAGACAGGAATCTAGCTCTCCTGATGATCCGGAGACTCATGTGACACCTTCTAATGTCTCTAAAAGCCTTTAAATTCCAAGTAGTGTTCTTAGTCTCTGTACTGCTCTACAGACTCCTCTCTTAGATGTCTCAGCTTTCAAAAGTGCCTCATAAAAAAACATTGTTCCAGCACCAATACTAAACAAGCTCCAAAAATTGTGGGAATCAAAGCTGAATGGTAAGAACTCAAAACCTCAATTTTTAATTACATTTTTAATGTTTTGAGATCAGTTATCTTTTTTATTCTCAAACTTTTTATTATTTTCTGTCATTTACCTTAAAAGTTGGGGAGAGGAGTAGCCTCTTCATTCTGGAATAGAGTTGATATTCCTCTTCACCATTTTTATTTACTGTCAAATGGAAAATTTAATTTTTAACCTTTTTCTCTTTCATTTTTTTTCCCAGGGGTGTACAGTTTAGACTTCTATAAATTGAAATGTTTTATTCCTTAAGTTTCATGCAGGACCAAAGCACAATGGTGCTATTCTGCACTAAGGATACATAAGGTAATGATCAGTTTTGGCTTTTTGTTTTTTATTTCCTCTGGTCAAAGATTAGCCCATATCCTGGAGCATGAAGGTGATGTCCTTGCTTAATTTGCTCAAGCTATACTGTACAAGTTTCGAGCTGGCTTCCCGCCAAGTCCCCCGAAACTCGACAACAAGGACCCGCCTCCCAGAGAGGGAAAAAGGGGAAAAAAAAAAAACCAAGCAGCCAAAGCTATAGCAAAATATATATATATATATATATATGTATATACTTTACATATGAGACAGATACACAAAAGGAGAATACCACACACCGGGGGGGGAGGGGGGGGGGAAAAGGGAGAAGGACAAAAAGGGCAAGGACCGAACAAGTCAAACGGCCAGCCGAAGGCAAACTAGCAAAATCTCACCACTTCCCTTCGAACAGGTAGGATGACCAGACACGGTCCTCGGCTCTCCCCTCACGCGGGCAGATAACGGCAGTCACTGTAGGCCTCGGCTCCAGATAAACCCGACCGAAACAGGGACCCACCATTCTCGAACCTCGCCGGAGAGGAAGAGAGCGAGATCCCTCCCGCTGGCTTTATTTATACCTCAAGTTACGTAAAGGAATAGCATGGAATACTTCCGTGATCACTTTTCTAGTTCCTTCCTGGCTACAAGTTGGTCTCCAGGAAGGCCTAGAGTGAAACCACCACATTCTCCACCCCTTATTCCATACTATTTCTTTACGTAACACCTATGTTTCATGTTCGCCTACATCCCGCGCATATATAGCATAGTTGTCTCGTCGTTGGAAAATCAATGCCGATGTCAGTTCAGTCCAGATCTTTGGTCTCCTCAGTCACAATTACAGTTTCGATTTATGGCTGTTTCGTCACTGGGCTGTTTCATCGCCGGATACCAGCATCAGCTTAGTTCAGGTCTCTCTCTCATCTGGTGACTGGCTTCCTGTAAAAACACAACTTAGGACCTACAATTAGTTTTTCCCCAAGGCTAAATTTCCTTGAGGCACACACTGGATGACTCCATCCTTCCTCATTAACCACCACGTATGTCCTGGCCCTTGAGCAAAGACAATCCCACGAATGGGTTTGTCTTGGCCTGAGGCAGGGGTAACCCAAACAGCTTTCCCTAGCATTCCCCTCAAATGGATCGCTGGAACTTTATCTCCATCAACAATGTGAAGGGATTCTGCCTGTGCAGGGCCAGCTCGATTGACAGAACCCCTGGTGTTAACTAGCCAGGTAGCCTTGGCTAAGTTTTTGTCCCAGTTTTTATAAGTTCCTTCTCCTAATGACTTTAGAGTGGTCTTCAATAGTCCATTATATCTCTCAACCTTCCCAGCAGCTGGTGCATGATAAGGAATGTGGTACACCCATTCGATACCATGTTCCCTCGCCCAAGTGGTGACTAATTGATTTTTGAAATGAGTCCCGTTGTCTGACTCAATACGTTCTGGGGTCCCGTGTCTCCACAGGACCTGCTTTTCAAGGCCCAGAATGGTATTCCGGGCCGTTGCGTGGGGCACCGAAAAAGTCTCTAACCATCCCGTTGTTGCTTCCACCATGGTAAGTACATAGCACTTACCTTGGCGAGTCTGTGGCAGTTTGATATAATCAACCTGCCATGCCTCTCCATACTTATACTTATCCCATCGTCCACCATACCATAGGGGCTTCAGTCTTTTTGCCTGCTTAATAGCGGCACAGGTCTCACAATCATGGATAACTTCAGAAATGATATCCATGGTAAAATCCACCCCTCGGTCTCGTGCCCATCTGTGGGTGGCATCTCGGCCCTGATGACCGGAAGCATCATGGGCCCATCGAGCCAGAAACAGCTCTCCCTTCTGCTGCCAGTCTAGGTCTACTTGTGACACCCCTATCTGTGCAGCTCGGTCAGCTTCTCTGTTGTTATTATGTTCTTCATTAGCTCGCTTCTTGGACACATGGGCATCTACATGGTGGACTCTCACATTCAGACTCTTCGCTCTGGCAGCGATGTCCTGCCACAAGTCAGCAGCCCAGATGGGTTTTCCTCCACGCCTCCAGTTCATCTTTTTCCATCGGTCTAACCATCCCCACAGAGCATTGGCTATCATCCACGAGTCTGTGTAGAGGTAGAGTCTCGGCCATCCTTCTCGTTCGGCGATGTCCAGGGCCAATTGGACGGCTTTGAGCTCTGCAAATTGACTCGACTCGCCTTGACCCTCGGCAGCTTCTGCCACTCGTCGGGTGGGACTCCAAACGGCTGCTTTCCACTTCCGGTTCCTTCCTACAATACGGCAAGAACCATCAGTGAAAAGGGCATAACACCTTTCTTCATCTGGCAGCTGATCAAATGGTGGAGCTTCTTCAGCTCGGCTCACTGGTTCTTCTTCTTCTTCTGCCAGACTGAAGTTCCCACCTTCAGGCCAATTTGTGATAACCTCCAGAATTCCAGGGCGATTTGAGCTTCCCAATCGTACACGCTGCGTAATCAAGGCTATCCACTTACTCCACGTAGCATCGGTGGCATGATGCGTAGGGGGCACCTTCCCTTTGAACATCCAACTCAAGACTGGTAATCGGGGTGCCAGGAAGAGCTGTGCTTCAGTACCGATTACCTCCGAAGCTGCTCGTATACCTTCATATGCCGCTAAGATTTCTTTTTCCACAGGGGTGTAATTGGCCTCAGAACCTCTGTAGCTTCGGCTCCAGAAACCCAGTGGTCGCCCTCGCGTCTCGCCAGGCACCTTTTGCCAGAGGCTCCAGGAGGGACCTTTATCTCCAGCTGCAGAATAGAGTACGTTCTTTACATCTGGTCCCGTTCTAACTGGTCCAAGAGCCACGGCATGTGCAATTTCTTGCTTGATCTGCCTGAAAGCTTGTTGTTGCTCAGGACCCCACTGGAAATTGTTCTTTTTACGGGTCACAAAGTAAAGAGGGCTCACAATCTGACTGTATTCTGGGATATGCATCCTCCAGAAACCTATTGCTCCCAGAAAAGCTTGGGTTTCTTTCTTGTTTGTGGGGGGAGCCATTGCTACAATCTTGTTGATTATGTCTGTTGGTATCTGACGTCGTCCATCTTGCCATTTCACCCCTAGGAATTGGATCTCTCGGGCAGGTCCCTTGACTTTGCTCTTCTTTATAGCGAAACCGGCCTTGAGGAGAATCTGGATGATCGTCTGTCCTTTTTTGGAAACTTCTTCTGCTGTATCCCCCCATACAATGATGTCATCGATGTACTGGATGTGTTCGGGAGCCTTACCCTTCTCTAGCGTGACCTGGATCAGTCCATGACAGATGGTTGGACTGTGTTTCCACCCCTGGGGCAGTCGATTCCAGGTGTATTGAACGCCCCTCCAGGTGAAAGCAAACTGTGGCCTGCACTCTGCCGCTAAAGGAATGGAGAAAAACGCGTTGGCTATGTCGATGGTGGCGTACCACTTTGCTGTCTTGGACTCCAACTCGTATTGGAGCTCCAACATATCTGGCACGGCAGCACTCAACGGTGGCGTAACTTCATTTAAGCCACGATAGTCCACAGTCAGTCTCCACTCTCCATCGGATTTACGCACAGGCCAGATGGGGCTGTTGAAGGGTGAATGGGTTCTGCTGACCACCCCTTGGCTCTCCAACTTTCGGATCATTTTGTGGATAGGGATCACAGCATCTCGGTTTGTCCGATACTGTCGTCTGTGTACAGTTGTTGTGGCTATTGGCACTTCTTGATCTTTAACTCGCAGTAATCCTACAATGGAAGGGTCTTCTGAGAGGCCAGGAAGGGCAGACAACTGCTTGGACTCCTCTTCAATCACCGAGGCTATACCAAAAGCCCACCGGTACCCTTTCGGGTCCTTGAAGTATCCTCTTCTTAGGTAGTCCATACCAAGGATGCAAGGGGCTTCTGGCCCCGTCACAATGGGACGCTTTTCCCATTGGTCTCCCGTCAAGCTCATGTCTGCCTCTACTACTGACAATTCTTGAGACCCTCCGGTCACTCCAGAAATAGTAACAGTCTCGGTACTCTTACACTCTGAAGGCATTACAGTACACTGGGCTCCAGTATCTATCAAGGCCTGGTATCTCTGAGGATCCGATGTGCCAGGCCATCGAACCCACACAGCCCAGTAAACTCGGTTATCTTCTTGGTCCCTCTCCTTCTCCTGGCAGAAGGCAGGGCCCCTCTACTGGTCTTGATCAGAGCATTCGTCGTCAGAGCTTGACTTTGACTTCTTAGACTTTTTGCCGTTGTCGAAGTGGACCTCCATCTTCTCGTGTTTCGGTGATCGCAGTTTCTCTTTTAAGAAATCTCCGTCTACTACATAGACAACTTTCTTGTCAGTCTTCTTTCGCTTCAACTCCCTCACTCTAGCTTCAAGCTTAGAAGTGGGTTCACCATCCCACTTCTTCATGTTTTCTCCTTTACTACGAAGGTATGCCCATAGTTGGTTACGTGACCAACGCTTAGAGTTCTCTTTCCTTCGACGTGTGAATGACAGGGACCGTGAGCGAGATCGAGACCAGGATCGAGGTCTAGGCCGAGGTCGTCTTTGTCGGTTCCACCGTGATCTTCCCATTGGCCTTTCTTGGTAATCTCTATACCTTCTGTCCTCTCTGTCTCTAAGGTCGTCCTCATATCTGGAACATTCATAATCTCTCTCCATTCTTTCCCTATCGTAGGTGCGTCGGTAGAGGGGATTGAAGGAGTCTTCCATATTTTCCTCTATGGTTCTTATCCAAGCACACATAGCGTCCACGCTTGGTTCCTCCATCTTTGGATTATATACGGATATCAAGCAGGAAATATATGGTTTGGGGGCACCTTGAATTACCTTTTTCCACATTGGTTGCGTGCATGGAACATTCTCAGGAACTTGGATGTCATAATAATCTGGATCAGAATAGATGATCTCCAGCATGGCCAATTCCCGTAGGTATTGGATGCCTTCTTCTGCAGTCCTCCACCTTCTTGAAGAACTCTTCAGGGACTCCTTAAATGGGTATTTCACTCTCACCGCGTGGAGGATTCGGAGCCAAAGGCTGGACGCCATTTTCTCCCTCCCCATTTCTTGCTCTATCACAGGGTCTCGAGCAATGGATCCCAATTGTCGTGCTTCATCACCTTCAATTACATGACTATCAGCTCCTTTGTCCCAGCATCGCACCAGCCAGGTGAGGACTTCTTCACCAGGCAAGCGCATATAATCTCTCCGTAAATCTCGAAGCTCTCTTGTGGTCAGTGATTGTGTAATTTCGCTTTCTCGCATTATTTCTTGTCCATCTCTCCCACGTAGAATCTTTTCCACCTCTCTCTTTACTCTTCCACTCCTACGTGGGACTGCTCCCACTTCCTCCCTATATCTCTCATGTGGAGGTGGAGACTGGGCGTACTGTGGGGATAAGCTTCTATATTGTTCACGCCGCGGAGATGGATTTCTACGCCGTTCATACTGTGGGGATGGACTCCTACGCCGTTCACGCCGCGGAGATGGACTTCTACGTCGTTCATACCGTGGGGATGGACTCCTACGCCGCTCGCGCCGCGGAGATGGACTTCTGCGTCGTTCACGCCGTGGAGATGGACTTCTATGCCATTCACGCCATGGGGATGGACTCCTGTGTCGTTCGCGATACCCCGCGGGTGGAGGTAGTGAGTAATCTTCCGCGTGCTGAGATAAGGGCCTTCTCCTCCAATCATTCATACCTCCAAGAGAAGGTTGGGTCTGGAGGGGTAGGGATAATTCCCCCTCCAATTGAGGGGGATGCTTTGGCTCCTTCTTTGCGTCTTTTGTAATACTGAATGTGTAGTCAGGATATAAATCATCAAGCGACAATATACCACCGACCGTTTGTACTGTTGCTTTCTTTTCTCTTGATGCTATTCTGTATTCCTTTGGGCGTGCCCCTAGTTCTTTTGGACGTGCTCCTTCCCGTGTAGCCGTTTCTTCCTCTCTGGTAACTGCTTCTTCTCTTCTAATCGCTCCTTCCTCAGTCACAACCACTTCTTCCTCTCTCGCAGTCGCGCCTTCATCACTTGCTGTTGCTCCTTCTCCAATTGCTGCCGCTCCTTCGTTCACTACATCCTCTGTTCCTTCTTCTTCTTCTTCTTCTTCTCTTTCTTCTGTGCATTCTGGTTGCGGAGATGGGTCCGTAAGTTCCTTGATCTCCCTTACCCACGTCTTCTTCTTCTTCACAGGGGCAATGATGACCTTCCGGTTCTTAGCTTGAGTCCCGGTCCTAGTGGACTTAGTAGAGATGGTATTGACTTCAAGTTGTGCTTGGACTCCAACTTCTGTGGACCTAATAGGGACATCACTGGTTTCAAGTGGCGTGGTTTGGGTCTCTGTGTCAACCTTAACCCTCTGAAGGTGGTCTATGGCAGCTCGATAAGCATTAGCCAGGCCCCAGCACAAAGCGGAGAATTGCATATTCGGATCTTTGTAGGAAAAACACCCTTCTGCCAAACAGTGGGCCATTTCACCAGAATCAAACATTTGTTCTGGTGTAAACTCCCAATTAATGGGGGGTGACACATGTCCTACTAATCTACCGAAATCTTCCCAAGCTCCATGCCACCCGGAGACTGGCCTGTCTGCAGCCCTTTCCAAAGTTCCAGCGAGTCCCTTTGAGGTGTGATCTTTCCTACAAGAGGGAAAGCAACGGAACCCCATTCTTCCAAGTTTAAGGAGCACTTCCAGTACCTTTATCAATGACAGTACTGTTGCAATAAGATTTATATAGTAATTAGAGCCAATTTTAACCATGGGGATCTCCTTTACCAAACCTTCGATGTCAAAATTAAAGGATGGAAGCAATTCGTTCCATCCATCCTCAAGGTCTGGACGTCTCCCTATAGAGTAGCCTAACACAGGTGTAAAGATGGCTAGAATTATAAGACAAATTAATGAAATAGCTGCGATGGATGAAAAGACAGAATGGGAGAGATATGTGGCTTGGAAAAGCATTAATGGAGTCTGAATGGACTTTTTACTTACGGAATAATCCACCCAGCAGACTGGCAGTTTTTCCCCAGTTTGCTGTTGTGTGCTTATGAACCCTTGTACACCCCAGTTTATTGTAAAAATTTATAGATCCTGCTGTACTCCCATATTGTCCCTATTTCTCCCTCAGGCTTCCCCTTTGAAAGCTGTTTATCTCTTCTTCTCCCCTGTCTTCCCATGCCTCTGTTACTGATAAGCTGTAGCTATCACAGTGCAGAGAGAGCTACAATTAGTCAATCCCCTCTGATATTCGAGAGTTCCACCCATCTCTCCCCTGTCCCCCTACCACATCTTTCCCTAAGCTGTCAATCTCTTGCTTAGCATCCACCCCTCAAACCGCGGTTTTTTAAACCCTTGTTTCCCTTGAATAAACTGGCATTGCATCACGAGACCTCAACTGTGTCCGAACCCTAACTGCAGTGCTCGGTCCCAATTTCCCCTATCCCTGCGGACCGAGGCGAGTGGCTCCCAGACGTGGAGCACAGTTGAGGGCTCTCATACTGAGAGAACTCCTGTGCCTGCACTCTGGTTCAGGCGACGCCGGGGAAGGCGCTCGTCCCCGCCGGTCCTCTCCAGCAGAACGGATGGCTGCGGGCTTGTAGAAGCTGCGCGGGTCAACACACCGCACAAGGTGAGCTGCTGGGGACATTCCCTGCGCCCTACCCCATCACCCATACCCCGATTGGACACTGAAAGAGAGGATTTTCCATCCGAGACTGGAGTGGGGACCTGCACCATGGGACTCACTCTCTCGACCTCTCAAAAATTTGTATATCGGCGCTTGAAAGATTTTCTTATAGAGCATGGTCATCCGCTAGACAAACGATCAGCTAAAGCGCTTGCCAGATGGCTTGACCACAAAAGCTATAAGCTTGCCGAGGACACTGATATCGAGAAGTGGCAAGCTGTGGGATACGACCTCTGGCGGGACAGTGATAAGGGAGACAGTTTAGCCAAAGAAGCTCTTATCGGGTGGCATCTCATTCTCATGGTGCTACAGCACCAGGTGATGAACAAGGATATCAGCCTCCCAGAAACTGAAACTAAAAGGGCGGAGATGGACACTGGGCAGACAGATACACCATGTGACAGGGAAGGGAAGAAACCATCGCGGCGATCTCAAAAGGATATCAAAGAGGAGGGACACGGGGACAGCACGGAGCAAAGGCAGAAAGGGGCGGCGCAGAAAAAACCCGCGCGGAACGGGAGAAGCTCTGCCCTTAGACCGCCCCCGCCTCTGCCCGATCGCGTCAGGGATCCCTCCCCCGGCCTGCCCACAGATACGCCTACCTCCTCCAGTCCCGCCTCTTCCCCGGACCCGTCACCTGACCGGGGCAGCAGGGTAGCGAGAAGCAGGGGCAGGGCGAAAGTCAGAGCCTCTTCTCGGAAAGGTGGCCGCGCCCATAAGCCTCACAGCACCAGAGTCTGCAGCTACCCTGAACCCGGTTCAGACACAGAGGCTTACCCTGCCTGTCAGTACCTGCAGCCAGACACAGACTCCCCTGAATGGCAGCCAAAACTCCCAGACATCTGGAAGGCTTTCAGGGAAGAGGCTGCTTCAGCTAAGGATGCCGAATTCCTGAAAGCGTTTCCTATTTATGTAGAAGAAGGAAAGACCCCGGAGTGGAGACCCATATCGTACCCCATGCTCAAAGACATTAAAAAAGCAATCGTTGAATATGGGCTGGGAGCACCCTTTACCATCGGGCTGCTAGAATCCTTTTTTCTTGCTTATACATTAATTCCTTATGATATTCGTGCAGTAATAGGAGGATTGTTCACCACAGTGCAGTCCTCAGTATTTGAGGCTGAATGGAAAAAACTGATTACTGTATATGTGAATGAAAAAATGGAAAGAAGAGGAATTCCTATCCAGCAGGCAATAGATATGCTTTATGGGGAAGGGAACTATTCTAGTAGGAAGGATCAAGCTAGAATTGACCCCAAATTTTTAGAAGTAATCAAAGAATTGGCATTAGAAGCTGTGAAGAGGGTAGCTAATGCCTATGTTCAGACACCCTCCTTCACTCTTATTAACCAAGGTACAAAAGAACCTTTTGTAGAATTTATAACCAGGTTAAAAGAAGCAATCAGCCGGCAAGTCCATCAAAAGGAGAGCCAAGAAATTTTGTTTAATAAATTGGTTATTGAAAAAGCTAATGAGGACTGCCAGAAAGCATTAAAAATGTTAAAAAATCCCTCCTTACTAGAAATGATAGAAGCCTGTAAGAACATAGGCTCTAATTCCCATAAGGCACGCCTATTGGCTGCTGCTTTTACAGGGCCTCAGCATTGTTTTGAGTGTGGGGAGAAAGGACATTTTAAAAAGCACTGTCCTAAATTAATCCCTGAACCAAATTTACCTAAAACCTTATGCCGGAGGTGTGGGAAAGGGCGTCACTGGTCCTCTAGTTGCAGGTCCATAACCAACCTCAATGGTGAACCTTTGCCCCCCAGGAGATCCCCAGGGCCAAGGAAAAAAGTCACATTTCAATCCTTGCCTGATCTTCGCCCCTGCTCCTGTGAACATCAGGGAAACGGGGAGCAGAGCGCCCGGGGGGGCGCGATGACACAAATCACCCCTGCTCTCCGCTCAATCCTGCGCCCCACACCTCACCCTGTTACCCTGTAAGCCCAAAGCCTCCAGCAGATCCTATTCCCCTGAATCCAACAGACCCTATTCCTGTTCCGTGTGTTTCCCCTAATTTTGCAAACCCTGTTCCAGTTCAAAATCAATGTGTTCCCCTTAACTGGACCATTCTCTCTGTTACTCAACCCTCAACACACCTAAGCTCCTATGAGCAATTGGCCAAAGTCAGGCCATCTGCCCCAGTAGACCCTGACAAAACATATCTAATGATATCACATCTCTCAGCAGTGGCTAAGGGAATCATTGTTGTACCCACCCTCCTGACAGGACTTACAAATACCAACATTGCTATATGCCTAACTGTGCATCTCCCTCCTGTGCAGCTAGATGAACGCTTCCCCGTGGCAAAGATGATCTCCACAGATGACCTGCTCTGCGTGAAATCCTCAGACGAGGAGCAGAGGGAGGAAGCGCTGAGGGAAGTCCACTGGACTACCTCAGTGAAAACCTCCCGCCCACTTCTAACATGTCTGGTTTATTTTTCACAGCCTAAGCACCCCCAGAAAGTCAAAGTAGAGGGCTTACTGGATACAGGTGCTGATATATCGATCTTTGCCTCCAAAGACTGGCCAAATGGCTGGCCAGCTCAGTCTACTAACGTCAGAGTCAGTGGGATAGGAGGATCACAGTATCCTGTCAGGAGCAAAGAGGTACTAACAGTCTATGGACCAGAGGGGAGACCAGCATCGCTCCAACCGTATGTACTTAACATCCCAATCACACTGTGGGGAAGGGACGTAATGGAGCAGTGGGAGCTCACTTTGGGAACCCTGTCTCCAGATGAAAATTTTTAGGAGGGGTCACTGAGCATTTGCAGCTCCCCAAACTGAGCTGGAAGACAGAAACGCCAGTTTGGGTGGATCAGTGGCCCCTGCCCAAACAAAAGCTGCAAATTTTGAATAAATTAGTTGATCAGGAATTAGAAAAAGGGCACTTGGAGTCTTCCAGCAGTCCCTGGAATACCCCAGTGTTTGTAATTCAAAAATCCTCAGGCTCCTGGAGATTTCTCCAGGACCTGCGGAAAGTAAACGAGGTCCTGGAACCCATGGGAGCCCTCCAGCAGGGGATGCCATCTCCATCTATGCTCCCTGCTGAATGGCCTCTGGTAATTATTGATATTAAGGACTGCTTTTTTCACATATTCCTAAATCCGGCTGATTCGGTTAAATTTGCGTTCTCTGTCCCTGCCATCAATGCTTGTGAACCTCACCGCAGGTTCCAGTGGCGAGTGCTTCCCCAGGGGATGAAAAATTCTCCAACTCTTTGCCAGATGTTTGTGGCTAAAGCGTTAGAACCAATCAGGAAAAAATTTCCGCAGTCAATCATCTTCCATTACATGGATGATGTGTTGATCTGTGCCAAAACACAATTAGTTGTAGAAAAAACCCTAAATTCAACCATTGAAGCTCTAAATTCTAAAGGATTAGAGATCTCCCCTGAAAAAGTGCAGAAGGAAGCACCCTGGAAGTATCTTGGGCTCCAAATTACAGAGAAGGCTATCAAGCCTCAGTCAGTGTTAATAGACAAGCGAGTCCAAACTTTGAATGACCTCCAGAAGCTGCTAGGAGCCATTAATTGGATTAGACCTGTGCTGGGGATCACAACCAGTGATCTGCACCCATTATTTGAGCTGCTGAAGAGAGATGCTGGCCTGTCCTCTCCTAGATCATTAACAACAGAAGCTGAGAAATCCCTTGCCATTGTTGAGAGAAAAATATCAGAGAGGCAGTCTTTTAGGAGGATAGAGGGACTGCCATCCTCCCTTGTAATAATTAATGAACAGAGACAACCACTGGCCCTGCTGGGTCAGTTTACTACTGATAATAGAGACTTCTGCTTATGGGAGTGGGTATTCCTCCCTCATCAATTCGGCAAAACAATTACAACCTTAGCAGAAATGATTGGCAAGCTGATATTTAAAGGCCGCACCAGATGTTTAGAACTCAGTGGGGAAGAGCCAGATTTCATCTACCTTCCACTGACCTCTGAGCACCTGGAAAAACTGATGCAGAGTTCTATTGATTTTCAAATTGCCATCGGAGGCTACCCGGGAGAAATCAAATTCCATCTCCCGGCGTGCCCGTTTTTGCAAAGATTGATTCCAATTCCTCTGAAATTAAAAATCGTGCAATCAGACTTACCAATTAAAAATGCAAAAACCCTTTTCACTGATGGCTCAGGGAGAACCGGAAATGCAGTTATTGTTTGGCAGCAAAATGGCAATTGGCACCAGGATATACATAAAGTTCAAGGTTCCCCCCAAATCGTAGAACTCTCAGCAGTTGTTCGTGCCTTTCAAATTTTTAGTGAAGAACCAATTAATATTGTTTCAGATTCAGCCTATGTTGTAGGTGTGGTGAAAAGGATTGAAAATTCCTATCTAAAAAACGTGTCTAATGAAAATCTCTTTAAGCTGTTAACCAAATTGTTGTTTTTAATAGAAAACAGAAAATTCAGCTTCTACATTGTCCACACCAGATCACACACTGCTTTGCCCGGTCCTGTGGCAGAGGGAAACCAAATCGCCGACCATTTGGCAGGTATGGTGGTCACCCCTAACCTTTATCAACAGGCAAAAATTTCACACGAGTTTTTCCATCAGAATGCACGATCGTTACAGAAACAATTCGGACTAAAATTATCCCAAGCCAAAGAAATTTTGAAAGCGTGTCCTGACTGTCAAATACTTGCCCCGATGGTTCCAGAGGGGACCAATCCCAGGGGTTTGACAGCCCTAGAAATCTGGCAGTCAGATGTCACGCACGTGGCAGAATTTGGCAAACTAAAGTATGTACATGTGTCTATTGACACCTTTTCAAAAATGATTGTGGCCACTGCACATTCTAGTGAGAAAAGCCGAGATGTTAAAAAGTATTTTCTGTCCGCATTTGCAAGGATGGGTGTCCCCAAACAGGTGAAAACAGATAACGGACCGTCTTATGTATCTGCAGACACAAAAAAGTTTTTTGAAGAATGGGGGGTACACCATACCACCGGAATCCCTCACAACCCCACGGGACAAGGCATAGTAGAGCGTGCTCACCAAAACATTAAAAATTTGCTCAAAAAACAAAAGAGGGGGAGTATTGGCCTGACCCCTTAAGAAAGATTAGAAAAAGTTATGTATGTTTTAAATTTTTTAAATATGATGGAGGAACAAGACACTCACATAAACAGAAGTCCAATAGACAGACATTTCAAATCAGATTTTACTCCATCACAGCAAAAAGCAAAAGTTATGTTTAAAGATCCAATTACAGAGATGTGGACGGGCCCTTTCCCCTTAATCACCTGGGGGAAGGGGTACACATGTATTTCAGGCAACAACGGACCAAAGTGGGTCCCCGCAAGAAGAGTGAAGATACACCAGGACTGAGACGAAGGATGCACACTCTCCAGGCCTACGCTATCCTGATCTGTCTTCTCAGATTTGTCACCAACGTCACTGCATCCCCTCTGAGGGACTGGATGAACCAGCCCTCCGAGAACCTCTGGGTAACCCTGGCCAAGGCCACAGGCACTGACACCTTGTGCCTGACCTTGTCCAGTGCTAGTAATCCATTCAAAACCTGCCTTATAGGGATTCCTGTGACTCCAGGCAAAGACTGGGACACATTCGTGGAAAAAACCCGGAGTCTAGGATTCTTACAGCTAAATTCAGTCACCCTAGCACAGATGGTGTCCAGGCAGGCGTTTACCACCATCCCTCCACAAGAAATAGATTTGCTCGGTTCGCTACCCACTGGCAATTGTGTTATATTCCATCGGCACACAGAGCCCCACCTATTTACCCCCCACAATGTCACCGCCAATAAATTAATTTACAAAGGGGCCACTTCGCCGTGGTGCAACAATTCAATTGCCACCACAGTACCAACAGAGCACGTTCCTAGGAACATGAAGCTCCCCGAAGGGTTTTTCCTCCTGTGCGGGGATCGGGCGTGGCAGGGTATTCCTGCCTACCCGGAAGGGGGTCCCTGTACAGTAGGGAAGCTGGCTCTGTATAACCCGGCGAAGTTTCAATTAGCAGATCAATCGATTGTTCCCAAAAATAAAGTCAAAAGGTCCCTCCGTATAAAAAGAGGAAAGTCTCCCAACCCTAAAAAAAATGTAGCCCCAAAGAACCCAGTCATTCCTCCCCTTAATGCAGCACCACGTGTGGTAGGTACAATCATTACTCCGCCACCGCCCCTACCCTTCCCAGCAGACTGTGATTCCAGCATTCACATTTGGTCCCGCATGAAAAACTTTTGGGCTTCCTTCCCCATCCCCGGGATAGGAACTGCCCATGCCCTTTCCTTGCTTTCCCACCTTGGTTGCTGGTTAACTAAAGAAGCGAATGCAACCACGAAAGCAATTGAGGGTCTGCTAGTAGACACTCAAAAGCTGAAAGAAATTAGTCTCCAAAATCGTGCAGCCATTGACTTCTTACTCCTGGCACACGGTCATGGGTGCCAAGATTTTGAAGGAATGTGCTGTATGAATTTTTCAGATCACTCACAATCAATTTATGAAAGCATACATCAATTAAAAAATCTTGTAAAAGATATCCACCAGTCCCGTGATGAAGGATTAGATGGACTTTTCGATTGGATAAAACTCCCCTCTTTACCCAATTGGTCCCGAAAAATCATAATCATGCTAGTGATTTCCCTATTTGCCCTTGTGTTCTTGTGTGCCTGTTTGCCGTGCTTTGTCATTTGTGTTCGCCAGATGGTCATCCACAGTGTCTCCGTAAATGTCACCACAACTGAAAACAGAGAAGGGGGAGATGCGATGGATGAAAAGACAGAATGGGAGAGATATGTGGCCTGGAAAAGCATTAATGGAGTCTGAATGGACTTTTTACTTACGGAATAATCCACCCAGCAGACTGGCAGTTTTTCCCCAGTTTGCTGTTGTGTGCTTATGAACCCTTGTACACCCCAGTTTATTGTAAAAATTTATAGATCCTGCTGTACTCCCATATTGTCCCTATTTCTCCCTCAGGCTTCCCCTTTGAAAGCTGTTTATCTCTTCTTCTCCCCTGTCTTCCCATGCCTCTGTTACTGATAAGCTGTAGCTATCACAGTGCAGAGAGAGCTACAATTAGTCAATCCCCTCTGATATTCGAGAGTTCCACCCATCTCTCCCCTGTCCCCCTACCACATCTTTCCCTAAGCTGTCAATCTCTTGCTTAGCATCCACCCCTCAAACCGCGGTTTTTTAAACCCTTGTTTCCCTTGAATAAACTGGCATTGCATCACGAGACCTCAACTGTGTCCGAACCCTAACTGCAGTGCTCGGTCCCAATTTCCCCTATCCCTGCGGACCGAGGCGAATAGCCATTGTTTTTTGTTATTATTTCTTCCTGATCCCAAAACAAACTTTTGTTTATATAAACAAAGTTTCCTTGGCTGCTTTCCCAGACTCTGGCAGTGTTCCCAGACCTGTTCCCAAAACAATAGATTGGTTTGCAAAACAACACCGAACTTGGCTGTCTTCCCGGAAAATGTTTATCAAAACAAGCCAAACTTAACCAAAACAACCATCCTCTGCTACCAAAAATGTTGTACAAGTTTCGAGCTGGCTTCCCGCCAAGTCCCCCGAAACTCGACAACAAGGACCCGCCTCCCAGAGAGGGAAAAAGGGGAAAAAAAAAAAACCAAGCAGCCAAAGCTATAGCAAAATATATATATATATATATATATATGTATATACTTTACATATGAGACAGATACACAAAAGGAGAATACCACACACCGGGGGGGGAGGGGGGGGGGAAAAGGGAGAAGGACAAAAAGGGCAAGGACCGAACAAGTCAAACGGCCAGCCGAAGGCAAACTAGCAAAATCTCACCACTTCCCTTCGAACAGGTAGGATGACCAGACACGGTCCTCGGCTCTCCCCTCACGCGGGCAGATAACGGCAGTCACTGTAGGCCTCGGCTCCAGATAAACCCGACCGAAACAGGGACCCACCGTTCTCGAACCTCGCCGGAGAGGAAGAGAGCGAGATCCCTCCCGCTGGCTTTATTTATACCTCAAGTTACGTAAAGGAATAGCATGGAATACTTCCGTGATCACTTTTCTAGTTCCTTCCTGGCTACAAGTTGGTCTCCAGGAAGGCCTAGAGTGAAACCACCACATATACTCACTTCAAACCTCACATTATGACAGAACCAAGTAATGTCTGACTCAATTCAAACACACTTTTTTTTTTTGAAGATCTTTAATAGAAAAAGAAAAATTCAGTAACTTAAATTACGCAATGAATATTCAAAAGGTAAATTACAGGTCAGTTTTAAGTCTTTTATTATGCTGTCATGCTTGTTACTGTTCTCCCTGGTGAGTCACTGAACCGTGCCTTCATGCTGTAGATAGGGCAAACTCTAAATCCAGTCATGCCCTTTTCTTCAGTTTTAATATGCTGCTAAATATTTAAATACTTGTCTTCAAGAATAGTCTAATTACTTTACACTTTACAATAGGAAATTAAGCCATTTACAAAGGACAAAGTATTAATTTCCATAGTTTATTCTTAAAGGCAACATTGTTCCCTGCTCAGAATAGCTCTGTTACTTTCCTTCTTACCATCCACATACTCCTATCAGGATAAGTATTCTTCCTTTCTTCTTCTTCTTCTTCTTCTTCTTCTGCTTCTGCTTCTTCTGCTTCTTCTTCTGCTTCTTCTTCTGCTTCTGCTTCTTCTCCTTCTTCTCCTTCTCCTTCTTCTTCTTAGGTCCCCTTTAGACCTACTGTTTAAGAAGGACAAAGACAGCTTTTAAAATTCCGGTTTTGTTCTTGGGAAATGTCACTTGTTTGGCAGGGATCCTAAACAGTAGCACAGCTTGATCCCCCAGTACAGTCTTACACACAGCCAGACCTGACATCAGGAAGCTTTTTCCATGACAGGCATAAATTAAGCTGAAACTTAAATGCAGAATAATGGGTAGTGTTTTCTAGAATGGACAGTCTGCAAAGCAGATTCTTATCTCTCTTTAGTGGGTCAGTTCCCTGTCTAAACTCAAAAGAGATTTAGGAAAAAAGTAGACTTTTAGAGGTTAGGTTGTTTTTTGTTGTTGATTTTTTGTTTGTGGCTTTTTTTGTGGGAGGGTAAGGGGTTTTCTTTGTTTCTATGTCTGTTTGAGTGTTTTGGGTATATATATAAATATTTTTTTCAGGGAGGATGGAGAGGAAAGGTGCTTTTTATTCCCCTTGAGGATTTACTATGGAATTATTTATTGAAAACTGTGAATTGCCTTGTTGCAAGTGACCAAACTAATTTTGGCAGTATCATGCACAGAGAAATGTTTAGAAACTTTACTGAAAAGTTTTTTGAAAGTTCACAATAAAAGGTGAAGATCTCATCTGCTCATGTATAACTGAACAAGGTTATATTCAAAGGAGACCTTTATCGCCTTCTTCCCCTCCCACATTGATAGAAAACCTGTTTCTCAAATAGAAAACTGTATCCACCAAGAAGTAGGATTGCAAAAGGTATTCGAATAACAGAAATACTGCCTAGCCAATATCAATATTTCCTTTGAGATAATCAGGAATTGCTCAGTTGTAAAAAAATCTCCATCACTATGGTAAAAGGACAAGGGAACAAAGTATGGAATAGTGTAATCCACTATTCACTAACTCTTGCTTCCCACAGCAAGTGGGCTGTCATTGTAATACTTAGGGATGGGGAGGAGGGGGAAAGATAGGAACAGCCCCAACACAAATGCCCCTGCTTTGTAGTAGATTATTATTAACTGAACTTCAGTATCATACATATAGGCAGTGTTATATCTGGATCTAAGTTGGTAATGCTACTCAGGACTCTGTTTTCTGTTTAGCAGGGACCTGGAGGGATCTCTGTACCATACTTTACTTTATGTGATCAAAATACCCAGAATAGACAAAAATAATGTTCTTCATGGGCAGAAAGAATAGAGGAATATTTTGCTTCCTGTAGGGAAATCTGCATTGTCTTGTAATGCCTTTCACTCTCCTTGCATATATAACACCACCATATAAATATTTTTGAGTTGACAGTCATTTAATTTAGCAAATAAATGGTTCTGTGGATATGCTTTTTTCTTCATCTTATCTGATTGTGATAATGAATAAAAAGTATAAACTTCAACTTTTTTTGTTTTTAATTATGCACATATTTTATCAAGAATGTGGAAAAAACTGGTTTAGGAGAAAAAAATGCCTTAGGATTTTTTTTTCTTTCTCTGATGTCTTTTTTAAAAAAGTCAATAAGTGCTGGAAAACCTGACTTTACATTCTGTCTTATAACTTATTTTGTTTTCCAGCCTAAGGCATGCTTAGAACTAAAAAGTCCTTGACTTTTTCTGCTTTTTTAAAAAATGAAAACACGATCTCAAGTGTTTTGAACATACTACAGAGTTGTTATTTCTACAACATTGATCCCTCTACTTTTACAAACTAATGGACGTTCAAGTATATTAGGGAATGAGATGCTCAGTTGATGCTAATGGATAATACAGATCTTACTGAAGGACAATATTAACTGAGACTGCATGTGATTACACTTTTTTGTGCTTGTTTTTCCCTCAGTAAATTAATTCAAAATGATGACTGTAATTTCTTGATTAGAGGACATTACAGATATAAACATTATGTAGATTACAAACCTAAAGGGAATTTGTATATTGGCTACATAGAGGTATCTCATAAGAGTTTATGAGACAAAGCCAAAGGACAAAGTGATTTAGAAATGCCACACTGGATGCCTGAGACTCCTGAAAAGACAGAATTAAAAAGTTGAGTAATACTGGTAATTAGATAATTTTCTATTTTGTTTAATTTTACTTACAGCATAAGCCTCTTTACAGCTTTGATATGTGTTTAGGTTTTCAACAAATTAGTAGGCTGCTTTAAACTCCTTTGTAAGTTATCATTTTAACTGGGGATTTGTGTGGGCAACTTTTAATATTTGGTGATAAGTATGCCATTCCGCAGAAGCTAATTAAGTATTTGAAAGAGTTCTTCAAAGAAAATGAATCATTAAAAAAAAAAAAAGACAGGTGGAGAAATCAAAGAAGTAAAGCAGAAGTAAAGAGAAAAGGTAGGAACATAGGCCCATCAGCTTCTATTTTATATTTTGTGCCTGAAAGTTTTTCTCATGATCACGTTTCACTATTACATTTCCAAATTAGACCACTGGGAGTTAAATGCTGTATTCATACCTACAACTCAGTGTTCAGTAATACTAAGCAGTTTAGTTTTGAAGTAAATGAATTCTTTTTAAAACTGAGCCTTTAGAGGTCATAGTTTACTAAGTAATTTCTTCAAAAGGAATAAAAATATGAACTTGATCTAGCTAGCTGACCTAGATGAAATGTCTGCAACTTAGCAGAACATTTATATTAGGTAATGTTTTGGTTTATAAGCCCTGTGAAATATTCATTTCTGTATTAATATATGTTCATAAACAGGGGTAGGATGGACTGATTTTCTACTTTGCAGGAAGGAACAACAGTAATATCATAGTCTATTGTCCACACAGGAAAAAAAAGGAAAACCAAAAAATCCAAATACTCTCTCTACCAAAACCCTTCAAGAAGAGTGAGGAATAGGTGGTCACTAACCAATTTCTTACTTTTTGAGTAAAAAAGGGTTATTACCTATGCAAGAACTGTACTTGGTGTGTCCTTCAGTGAAGCCGGGCAGTGCCCAGAACTGCAGCTCTAGTCAGCATTTAGCCATTAGTATCTAGGGCAGTACTTACAGTAAAGGAAGTACAAAATGAAAACTCACCAAGGGTGTGCTGCAGATATCCAAAGTGAATAGGCAAGAGGTAGACTTAGGCAGGCTTTAAAAACAGTGCATTTCATAAAGCTAGTGAGTTGTATGGTATAGTAGAAAGTGAAGAGACATAACTTTTGTGCTTTCAGAAATACTCCCAAGAGAGTATTTGAAAGTGCTTTCTTTCTAAAGTGGATTCCAGTGCTTTTTGCACTTAATGAGAAGGATGACAACTTATTTTGAAACGTAAAAGTTCACTGGGAAGCAGGAGTCATAATAATATTGAGAAGAATGCAAAATTAGACAGAAAATATTGAAAAAAGATTTCCCAGAAAAAAAGCACTTCTGTGAAAAACAAAACAAAACAAAACAAATGAAGAAAACCCTTCTCTCCTTCCACAGCCATTAATGTAGAGTGGAAAAACTAAGAAAGAGAGAGTTCAAAGATGGACAATGGATGCGTGCTTAGAGATTCATAGGGGATCTGAGTCAGTTTTGTCCAGTTCAGACCAGTTCATTGACCTGTCACACTTCTGGTGGAAGTCAGATAAATAATACTGGAGGTTATCTTTTTTCTTTCTCACTCACCTTTACATTATAGTTTTTATTAATATACACATATGAAACATAACAGAATTAAAATATTCATTTTAATGAATATTCATTTTAATAAACTGAAGTTTGTGAAATGCACTTCTCTGTTTTCGGCACATCCTACTCAGAAAAAAGGAGTCTCATTTTTCAGCTAAACAATTTATAAAGAGAAAGCATTTATTTTGCTTTTGGATTTCAAATGTCTAACAAACCAAATAAAGAATATAGGTTAATCTTTTTTTTCTTGGGAGAATATCCTGTTGTCCCGACGTCATACTCCCTCATACATTCTGTTTGTCCATAGTTCTTGTTATGAATTTGGTTTTCCTTTCTGGGAACAGTTCTAAAAGAATGGATCAAGAATCCTTCAAATTTAGTCTACTGTAAAACCTAGTGAATAATTAAATTGCCAACAGAATTTTTTTTAATGCCCTCAGGACTAAGTAATTACATAAAGAAGGTGGATGAGATATCATCAGATTTCTCTCTTTGACATCATTTTTGAACATAAACAATGAGGTTACTTCTTCTGAATATCTAATATCTTTGAGGATTAGAATCTTCACAGGCTGTCTAAAAATACAGTACATGGGGGCAAAACAAGAAAACAAGTAATGTGTGAATAGGATTGGAACACCCCATGCAAATCCAAGTAGAATACAATGGCAGAGCTTGTTTTTAAACTTGTATCCTACAGATAAAGGTGATTATTAGATATTCCTCTTTACTCTCTGTAGTAGCCTAGAAGATACAGGGGTTAAGGTGTATGTCTCAAACACCAACAGCCAAATAGCTGTGGAGCCAGCCAAGGATTGTTGGTAAGAACATGATGTAAGAAAGAACAGGATGTGGCCGGAGAACGGGGACATTTAGAGGTAGGACAACGCTCTTCCTGGATAGATGTCCTTGTTCTGGATCCTGGAGTGACACAGCACAATGCAGGTGCAGGAATGAGGTCAAGTTGATCTGTCTCTTTCTTCCTTTCTCTCTCTCTCTCTCTCTCCCCACCCCCCCCACCACCGTTTAATTCATCACTTTCTATCTTCCCTTTTACCCTACCCTTTTGTTCAAAACACACAGCCATGTGCTCAGAGTAGGAGATAAGGGATTGACTTTGTACCAATTTCTATTGTCTAAGGTACTAACAAAACTTCATAAGCTTTTACTGATCCTCTGACTTATATTGTTCCTTTCTTCAACAAGCATCTACAAATCTTGGGTCCTTCCTTACCCTACCCTCACATATATTGCCTGTGTGTATTAATAGTCTGCACTGTTATAATCAAGTTATATAAATGAAAAGATAAATTCTGCATAGAAATTATATTTACAGTCTATTTCCATGACACACACATCAATATTCACACCATCCTGGTACTATGTGTGCAAATTATGCCAGGGTTACCCCGATGACATCTCTGACAAAAGAACCAAATGATTCCAAATCTTCAGACACTTACGATGGTAGTTCAAGCAATTGTGTTGCAGAGTTCAAGTAAAAAGATTTGCAATACAACCTTTCTTATGCCCATTTTCTACTGGCAATAAGCAGAAAGAAATCAGTTACCTAAATTTAAAATGCATAACTGAAAATAAACATAGATTTCTTTATAGAAAACAGACCTCTCCTCAGTGATGGTCAGTTCCTTGTTAGAATTAGGGTTATTATGTAAACAATCAGGATGTTTTCTGTTTCAGGACATTTAAAGTGATGTTCTAGAAAGAATTTAAAAGGCAAAGTATTTTTCTTAATAGATAGTTTATCAAAAGATATGGAACTTCATTTTGCGTCAAACTGAGAAAAATTATTTGAAATATCAAGACGGGAAGTGGTTACAAACCACTGAAACAAAGTTTAGCATGGAAGCAATTATTAAAGGCTTATTAACAGCAGGAACAGTGATGTATCTGAAATTAATTAGAATGCACACAAAACAATACACAAGCACCAGTTTCTTTTCTGGAATACTGTGTCCCAAGTCAAGCTACTACAGAACTGCCCGGTAAATGACTGCCTAATAGAGGTATAACAAAATGTTCTTTTTCAGCAAACAACTTAGTCAATAATCAAGCTCCATAACAGTTGCCTGTTATCATTCTTGTATCAAAAGACTGAATATACCACCAGGCTCACAGTAAAGAACAAGGTAGAGGGAAATGGACAAAAATTTCATGACTGAACCTGTAGGAAATTTAAACAAAGATTCATAAAGTATTTTGAAAAGATTACTATGTCACAGCCTCACTCTAGGTGAAAACTATACCTAGTACAATGCAAAGAGGAAATTGACAAACTCTGTTGTTTTGCTTATTCTTGAACTGTCATCTACTAAGAAGTGCTTTGCATGCTATTTTTTCAGAGACAAGCATACTTCAGGGCAATAAGATCCTTCACTGGAGATTTAATGAGGACCTTATAACTAGTTTAGATAACAATCACCTATTTAAGCCTGATTTTCCTATGACTATGCTACTCTTATTCGTCTAATTATCATATTCTATTTGTGTGGTTTTAAACGAAAAAATCCATCAATAACCATTTTTTCTGCCTTAGACTATAAAAACAATTAAAAGGAATGAATAAACAAATGTATCAAAAAATACGTGTACCTCATATGAGTGGCAAAAAAATAAAATAAGGTCCTCTAGCAAAACAACAGAAACTGAAACTCTGTCTAAATAGTCCAGTAAATACAGCTGTATTGTTATTCTTGTCTAAAATTCAGATGATGAGTATATCATCTCTAGTAATTTGAACACCCAAGTCAGCATATTTGTGTAAATCCAAATCATAAATACTTAATAGTGTTTATGGTTGTCTTCCTAGATATCTATCAGACATCCAGATTCAAAGCACAGTGTTTGAGAGTATTAATCTGTACATCTGGCTTGAACTCATATTGGTATTAGGAGTAGTTTTGGTTGTTAAATTTTGTATAATAATAAAAATATTACAATAGTAACAGATACAGCACATAGCTATTCTATTTTATAATTTTTTGCATTTATAAAGAGGATTCAAATAAAAAAAATACATATTAAAAGATACCTAATTCTGCGTAAGAGGAAGTAAACATGGAAGAGTTCTGTATATGAAAAGAGTGATATTGAACTTGGTGCTTCAATAAAGATCAGTTGAGGAAGTTAACCCAGACAAGAAACTGAGCTAGAAAAGGGTAATTTAAGCATTTGAAATAGAGTTTATTTAGCTTTTACTCAGTTATTTTGGGTAGAAATCTTCAATTTCCTATATCCAAGGTCATAATTTGCATAAAGTGGGACAGGGAATTTATGTGAGAAGACTGCGACTAATGCACAAGTCATACTTCTAAACATGGTTCTTTTTTCAGATTATTCTGTTAAAAGATAATTCTGCTAAAAGACTGTAGATGAGGTAGGAAGTCTAGATCACGTGATTTCTTGCTACTGCTTGCTCAGAGTTATGGTGAGACTAGCAGGATTAATGCTCCAAAAGTTCTTTAGGACTGCAAATAAGTGAGTTTATACTGCATTACACCTAGGCCATGAAAAAAATCATGCTTTTAAATTTTTTTTCTCTACCCATAGGAGCTTATACCAGACCATTTTCCTGACTGTAGATTTTTGTGTTAATTCTACTATATGCAAGTCCTTTTTTTGTACAGATTAATGTCCATGAATGTCAATTACTATCATGTTTTTAATACATTGATATTTTTTTCAATCTCCAGTTAAGGTCATTAAGAAATTGCTAAATAAGATGCATCCTCTAACATGGTTCTTCTCAAGAAAAATACCTCCAGTTCAAAGTTGAAGGTTGCCATTGTCATGTCTACTCCAGCTTTCAATCTTTGAAACATCACTAATGTCTGATACAATAATATCTGTTACATATAATTTACCCTTTTTGGCCTTCTAAAAAGTTTAATAGGAACCATTTACAGTGAAAGGAGTCTAAATTCTTAAATTGGTGTTAGAACTATGAGGAAATAAATTTTTTATTTGTGTAAAAAAATATTTTAGAGTTACTTTTTCACTTTTAATCTAGAGAAACAAATAGTATTGGAAAACACAATTGTAACAACAAAGATTAATATTATTTTTTTTCTTCCCCTCTATGCTGTTTACGAGTTATGGTTTTTCACAGTAATTTTTATTTAAAAATACAAGCTGTAAAGATAAGTATGTTCTGTTTCTGAAGAATATTGTAAGATACTGTCATGAGGGTCTTTCACAGTAGAAACATAATTGTTTTGGGAATATAAAATCACAGATTTCTGCATCAATATCTAATAGGAAAAGGAAGGATATTTGCTAATCAAGATGATTATTTGTTTACATTCTTGCTATTTTTTTTTGATTTTCACCTCAGATGAAATAGACAATTAAATCAATTTTTAACCACCATGACAAATATGATTTAAGGTAGATTTTCCCTTACAATAAATTTTTATATGGAATGGAAATAAAACTGGAATTGGAAATAAAAATGGCTCTCATGACAGAAATAACTCTTTTGGAGCTACTTTTTAGCACAGAATACTCAATAAGTAAAAATAAAATAAAATTAAAAAAAAAAAAAAAGACCAAAAACCTACCTTTTTTTCAACAATAAGCAGGTTATTTAATCCTAACATTTAGACATTACTTTTTCCTGGCCCGTGCCTATCTCCTAGCACAGAATTTCAACTTTTCCTAAGGTTGTCACCTCTGTGAGAAACAGAAGCTAAAATCCATTCACCCATCCACTAGCCTGGTTGACTGATCTGTTTGTTGCTATTAAATGCTGTGGGATTCTCCGTAATCGCAATCAAAATCCACTGACGTCTGTGAGGATAAGTGCCTGGACAAATAGAGTGGGCATATAATGAAAAAAGGAAAATATCATTTTATAAATATTCTGTGCATCTAGAACACTTGTTAAAATACAAGAATCAGGATGTATAATAAAATCAACATGACATTAAGGTCTTTATTGCTTTTTCAATCAGTTGTAATATATATTTTTAAAAATTTTAAAGGTTTAGCCTTTAAGGACGATATTTTCAATTTTTTTTTATTAACTGTTCTGCTCAGAAATGTGTCTTTATTTAGCAAATTGGTTAGTTTGTTTTAGTAGAAACAGATGGCAAAAATGAATTATGAGCAACTTGAGAAAGATCAGCCTTTGAGCTCGTGTGCAAAAGGTTTGGTTCTGATTAGAGTAAGATGAGGCCATGTTATATTTCCAGGATTTGTGGTACCATGGAGCAAGGAACCTGAAACTAGGTTAATAAACTAAGGAGTTGGTGCCTGCTTAAAATCAGCATTTCAAGCAGTAGATTATCAAAGTGGGTTTTGGTTATTTTTTTTTTCCCCAGGATGAGTAGATCTTAACATAATATATAAAAAAGTTGCTAAATAGAGTACCAAATAAAGTAGATATTTTCCTACATAACTCTTACTTCTCTGGAGGATCAGAGAACTCTCTGCTTCCTTTTAGCAAATGACCAAGACAGAGAATATAATTAGGACAGTCAAGAAGGTCTCTCTTGTAGGCAAGTGAATAATATTTTTACCATTATTAGCAAAAGGCCAAAGGTTTTGTGTGGATCAGAAAAAACAAGGTCTCAGTTACAGTCTGGGCTTACCTTGCTCTATGTTGATTTGATTCAGCTATTTTCAGGAATTGAATGATTGTTCTGAGTCAGGGTTTGAGTCTGAGTTGAATGGCAAGACAAACATTTAGGAGTCAATCTTCTGGAGGTATTTAGTGTAAAATAATGTGAAAAAAAAGAACCAAATTATTAAAAGTTACACTTTAGTCACCTAGCCAGAAAGATTTTTGAAACAAATTTAAGATTTATTCTTTGTAAAATATAACCTGTCTTTTCAAGACAATAAACTTGTAAGAATAGAAGCAGTTCAAAATATGGACATCCAGATAACAGGGCAATCAATGACATATGTGAAAAAGTTAGCATTTACACACTAAATAACATATTTTCATTATGGGACATAATCAGGGTTATCTATCTGTCTACCTATACACATTCCCTGCCAGGGAAATATGCTCTATTGTAGAATTACATGTATCTACATCCAAAGTAGTCTTATGGACCATAAAAAATCTGAAATAGATTAGTAACATTAAAGCAGTGGAAACTTACTGCTACAACTCTCTAAAGATGGTATTAGTCTATTTCCTTGAGAAATTAGAATTGAAAAGTTATTAGAGATAAGATAAGCACCAAAGAACATGAAAGTGTCCTTACATAAAACAATGGAGAAGATATTTTTTCCCTTGGCTATAACCTTCGTGTAGAAGAACATGAATAAACAACAAAAAAGGCCTGGAGGCCAGTTAAGGATAAATAGGAATTCAACAGAATTCTGTAGATATGTAGATTAAGGATAACCTGAATATTCTCAGTCGTTCCATCATTCTTTATATGCGTCCATATATATCTGCTTTGAAAAGTACCCAAGATTCTACTTTTCAAAGCCAAGAAGAGATTATTGCATGATCAGAGTATTCAAAGAGTAGGACATTAAAGAACAAAAGGCAAGTAAATTATATGACATTCATAACAGAACTGCAGGTTCTTAGCAAAATATATTTGTTAATGTTTGCATAAATCTCAGGAATCTCGAGAAAATTTGAATTAATTATTATATACATGTTTATTTATGGACTATATAGACTTCTTGCATTGTGTCTGGGCTTCCTCTCACAATTTAAGTTTATCTGCTCTAGGAATAAGATATTTTTCTCTTCTTGTTGAACACTCAGAGAAGATTTCTTCTTAAGACATAGTCATTGACAATATGATTTTAAACTGACAGCCAAAATATGCTCTTAACTAGATCCTAATGCATTCCAGTTATTCAAGAGTCTTACTAATTTTTATTGTTATACTTCTGGTATAACTTATTTATTAGTTCTCAAGAAGTAAGAGCTAGGTAAATTTATCAAATTTATCCAGCTATGTAAATTGTAAAGTGTAGCAATGAGAACAATACAAGTTTTATTAAAAACAAACAAACAACAAAACCAAAAAACAAACTACAAAACCAAAAAACAAACTACAGAGGAGCTTATTATAAAACTGAAAGTTAAAAAATGCAAGCATGATGCAAGAAATATGCAGATCAGTGCTATGGGTCTTTATGCATTTTTTGAATAACAGTGCCAAATCAAACTCTTTCTACCCTTTCCTTCCTCACAACCTATTTTTACCATCTCCTGTATCACCAATTCAACTTTGCTATAATATCCATTTGTGATGTTGTTAATTTTTAATATTTTTTTCCCTATTTGACATGTGTGCATTTAAGGGTCCTGGTAAATCACTTTTATAAACTAACATACTGCATGCATGAATAAATATTATTGTATCATTGATGTATATATATATATATATATAAAGTAGGTATAAATGTATACATATGAATATACGGTAATGTTTATGTATCTATGAATATGCTATATTTATTATACTTGCACTATTTAGGGAGCAGGGACTGCAGATAATGTGTAGGAGTGATCAGTGAAGTCAGTTTGGGATATATGTATTGGTATGGTTGCCATATACAGAACTTTATTTTTTAGAGGTATACTAAACAGGAAACTACCATCACATCATTTAAAAATCTAAACTTTTTAAAAGCTGACATGAAAACACACCCCTATTAAATCTACTGCAAGCAACCTCAGAAAAGAAATTACCATGCTTTCATTTTGTCTGATCGACTTTCTCTTGGACGCCATTCACTTCATTAACAATTCTCATATTCTCAATCTTCTCAATCTTCAAAATGTGTAGTGATGTTTATAGTTTTTTACTGTTACTAGTGAATATTCAATGACAAATCTCTTTCTTTAAAGAATTCTCAAAGAACTAAAGTTCCTTCTAATTTTGGTCTGTGGCGCTTGGTGTCCCTTTGGCATGACTCCTGATGCTTCAGTACATTCATTTTAATTTAAATGGATTTATTAGATAACTAAATCTTCAAGAGTTTTACAACACTGTAAAAATTGTCAAGCACACAGTGTGTTTTTTGCTCTTCACAGAAGCCATATATATCAGTGGTAAAATGGTAGAAGTGACAAGCATTTTGTTTAAACTGTTCTATCCTGAATTGCCAGTGTCACAACAATTCATAAGGGACTTTGTATTTAGAATAAAGTATTAAAGTTTAAATATCTGCTGATATATGGTTGCTTTGAAAACTTGAGAAAAAATTGCCATATGTAGGAGCCACCTTCTGTGATGAGTATATTGCCCAATAAATTGCACTATTTTTTTTTCCCTAAAACTGGAAAATAAGGACAAAAAGAGCACAAGATTTGGCATAAGGTAGCATGCTTGTGAGATGAAATGCAAATTGAAACTGACTTGAAATGTTTCATATTTTTTCTACACAGAAAGGTGTTATTCTTTGTTTGTTTTGTTGGTTCGGTGTTTTTGTTTTGTTGGGGTTTTTTTTTGTATTTCAATCAGTGTGAAATCAAGCACAGCCAATGCATTTTTCTTTTAGTTTTTCTTACTTGAAATTTTAAAGGTAGAGAGATCTCTCTGACTTTGATCTTGATAAAACCTAATGTCAGGTCAAAATTTCCAGTCAGTTTAAGGGTGTTAAAATGCGTTAAATGCTTCAAATCTAAGCATGAGATTGAATACAGATAACAAAGCTATAATTCCCATACTTTGCTATTAGCATGTCTATATGCTATTACAGTTCCTGTTCCTTCTATGATTCTTCTTAAAACATCATGATTTAATGGAACAGCTTAGTCTCCTTATGATTCAATATATTGAGAAACAAAAAGAACATTCCAAAATTTTGAGGTTTTAATCTTTTTACTTTTTGCTACACCTGAATAGTAATTAATAATTCTGTCCATTCTTTTCCAGTTATTGTAACTGCTTTTATTATAAATTATTTTGTTTATGTTCCACAATGTAATATATTAGTAAGTGAGCTACAAGATCATACCAGTACTGCAGGGAAAGTCTCTCTGAGGGTTGAGGTAGGATGGAACAGAAAGTAAATTATTGTCAGAATTACTGAGCACTCTTTATGACAACGAACAACGAAGATTTTATGTTAATTGGTTGGAGATTGAAGAAGAATCAAAACTTGATATATTGTGCATATATTAAAATAATATTAAGTAATGTTGTTGATCTTGGTTTGTTAAGTTGTTTTTTTTCCCCTAACATTTTTATCTAAAAAATTGAAATAATTAATCCTAAACAGAAACAATGTAAATCACAGACATGGATTTGGAGACTGTGCATTTTAAAAGCTGCAAATAGAATTTAATAGACCAAAATAAATCAAATTTGTTATTTTATTCACAAATATATAAATTCTTCATCAAATTTTATTACCAGACTGGCAATATAATTTAACTGTAGCACTTGCATGTTACATAACCATCAAATGTTCACATGTGATAGTTAGATGCTATTATTTGCTGTGGGATTTTTATCCCTTACGGTGGTATAAGGTACATAGGGAGGTTTCATGGTTTACATTTCAGTAGAGCATACTAAATTGAAAACTACATCTCTGTTCTGTACTTTATTTGCCAACATGCTAGCCAACCAGCATGATAATTTATTTTATTTGAAGCATTATTTTTTTATTCTTTAGAATAATCTTATTTTGGGAGGTGGATATGGGGCTAAAAACTATTTTTCATCTGACATTTTTTACACTTTCCTTTCCATAGCCTGCTAGATGGCACTGTAATTAATCTGCTCTAAATAATTCCATTATAGCTCCTGAGTTGCCCTTTTGATAACCTTTGACTAAGGAAAAACATTTGCACTTTACTTTCTATCTATCTGCCTCACAATTTCAAAAGCAAGGAAGCACTTTGAATCTCACAGATACCTGATGTACTTAATATCTAATATAACCAACTTAACTGAGGGGCTGTGGGAGTTCATGAGTATAGTTGCATGTGCTACACATAAAAGCAATTATGAAACATTGTTATACAAACAAATGATACATCAAGAAAAGGAGCACATCTTGCTGTAAAAGTGCACAAAGAAAAAGAATAGAACAAGATGTTGATTTCAAGCAAAAAGAAGAGAAATCCTGGAAAGAAACTTTTTCCAAGAAAAGTTTTTGAAATCCACCTAAATTTCAAGCTTATTTTTTTGGTGGACCTTGTGAGCTATGTCACGTGAATTGGTCTTGATGTCATGGTAAACATATATTCAACAGAGAACCTTTATCTTCCCAATCACTGTATTTGTTGTTACTCAGCTGGACAGGGTTTGATATTAGCGATGGGTCCTCTCAGTGACAGAGTTCTGGTCAACTGTTCTCTTATTGTAAACAAACAATATGACAGTGTTTGAAGATCCTTGATCTATGAGTCTGTCAGCTTTTATTTTAATCACTGTGGTTACTATTATGACAACACCTCAAAAGTAATATAATTTTTTTTTAATAATGTAACAAATGTTTATCTATATTGAACAAAATCTTAACTAGTATTACTTCATGAGAGGACAGGAATAAAATATATAATTTAGTTTGAGGTATTTACCTTATATTTTATGTATAATAATTATGACATATTTTCACTACTTTCCAGGGATTTGATGTGAATCAGTTGATGATACATCCCTAAGAGAAAACTATTAACTACTTCTAAGGCTAGAAAAAGATTGAAAATAAAATAGTTTAATGATAGCTGTAAATTAACATGTAAATAAAAACTAAATCCCTTGTCTTGAATGTTCTTGTTAAAGTGATGGATGTTCATTGGTTTCTCTTCTACATTTTCTGATTTTGATAAAATGACTGAGAGTATTCCACAGTCTGGAGTAAAATGATATTTTGTTTTATCTGTTCCTTTCCTCCAGAAGATAGAAGGAAACTCTATCAAAATTGTTAATAATAAATTAATCTCCATACTCGAGAGTCCTTCCTATTACAACATTTCTTTGGAAACACTTATTTCTTTATCCTTGCATCCAAATATGCAACCTTAATCTTTGATGGAGGCCTTTTGTTTCCTCTTAGTTATTTCATGAAATACAATATTTACTCTTTTTCTGACGTTATAGTGCCCTGACTAGCCACACTCTTTGGAAGTAAAAAAGGTCTTACTACAAAGGTTTTGGTATGAATGCTTAAGATGTGTTTAGATAATTGTACTAGTTTATAATTACAGTGTAGGCAAAATAGTTTAAAATTTTTATAGAGGCTGAGAAGGACTTGGGGGTGATGATGAATGAGAGGCTGGACATAAGCTGGCAATGTGCACTTGCAGCCCAGAAAGCCAATAGTATCCTGGGCAAAGCAGCATGGCCAGCAAGGTGAGGGAGGGGATTCTGCCCCTCTACTCCACTCTGGTGAGACCCCACCAGGAGTACTGCATCCAGCTCTGGGGCTTTCAGCACAGGAAAGACATGGACCTGTTGGAGTAAGTCCAGAGGAGGACCATCGAGATGATTAGAAGGATGGAGCACCTCTCCTGCGAGGAAAGGCTGTTCAGTCTGGAAAAGAGACAGTTTAGTGATAACCTAATTGAGGCTTTCCAGTACCTGAAGGGAGCCCACAGTAAAGACAGAGAGGGAATTTTCGCAAGAGCATGTAACAGGACAAGGAGGAATAAAAACAAACTAAACCGGGGTAGGTTTAGATTAGATATTAGGAGGAACTTCCTTGTGATGAGTGAGGTGAGGCAGTAGAACAGGTTTCCCAGTGAAGATCTGGATGCCCCCATTCCTGGAGCTGTTCAAGGCCAGTCTGGATGGAGCTCTGAGCAGCCTGGCCTAGTGAAAAGTGTCCCTGCCCATGGCAGGGGGTTGAAACTAGAGGATCTTTAAGATCCCTTCCAACTCAAACCAGTCTATGATTCTACGATTCTATGTTCCTGTAGTGTTTAGAAGTTAGCAGAGCAAACTCCTCAGCATTAAATCTTAATTAAATGGGGCATTTCAGAGTAGACTCTGCTGCCTTTTTCATCTTTCCTTTAATAATCTCACTCTTTCTCAGCAAGGAAACAAGATGCCTGTGTACAATAAGTTTTGGTGCACTTCAATTTATACTGAGAGAACTATAAGCACTGTTTCTCTGAATAGATTCTGTACTTCAGTAACTGCTCTACACTGATTTGTTTGTTTATTTTCTGATGTAAATTTTTTTGCCATTTTTATGGTACTAATGGCAGGATCACGTTAGAAGACAACACATAGATAAATAAATGTCATCACCTGTTTGAAGCAACAACCTTTTCCCATTGTTTCCTTCATTGATTATTATTAAATCATGCAGCCTTACTGATGTATTTTAACAATCAGTGACATAGAACCAATCAAGTTCTTCTAAAAAATATTTGGGAATTTTCTTCAGACTGAGGTTCAAAGTTTTTGGTGTTGTATGAACCTGTCTATCCAAACCTGAGGTCAGTAGTGGTCAAAAATTCATTATTAACTTGATCTTGATTGGTGTTGAGGTTAACAAAATGAATTCCTGGGTATTTCCAGGATAAGGGTGCAGGTGTCTACAAAGGACAGGTCTCACTTAGGCTGTAGCCTAAAAATTCTCTGTCTCAATTTAAATATTTAGAGAAGAAAATATAAGACTCTGGATACTAGCAAGTCTGTTTTAATAATTCATTCTGGCTGGCTGTCATTCAGAGTTATTTGTCTTATTCATACTAAAATTTTGAGTCTGATATATAATATTAGTCAGATAGCTTATATGCTACTGTTTGCAAATGAATCCAGAAGAAAATAACATAAAGACAAAATAAGTATTTGGGAACTCAAATGGAATTTCAATCTGATGATCAATTCACTATTTGTTGAGCTCACTATTCTTATAGAACTAAAACATTTTTCTGTGCAACAGTCTAAGAGAATTATCTTTGGAAAAATACACAAACTTCACCCACACAGCTTAACTAAATGCTGACATTTAAATATATGGTTTACCCTTAATTTCTTAGGCAAAATGGCATATATTCAAAGGGAAAAGTCAGAAACAGAAGTGTTAAAGCAGTCCATCAAGAGGATTGCTTTACATTAGAGAAAAGTAATACTTTCTAACCATTTTCTGTGTTATGTCTTCTTATTACTGTATATGCAACAAATGGGATATTATGGAACCTTCTAAGATGAATTTCCATCTCCTTTTTAAAGTTTTAAATAAAGATTTTGTTCTTTACTGTATGTCCAATATTTATTCTTCTCAGTGTTAAATAGTAAAAAACTTGTGCTTTATTATAGACTTTTGGAGAACCTTTTAGCAAAAATCTACTTTAGAACTGAATGAATGACAGAATTCTACATATATAAAAAAAGGGGAATGAAGACAGGTTATTTTGTCATCAGCATCTGTGATCTATTTGATGAGGATGTCACTGACAGGTAAAAACTGCAACAACAACTGTAAAAATAACACATAAGATGGTATTTCTATACACTCATATCTACATTTAGAACAGCAGTAAAAAAAAAAAAAATCAAACCCTCAGGGTATTGCTCGACTTAAAGCATTGTCTTCTAAACTGTAAAAAACAAGGCAAAATGCTGGGAATTAAAACCTATTTAAAAGGTGATGGGGTTAGTACCCTAGTAGGTGACCTAGTAAGTGAGAAAGAAATACAGCAATTGCAATAATGTGGTAGAAACAGAGTACATTTATCAACTCTCTTCTCTTCTGGATAACAATTTTTAAAACTTCAAGTAATAGCAGCCTCCCTTAAGATTTTCTGAATTCTATTGACAGTTAGATATATGGGACAAAAATGAAATCTTGAGAGGTGGGTTGTGCTCATAAGCTTCAAAGTCACCTTTTACTACCTCAGACTTCTCTATAATTTATGTCCTATGTCTTATATATGCACAGTCTTTTCCCAAAGATTTCAGAAAAGAAAATTGTTATACAATTTGTTTTGATTTTTTTTCTCCTAAAGAATTTTATATTGCCTGTGAGTTCTTCTTATTATTATTTTCTTATGTTCTGGTTTGATGTTAACGATTTCTTGGTAGGTTTTGAGAATCTTGAACTGTTCTGGATGCAGAAAATCTATGGATACTTTTATGTCTTGGAACTTCAAATCAAACTAGTTATTTGTCTGGAGAATGCCTACAGTGTTAAAATTCAATATGACAAGTAAGCAACTAACAGAACGCAAAACTATTATCTTCATTTTATAAATGAGTAGCTGTGTATCTAACTCTGGATCTAGTGCAGTAACAAACAATATCAAATCAATATGATTGATGTTACCTTGTTTTACTAAAAACATTTTAAGGATACTGGAATTACTCAGTTTTATTGGTTAAGCAGCTAGAGTGTGTTTATTAAACTCTGACAACCATTAATTCAATGGAAACCAAAGCACGTAAATTTACCAATTCACTTGCAATATTAATTTATTTGATGTATATCTATCTGTGCTGGTTTGGGGTGGTATACATTTAATTTTCTTCACATTAGGTTGTATGAAGCTATGTTTTGGATTTGTGCTGGAAACTTAATAACACGGGGATTTTTTTCATTGCTGTTGAGTGGTGTTTGCACAGAGTCAAGGCCTCCTCTGCTTCTTAGGTCTTCCCACCAGTGAGGAGGCTGGGGGTGTACAAGAAGCTGGGAGGGGACACAACTGGTACACCTGACCCCAGCTGACCAGAGAGATATTCCACGCCACATGGTATCATGTTCAGCATATAAAACAGGGAAAAGAAGGAGGAAGGGGAGGATGTTAGGACTCATGGTGTTTGTCTTCAGCATTGCATATGATGGAGTCTCAGCTTTCCTGAGGATGGCTGAACACTTGCCTGCCTTTGGATGAATTCCTTGTTTTGCTTTGTTTGTATGTGTGTTTTTGCTTTACCTAATAAACTGCCTTTATGTCTATCTGTGAGTTTTCTCATTTTTTCTCTTCCTCATCCCACGGGGGCAAAGTGAGTGAGCAGTTGTGTGGTGCAACTTACCAGCTGGGATTAAACATGACACCGTCTTGCAAAAACATCATTACATACAACTCAGTAGTTATTACATGTTTGAGAGCTTTTCCTTATTCCTATAGGCAATAAAATATTGTGACCTCTTCTGCCAATTTTTTTTTCTAGGCACTAAGACCCCCGAAAATACATAAAAGTAGTATGTGAAAGGATGTCCAGTTCCGAAGAGAAGTACATCCTAGAATGCAGAAGACATCTGAGAATGAATAAAAAATGGACACAAAAGTATGTGTGAACCAGAGGAGTATCCAGAATAAGAGGGTACTGTAAAAGGAGGTTTAGTGGCTATGAGAAGAAATCTATATTTAGAAGACACCAAACAAAGGAGACACGCAAGGTATGTGTTTCTCCACCCATTTTTTGTTTGCCTCTTTTTTCCCCTGTAATTAACTTGACTTGATGGTAAAAAACAATGAAAGACGCTCTATGTTTTCTTGTCTTTCCACCTTCTTGCTCTACCTAAATCTTTCTTTGGAGTCTGAAATTCATACCTTTAATATTACTTTGGGGGGGGGGGGAAGTTTCCCCCTTTTTTTTCCTGAAAGGCTTTATATTGCACAGTTTTACAAGGTGGATAACATCTACAATAAAGTGATTTTAAAAATACACATGAATTGGTTTATTATCTCCAGAATAACATTTGGCAAACAGAGATGTAAATGATCCTTGTTCTTTTAAAGCATCTGCAGCTTTTCTTTCATCGTTTCTTAGGGCACAGATTTGATGCCCTCTAGCGACCAACCTCTTGGTTTAATACTTAAGAAATATACACAGACAGTGGACTGGGTACAGATGAGAGTAGATCTTACACATCAGCATGACAGTTTTCTGACTCAGATACACATTATGAAAGCTTTTTCATTATTTATCCACGAATTAACATGAGACTAAAATTATCTGAACCTTCTTCCCCCTGTCACACAGAATAAAACAAGAGAACATAGTTAAAACTATGAGAGAAGATAGTGATAAATACTGACTTGAGTGTTTCTTTTTTTTATTTCAAACAAAAGCCATTTCCTCTTAAAGGTTGAGAGAACTGGCATATGCTTACTGTCATGCTAACAAACTCTACAGACTATGAAAAGCACATTGCAGCTTCCATATGTTAGAGAGCATATTATAGCTGAATGTAAAGCTGAGAATTCTGCATCCCTCTGTCCTTCACATTTTTCCCAAGCATACACTGATGCAATATACATGACTAGTGTGTTAAATGTTCATCTCTTCTATGAAGAGGTTATCTAGCACCTTCAGATGACAGAACATGATAGTTGGCATAATTTATATCAAATTGTGTCAGATTGATAGAGTTTTATAATGTAATATTCCTTTCCATTTTTTCGAGATATAACAAACAGAGTCTGAGGTTTTTTTGAGTTTTTGTTTGTTTGTTTGTTTTGTTAAATTTTTGTTGTTTTTCTTTTTTTAATACATTACATTGTTTAGCCTCTAAATACATCCTCCTTCTGGTGATTCTTGAACAGATTTAAATTAAAACAGGTAAAATTTTACATAGATTTACTGAGATATAATCAGCCCGTAATTGTTACAAAATTTACCAGAGAACTGCAACTTTTAGAAGCAAAGTCAGTGTTGACTCCTGTGTAGCATAATGTGGCAGATGTTCCTATGATGCTAGAGATGTAACAAACTATCTGTAAGTAATTTGAATAACTGGTGAAGCAAGATATATCTGACAACACCAGGAAGTTATGAACATGAGGAGGGGCATAGAGTGACCCCTGTGGCTGAGTAGCAGGGAAGAGAATCTATTGAATCGATCTTTCTTCCTACTTAAAGTCCCAAGTATATTATATATTTTAAAGAATATTGAAAAAAACTATATTAAAAACAAACATACCCACCCACCCCCCCAAAAAAACACAAATCCCACAAAAAACTACCAAAACAACAACAACAGCAAAAAAACCCAACCAAAACTCACTTATGGTTTAGGAACAGTACTCCCCAGTTTAGTGCTCAGTCACTCCTCCTCTCTCTCCCCCACTGTGGTGGGCTTGAGGGGAGAATTGGAGCCAGAAAAGGTAAAGTTTGCTGGTTGAGAGAAGAAAAATTTACTGGAAACATCAATGAGATAAGAAAATGAACAGTAACAGCAACAAAATTAATAACATAAGTGTAGAAAATAGAGAGCGAAACACATGTAAAAATGTTCACTGCAGAACTCAACCAAACCACAGCCATGCTACCCTGAGTACTCCTTCCAGCTTGGAACCAGTGCCACACTTATTCAACCAGAAGGAACCCCTTCTCCTCAGAAGAGACTCCCTTCCACCCAGCCCCAGCAATGACTGAGGTGGTATAGAATAAGCTCTGGGTCCTAGCCATGTCCCCTTCTCACTACTGTAAAAATTAACCTTGTCCTGACCAGAACCAGGACAGCATTTTAAATATTGTTTACAAGAGAACTTATTATGAAGAAATGCCTTGAAGGAATGAAAGTGAAATCATTCATAGAACAAAGCTAACAAATTTTCAGGTTTTAATCCAATTCTCATAATTTCTTCAGAACTGACAGTAAGTACAGAAGAAAGGAATATATTGGATTCTTAACTGTTGGAGCAACTTAAGTCAGAACAGTTTCTTGATGTGCCTGTGCTGAAATTTATTACTCTATAGCAACATATGCAATATGGAAAACAACTATTTTATTTTAAAGTTAAAGATTATTTATCAGATCGTCTGTGATACAAAGACAGAACTCTACTCTCCCTTTTTATTAAAAGTCAAGAAGCCAGAACAAGGTTTCTTAAAGATCTATGCAGCAGAGAGATTTCTGCCACAATAGGCAGGAACAGAGCAGTTTTAAACAAAGCAGTGTTGTCAGTTGCTCAAGGCAGCAGACGGCAGATGATGGCAGAATTAGGTATTGTTTTGTACCAAGACCTGGATGTTAGGAAAGCAAGCAGCAACAATAACATTGTAGTAAAAAAAGGATGCCAATATTTTATTTTGGCATAAAATGAATAAATAAATGAAACACTGAAAGGAAAAGAAACTATCAACTCAATGCCTGTTCCCCATTGCTGTATGGGTTATCCCTCTTGGTGTATTTGCTGGTATACTTTCTCCTTGATCCTTTGCTGGTTTTGAACCTCAGAAGTAAACTTTTTTCTTCATATTTAAATATTTAGGAAAACATTTCATATGTCAAATGTTATTTTTGAGAGTTATAAGTTATCTCTAAATCTTATCCTTAATTTTAATTTGAAATTTTTTTGTTGATAAATTTTCAGTGTTTTATTATGGAATAAAGTATTTACTGATGATCTATAAAGTTTGCAGATCTATTTAGGTTATTTTGGGAATTTTTTTGTATGTTGCAGTCTTTATCCCTTATTTCTAACATACCTACTAGTAAATAACATCAGTAGCCCTGCAGGTACGATCAGGAAAAAAAAGGCTAATATTTACCCTTTGTATTACAGGATGTGTTGACTGTGCAAACAACACAAAGCTGAAGTTTTCAGTCTTCTGGGGAATTTAATCTTTTAACTACTTAGTTGCTTGTTACATGAGTTTTTTCTGGATACCAGGAATCTCATTTTCCTTTCCCCAACATAATGGAACACATTAGTTTCTGCTTATCATACATCTGGATTTCAAGAGCTCTAATAAAACCTCACAGCAACAACATAGTAACTTCTCTCTAACTTAATATACAGAAGAGTTGCATACAAAGTCTTAATGTCCCTTACTTGCAGAAAAAATACTTTATTGAAAATTTGGATTCAGAAAAAGCTATGCTCCCTCAGAACCTGTCAAATGCATTTGCACCTGCTTCACAGCTGTGTGAGTATTAGACTGCACCAGGAAGACTAAATTCTAGATCACTGTATCCAACACAAGAAGGAAGGGAATCTTTTTGTACAGTGTATAATTTAACGAAAAATCATTTCTATGGAAAGGGATATAGTGCTCTAAAGTGTCTCTTGGCTCGATGTAATCCCCTGTTGATCAATGTCATTCAAATCATATCAATATAACCAGCATCATCCTAAGTTTTCAGGCTTCACCCTAACTAATTCACCTTTTCTCACCTTATCTAAGATATTGGTCACTGCAGTGACCATTAGTATTTCCACTTGTAATTTAACTTATATGAAATGCCATATGTTATTAATATGTCTTTGTTAGCCTTCAGGTTGCAGTCTGCAGTACACGCTAATAATTCAGAGATGTGATACAGAAATTAGCAGATAAACTTTAATGAAAGGGTGGCATGGAAAAGTAAATACTGATAACTAGTTCTGAAAGCAATGATTGTTCTCTGGTTTTCATGATTAAGTCTGATCCTCCTGCTTGTCTATCAAGGTGTAAAAATGAACTGTGGGATAATCAAAAGGTACTTTACCAGCAATTTTCAGATAATCCCCTTGATAATTTCTCTGTAACAATGTACGCATCTCTCAAGTAATTTTATTTTCCCTATGTGTGATATAACATTTTTTTATAGTCTGTTTTGTTTCTTACAGAGAATGGTGACCTTAATCACTGCTTTTCTTTCCATTAAAAATGGAAAATCACACAGACATGCAACATCTTTAGGAGCTTCTGCATAAGTCATTAACAGTGATATTTTTGTCAGAGATGTCGTATGTTATGATGTAACATTCATATGAATCTTCACTCCTAGTCTACCTAGGTTTAAATCTGGACACTCACAGGTTATATACTGTATTTATTACAGTGAGTAGAATGCATCCATTATAATCAATTTTTTTAAACAATTTTTATTTTATTATTTCATATGAAAGTTATATTGAACAGTTAATTATGGTTGTTTATGCTATTGAATTTCATTTACAGTTGCTTGCCACCCTTTAACAATATATTTACACAGTACTTATAAGAATACAGATGGATGACATAGTTTTGTTAGTGTTGATATAAGCAAAAAAAAAAATGCCCTTTAGTTAAACCAAACCAAAACATAACAAAAAATCAGAACAAAAAACAAACTCAAAACAAAACACAAAATACTCTACCAACCCATAATAAAAGTTAAATTACCAAAGATAATGTTTGCAGCTACATGAGATAAAACTGTGAAAGAGCTCTTCTGATTGCCATCCCCACATTCTCAGTACCTTTACTTTTTTTATCCCTTGCTGACTGTACCTTTCAACTGAAATCTCCCCCTGAACTTTTACACATCATTCAAACTCTTGTGGGAAGGCTGAAACATTCCATTCCCTAAAGAGATCAGTATTTTATAGTCCAACTCCCTATCCAAAACTGATTCTTTGAAGTTTTCCACAAACCAGTCCACTCAGGTTCCAGAACTTCAGTTCCAAAGGCATCTCACTATCACTTTTAGAAGTAAGAGCAAAGCATTGAACAAATTTTTTGAAAAAGAATTTATTGGATACCCAGCACTTTTCTGCTGTGTGTGACTTCAACAGAAAGTTAATGATACATCTTGTGCTCTCATGATCTTCTGATTGCCCTTTCATAATCAGAAAAGTCTTCATATTATTAGAATGAAAGACTAATCTTTCATCTTAACACTGAAAGATTGCTCAGGTTAATTGCTAACATTCTCTCTACTCTTGAGGGTGTCTGATGTCACTCTTATGGATGGAACAATAAGATCCACAAAGTCAGAGAAAAAAATATATTTTACATATGCAAATCACATGCTTTGATTGTCTCTTGTAGGGATTAATTCATAGCAAAACTCTGTGAAGATGGAAGTTATTGCAGTACTCTTCCAACAAATATTTTCTTTTTTTTCTATTATGAAGAAAAGTATCAATTTTTAAACAGATTAGTAATATTATGTTTAATATTTAACTCTTCAAAGAATGGTAGTATCCCAGGTTACTTGTAATAATGAAAAGCAGCCAGGACTGGAAATTAAATACACTGAACCCAAACCAATATTTTTACTCCTTAGTAAGGCAGATTCATTTGATCAGAAATGTTGCTGAGCTCAAGATATCCAGTACAATGTAATTGACCTTGAAAAGTGAACTTTCAACATTTAAAAAAGATATGGAGACATACCACATTTACTGTTCTAAATAAGGAATATATTTTAAACAAAGTTAATGTATCCACAACATCTTTCTAAAACAAATAAACAAACAAAACAAAAGAAACTCCTTTTCCCGTTTACTGATTGTTTGCAAAATGTTAGATGACATCCAGACCCAGACGATTTAAAAAAAAACCAGGCATTGCTAAGTCACTTCAGGGGTGGAAACTTCAAAAGAAAAACAGAGCAGATTGCCATTAGTATACATGTGGAAAGTGAAAATTCCTTGAGTGAATTTGAAACCCTGGAGTATGCAATATACAACCAGAGCACATGGAAAGCTGAAGAAAACTCTAGATATTAACCATATTCTAAAATATGAGCCATAAAATGCCACATTAGTTTCTAAAAAGGTAGCATTTTTACTTAACAATGAGAAGTCAATATTTGAAGGAAAAAATTTGGGAATAGAACCTGAAACACTCATGACAAATATTAAAAAAAAAACCAACAGCCTAGAAACCAAACTCTACATTACTTATATGCAGACAGGCATATGTGTATATTAAAAAATTGGTATCACCATTACAAAGTTTATATTTTAATATGAAGGATTTAATTTCTATCACACTTTTTTTAATGTATGTTTTCACCTCCAATCTGTATATATCTCCTAATTTCAAATGCCATGTTAGTGAAGTGTAGAACATAATTTCCAGAACAATACTTATCAGCAAGTAGACATATTAGGTATTCAACATCAGGATACTGTTGTCGTGTCATAATTTCCCCTTGCCAATCTGCTTGAGAAAGACTGAAGTGTAAGCCCTGAGGCACAAAGGAACTCAAGACTGAGTATTACACTAGAAGCCAGATATACATACAAGGGAGCAGAGGAGGTTGTTTGACTATATCATCTTCCTGTGAATGACGCTTTCCATCTAAATTCAATAATTTGATCTATTAGAACAATTTTTAAAAAAATATATGTTGTTCAACAATAAGTTCTTAAGTCCATATTTGGTGTATTTCCTTTTGCTCGTGTCAAGATTTTAAGTGTAATGGTTTCAGGAGAGCATTTACTTACCAAAAAAGTAATTAGAGATGCTCAGAAATCATTCAGCAAGTAATTTTTTTCTCATGGGAAGAAGTCAATGAAACTTTTTGTAGATTATGTGTGTCTCAATGATATGAAATAATTAATAGGTTGGTTTGGGGAAGTCAGCTGTGAATGAGGAGAGTATAGCACTACACTCTAGTAGGTCTGGAAGGCAGTGATAATCATATTACCAGTGATGTTATAAACTTTGGTTTTGATAAGCACTCTGTTCATATTTTTCAACTGTACCTTCAACAATATAAATGCTAAGAACCTACTTAGAAATCAAATTAATATTTAATTCTATATTCTCACAAGCCTAGAAAGGCATTGTGTCTCCACCAAAATCCTGGGTATTGGAAACATTGTGACAGCCCTCAGTGTCTACAATCTTAAGGCTAATAAACTTAGTAGAAACTGTATTGCAAGTGCTAGCTTTTGCCTGATATTGACATAGTACCACAGATGATTTAACAATTTTCGTAAAGATGGAATGCAAACACTAAACTAACAGGATATGTTTACTAAAGATTTTAAGAAATACCATCTTTTTAAATAATTTAAAATAACTCTTCTGAAAAGAGTGAACTTAAACGAGGTAGAGTAGGCTGATCGAAACACTGTATTACGTACCCTCAGTAAAGTTCTAGGAAGAACTTTTTTATATGTGCATGTGATGTGTGTACTATTGAATTATCTATATTTTATGTTCTGTTTTACATTTTCACAAGGAAATAATTATCAATAATCATTATTGTTATATAAAATTAATTTCCACATTTAGTTAGCAATTTTGTACTATGCTACAAATACTTACTATAGGTAAGTGCTGCGTAATAAACAACTACTTAAAAATTTGAAATAGAGTTCCACATCAATTTTTTTTTTTTGTTTGGATTTGTTTTCAGGATTTTTTTTCCTCTTTTCTCCTTTTACTGTATGGTTCAAACATACAGCATCTTACATTAGACTTCAAGAGAGTATTGAGAGTGTTCCATCCATACACTTCAGAGGTCTCCAAGGCACTCACTTTTCTGAGCAACCAGTCAATGGAAAACAGTTATATTTACAGAAGTGGGTCACGAAGTTTCCGTACTTCTTTAAGAAAAATCTCTATTGCCCACTTTATTCCAAAGTAAGAATATTTTGATGTTAAGAACTGCAACTGAAAATTTTAATTAGTTTTTGTTTACTTTCCTATTAGAATAGCTTTTAAGTAATTAGTGGATAAACTTCTGTAGTGGTAAAAAGACTCATCACAGCAAAGATGTTAAGTATATGCTTTTTTTTAAATACTTTCTCTAATGAACATGAGACAACCCAGAACTTTATTGCCTAATGCATAAAAAGACATTATTCTGAAACATTTCACTACAACTTTGATAGCCTGAATTATCTTTTAGCAAAAATTAGCCAAAAAAGCTAATTAAAGTATTCACTCATGCTTCATGCCTATGCTTAGAATCAGCTACAATTTAAAGCAGCTGAATGTGGTATTATAAGTAATCTATTTTCCATGCATTTCCAGCAAACTAGTTATTGCTGAAAACTCTAAATAAAATTATGCTTAGAAATATGGATCTGAGATGTAAGAGTAGAGAAATCCTCTTGTATCCTATAATATCAATTGTGACTTGTTGGGTTTGTTGGCTGTTCTTTTTAAATCTAAACATGATCAAAACATTTATGAAACAGTGAAAGGTCTCTCTAAAATCATTTATGTGTTGCTTGTTTCTTTTCCCTAGAAGTAGATTGCAGTGAGAAAGAATGTATATATTTTGAATATACCACTCAATGATCGCAAATGAAATACCATTCATTTACCTCAGTTTATATGCTATCATGCATTTTTTGGTCTTAATTTATCATTCTGCATTTCTGTGGTTTTTAGTATTGCTGTGCTTTCTATAAAATAACCACCAGGACATATGTTGCATCAAAATAAACATTGTAAACTTCTTTTTTATGTTTAAATATTTAATCTATTTTTTCCTGGTTGTATAGAAAAAGAGCAGATAAAACACAAAGATAAAACATAAAACACAAACTACTGTTTTTGTTTGAAAGTAATGACATTTTAAAAGTAATTTTATCTGTATCAGTCTTATTGTAAACATATATTATAACAATTAGCAAGGTCTCTGTGGTAGTTTTCACCCTCATCAGCTCTCTGTTAATAGGTGTATTTAGGAGATATTTGTTTTTAGGTTTCTTTTTATCCCTGTTTCCCCCTCCCTTTTCCCTTTTTCCTCCTCGGGAGCTCCCTGTTGTGGATAATATATTCAAATTGTATATATATAATTGTAAATATATATATTTTTGATAGAATCCCATTTTGTTCAAACTTCTTTCAGTTTTTTTCGTGTGGTTTGTTTTTTTCTTCCCTCTCTGGGAAGAAGGCCCTGTTGTCAAGTTTTGGAGACTTGGCGGGAAGCCAGTTCAAAACTTGCACAGTCTCAGAGTGTTACAGTTCTTAATTCTTATTAAAAAAACTTTGGGAAAATGTAATAATTTATCATTATTATTGGTGGTGTTATTATTGCTAATTTATAAAAGGGGAAGGAAAAATACAGCAAGATAGAAAAGAGGTCTGTGATAACATTAGAAACTCCTGTTATATGTAGACATTTTATTCTGATTCCTATAAAACATTGTGGTTGACCTTACCATCCTTTCAGGATCCCCTTTCTACAGATGGTAGAACGTGGTTAGGCTGAATAGAAGGAAGGTGGAAACAGAAAACAGAGATTATGAAGTTCGGCAATATGCCAAACTTTCTTCTGCACAGGAAGAAAGCTTGGTATGGTACCTCTATCAGTACTTCTCCCATGAGAGAAGGAGAAATAGCAGAGGTGAAGTGGAAGTTTCCACATAAAATGGCAGAAATCTGAAATGAGTAGAGCACAACCTGGGAACCACCAGCCTATGCTTTTTGTACTACGGGATGCTGTACTGCAGATATACAGATCATGTCAATGTTAAGGTAAATGCAAGTAAAATGGAAAATTATCCATTAGATTTAATGGAAAAGAAAACAAACAGTAACATGTCACAAAAAACCAAGCAAACAAAAGAAAAGCAAAATGTGTGACTCATTCTAGGAGCAAAGTTGCAATGAAGAGAATTTTCTATAAGCATTCCAGTTTTGTCTCTTACCTCATTTTTTAAAAAGAAAAATACAGCATTTGAGATCTGATATGGATATGTTATATGCTCCTAACCCCTTCCTGATTCTTTCATCTAATTTCCTGAAACATCCTTTGATGTAATCCCATCAAATCCACTGATTCTTCTTTTAAAAATATTCTCTGATAACCACGGATTCAGTCAAGCATTTCAACCTTAACATGCTATTTTATGATCAGTGTGTATTGCAACTATAGGGAAAAAAATCAGTTCCTCAGGAAAGGTATCTTGTTTTCTGTACAGTGTTCATTTAGAGGAACATATAAATATTAATAATTCATCTTGGGGTAAAACCAGTTAATCAGTTAATTAATTCATACATGTTGATTAGGGAAATTAGTTTTTTGACAGTTATATGACTTGTTTCAAAAAATGGTCTTGAGTCTTGTAAACACAGAGTATCTTCAACTACATTCATGTCTCTAGTGTCTAAGAAACAAGGCAGACAGTTCAGTTCACATAAAATTAATTTTTAGAAGCCAAATTGTAAGTACAACCTAAAGACCAATTCATCTCTAGGTAGTAGAAAGAGTGGAAGAAAGACTGGAGGAGACAAAGGATTTCAGAAGTCAAACCACCTGATTGCAAGACTGATGTCTTTCATATATGGAAAGTATCACCTTCTCAGTCTCATTTACCACTGAATGCAGGAAGCCAGAATGACTAACTGGTAGTATGTGACTAGTTTTTACACTACTAATGATAGCTGAGATGAAGCCCATTAGAATTAGAGTACAGAAGTACTCTATTTCTAAGAAGAAGAGTAAAGAAGGTGTACTCTGTAGTCACTATATTGTAGCCAGAAAAAAAGTAGAATCAGAGAGAAGAAGAAGGGAAAATGTATAATGTTTTCTACATAATACATTCACCAGGGATATGTGAAGTAGAAAATGTTAAAGAGCAATTAGTTAAACAGAGAGACAAGAAAGGTTAAGAATGCATATGGATTTCAATCAATTAATCACCTTTATGTGACTCATACGAGTTGGCACTGGAGATATTTCATGCTGCCTTTGACATTCACAGTACTTCACTGAGGAAGCTTTTCAGGATAGCTGAAACGTGCTGAATTGGTTTACTGACATATATTCCCTCATCCTTGCTTCATTATAGTTCTGCATCTCTTGCATTCCCATCAGATTGTTGATTCGATCTAGCAGAAAGCACAACTCTATCAGAATATTCTTTGGCATCTAGCTACTAAGTGCTAAAATAAGTCTCAACTAACTTCCATTTTTTGCATCAATGTAATAATTTCCAGATAAATGCAGAAGGTGGCTTGGAATTCCATACTCATGCCTCTACAGAGGAATCTGGACAGACTGCATTGATAGACGAAGGTCAGTTGTAAAAGGTTCAACAAGGTCAAATGCTAGGTCTTGCTCATGGATCACAATGACCACCTGCAGTTCTACAGGCTTGAGGAAGACCAGTTAGAAATTGACCTGGTGGAAAAGGGCCTAGGGATGCCGCTTGACAGCAGTTGAACATGAACCAACAGTGTGCCCAGGTGGCCAAAGAGGCCAATGACATCCTGGCTTATATCAGAAATAGTGTGGCCAGTAGGACTGCTGAAGTGATGATCGCCTTGTATTCAGCACTGATGAGGTCATACCTTGAGTGCTGTGACCAGTTCTGAGCACCTCAGTACAAGAAAGACACTGAGATGCCGAAGCATGTCCTGAGAAGGGCAGCAAAGCTGTTGAAGTGTCTAGAGAGTAAGTCCTACAAGAAGCAGATGAGGGAGCTGAGGTTGTTTAGCCTGGAGAAAAGAAGGCTCAGGGGAGACGTCATTGTTCTCTACAACTACATGAAAGGAGGTTGTTGTGAAGTGGGGGTTGGTCTCTTCTTCCAAGTAACAAGTGATAGGATGAGAGAAAATGGCTGCACCATGGGAGGTCTAGATTGGATATTAGAAAAAATTTCTTCACCGAAAGGATTGTCAAGCATTGGAACAAGCTGCCTGGGGAAGTAGTTGAGTCATCATCCCCAGAGATATTTAAAAGATATGTAGATGTAGCCCTTATAGACATGGTTTAGTGGTGGGCTTGATAGTGTTAGATTTGCAGTTGGACTCAATGACCTTAAAGGTCTTTTACGACCTAAATGATTCTGTGATTCTACATTCTTTATAAACTAGATGTGGTTCCAGATGAAGATTGTGCTAATACTACTCAATCAATGAAACAAGAATAGAACACTGATACTTTCAAGTGTTTTGTTGGATGCAGATGCCTAAATGTCACTTCCCCTAAAGACATCAGAAAAAAATTTCTAACCTTTCCTTTAGGAGATCATGTACAAAAATTACAGATTAATAGATACATCTCTCTTTACAGTTTCCATTTTCTTCCAAGTTTTGTGGTACCTGCCTAATTTAAGATGTCAAGAGATTCATAGCTTGTTTTTTTATAACTTTGGTAAGTCTTCTAACTGAACTACATCCTTGATGCTATGAAAGATAGGTGTTTTTTTCTGTTGTGAGGTTTCTGTAATAGATACATCACTGACTATCTTTAATTTTTTTCCTCCAAACTTCAGAAAAAAACTTTTTGGATGGACTTTGCAATGCCATTAATATAAATCTCGTCCATTACACTAGCCTCATTATTTTTAGCAATCAATTATTATTCCTGGTCTGTCAAAATAGTGGTACCTCATTATAATACATGCAACAGTATCTAGTTCAACAATTTCTTAGCACCTTGTCAGTGTCCAATACTCTCTTAACAAGTTCTTTAGATATTCCACACAAGGTAGATTTACCATCTTAATATTAAATTTACTTATTTAAAGTAATTTGACTTTACAAAAGATTTTGGTTTATCAGAGTCACACAGAAATTTAACGAAATTGCAGCGCAAGCACATGAAGTTGGATCACTACACAAACCTGATTCCCATCAACAGTCTAAAATATACTTACCATCATGATACTGGGTGTTCCCAGTCACTGGGAGGGAATACATGGGTTGAATACAGATGAAGTCCACTGTTCTTATCAAAGGTCATTTTGTTGGTTGCTCAGTTTTCACATTCTTTGTTGGGCTGAGTGATGTATACATTTGTCCCATGCTGGTCTGGCTTGGTCAGAGCAGTATTCACGCATTTTTTTTTCAGTGATTAAGAGAAGGCTGTTTATACAATCAATTTGTCCACTCATTTGATATAGTCAGTTGATTCACTCAACTTAAAGAGCTATTTATCTAAAACAAACCCTATCCCCTGGTCTCTTAGTCCCCTTTGAAGTTGTGGTCACCCCCTATGTTCCTGCTTGAGTTTCATCATCTGTTCTCATCTCCTCAGAGCCATAAGTCCTATGAGGAGCAGCTGACAAAGCTGGAGTTGTTTAGCTTGGAGAAAAGAAGGCTCAGGGGGAACCTTATCACTCTGTACAACTACCTGAAAGGAGGTTGTAGCAAAGGGGGGGGTCAGCCTCTTTTCCCAGGCAACTAGTGATGGGGCAAGAGGAAATGGCCTCAAGCTGTGCCAGGAGAAGTTAAGATTGCATAGTAGGAAAAATTTCTTTGCAGACAGGGTTGTAGAGAATTGGAAGGGACTGCCCAGGTGTTAGACACCAGATTAGTTATTATTAGGTCAGAACCACATTATGAGGAGTGTGTGTGTGGAGTGGAAAGGGATGGGTTGAACCTCACAGAGGTGGGGCGGCATTGTATCCCTCATGGCAGACCCCCGGACCCTCCATGAGAAAGCCCCAGAGTAGCTGTCAGTCACAAACAGCCCTGGGAAACTATAACACACCACACATTCTGGAGGCCCTAAACCAGGCTCAGACTGGCAGGAACAGTGAGGACACTGCCCCTCACCCTGGCCTGGAACCCCAGAGTGGCTGGTGGGTCAGAAACCTTGTCTGGAGGAGTTGGCCAGATAAAACTAAAGCGGATAAAACCAAGAGCATATGTTTACTTCGTGTTGCAGCCCTGCCACCTGGACGTGTGAGAGCTGGTCTTCTACAAGGTTCCAGTTGTAGCTATCTCTCCTTCTTTCTCCTTCTCTCTTCTTGCTCCCTCTGCTTCTCTTTCTTTGTTCTTTTCTTGATGCTTTGGGTGGCTTGGAGCTGGCTGAATTGGATCTTGACTTAAATGTTAATACCTTGTTATCTCAAGGTATTAAAGAACCCTATATCTATATTTTAAAATAAAACTCCTAGCTGAGCCTGTGAGACGGCAGCTCCCAGGGCTGGAGTCTTACACCAGGGAGGTGGTGTAGTCACCATCCCTGGAGGTGTTCAAGAAATGACTGAATGTGTCACTCAGTGCTATGGTTTAACTGACAAGATGTACATTAGTCGAAGATTGGACTCAATGATCTTAGACCTCTTTTCTAACCTAAATGATTCTATGATTCTATGATTCTGAACCTTCTTCCATTTTTGGTGGTCACACAATTACAAGTCACCAAATTTTATTTGGTTTCACAAAAGTTCAAGATATTGATTGATTTTCCAAACAAAGTTGATTAATAAACAGGATATCAGAACTGTGCAGGAATAAACTCATCTCTGGTCCTCTGCACCAATTCCCAGAATTCACCACCTCATTTCTGAAGAACATGAAGTACTGACTAGTATGGATTTTTTTAAAAGGTGTTTATAAGGTTTTATAAAGAAACTTGAATGGGATGTTTGTATTACCATAAAAAATGTGGCACAAAGTTGTGATAAGGGACAATTAATTGTCTCGAAGGTTAACATAATGGTTTTACTCAAGCTATTATCTGAGATTGCAGATTTATGTGCCAATAATGTGCTGTTGGTGTAAACTGTTTGGGCTGGATCTTGACAGGAATGATGACTATTTTCCCCATGGCTTTATTTTGGAGAAGAAACATTCAGTTCAGTAACTACTGAGAGCTCAACTGCTCAGTCATGCTGTCTAGAAAATTCCATTTCTGTCAGGACATGCGTCAGTAACTGTCATAGCAATAAGTAGCTAGAGGGATAAAGACACCAATGCTTAAACCCAAAAAATTGCACACAATTATCTTATGAATGACTGGAATATATATTTATTTATATTTTTGCTTCTTCAGCATTTTACTGCCATACCAAACTTTCGAAATGCTATGATAGTGTCAGAATTGATAATAAAAAAAAAAAAGATAATATCTGTTTCAAGGTAAACAGAATATGCATGAAAAAATATGATTGTTATGGCTTTATGTTACTAATGACATAAATGTAAGTGTAAATGACATTTCATTTCCCAGAGTATTACATTTTCAATAAGAAAGTTGCTGCTAAAACTGCTATCATGCAATCACAGAATGGTTTGGATTGGAAGGAACTTACAGATCATCTAGTTTCAATCCTCTCACCTGACACAAGAATATCAGAATACAAGGATTGAGCAAAGGCATTCAGTCAGTCCTGTTTCTATCAAATTTCTTTGCTTGAAAAACAAACTTTCTGTATCACTTAATATATTATTGCACTTTGCTCCAGATTCCATGCGCAATGATTCTGAATTTTTGGCAGCAGACATTTGCTGCCAAAAATGGTTTGATACAGTTGCTTAGAGCATGGGGTTAACAACATCAGGATCATGGATTTGATCCCTGTATGAGCCATTCATTTTAGAGTTGGATTCAATGATCCTTCTGGGTACCTTCCAACTCAGAATATTCTCTGATTCTGTGATTCTGTAATAAAGTTCCCCAGCCCAAAGGAGTTTTCCATTGCCTGTATACCTACAATACAAAAGCTTCTAGATAGAAGTATTAAAAGCGTGTATGCAAAGTTGCAGATTACAAAGACAAATAATTCATTCTTTGTCCTTGTACACCTAGAGAAAGTTAGAGAAATACATATTTTGTATATTCTAGAACAGACTAGAAGTATATGTGACTTTACTGGTTATCACTGACAAGAGACAAAGTATTATTTCTCAGTCTGAATGGATACTAACACAGATTCCCCCACTGTTTTGAGCAAAATAATACAGTGTATCAACAAAAGAAGTTTTGCTCTTTCCATCCTATTTTACTCATGGAGAACAATAAAGTTGTTATGTGGTTGAATGTTGGGGGGGTTTTTGTTTGTTTGTACTGATGTCTTTCTTATAAATTGACAACATGCTGACTACATTTAAAAAAATCCTATAACATCTTTTATCCTCTTTTCTACAGTCTGAGATGTGCTGTGATTTGACACTCACTGGCTACATCTCATCTTCTATGTCTATTGAAAATATTGCTGTAGTGAGGGGCCAAAGGGAAGACACTGATCTGAACTCTGTTATTTTGACCGAATAAGACCTCAAACATTGTCACAGGTGAAGCCTACACACCAGTATTTCTGAGATAAAATGAGACCTGTAGTACATCTGCACAGCTGTAATTCATTAGATGATTCTGTTACGGGTTGGTAAAGCAAACAGAGAAAAGATAATTATTGTATGAGAGGTTTATCTGAAAGCTCCAGACTACATCTGCCCTCTCCAATAGGTTAGGTGCACCTGAAAAAAAAAAAGCAAAGAAGCACAAATGAGCTATTAACAACTTTACATCTATTTAATGCATTTGGGGAAGGATTCAGCAGGTGATACTGGCCCAGATAATGACCACTGATTGGTTTAAGTAAGGAGAAATCCATTTGTCTATGAAAGGTTGGTGGTGTTTTTTACCCACCTAAACTGAAACTGAGATGTATGGGTGTGGATACTGTGATCTCTCAGTGTTAGTGTCTTGTTCCCTTGATCTCCTGGTGCTGGTCACAACCAGACTGGATGTCCTGACTGATATATACTCTGTGCAGCATCTCTGTGTTGTTGAATAGACACCTTAAACTATAATTTGATATTCTCACGTTATATAGTAGTTCCCACTTAATACGTTTTAGACTTTATAGGGCTAATTATTGTGGGTTTGTTCTTAAAACTACTGAACTCTGTGACAAATTCCTAATCTGTTAAGAAGATGCACACCATTACTTTACAGGAATATGCTAAAATGCCCTCTTTAAACCCATCTGAATTAAATGTTCCTGGAACTACTTTCCTATTGCAACTTTTCTGGGTAAAAGCCGTGTCCACATAGTATTTTTTGTCATTATTTTTGTTAATCCCACTCCCCATGAGAGTAATTCAGGGACTACAATAGAACAGTATCAGAAATAAAGAGAGATTCTAGCTTCACTGTTTTCAGTGGGGCCACGGTCTCACAGAAGACTTAGATCATGAGAACACTCAGCAATTCTCTTGCTTATTCTATAACTCTTCAGCAGTAACAATATATGTTTATCTATTAACATAGCTAATAGAAACCATTCAAAGATCATCTCGAATCTCACGATTTCAAACAAACACTCTACTTTATGAAATATTCTAGCTTTTCCACATAAAACATTGAAGTTCTCTTTTGGACCCACGTTGACAGCTTTAAGTGCTGCTGTAAAACTACTGTGTAGTGGAGGTGTCAGAAAAGGAGTCCAGAATACCCTCTCAGGCTGAGTTGAAGTGCACCTTTCTAATTTGCTAGGTCAGCTACATGGATAATCCAACTTATTTCAGACAAACACTTTCAAAGGTAAGTAAACACTATTTGAACTCTTTCAGCTCATATGACCCTTTTTTTACTAAACTAAGAAGGTTTCACTCTAAAGAAAAATAAGATAGCAACTCTGAAGGAATAGTAATTTCTTTTTTAGTGAAAAAAATTATTAACAATTGGGAGAATGATAACCTCTGTAGCTTCAGGAAGAAAAAAAGATATTAATGAACCACCAGTATTTAAATATTATGTCCACATTTATATAATGTTTGTCATATGATTTAGTAAAAAAAAATAGTTTTTCAGAGGAATGAATTTGGATAATTTTTTCATGAGAAAAGTCATCTCAGGTACTAGAGTGAATATCCTGAGAGACAACCATATAGAGGAAGGATGAATAGTGCAACGGATCAAACATTCATTTGAGCTGTGGCAAAGCAGAGATCTGGAGATTTACCACATTTAAGTAATTGTCCACAAAACAGAGAGAACTTATTAAATTTTAATGTGTCATGCAATATTTTGCTAAGTTTTGTGGGAAGCAAAAAATCAGTTTTACCATTTCACTAGGATGGTACAGAGGTAGCCTGAAACGATCTGTGTGTTCTTTATAGCTGTTTGCAGTAGCACAAGCACCTGCTGTTCTATTTGTGGGATCAGCAGGGGATCAAGCTGTACAGAACATCTGTTTCTTACCTTTACCTTTTTTCCTCCATCTGTTTCTTAATCCAATAGAGAAATGACCCAGTGAAACTCTGCTAGAGAAGCTCTCAATGAGTCCCAAGGAATGCAGGAACATGTTATTTACTGTTTTCCTCCTTTTCTTCCCATTTCAACTATTCTAGCAGGTTTGCTCCTCATAGAGCCAGAGGGGGTGATATAGTCTTTGGTTATTTTTTAATGTTGTCACAAACTAGAATCAGTAGTTCCAACAGTTAAAAAAGCTGCACTAAGTTTTGCCCCAGAGCTGCTAGAATGGTTTATTTGTTGTTCATTACGGGTAAATTTAGTCTGGTTTTGTGCAAGGTTTCACCGTGGCATAAGAATATCTGAAAATGAAAACAATATTAAAAAATTGAAGTTTTTTCTCTTGTGAACAGTTGGACAGTAGCACCATACATAATATGAGATTTTTTCTTAAATAATGAGATATTTAAAATCTGGAAAAATAATGAGGGTTTTTAAAATCAGACTTTTATAATTAGAGTACAGTTGAAGCAAACACTTCTGATGTGGACCTGAAGTGGTCAGGCAGTTGGAATGAGTGATCAGTGTAGTCCCTTCTAACTGAAATATTTTGTTCTGTTCTGTTTTCTAGTCTGTTATATTAATGCATCCTGAAGATATAAAAGACTACTTACCTACCTAAGTGTAACAACAGAAAGTAAATAATGTATTAATATCAATCAAAAATTTTATAATTTTTTATGCTCAAGATTTAAACATTGAATGTAAAATTTTTATTTTGTTATAGTTATTTTTAAATGTGAGTGGAACTGAAAAAATTGCTCTAGTTCTAAAATGTTTGGTTTATGACATTGCAAGACTGATTAAGTAAATATCCTTACACCTTACATACATCACATACATGATGGACAGCTGTTTATCTTCTTTCACCTCTCCTTTACATTTTTAATGACCTTACACAAAGTAGATCTTCTCTTTAAAAGGAAAAAGAATAGTTCTTCCTGTTATGGTGACATGGTGCCCCAATGGTTGTTTTATTAGGATTCTAGAATTTATCCTGGTTTAAGAGAAAATTGTTGTCATAAATATTTCCTATGTCTATTGAGCATTTAGCTGTGTTGCTTGGGATGTTAAGATTAACAATAATAAAAGTATACTATCAGTTGCATAGGTAAAATAAATTCTTCTGAATATATAGTATATAGTATAGCACAACACGGACAAACAGAAAGGTACTGAATTCCATGAAGTTATATGAATAGTTGCCTCTTTACCAGTTTATTAGCACATTCTGCTTTACATGCATTTTCTAAACTTTTAAAATTCATATTTTTAGTAAGAGATGTTTACATATTTCTGGTCATAAAAAAACCCAACACAACAAACAGCAAAAAACCAGCATTCCAAGCAAACTGATAATCTCATTCATGAAATCTGTTTTAAGAATTTATAAAGCTTTAAATGTGATTCAGATAATGAAGACAGATATATTCACATATATATATTTAAATATGTTCATTTTATCGTGGTAGACAAGTTTATTTAGTTTTAGCCATGTAGAAGTTTCATAAAACCACAGAAAGGCTTGTGTTAAAAAGATCATCTAATTTTGCCTGCCATGGACAGGAATGCCACCCACTAGATCAGGATGATCAGGGCCCCATTCAACCTGGCTTCAAATGCTTCCAGGGATGGGGCATCCACAACTTCAATGGTCAACTTTTTGCAGTGCCTTATCACCCTCACAGTAAAGAATATCTTTCTACATCTGATCTAAATCTCTTCTCTTATAGTTTAAAACCATTCTCCCTTGCCTGCCCATGTAAAGTCTCTCCCTCTTCTTTACAAACACCCTTCAAGTACTGAATGGCCACAATTAGGTCTCCCCAGAGTCTTCTTTTCTCCAGGCTGAACAACCAGAGCTCCCTCTCACCATCTTCATAGCAGAGGTGCTCCACACCTCTGATCATCTTAATTGTTTGGATTGGAAGCAATGCCTCCAGGTGAGGCCCAAAATTTCTCTATTACAGCAGAGGAAACGACAACTGAATCTGATTGGTATGGTAATCTTTTTTTTTTTTATTTTCTGAAGGCACAAGATGAATGTTATATCAGTGGTGTCCTTCTTAATGAGTTACAAATGTAATAATATTTGGCCACAATCCTGAATCCAAATCTATGGAATATTTAGGTATGTACAATTTACTTTCTGTGTTGTGTATTCTAAGTAACTATTAAGTTACCTATCATGTGAATATTGTCCACCACTAGTCACAGAATGGCATCTTAATATATGAGAAACTGGGAGAACCCAGAAAAAGAAAATACCTTTTAAAGGTTTAAAGACTTCCCTATCAACTTTAAGTCTAGCTAATGACCACTTTTTCAATAATTTGCACAATAGAAAAAATTTTCTATATGTTTGACTAAAGTTTGACTATAGTCAGTGTCTAAAACTGACAACTGAATTAGAATAGCAAAACACAATATTATTTTATCCTGAAATGATATTTTAATATCTAAATCTTGTTGGTAAAGATATGAATTGTTAAATTATTAAATGAAGTGACTCAATGGCTCAATAAAAGAAGTAACAATATATGAAAAATGAAGAGTTGGTGGAAGCTTATACTAAGATACTGGAGGGATATATGGTAGACCCATTTGTCAGTACTGTTTTCAATGAAGAAAAAGAAGTAAAAAAGGATTTTTAAACTATATCAAAGAAAAACCGTGAGCACTAAGGAAGTCAGGAAGACTAAAAGCAGACAGATTATGACAACTATTTTTGAAAAGATAAACTACTACAGAAGAATAGGCCTAAACCAGATATTTTCTGACAGGTGAAGAATTCACCTATCTTTGCTGTCTGGAAACTCCCAAAAGCAAAAATTTGTAGAGGTTTCCAATAAATTACTTATACGTGATTACATAGAGGTGTAACAATGTTGTTCACCATATATTTGCTCTGTATACTGTGTACAGCTATATACAGCTAGAGGTTGTATGTGGAGCTGTGAGATTATTTTTCAATAGGTTTTAATCAAGAAAAATACCTGACTGAATTTAACTGAATGGTTGTTTAGGAACATGTAGATTTTGTCAGAAACACCAATGAAAATCAGAAAGGCTGATAGCCTGACCAAGCAGCCAGCCGCTAATCTGATTTTTCTAACACTATGCTCAGCTGTCATCTTACCAAGTGGACCCCAGGCTGGTGGGCTGGCTAGCAGCAAGGCAGCATTCTTGGCTTCTCAGTTTGCTTAATACCCAGCTGTCCTCCTTGGCTGGCATGAAACCTGGCTAACTCCTCAAGTTACCACCTGCCCAGCTAGCTTTTCTGAGTAGTTCAAAGAGTTCCTTAAGTTGTGCTGCTATTCAAGATCCTGACCTGTCTGACCTCCTTGTTAGTCACCAGTTGTCATGTGAAAGGTGGGAGTTCAGATTTTTGCTTGTCGATCCCCCAGGAAAGTTGAGACCCTGGTGTCCAATAGTCTGTCAGCGTCTTGTAAGGAACCACTTCACCAACAGATTCACAAGATCAGAGGGTACCTTGACCTCCCTTGTTAGGGGGAACTCAATGGTGGCAGGACCCCTCAGCAGGTCCTGCCAAGGTGTTATCCACTGCCAGCAACTGCAAGGACTCACTTTAACATTTTATGGAATAACGCTTTTTATTAAGACAAATTATGACAGATTAATAGGTTTCAGAGGTTGTCGACGATAGTGTCTACTGCAAAAATATGTTTTAAAGCAATCTACTGATACATATATTAAGCAAGCACAAATTCTGATACGAAGCAATCTAATTAATATGCTATGAGGTAAGCACAAGCAAAAGCTCTAGTCCTAAAAGCAGCATTAAATGCGTGTAGAACATATTTCTCACCCAAGGTGTCCCTATGGGGGGGAAGAAGATGGACTCAGCCTGTCGACTGATCCCAGTAGTTTCAGTGGAAGTCTTCTCCCACTGTCCCCCTATCCCCAACTTACTTTTACACTATTTTCTTTTTGTTTGGGAGGAGTTTGAGCGGCTATAGTCACAAACACTTTTTATTTCTGGTTGGTGTACCTAGTGGGAGCGGGGTGGTGGTTGTGGTTTGGCACCTGAGGAGGGGGTTCAACATGGTTGTTGGCTTCAGCAGCAGAACGTCTCGATTCTCCCTTATCAGACATGTACTGTACAATCTCAGTACCACAATGTTCTCCCATTCTGCTGGGATTAGAATGCAGGGGGGCCACGTAGTGTCCACTTTGTTTCACACTCCATTCTGTTTCTGTGAGCAGATGTTTATTGTTGTACGGGGGAGCATGTCGACCTCAGTACGTCCAGGGAGTTGCAGCTGCTTTTTACCTTAAAATTCTGAATTCCCTCTAGGTTTTACTCTATCCATCATCTCACACCAATTATCTTGCTGAGTAAGGTAAACCTCTCAGTTTCTCCTGTCTCCCTTCTCATATCTGTCTTCTCACAAGATGGAAAGGTGTGCTTATGTCTGATCGAGTATCTGGCCTGTCATTGGTCTAACTCTACTGGTATCTAGGTGAGGAAAGGTGAGTTGGTGGGCATTGAAACAGATTGTTCCATTTCACCAGTAGTTTTCTAACATCAGCATTTTTCTTTCCTGAGTAATGAAACAAAATATTGACATGTAGAATTCCCTATAAAGTAAATACAAGTTATAGTTTTTGCATTCCAATATCTATACCATATCTCTCAGAATCACAAAATCACAGAATGGGTATGGTTGGAAGGGACCACATCAGGTCATCTGGTCCAACTTTCCTGCTCAAGCAGGGTCACCCCAGAGCTCATTGCACAAGATCGTGTTCAGACGATTCCTGAATACCTCCACTGAGGGAGACTCCACAGCCTCTCTGGGCAACGTGTTCCAGTGCACAATTACATGCACAGTAAAGTTCTTCCTCATATACAGTTGGAACTTTCAGTACATCAGTTTCTGCCCGTTGCCTCTTGCCCTATTGCTTGGCGCCACCAGGTAAAGCCTGGCTCCATCCTCTTGCCACCTTCCCTTCAGATACTTACAGACATTGATGAGGCCCCCTTTCAGTTGTCTCTTTTTGAGGTTGAACAGTCCCAAAATATATAAGTACACATATATAAAATATAAAATGATCATCTCACTCCATGAGGATCAGCACGGCCAAGTCAGATATGGCAACACACTTTCTGAGCCCTTTTTAATTAAGAATGGTGTGAAACAAGGCTGCGTTCTCGCTCCTACCCTATTCACCGTCTTCTTTAGCATGATGCTCCAAAGGGCCACAGCAGACCTCGATGATCAGGACGGTATCTACATTCGATACCGTACTGATGGAAGTCTATTCAATCTAAGGCGACTGAAGGCCCACACCAAGACCTTAAACCATCTTGTCCGGGAGCTGCTTTATGCTGATGACGCCGCCCTTGTTGCCCACACAGAAGCAGCTCTGCAGCGTTTAACATCCTGCTTTGCAGATGCTGCTGAGCTCTTTGGGCTGGAAGTCAGCTTAAAGAAGACAGAGGTCCTCCATCAACCTGCACCTCAGGAAGTCTTCCATCATCCCCATATCACCATTGGCCAATCAGAGCTCAAATCAGTCCAGCAGTTTAACTACCTTGGTAGCCTCATCTCCTCAGACGGTAAGATCGACGGAGAGATAGACAACAGGTTAGCTAAGGCATATAGTGCCTTTGGAAAACTCCACAAAAGAGTATGGCGTAATAAACACTTGAAGAAAAGCACCAAGATCGGTGTTTACAAAGCCATAGTGTTGTCTACTCTCCTATATGGTTCCGAATCATGGGTCATCTACCGGCACCACCTGCGTCTCCTAGAACGCTTCCATCAGCGCTGCCTCCGTACAATCCTTAACATCCGCTGGTCTGATTATGTGACCAATACATCTGTACTAGAGCAAGCAGCTGTCACTAGTATTGAGGCCATGCTACTGAGAACGCAGCTGCGCTGGGCAGGGCACGTCTCAAGGATGAAGGACCACCGCCTTCCTAAGATCCTGCTCTATGGTGAACTTGCCACTGGCTGCCGCATGAGAGGAGCCCCGAAGAAAAGATACAAGGACTCCCTGAAACAACATCTCAGCCTTGGCCATATTGATCACCATAACTGGTCTACTCTGGCCTCAAATCGGGAGGCCTGGAGACACACCATCTATAATGCAGCTGTCTCCTTCGAGAACACACGCAGGATCACTCTCAAGGAAAAAAGGCAACGCAGAAAGAACCGTATCTTGCAAAATACACCATCTAAGGAGTCTTTCTGCTGCGCCTTTTGCAATCGGATATGTCTGTCACGTATTGGCCTCATAAGCCACCAGCGTGCCTGTAGCAAAAGTGGATAGTGCCTTCCCAAATCTTCGTTCGCGAAGCCTAGCCATGATAAAATATAAAAAAATAATAAAAAGAAAATCTATTTTTTCATCAGTATAGATATGGTAGGATATAAAAAGGATACCTAGTCAAGTAATATATTAAACAAATATTAATAATAGAGAAATTATTCCATAAATTGAATTATTTAGTTATTAACTAAAAGTAATATGAACAGTAATTATGAGCTATTCACAACTACATGTGAAGGATTATTTATCGAAATGGTCATAAACTGCAAAATTACTGCAATATTCCTGATACCACGATATATTTTAAAGTACTTTTGTAAATGATACCGTGCTCAACCAGAAGGTATTCTATTTATTGAGACAAAAAATAATTTTAAAAATAAAGAGGTGTTTGCTTTGGAAATAAAATACTATGTTTCTTCAGTGGAAATTTTAAATTCATTCTCCAATCCTATCAATGACATTGTTCTTCAAATACATGTGTTTTATAAATTTCTGCTAAGAGGTGGTAGCAAATGCATGCTGCATATTATTTATATGTTATATTCACCATTTGCCATTAATTTTCTCTCTCACTAAGGAAACAAAAATGGAACATATGTTTCCTGTGATATTTTATGAATAGTGCAGGTGTTGAGTCTACACTGGCTGAAGTTCAGCTTTCTCTTTAATTCTCCTCTATTTCTCTCAAAACTGGTGGTAGAGAGTCAGTGTTAAGAATACAGAAAAAGAGTGCATAGGATTATAGCACAGATTTTTAAATAGCTATATTCAAAGCAAATAAAATGTGTAGAAATCAACGCAAATTAATTTTGTAAAATACTTAGAGAATTGTGTGTAATGACCTAGGGAATTAAACACAGAATTTGTGTCACAATCCAGCGAAAAGTATAGTACAACATTCAACCTCAAACCTTTGGTAGATAGAAAGTGTAAACTTTTAAGAAAAGATTCTCTTTCCCTCTTTTTCCAAATGTCTAGAACTTTCTGAAGGAAACATGAATTTTCTCACATCCATTGTTAATGGGATTCATTTTCCATTACACTACTGGCAAAAGACTTTAAGGCTCCTCTGCAGTTCTAAAATTTGGATTTCTATTCCTCTGTATACGTATAGGAGCTGTTACCGAGTAGTCACATTCCTGGAGGAAATTTGCATATCATTGTTTTAAACAAAAAGTATATAGTTGATGTTAAAATGCTAAGATCTGATTAGTGAGAGATGCCTCTGCCCATATTAAGGTGCAAATGAGAGTATATGCTGAATTTAATAGTATGGATTTTATTGAACAGGGAATTTGAGGTAGAGAGATAGAAATAGAAAAGAGAGGAGAGAGAGAGAGTGAGAGTGAGAGAGAGTAAGGGGGAGAGAGAGAGAGAGACAAAACAGTAAAATAGTAATCACCCATGGATCCAGTGGCATGCTCTTGGTCCTTCTTCACCCTGGGCTTCTTGGTGGTAGGGGTTCTGAGGTTGTTCAAAACTTTTCACTATCTATACATTTTAAAAACCAAAGGAATTAATGCTCATTGTCTACACAACTCTTATACTATTGGTTAAATTATTTCCTTACTTCTAATGCCAATTAGTCCCATGCTCAGATTTTCTCTTCTTTTGAGTTGGGGGGTTTCTTTGGTCTGTGGGCCGTGAGTTGGTGGTCACGATCTCGCCCTGCCGGAATTACTTTTTGCCCAGTCCAAGCTGATTTCAGCACAGTTGCTGAGTTGACTTTCCTTGTAGACTGTAAATTCTTCATTCTTTGTGTCCATTATCAGTGATACATTCTTCTCCCACAACTGTGCTAACTTCCTCCTAGGTCTGAGATAACACCTGGACAGCAGTACCACTTTTGTCTTACCTCAAGTTCCTGCTGTGGTGGTTTAACTCACAGTCCAGTTCCAGATATCCATGGAGGCATATTCAGGGGAACCTCAGTAGTTGTTGGTGGTCACAGATGCCACCTGTCCCGTAACCTGGGGTGATCTTTGTTTGACCTGTGATGTGCGTATGAGCAGTTGCTTCTTTACGTAGTTTGCCACAGTGGGAATTTTTGTCTGGGTGTGTTAACCAGGATGTGCTAACCAGATCTTGCCTCCCCCAGGCCTGGGGTTAGCTTCATCCTGTCACTCCCTTCTGTGCTTATCTCATAGCAAAGTCTTTCTGTGACCTTAACAGCGTTTGAGACAGAGCTCTTTAAGTCCATACAATAGATGCTGTAAAATTTTATTCAGTGGATATTTGCTAATTCATAACAGCAGAAAATTTATGCTACTGCCTTACACCATCAGTCACTTCTGTGCTTGGGACGAGTAATTCGTACCTAAGTTTTCCAGATGTGAAATTATATTGGCTGATGGAGAATTAAGAAAGAAAAAGGAAACAACCACATAAAAGGAAATTTAAGATTGATTAAAAAAATTGAATGTAGAGATTGGAAGTTACTCACTAAAAGAAGAACTATTAACTGTGTGTATCACAATAACCCAAAAGAATAAATATTTTGTTTCTGCTAGCTCTACTAGAGTAACTACAGTTCTGGACTTGGGTTTTATGTACAGCTGAAAACTGAAATATTTCTAGAATACTTGCTTTTGGATTCCAGGAAGAACAACTATCTGAGCTATAATCCTTTCCTGTGTAATGCAACCCCAACCAATTTACTTTCTAAAGGTAGTTTGATTTTTCTCTTACTGTAGTGCTATCAGATAGCAACGTGCTCTCTGGGGACTCCATTCATGCTGAGACTGCAGCAAACAGTGATTGCACTGCTGAATCAGTCTGTAATCAATCTTGCATCCTACAGATCTCCTCTAGTGTTTTTTCTTTGATCACTGTCTAATGGGAAACATAACACGTTAAAGAATAATGAAACTTCAATCTAATTGTATCTTTGCTGGAGAACCGCTAGGCACCCTTTAGCAGCCTCTAATGAAATGATTATAACATGTTTAGCCACATGCTCTATAGAAAGGATACATGATTAATAAGATTTCTCTTCAGTATAAGGATATGTTCACTGTCAATAAGTTATTTAACACCTTTCAAGTTTTTGTGCACTTACTTCTCTTGCTTCTAATATATTCACAATTTTATTCTGTCTTATATGAGGGGAACTGTTACCATTCCTTTCATATTGTTTTGTGCTTTTGAACTGTTCAGTGAATGCATTACTACAGCTTGTCTGCAGGGCATATTCATTGTATAATGAAGGTAAAGATAATTCTAAAAAACACATCTCTCTCTCTAAGCCACAACATCTTTCAACGAATCATTTATGCTTTGATTCCTTCTATTCATTATTTTTGATACAGTTCTTTCTTTGGCAAACTATTATATTACTAAAATAATAAATGAGAAATTATGCAGTTAAACATGTATCAAAATCTTTAACTGATTCTGATTTATTATGTCATAAATGACATGTGATTTTCCAAACAAATTATATGGTATTGAGTTCAGTAACAATATATGCAACATATCTAAAGTAAAGATGATGGAACTTTATTCAATATTCTGATAAGTTTCAATAATGATTATAATGTGTTGTTGATTTATGGTAAAGCAGAAAAATAATTTACAAGAGATTATTGAAAAAGTAGTTATTTTTCTCTTGGCTGAAAATGCAGTATAACCATGTTCCAAGTAGACAGTTCCCAATGCCTTTGGGTTTTTTAGTGTGTTTTGCTGTTGTTGTAATATGTCTTTGAGAGACTACTTTTTACATGTTACAATAACAGCACGGTTATTGTTTTTATATCCCACCACTTTTTTCTTCTTCTTTCTGATATTAACTGCTCCCAAATCTGAATTTTTTTCTTATTTCTGATAGTTCATAAAGTATATATCACAGATGGCAAAATATCAGGAAGCATATCCACATTTATGGTCTTCTTAATGCAAAATGTAGGAAGACAAAACTTTTAAGGTGAGAGAAAAAGAAAACTCCCTTTTTCATGTTTGATGTCTGCAGTTGTGGGAAAAACACTTCCCTTCAAAGCCAACATTTCCAATGAACCTTTGAGAATCTGACTCTTTCATTCTTCCAGCAATTTTCTGAGGTTTAATTTTAGTGTGTACAAATCTCCAGAGCTAGGCTGTCTAACTATGTATGGATGCTTGAGGACGTCTCAGATCTGAAAAATTTGAGCACAGCATTAAAATTATTGAGCTCTTATCTGCTCTAAAACAGGTCAATGGAGTTTTCTTGATTTTTACAAGCAGAAGATTTAAATTGCTGAAATTATTAATAAAGAAAACCTTTTGTATGTTTCAGACTGGAAAGAAACACCATCCACGCCAGTAAACTACTTTCTATGAGGCTTCATCTGCTTTTGCATAGCTTCCTGAGAAAGTCTATTTCAAACATTCTGATAAAACAAGAAGTTTTCTATTAGAAGTTGTAGGAAATGTGCTTTTTTATCTGACATGCGTTTCTTTGAAAAATGTTAAATCTGACATATGTGTCTATGAAAAAACAGATTAATAAAACATAGATGTATGTATATAAATATGATTATGAACATATATTTATATTTTTATATATATACATTCACACTCGTGCTTTTTCTGTCTCTCATGCTTAGTAAACATAACTGCTCTTTTTTCAAGTAATTCATAGAATCATAGAATAGTTTAGGTTGGAAGGGATCTTAAAGGTCATCTAGTTTCAACAACCTTTCTCTAGACCAGGCTTCTCAAAGCCCCATCCAACCTGGCCTCTAACACTTCCAGGGTGGGGAACCCAAAACTTCTTTAGGTAACCTGTTGCAGTATCATATCACCCTCATGGTAAAGGATTTCATCCTATGTCCGATTCAAATTTACCCTCTTTCAATTTAAAACTGTTGACCCTTGACCTATCACCACAGTCCTAGCAAAAAGTCTTTCTGCATCTTCCTACAAGCCCTGCTCACATGTTAAAAGGCTGCTACAGGGTCTCTACGGAGACTTTTCTTTTCCGAGCTGAAGAATGCAAATTCTTTCAGCCTTTTATTTACCATTGCCTATATCCAGTCCCAATCCCCAAATATGCGTCTTCCTGACATTTCCAATTTTTAATACTTTCATGTTCTCCCATCTGCCATTGATTAATGTGCATCAATTCCTGTAATTGGTTGACCTTGGCCAGCTTCCAGACATCCCCCACTCTCATTCCCCTCCTCAAAAGCACAAGGACACAAAAGCTCATGGTTTAAGATAAAGACAAGGAGATGGTTTACTATTTACTGTTGCAGACAGAACAGAACACTTGATGAATTTACGACAAATGAAGTAGATTTTGACATTAAGACACTAAACCAAAATTAAAATTGTCATAGGTTTACTTGGTCTAAAAATCCAAGCAGAAATTTTCCTTTCCCCTGTCCCACTGTAAGAGAAGGAGGTTGAACGAGGAGGGGGAAGCGGTAATTAACTATACAAAAGAACTAGCTGGTAGACCTGCATTCCAGGCTAGTAACCCATCTAAAACAACTGCAGGGAGGGGGGAGGAGTTTTTCTCCTCCTCTCCTTACAAATGGGGAACACTTCACTTTATGCCTTAACGGGGGTAAGGTATGTTGGAAAAGCTTGGAGGTCATTTTGCTCTCAACCTCGTCATCTGTCTGTTCTCTGGTCTTGGTTTGTCTACAGTCTGTTCTGTCACCAGCCGAATCTGCTCAAATTTCATCATAGAGTTTGTGCCCACTGACGAACAAAGGTGGAGTCCTGTCTACAGCCAGCTGCAGACAGCATGAGTTTAGTGGGAAAGAAATCACCTTTCTTTCCCCTTTCTTCCTCTTCCCCTCCTTGGTTTCGGGGGGAGATCTTCATTTTGGCTTTTCCCGTGATCCAGGGCCCCCACACGGTGTCCGCCAGAGCCCAACAGCGCCCCCTGCCGACCAACACCGAGTACTGCAGGCTCCGCTCCTCCAGTGATCCAACAGCGCCCCCTGCCCACCGTGATTAGAATTGCCCTAGAAGACAGAGAAGTATCAGACTGTTTCCTTTTTGAAGGGAACTTTTTGGGTACAGGATTATTGCTTAGTTGTTTTTGTGCTCTGTTACTGTTTTTGCTAATATACATATATCCTTTAATAAAGGGTTGTTATTTCTTCCTTTTTCCATACTTCCTCAATTGGAGCCTCTTAATTTCGGATTTACAATTGCTGAGAGAGAAGAGTTTGGTCTACCTCATAACTCATCCTCCTTAGCAAAATACTGTAGTCTCTTTAAACTGAGACGAAAAATTACATTTCCCTGACTCCTTTACCCAGGCTTAACTTCATTTTGAACTCCTCTAACATCCCTCTAGCCATTTGTTTCTGGTATAGAGTAGTTTGATCAGTTATATTCTCTGTCTCTGGATAATTTTCATGTAGCAGTAATGTAAATGAATATGGACCACTTGCAGGATGGTAATATGCCCTGAATCAAGACTAAAATTTATACTGGAAGTTTATTTATGCAGGTTGATATGTAGTTTAGGAAGAATGCTATTTACTACCTAATATCTATAATTGATGTGAACATGCTATATATTCTATGAACATTAGTATTTTAAATAAATGGATGACTCGTCACTGAGTTCAGAGATTTTATTCAGCTTCTTTTCTATCTAAAGATTTTATAAAAATACTATACTATCCTTCAACAACATCCTCTCATGTTCTCCTCTCCATCTTACTTCAGAAACTGTGCTGATAGGGGATTCAGAATTGCCTGAGAGTTGTGCCATCAAGTATTTTCCTATAGCAGGGGATTCTTTCTAATAGCTCTTTGTATGTTTTATATTTCTGAAGTAAGGGATTAAACAATTTTCTGCTGCATTAGTAAGAAATACTTGGGTTTTTTTCTGTGCATCTGTTATGTATTTGGGGAAAAAGAAAAAAAAATTCCCCACAAAAATCCTCTACTTTTAATAAACCCGTTGACAGCCAGTTTCTCAGGTTCTTTTAAAATTAAAATGTTATTGCAATTTCCCTTGTGTTGTAGCGTAAGAGAAATGTTCTAATATTAATGCTCTGTAATACAATTGTACTTTTTATGCACTGCATTTCTTCAGATCAGTTTATTGACTTCTACTTTATAGTACATTTTTTGCAGAACTTTTTAAAAAAATCTTATCTAAGAATTTCAGTCATATTCTTAAATACAGAAAAAGCCACCCCCCAAAAAAAAACCCAACTAACAAAAAAACCCCACCAAAGCCCATGAAGAAGATGGTTCTTTTACAGCTTTTGCAAATGGATGAATTCATGCACTTGAGAGCAAACTTTCTTTCTCTCTGTGCCCCTCAGTGAATTATCTGAACCTCTTACTTAATTGAAACACATTCAGATGCACTAAGTTACACTTCCATCTGAATCAGTATAATTGAATGCTACAAAAGATTGCTCTCTGATGAAACCATTTCATTTTTTACTGTAATGCATTTAACATTTCAGTACAACCGTGATAGCTCATTTACTATATGCCTGAGCACTGGAAAGATTGGGGGGGTTTAGTTTATTTTTGTTTTTTTTCCTACTTCTAGCAAAGCAGGATAGGAAAAGATTTAGTCTTTTGCAAGATATTGATGTTATCTGTTCATGGTGAAAATGTGGAATAATTTCAAAGAGAAAACTAAAACGAACCTAAATACAGATTTTTACAGACTAATTGCTGGTATAATACATGACTTGTTTCTGGAAATTGCATAAAGGGATTGTTCTTCCAGTTAGGTGCAATTTCCTCATTGTTTCAATTTATCACAAAGTCTTAGTATAAAAATCAGCGTTCTTCATAGAGGTAATAACCTGCAGTGTAATCACAATCCTTGAACCTGACAAAGGACCTCATGGGGAACACAGAACCAAACCTTTCCTCCAATTACAACTGCTTGTCTTTTTTTCATTTTCTTTCATAACCCTTGCATCCATTTGTGGTAGAAGGGTCAACCATGATAGAGTTATAAACCAAAAAGACATATTTTAAACTGTAACTAGCAAGAAAATTATTAGCAGGTTCCTTTGGAACATCATAATTTAGTTACATTTTATATCGCAGAAAATATATCTAAAAAAGCAGTATTATTTTTCTGATCTGAGACCTGATGTCATTGTCATAGTCATTATGTATGAAGCTATCTAAATATAAAATTAGAAAATCACAATTGGAACTGTACAGAAAGAGCAGCTTTATATACTACATACTTCAATCTAGAAACACTTAATTCTAAAAATAAAATAAGGGAATTTGCTCACCAAAAGAATCTTGTTTTCTGAAAATTCAGGAAAGGCTTCTTATTTTATTTTACTTTCATATTCTACATACTTTCATATTATATGTAGTAATCCATACTCTGGATTGCTATTTTTTAAAAAAAAGAGATGAAATATTTTTTAGTCTTATATTTCTTAACTTTGCTATTTGTAGTGGCTGCTGTCAGATCAAAACATAATTCACTTTCAATAAGAAGTAACGATCTGAAAAAGACAAAATGGTACATGGATCTGTTACATATTTGGTCACAATTTTTCATGATTTGACTATTTCAAAGTTTAAAAAGTGAGTATGTCCAATAGAAGATTAGATAAAATGTGAAGTATGAAAGGTCAGTGAAAGATAATATTTTTAAAAACACCAGCATGAAAAAGAAAGCAGGAAAAAATTCTCAAAGTCTAATAACAGTTAAATTCACATAATAAAATTATGGATAAAAATTCTTAACGATACTCATCTTGAGCTGGTAACCATCTACAAAATCATAGTAACAGGATGTTGAGGAATATAATTTTATCAGGATGAGACTCTTGATCTTTTGCTGCTCTATTTTCTCAAAAAAATAAACCCTCCAGAAACACACAATAAAAATATTTCAACGCTTTTTCTTCCTTACAAAACAACTTGTAGGAATAGAATTGGTAGGCATAGTTCACTGGTTTTTTAGTCCAAAATCCTAGCAGAGTTTTTGGGGGTTTTTTTGGTTTGGTTTTTTTTTTTTTTTTTCAGATTCCTGTTCTAACAGTTCTAATATTTAGTAACAGATTAGAAGGCATTGCAAAAATTTAATAAACATTTTATTTTGGTGTTTCTGGGTTTGTCTTCATGAACAGCAAAGAATTTTGTATGATTTTTTTGTTTTATTGAAATCACTGATGATTAACAATACCAGTATTGATTTGGTCAACTGACCAATAAAAGAAACAAAGCGAAGGTAGCTGCTGACCTCATAGCTGGAGATTTAACTACTTGAGAAGTTCATAAAGTTGCTTAAGCTTGAGAATTGTAAAGGAGTTTTGTGTAGCCACCAAGTAAGAATTGATAATAACCTTGTTGATTTGCGGGATGAGTTGCTCAGTCGTGTTGTTTATTATGCAATTTTGGCATGGAGACCATTAGCCTAAAAGTACTATGAACTTACAGTTATGAAAAATTTTCCAGAAAAAATCTCCATATACTTCAATTTGTAGTCTTTCTCTTATACACAAACATTTATTTTACTCTTTGCAGTCCCCTGTCATTCACTTCTCCACTTACTTACATGTTCACTACTGTATAATCAAATCTACGTTTCTATTGCTAGTTTTTTCCATGAGTACTTACCTTGTGGTTCTGTTTGTGTCTTCTGTTATTTTTTCTTATCATTTAGTGTATCTATGTTTTCCAGCTATATTTCCAGCCATAAAATTTAAAGTTGATTCATGTATCTTTTGACCTTGCCTTTGTTTTTTGACATCATAGTGAAATCTGATCAATTTTCCTTTCTTTAAGGTACAATAGTAATGCTGATCCTAACTGTGACAGTTAAAGCAAAGCATCTTTTTATTTCTCTAATAAGCACTGTGACCAATAATCTATTCCCTCTGGTATTTTCAATCCTTCTGTCAAAGATTGTTTCAGAATAATTAATCTGAGATTTAACAGAGAAACACAGATTCATGTACTGCTATATCCCAAACATCTGCTTATTATAGACTAGAAGTTTTAACTAGTGATCTCTACAATGATTGCAAATGACTATTTATGATTTTTGCAATTAAAATACTTTGTCTATGAACTAATGATAACAAAATAACTGTCTTATTGGCAAATACCTACAGTTATAATAATATAGAACAGCTACCATGTACTTCTGGAATAGAGATACCATGACATTTTGCACAGTGTGATTAAAGTTCTTGTAGTTCTTGCAGAAAAGGTTTTAGACGACTGGTCTGTTTGGAGGATAGGGGTAAAACAGACTCAGATTTTCATAGCTTAGATATAAATCACAGAAATAAAAATTAATATTAATGAAGACTAGATTAATGAATTTGCTGCTGTTAATGATTGTTGTGTGTTTGTGCAGAGTATTTTTCATTTATCTTATAGGGGTAAGACTGGTAGAAAAATCAAATGTTAGTGTGTTTTAAATGCTTGTTTTGGATAATTATTATTCATCAATAAAAAATAATGATACATATTTACTTAGCCTCTTATATTCTTTGGAATGTGTTATAATCAAATTCACTTTTTTAAATATACTACTAAGAAATAAATTGTTGCATTTCTTTGATTAGAATCACCACTGCAGATACATCTTTGTTTTGGCTGAAAGCCAGTAGCACAAAAGCAGAGTCTTATGCAAGACTTCCCAATGCTGTTCTCTAGAGCTTTTGACTTCACCATCCAGGAGTTACAAAACCGTTTCTTTAAGAGCAGGTTGCAAAGATCAAGAAGAAATACTTGCGTTATTTAATGCAGACACTGTTTTCAGGACTATTTGAGAGTGTCATCCACAGTAATACCAATAGGGTTAGGAAAGAAATAAGCTTATTTGAACAAGAAAAACAGTAGGTTCCAAAAGATTGTTTTGTGTTTGATTACCATCTGCACATTTTGAAGAAGAAAAGCCTACATATTATGAGACATTATGTGCTTTTTTTTTGCAGCATAAGAAACACAAATGGAAGTAAAGATCTCTTTTCTAAATTCTAAGAAGAAGGAAAATGAAACAGCCACCTGGTGCAGACAAGAAAGTCATCTGTTCCTTAGGCAGTATTTCATAACAAAGAGGGCTTGGTGCACTACTTAGAGGCGGTTCTTGATCTCAATTTCCTGTCATGGGTCTGGTGCCCTTTCCTGGGTGTTAGACACATTTCCAGATAAACTGGCTCTGGGATCAATTAATTCAGAATATGAGATGACTCATAATTAAAAATGTGGAAAACCTACTTTAATCTCAATAACTGTTAAGAACAGTAAATATTAATTTCACCTGAAAGACTTCTGAAATATTTTGTTTATCCTGTATTTATTGATAACATTGAAAAAAATAAATTACGTCAGGAAAACACAGAGTATGCAAGGATTTTCCATACAAAACTCAGGTCAAGAATTTTGAAATAAATTTGTACATAAGAGTACAGTTCCACGTTCACACACTGAATGCTTATTTTTAAAGATGTATCTTTACAATATGTGTTATTGAAGGATATGTCCTACTACAGTAAAGGGAAGTGTTCTCCATATACCTCACAATTTTGGATATATGTGGTTGGATACATTTTATGTTTGACTCTTAACCCTTTACAGGAATAGCAGTTTAAGAAGTTGAAATCATTGTTGCATGAAAATTTTCTCTCAGGTTACAGAGCTCCAGTCCACTGCTTTCATTTGAAGAGTCCAGAGAGAAAGCATAGTCTGTGAGCAGTCCAGATTGGTTGTTTCTTTGCACAGAGGTTGAACCATGCAAGAAAGAAAACAAACAAATAACAAGCTAGAACAACACAAACAACCAAAACCCCAAACCCAACAATTTCTAACTACAGTAACTTTTTTTCAAAACTACAGAATTGCACCACATTTTGGTGTGAGAATGCTCTACGGAAAGACTGATATCTGTTCTCAGAAATTCCAGGTTTGTGGATTTTTTTTAAAAAACTATGGTGCATTCAGAGGATTTGCAACTTTTTCATGGGGAAAAGAAAGGCATTCTATCATTGAGAATCACCTTTCCAAGGATGATAACTTTATTTCATGCTCCATAATTTCTGTACCTAAAGGTATTTATATACTTTTCATTAAGGGATAAAGGCTACTTTTCCTCAAGAAAATTAGAACATAATTTCAACTATGTAAGTAACTGTGTTCCAATTTCTCCTGCACAATATAGAAACAGGTTTTCAGACGTCACATTTATTACAAAGTTTAAACTGGGAAAAAAGAATGTGTTGGAATTATTTTTTAAAAACTCTCTTCCTTATTTCTAAATATTAATCCTTACTGTAATAAAGTAATACTTCTTTAACCAGTGTGAAGTATGTTTTTAGATGAGATTCCTTACCCAACAAAACACAGGAAATCAGATCAAAATTTCATAATCTACTTTCTAAAATGCACAGAGAAAAAAAAAAGAATGAAAAAAAAAAAGACATGAGGTTAGAATTTGGTAGTGTTCATGTACTACTGAAGTCTTAATTTAAGCATGCAAGTATAAAGAAGGTACCTGGAAATTATGTAGAGAACCACAAGTGTGTCTAGATTTGAAATAGGTGGATTACAACCGTGTTTCTCTGTCCTTTCCTCATTTTTTTCTGTTATGAACTGCTTTTTTCTTGGTCCTTTCTGTTTCTTTATTTTTTTATAATTTTAAAACAAATATTTTATACATATTTTTTCTAGAAGTTCTTCTAAAAGAAGATATATCTATATATTTTTCTAAAAGAAATGTAAAACAAGTACTAAGTCCAATGTGATTTCAGCAGATGCATACACAAAAGTGGATGTCATAACAGAGTTTCTTTTCCTGCCTCAAATCTTCTCTCCAGACATAAAATTTTGGTATAGCCAAAATGCACACTGGTTTACTCTGAATTTATGTGGTTTCCTTGTGTCGATTGTAATAAAATGTGGTGTGTTCCAGATATTCTTTTGGCTTAAACTCAATTCTTGCTTTATCACACTCGGTACAAAGCACTCACTTTGAAAGCTGGAGATGGTTTTATTCACAGTGGTGTCTTGTCTCATAAAATTAATTGCTCAGACATGTTCTGTAGTGCACTAAGCAAATCCTTGATGGCTTCTAGAGGCTTTACAATAGCCTAGGAAATGTCACACTGCTGAGGTATATTACACTTGTAACAGTAGCATCAGTAGTAATAGAACTATAGCTGCAGTCATTATAATCAAACTGTAAAGATAATGACACTGTGGAAATATATTTTCTTTCTCCCCAAGGATAGTTTCAGAGGACTGTTCTACAAAGGGCTCTGTGGACATATCTGAAATGACTGGTGAACTTCCTTCTATAAAATATTGTGACTGTCACAGCACTGAGTGGAAGTCTACGCTTACCAAGGACCTTTGGATTAGGTTTCTTTACGATGTGTTTTGTGTCTAAAAGTTGACAAAAGTTCAATCATAACATTATTTAAGGGAAGAGTCAACAAAGACTCAAAGACAAAGCCCAGCAAAACATGATTTTAATCCATGTCCACACAGGCTGGAAATTAAAATATTAAAAAAATTGAGCTTCCCAAAAGAGAACCTCCCATTGTAGCATATGGATTGAATCAAGTAATTATCTGACATTTTAACTACAATATTTGAAGCAGACTCTGTACAGAACACTCTCCTAGATAGTTTTGTGTTTTGCTTCCAAACCTACATTTATACAGTGTACAGTATTTATTTTCTTTCTTCAAAAAGGCATGCTTGAATACATAAGACAGGTAAGTGATTTTGTAAAAGTCTACTAGTTGAGGTTCAAAAGACTCTCAGGCACAAGGATGATCAGTCTCATAATGGTTAATTCTCTGCCCTGCTCTGTGAATTCTCAAAGCCAGTTATGGACACTTAGGTTTCCAACTATCACAGAAATCTTACAATTTTTTGCATGCGTGGTGAGACAACTTCAACAAGAATGATGAAGGACACCTTTTTGTTCAGCCTTGTCTATTTGCGACTAACTGCTTTTTTGGATGTGCACTGATATCATTTCAGACCAAAAAGAAAATTCATACTCTTGAGTAAATAGTTATTGATTTAGCATAGTCAGATAGTTTCTATCCTTTTTCATTGATGTCTTGGAAGCAAAGAGGTATGTATTTTGCAGGAGGCATTTGGCATGATGTAACTTCATTTTTGTTTAAACCAATGGATCTTAGTTGGCTTTGGATGAAATATAGATCTAAAAGTGCCCTACTCTGACAAAATTACTTCAAAAAATGACAACACTTTCAATGCTAAAGCAACTTTTCAGTCAAATGCTTATGCTTATAGACTCTCAGGTTTGCAAGCAGTTCTGCAGCATTGTTGCCAATTTTTAAATGACATAAATTCCAACCACACCTAAAACTCTGAAGTGCCCTTTATAATCTAGGCTCACAGACTTGGCTAAGTAATCAATGAAGAGAAGAAAATAAACCCATAAAGCAAGGTAATTCACCTGTGAAAATGAAAACTAAACAATAGTGCCTTCGACTTCAATCTCCTGAAGTGCTAAAAAGGGAAATATCTAAAATTACTAAAAAGAGAAATATCTAAAATATTATAATAAGAAAGAATAAAAGAAAAGTAAACAGCAAAAAAGAGAGATATTATACATGAATTTAAAGCAAACAATGTATGTGTGTAGTTTTTAAGCTGAACATTTTTCCCTCACTGGAAAACATAAAGGTTTTTTTTCCTGGAGGCTGAAACTATCTCATAAAGCAGTATGTAGCAAGTACTACAAATATCTTATTAATAAATATGTAAAGCTGCCATATTTGGGCATCTCTAAGAGTCCAGGCCCTAGAAACATAGTGATAACCTAGGAATATCCCCAAACATTTAGGAGTTTTTGTGAGATACAAAATGCAGACTAAAAATTACTGCAAAAATCTATTGACAAACATGCAAAAAAATTGCTCAAATCAAAGTTTTTTGCAACTATGTCACAAGTTTTCTTGAACATACTCATTATAAATTTAGGTCTCCATTTTTAAAACAGGGTTAATATGATATAATAAACACCGGTCTATTATGAACTACTAAGGTAACATGTATTTTCCTTCAGCATTTGCAAGAATATTAAAAAAACTAAGGAGGTGCCAATTCTTTTCTCTGTGTTAACATATGATACAAATTACCTGTTAAAGAAATCTTTTATCTGACATGGTGTACTAGGGAGAATTTATGCTGATATTTTGGTCTGTGTTTGGCCCCAGCCACCTGCAGTAGTTTATATTCTCCCTACCAAGTTCACTGATAAAACAGTGAATTTGTCCTTGGAGGGAGAACTTCTGTATAAACTGTTTTAATTGGTGTTCTGTGATTGGCTACTGGTCCTCCAAGGTCACTTGAAGGAGAATTTGAGGAGGAGGAGGATAAAGTAGGCCCCCAGACTCAATTAAGAAAGCCCCCCAAAGCATACAGCGCGTGCGTTAGGGGATTTCCAAAGTTCTCACGCATGCACAGAAGAGGTGTACTTACATAACCGGGAGGTGGGACTGACGGCCTCTGGCTGGGAGGTGCTGGCCACACCTGGGAGGTTGTGGTCACTCAGTTAATTGTATAAAAGTAGATAGTGCTTTCTTGGAAGGCAGCTAACTTCACACCAAGGACAACGTTGCCTTTTGGCGGGGACGCTTGCCAGTTTGTGAACTTACTGACTCTCCAAGGATGCAGCTTCTGCTATGGGTAATTATAGGTATGCTAGGTCAGTAAGATAACTTTATGGGCAACAGCTGGGCAATGGGGGAGGTCGTGCTGGGGGCTTATTTCTCTCCTCCTTCCTCCCTTTTGGGTTTGTTCGTTTTGTTGGCCACCTCTTGGTAATAAATATTGGTTTTTGTTAAGCTTTTAACGGTATTTTGGTTTCAAGTTTCAGTATGTCTCAACACCCCTCCCTAACACACATGGCAGCTACACTTTTTTTGTAGCTAGGAGTGCTTAGTTGTGCATCTCTGTCATACAATCTAGTGATGCACCACAATGCTTTTGATGATGCCGTACGAAATTGCTACTTAAAGGAAAAAGCCATGGATTTTTTTTAAGGGACAGAGGCTATGCATACCAAAATATGCAGGTTGCCTCAAAATGGACTTACAAAATATTTCTGTGTAATTAACAAAATCTTCCTTTAAGTATTTTCTGGCAGATTCATGAGATTTTTAATGGACCTATATTCCATCTTTCCGCGAAGAGGAAAATAGTCTTGCACATGAAGGACAGGTTGCTAAGTGATACACAACTGGACTTACCCGTATTAATGTCAACAATTATTGTGGTTTAAAAAGCTGATGCTTTACCTACCAACCTAATAATATTCACTTATGAAGTAAGACAGTTCAACTGTTGCTTACATTGGTAGATATTTCTGTAAGTAAGGCTTTATTCTTCCACTTGTTCATGAATGAGGATGATCTGTATAAGTTTAACTGGGAAGTATTATTTAGAAGGAGAAATTAATAACAGAAGGTCTTAAAGAACTGTCTTCCTCTACAATAAATTACTTTTAATCCTCAATTAAATAATGTTAGTTTTAAAATCGCTGAGAATCTGACCCTCCTAGTTTAAAATATCTTTTGGACAATGCCTGTAAAAGTAGGAATGTGAATGTACATAGTGCACTTGTGGATCATATTAAAAAAAAAAAAAAAGAAAAATCTGGTGAATCTTTGCCAAAAATTGATGATGTTAAAAAGGAATATGACCATAATCTCCCAAGTGATGGTGCTAAGTAGTAAAAGAGGAAAATGACAATCAAGATTAAACAAAAACCAGTGAAGAGACTGAAGAGACTGTTGAAACAATTGAGGAGTAAACCTGAAAGGCAGTATAAAAGAAATAAAAAAATCAGTAACATGGGAGTAGAGACCATGTAGAGGAAAGAATAGTAGTGGGAAGCTGGTTTAATACTGCCAGAACTTCTGCCTAAGCTGGAGAGCAGACTCTCCATCACATACTATAAGCAGACTGCACCTGGTCTTGGAGGACAAGACCGAGTGTACCGTGTGGGGGCCCACACCCTGGTAAGGGCTGTATATGGCCTTGTGAGACATTTGCCACTGACACCAATATTATCATGTTTTAGGGAGGGGCACAGGTACATACAAAGCTGGAACATCCACATCTCCAGCACAGGTGAGTGTTAGTAACGCACCCCAGTGTCAGGAGAGGGATATCACCTTGTAGCCCACATATCCAGTGAGAACACGTGTATAGCCATATAACTGTGAGAAAATATTTGTATAGGATCAAAACTCACTGGGATTGTTTATAGAAGGTTGTTTAGACATCTGTAGGTACTTATTAACGTTTTGTAGCTGATTAGTATTGTGTTATATCTTTTGACTGCTGATTTCATGTGGTTCACTGATTATGGGTTAATTATGGATTTTTAATAAATACATAAAATTATTTGATTTTTATTTGATTTTAACTACCTAAAATGAGCAGTTTTTCTTTGGGACACTAATTAATACGAAGGATATGGCAAAAAAACCCAAGTAAATCACCCACTCATCAGTGAAAGGAAATAGAATTGAGGGTATAGTGTAACAGTATTTGTAATTGATTTTCCACTGTAGCAAGGAACCAAAGCAAAGAGCTGATAGTGCCTGTTCATGTTTCCTGATACTCCCATTTATTTTCAGAAGAACCAAGTTTCACAGCAGAAGTGAAAGAAGTTAAGAGAAAAGTCTTGAAAAGTCCTGAGGTGCCCAACCCATTTGAAATTATCAAGGTTTAACAAGCTCCTAAAAGAAAGATCCACTTAATGTCATATAGCCCATATAGGTGTTGTTTTACTGTGCCAAATATACTTTTTTCTGTAAGAAATCTAGCCCAACAACATGTCTTAAAATACGTGCATTCTCAGGATTTCACTTTCGAATGTGGTAACCTCACACTGCTCTCAAGTTTAAAGACTACTGTCAAACATTGTGAATTTCCACAATAGTTTTCTACAGGTTTCTAGATATTTACAAGTATTTAATCAGATGAGTGCCTGGTAACTAAGGGACCTGATGACACAAAGACTGTACTAAGATTTTCTGTAGATCTTTAAATAAGAGTTTTTGAATACTCAAAAGCAGGGGTTATAAGTGGTTTTCCTGAATGTTTCAGTATTCACTTAACTCTAACACTATGTAACTATTTTTTTAACAAGTTCTAGATGATAGGAAACTTCCAGTGACAGAATAATAGCAGTATTTATCTAAGGGGATGTTGCTTATACTGAAATAGTGCCAGAATAATAATTACATGTTTATCTTTCACTTTTGCCAGGAATCTCAGTTTTGTTGTTTTCTGGCTTCTGATGTGTCAGATGTTTTTCTATGAAAGAACTATTACTGTCCATGAAGCTATAGAGAGGACAACAAGACCTTTTTTAGTACCTATCACAAATTTTCCTCTGCATATGATGTAAGTTGAGGCAGTTCATCTGTGTAAAAAGTTGTATTTATTATTGGGTCTTGAGAGCCCTTCTGCTGAGGCCAGCTCAGCACCAGCATGGCATTGGACAGTCCTGTCCTGCTGATTGTTGAGGGAAGAGACTACCACATGCCCAAAGCATTGGGCTGTTGTCAGGACTGAACCCCTGCCCATGGAGGCCAGACCTGCTCCCTGGCAGGGCTCTGGAACTGGCCTTGGCTGGTGAGGTCCTGCCCTGCCATCCCTGTGAGCATCCACCATAGCTCCCAGAATCCTGTCTCCCAGGGAGCCCACAGCTCCTGCTGTGCACTGACAACTATTTATTATATCTTTTCCCATAAGTCCTCCTTAAGTGGTGTTCTCAAGAAATTGATGGGAGCAATGCTTCATTCCACAGCTTCCACTTACATTAATATTCATTTTGTGACACAGCTCCGACCTTGTGAAATGCCCTTCAGAAGGTTAATATGAATCTCCAAAGCCTCTTTGGGTTTACGTACAAAACCTGGGATTATCCCAGTCTAAATCAAGGCTGTGGATTAATGAACATAATTTAAAGTTATTAATTTAATTGCAACATTCTGTCGTCTGTTCTGTTTGAATTTAAGTTTACTATTTTTAAAAAACTTGTTTCCAGACAGCATATTTCAACTTAAAAATAATTATATTCTTTGCATTATGACTACATCAATTGTAAACTGCCCATGCAAAAGGAAAGATATGTTTATCTTTTTTTTTCTTCTCTCTGCTTGTGGTTTTTTGTTTTGTTTCTGTTTGAACAGCTTGCGTGATCTTTCCAGCCTTATTTTCATTTGTTTAATGCACTGATGTTTTTAATACAACAAAACTACCATTTCCATGGTTTTGGTCATCTTAGGAAGAGTTTCATTGCTAATGAAATTTCAGTTCCAATTTATGATACTTCAACAAATTAGGTACTTTCTTTGCCTTTTCAGTTCCCATTCTGAAATGTGTGAGGGAATGGAGTGTGGAAGTGGGACATGTATCGTCACTGACATTGCAAGACATATGCAAAAAATAAACAAAAGGGTAAAGAGGAAACAAAGGATCCAAAAAAGAGGAATACTTTTAAATAAGTATCTGAAAAACAAATAAGATTATTAAAGGAAAGTGGGAGGGGAAAATATAAATCCATTACAGTTTTTATTTTTCATATGCCATTTAGTCAGCAAACTCTGAAATAATAATAATAAATAGTAATGAAACTAAGAATACATGTTTCTATAAAGTATTCCCACAGGACTGTCTTCCAGACTAAAAGAAACTAAGTGCATTTGAACTCTTCACACAGTGAAAGGATAAATAAGATTAAATGTACCATAAGTGCATAAAACTATAAAAAGAAAAGGAGATGAATAAAAAATATCTGTCCAGAACCAGTTAAAAAACATTTCTGTTCAGTGAAATTATTAGAAATTAGGTTAGAAATAAATTTTAAAATGACGAAAAACAATATTCTGAACTGGGAACAGTTCATAGATAATTATAAAAATATCTATGAGAATATTTAATTTATCAACTGTGAAACACATTAGTCTAATAAAACCTTCAGCTCAGAAAATCCCTAGGCCACTGGCTACAGAACTTTGGGATGTTATCTCTGGGGAAAGTTATGTCATATATTTCATGTGTTCAGCTCTGTGGTTGGTTGCTTAATTTTTTTTTAAACTCCACTCTATTTTTCACATGTTGGAACTCAGTATTTTAGATAAGCTGTATTATTGCAAGTCCTACCCTACAAACACTTTACTTTTGAATAAAATTTCTAAGATTATGTAAGTAGGATGTCAAGTCATATATATTCTTTTAAATGTTCCCCCAGTTTTACACAGGTTCATGAAAAACCCATTCCATTTTAAGCATGTGTTCCTCTTACCTTTGAAGAAATTTAGGATAATTTTTATGGTAAGAAAGTACTTATATACTTCCCTTAGTAAACTAAATGAATAAATGAATATTAATGCAATTTTATGACCGAGTTTCAGCAATACATCAGTCTGGTGTAGGGAACTTCATGTTTCCTGTTAATTAACTGGATGCATGGAGAAAAACAGTTTTAGTTTAATTACCTTACAAACCTTCATTTTCTCAGCCTCTATGAGAAGAAAAGTCAAGACAGAAGCAATTTCAAATGTTCACCCCTGAACCGTTTGAAGGACATCTGACCTAGTCTGCCACCACACTCTTTAGGCGCAATAGACACATGGTAAGTGAAGTACCTCAGTTTGAGGTTTTTAAACTTTTATGCTCTTTGTGGTGAACTTCTCTATATCTTTCTTTATGTAGTTGAACAGCCTCAGAGATGTAGAAAAAAAAATTTTTTTAATCCCCCACGCCTCCCTCCTCTCTCAGAAACTAGTAGTACTGAAACTGGATTACCATTAAATCAACAGCTAATAACCTGGAAAACTATGAAACTTGCATTAGTTCCATATTTAATTGGGATTTTTATAATTTTTTATCATGGATTTGCCATTAGTTTTTTTCTAGGAGGTCACAGATCAATAAGAAATTTAAGGTAATAAAGAATGATTAAGTATACTTTGTAATCTAAGTTTCAGTGTACTAACAGCTATTCAGCAGACATTATATCACAGACTCCATAGAAACTTCCATTACCTAGTATATTTGTTACTTAGTTTCCAGAAGGCAACATTTATTAAGTGTCCAACAGCACTACAATAATTCAGGATCTGACAGTACTTCAATTATAAAACTCTATTATGAGAGAAATTTTAATACCTCAATAAAATTTCAATCTTCCTGAAATTTACCACAGTGTTTCAGCCTGAGTTTGAATATTATTCACCGAGTTTGTTAAAATTTCAGTGATAAAAATAAATAATTCTGAAATTTAAAAAAGTATTCTACCCTCTTCTTAGGGAATAATAATGAAATATTTCCATTTCAAGTACACTGCTTTTGTGAGAAATTATGAAGGTTAGATAAAGGCAGTTTATATCAAATATATGTTTAATGACAGTCTTAGTTTTACTAGGTTTGATACAGAGTTTGATTCTGCTTTCTTTTTAATCCAGTAGGGAAATCCTTTCTTTTTTAATAGACAAGTATTTTTTTTTTGCTAAGCAATTGGTATAACTTCAACATGTCCCAATTTTTATTAATTCATATTTTGCAGTGATAATGTTTTATGTATTGAATTGTTACTTTTAATTGGTTGAACAGTCAACAATCTTTTTGGAGAATTTAAGTTTTTAATTGACAAAATGAAGGAACGTCAACCACTTTGTCAGCCAGAAAAATAAAATAAATAATATAGTCAACCAATAATCAACAGCAGCAACAAAAAAAAAAAATTAAAATGGCAAATCATCCTACTTGCCTTTTACTCTTTTGATGTAGAGTTTGAAGGACACTAGGAATCAGCAATTTAAGGCTTTTTAAAGGACAGCAAGAATTAATGGAATGGTTTAAGTGTTCAGCATGATTTGGGATTATGAGACCAAAAGGTGATAGAAGGACCTTCCTATTGAAAAAGGACAAAGCTGAACTAGGAAGATGGTGCATTTATATCAGCATTAAGAATGCATCCCATTAGTTCTAAAGTTTGTGAAATCACTTTCCTTTGAATCTCTCAGGGATAATTCACCTAAATTAGCATTAGCTTTAGGAGGGAGCTGTGATCTGAATGCTCCTCTCTTAGTTTACTCAAAGAGAAAAACCTAAATTTAATTTATTTAGTGACCTTTGTAGATTTCAAACTTGAATGATTTTCTTTCATTACAGTCCTTGGTAGACTCAGGGCAAGAACTACCACTTTTAAATGGTGATTGCCTCATTCACAGAAATAGACATAGAACCTAATGGGCTCTTTTATGCTTCTCTTACAGTGTAACTTGAAGCATAGGATAAATGTTTAAAAGGATGGTGGTGCTGAAAAATTCAAGTTAGATTATGATTATACTAACGACAATTACACTGAGCCTCTGTTTTTGAAAAAAAATGTACTAAATTTAGGAGGCGATAAAAGTAGAAATATTTTTTTTAAAAATCTATCCCATGTTAAAAAGATTTGATTTTATAGGAGTAGGGCAGAACATATTTGATAAAGAGACATGGACACCTAATTTCAAAACTCTGATCTCCCAGATTTCCAGTTTTAGAGATCAGTCACATTTACCTTGGGAGCTTCTGTATTTACACAGGGATGTTTGCATGTAAAAAGACACTAGTCATGAAAGATTGTGCTTATGACCAGAAGTATTAACACACATAATGGTTTTTTCATGTCAAATATTCATTGGATCCTTGGTAATCCTCTAGCTGTATTTTCTAAAACATTGAGTGTGATGAGTGTTCAGGGAAGCTTAATGAGTTGAACCCATTAAAAAATGCAACGGTAGCTGCCAAATTATTTTAAAATAACTCTGAGAGAAGATGATGACATTTCCAGTTCTAAATAACCTGTATTTGATTAATTTAATCTTGTTTTAAAGTAAAATGCAGAAAAGTCTTTGGATCAGAATACTGTTGTCCTCATGCCACAGACTAAAGATCCAGTAACTAAGCCCAAAGATGATCTTTGGTCCCAAGCTTGCTTGTCTCAAAAAATTAACCTAGAATTCTTTTTATGACAAATATTTGCAGACAACAAGAGGTGGATATAATCCTTTCAGAAAGAAACAGGACATATGTCTCTAGTCTTCTTGAGAGACTCTAACTTCTGCTGATAATGGTGGTGAGTAACTTCTGAGTTAATGGTAATGACTTTTCCATACAGTCAGGTTAAAACAAGGGTAGAAGACAGACCTAAACTACAGTACTTCATGTTGCCTTACTAGTCAAGACTTAGACAACTAACTATTTACACAATTACACTTTACATGAAGAAAGCTCGTAACTCTCTCTTCTTAAGTCTCTTTTCTTAGTGTTTGTTTGGTTTTATCTTGTTTGTTTCTCAAGTCTAAACTTTGGTACTAGGTTTTGATAAGTCTTTATCAAATCTGTGACTTTGCTAAAAGATAATTTCAGGGCTCAAGATTATGAAATCCCCTTTTGGATTGGATTGGAGCAATTAGAAAAAAAATCTAACCAGATGTGAATTGCAGCATAATAAGAAATTGGGGTCCCATAAAGAGGTAATTACCGAGAGTACATGGTGAACTTTAGTTTCCTGCATGTAGTATTTGTTACATATATAAAAATATATATATGCATATATATTTGTATACATGTAATGAGCTGTATAAATAGGAGAAAGGACAACATAGACTGTAAAAATATTTATTCTAAATGTCTGCAGTGAGGTGCAACAACTGTGGCAAAACTCATCACATTCTTGTCAGGTATGTAGTACAGTAATATTGGAATATTTAAAGAGGTTTTTTCACTTATTTTTCATTTCTAAGTGGATCTAGATTCTGGTATTTTGATAAATAAAATGGTAAGGATATTAATCGGGACAAGGAATAAAACCAATCTCAATTAATTTGCTGCTGGACAGGAAACTCTATGTTTTATTCACTTACAAAATACTAAATGATTCTCAACTCATAAGTCTTGCATTTTTTTCAGTCACAGATTCTCTAAAATTTTATTACATAGATCAAATCAAATAGCAAGCGACAAAAAGTAAGAAATTACTCACTGGTGTCTTTGTTCGGCAATCAATAAAAGCTTGTAATTATCAAAAGGGAGGTAATTAACTTATTTTCCATTACCTCAGTTATTGTTCAAAAAAATAGTTTTATTTGATTTTTCCTTTTTTATTTTTTGAAATCAAAGCTTTTTTTAGGATCACAAGACTTTTTACATGAAAGATTCCTGCTGCCACTCGATTACCAAAGCTGTGTGATTTCTAGCTCATATCCTTCCTTTCTTACATCTGAATTCAGTCTGTTAATGGTTTTTTTTCTGCCTTTCTCCACATCCTACCACTGTGATTGGTTTTATCTGCAGTATCTATAAATATATCTAATTGCTTGGATATGACAATGTCCTTGTTTAAGCAATATATATGATACATTTAAATGCAACGTTCTAAAAATTTTCAGAAATATGTTTATTTGAAAATACAATAATGCTATATATTAATAACTTAAGAGTTTGCAATGTTTTGTATATTAGAGAAAGGATTCAGTGAAGAAAAAATACAATTATGGCATCTGAATTTAAAAAATATATTGCAAATTTTTAGCTTTTAGCAAAATTTTGTCCAGGTCTTCTTCAAAATATTTGGATTGAACTTTATCAGATTTAATTATTTTGATTTTCATAAAAAGTATTCTCAAAACTACATCAATGTTCCTTTGAGTCTGCCTAACTTTCTGCAGTGAATAACAGGAAATGTACAAAGATGACACAAAGATATGTGATCCACCAAAAAGAAAAAAAAGTTTGATGCTTCAGTGCCCTGACAAAATATAGGCAGCTGTATGTGAAACTTCGCAGGTTTGTTTCACAGATGTTGGTGTGAGTATTTTCTTCAGGTCTGATTCATGTGGGTTGGCACCTTCTATCCCACCTTTTCTTCAGCGTTCACTTTGAGTATCTGGTTCAGTGAAAAGTAAAAAATGCAAAATGAAAATCAATCAAAATCACTGAGTTTCATTTGGTTGCATGGCAAAACTGTGAAGTTTGCATGATGTTCTCCTGCAATCTCACAACATCTTACTTTATCTCAAAACTGGAAGTAACTACATGTGAAATAACAATGAAATTCAACAAATTCCTAGGCATATAAGCCCAAATTGCATTTCATATTGCAAACTGATGTAATATTCTGTTTCCAAATGTTTGCATTTCTGTATGTTTGTAGTGGCACTTTAAAGGTCCTAACCGTATGTCCTTCAAAAATAACCCTGTAAGAATAACACAGATTCAGGAAATACGTAACAGTCATTCAGCAAGGAGATTTTTTAACCAAATATCTACAAAGAAAAAATTGCATCTAATGAATAGATTATTAGTTGTTTACACAATGCCAAGAGAGAGAGGGGATATTAGCATGCCACTGATTTTGAAACAGTGACAGTTATATTCTCTTCTCTCCAAATAACATGGGAAAAAGTAGCTCAGTTTCATAAGCAATTTTCTGCTGAACTCTAAGGCCCAGTATGATTTAGATAGACCCTGCAACACAGGGAAGTGACCATCTTACCCTGTACCTCTACAATGAACTTTTTCCTTGGTCTGATAAATATATGTTTTAATAAATATATTAAAATCCATCATTTATTACCAAGAAACTTCTCTATAAAATATGTATGTGTAAGTAATAATGCCACATAAATAATTGTACTAATAATATGAAATACTTCAGAGCCATTAGGTCTGATTTTAGGTAGTTGGTATGATTATATAATTCCAGATTTTCAGATAGATGATTAAAATACAATTTTTTCCCTAGCAATCTTTCCCTGTCATTATTACTATGTTGTGATAATCTTCTCTGCAGTTCTAGCTAGCTTCTCTTGACAAGTACTTGGCTTAAAGAAATTATTTTTCTTATATCATAGAAAATTTTTTACCCAAGTTAGAAAGTTATAGTCTGGATGTGTGCAATGCTGAATGGATAAAATGTAGTTTAGAGGACCTGGTTCAGAGGATAATGGTTATTCTTATTCTACTTAGTGGTCATCAAAGGCTGGAGGGGTCTGTCTTTATCAATTACCTGGAAGAGGTAACTGTGTCCTCATCTTTTCCAGACAGCACCAAATTGGCAGGGCAAAGGGTAAGGAAAAGGAGGGGTACCAGTTAACACTCTCTATGGCAGGGTTTGCATGTAGAGTAGTCTAGAGAGGCTGAAAGAATGAGCTGCCACTAACCTCATGAAATTCAGTGCAGACAGATACCAAATCCTGATGCTGGATAGGCAGAAATTACCTTTCAGTGTCACAAGTAGGGGCCTGACTGAGTGGGCATCAGCTCTTTTGAGAAGGATATGGTGGTGCTGGACACAAGCCAACAGTGTGCTGTGGCCCTGGGCTGCTACTAGAAACCCAGTCAGATGGTTAAAAGGCGTGATATTACCCCACTTTCCTCATAGCTCGTTAAACTGCATCTAGAGTGTTTTACTCAGTTTTGGGGCACCTCCATCTAGAATGATATTGATGGACTGGGTGAATGTATCAGAGGGTACATAGACGGTACAGAGGCTGAGAGAGGTGGGATTACTTCACCTGGAAAAGAGAAAGCTTTGAGGGGTCCTTACAACATCTGGGGGGGGGCATTAAACAAACAGAACTAGGCTCCTTCACAATGATTGTCAAAGGATGTGAGGAATTTGCATAGATTGAAACAAGGAAATGGTCCAGCTGGATAGAAGAAAAAACATTATCTTTAAGAGAACAAGCAAGTAGTTGACTAGGCTGCTCAAAGAGGTTATACAGTCTCCATCCTTGGGGAGTGTTTGAGATCCAACTGGATCAAGTCCTGAGCAACCTTGTGTTATATCAGAGCTGGTCCTGCTTTAGCCTGGAGGCTGGACAAAAGGTGTCCTGAGCTCCTTTCCAACCTCAGCTCCCTTTCAACCTGAATTATTTTATGATGTCACTGTTGCTAAGGATTTTCTAATGAAATGCTATTCCTGCTGAAGTTAACTGGATGTCTTCCTTTGATTTCACTGGGGCTAAATTCTGGAATGGTTTTCATTTTATTCCAGTACGTAGCATTTCTGTAAAAGCAGAAATCGACCTTCCCTCCTCTTCTCTTCCCATGCATTGCTATAGAAATACTTGATCTGACAAAAGTAGACCCTGTGGAACAATGTAACAAAAATAAAAAAAAATCATTGCACATAGAAAAGACAAATTTTATTAGGATTAGTCACATAAGTCAACAGCTTTTTCAAACAGTATATACATTGATTTATTGGAGATGCAAAGGTCTCTATAGTGTCTTGTCTTTTTTGTGATGGTAAGGTGGCTTCACTGTATGACAACCTCCAAAGCATACTTTCAAGGTTATGAAGTAAAATTACTTCTGTGGGGGTAGGAACAAACTGATAATAAATATTATATGCCCAGAGGTTACAGATTTTTTTTTCTTAGTTTCGTTTCTTATTTAATTCTTCCTCAATGAAAATAGAATCCTCACAATGGTGTGTCTAGGATATGTAGGTTTTATAACTTATTAGATAAAACCTGAAATTTGTTATGATTTACTAATCTGACCCCCTACAAATCACAGCTCATGTTTACAGTAACAGATGATCATATAAAATTAGTACAAAGTCGAATTAGAAAATGGTTATTAATACTTTCCTGAATACAGATTTGCCAAATGTACACCCATTTCTTCACATACTTAGCACCTGACGTTGCTGTGATGATGAATTTTTTACTTCAGTTACAACCTCCTTCTGAAAGTCTTGCCGTAATTGGAAACATTGAATACCAGCAAGCAGGTATTCAAAGATTTAAGATTGATAGGACAGGCAGGGCTAAAATATCTACCAGGCATCTTCTACAAGGGACTACTAGGTAGTAAACAGCCCATAATCAACTCGTGAAGAACACATTAGTTTTGAATATCAAACAGAGTACTATATAAAGGGTGACAAGAATTAATTTTATTCCCATCACACAAGAGCTCATGACAGATACCGTATACAACTGACTCAAAGCTATCTATGTGTAAACGGCATTAAAAAACAGAGGTAAAAGAGAACTTCCTCATCAAGAAGGATGTCACAACAGCTGTCACCAGAGTCCTGAGTTTTGTGATTTTCCTGAGATTGTCTTTTCATGGTCATGGCTTCTGGTATTCTGTGATTTTTGCTTTGGTTGATGGAATAGCTGGTATAAAGCTGTACACTGCAGGCTTTACAAGGAGCTTTCAGATAACAACCCTTAGGACTGAAATGAAGGTGAGCAGAGAGCAGGGTATCAGCTTCAATGACAAGACAGTAGAGACATGATGGCTCAGGTCAGTGGATTCATGAGACAGGTTCAATATAGTAGCCCACTGTGGCTAGTAGGGACAACTATAAAATATAAAGGGTGTAGGCACATACCACATATTAAAATCCAAACATGTTTTTGCTATTAAAATGTTCAGAAGAATACCAAAATCATCCTAACTTCATGATCTTTGTTATATAAATATGAGAAGGAAGTACAAAACTTGTAAGGTCAATAGATTATACAAATATGTACAAAACTGGGACTAAAATTAAAATATATATTGGAGTATTTCTAATGCTTAAGTCATGTTTGCCTTTACATTGTTACTTCTGATCTAAATTTTAGCCACAAACCTTCACTTCAGCATACAATTTATTTTCAGTTTTGCTTGTCTGTATTGATGAATTCTCTAGATATCTGTGTTTCTTTAAAATTGATGGGTTTGAAGATGTATGATCACCTGAGAGTTTTAAAAAATTAACATATTATCCTTTGAATAAGAAGCTTCTGAATTTCATATTTTTTTAAAAAAAAAGGTCCATATATAACTGCATTAAGTAAAACAGTAATATTCCAGCACTTCTGGTCGCTTCTGTAATTTGATTTCCTCAAAGTTGTATTCACTCAACTATTCATAAATAAAAGCAATGGTTATGCTTTTAAATTTTTGTTTCACTATTATGAATAGATTACATCATTATATCATATGTTGACATTAACACTTGTCTCATATTAAGCAGATTGAATTATCTGAAAAGCAGCTGTTTCTAATTATTCTTAAAACTAGAATACTGAGCCTATCACAGAAGGCTCAATATTTCACAATTTACCATTGCTGTTGGGGTACTTCAAGTATCTTCTGTTCAGGAGCTGGATATAGAGTGATTTTAGTATGCTATTATATTTAATAACTGATATTAACAAGGACAATACCTTATAGCAAGGTCGTTCATTTGAGTTCAGCAGTGCACTAAAAGGAATCTTAAGACTAAGCTGCGACTTAGTTCTGAGAACTAACTCACCAAAGAAATCCTTTTTATCTCCAGAAGTTTTATGTATATCTGATACAAAGGATCAGCTTTATTTACTTCATGTTTGTGGTGTGATATATTAAACCTTTATTTTAAAAATTGAGCCAATTATACAGAGTACTTAATAATCTCTCACATTTTTATTATATGTAGTTTGTCAATGAATTAAAATCATATTATTGTGTAATTTGTTTATTTTTAAGTTGATTCAGTTAACCTTTGTAACTTGTTCAATGAGAAAATCCAGTGATCTGTATCACCACACACAATTAATGGTTGAGCAGCCTATAATAAATGAAAATGCCATCACGGCTTAGCAATTAGTGCATGGATCATCTTCAAAAGCTTACACTCTTTTCTGTCTGCAGCATTTAACTTTGCTCTGTGGCTTAAACAGTATTCAGAGTGAATGGCAATATCCAATTACCATAGTAGTGTATTATGGGAAATTGTCACAATTATGATTAATAGCCCTTATGGAAAACAATTAATTTGCTGTCCTGTTGCTAGGTCAAGTACAGAAGCTAATTTCCGGAAGGAAAGGAATATGTTTATCAGCATATCTCTTTTGATGTTTTAATCTGAAATACCAAGCGCTTCATTCACCGTAAAAAGTTTTCTTGTCTATATTAAAAATAATTTATGATACAAAAAATAGGTAGTAAAGAAAGGAACTGGAGGATCTTTAAAGTCATTTCCGACCCGAATGATTCTATGATTTAATGAATTTCAAGCAAAACAGTTTTCTGTGGAGAATGTGGAATTTTCATTGTCTGGAAGACAAAACACAATAACTATATTTTGAAATACATGACTGACAACAGCTTCAAGTTAGTGGAAGGCAAGGAAAGAGAAAATAATCATCAAATAGGTAAAGTCAGAAAGTGTATTTGACCCATTTAAAATTATAGGAGACTGGATGACAGGGAAAATAAGTTTCAATACCTGGATGAAATCCCACAGCTAAGATATAATAATGGGTTTATGATCTGGGATGTTTAAGTCTGGGATATTTAGGTTTAAAGATCTCCTTTCTCCTCAGGATCTTTTAAACTATAGAATCTATGTTTAGACTATTTTCTGTTGTATCTACATGATGTTATAACTTATCTTTGCATTCCTTAATTTATTGTGACATTTCTTTTTCTAAAATTGTGGCATCAAACGATCTAACTGTACAGGTATGACTTCCAGGGTCTTGGAGGTCAGACTAAAAGTAGTCAAAATAGAACTGAAAAAATATTTGGCATTACTAAAACAAAAATTAAAATGTCTTATATTTATTAGTGTCTAGAAATGAGATCTCTAAATAAAGAGACATATTCAATTTTAGTAAATGTAATAAAGCAGTCACTCTGTTAATATTACCTGATTTTATTTTCATAAGCACTTACTTATGAATTCTTGCTTCTTCTCACAAAGCATATGGAATCCAACTATTAAGGGCTGCTTGAATGTTTATAGTGTCAAAATTTTATTCTAGAATGAAATGTAAAATGATTTTCATATTCTAAGTAGATATTTCTGTTGTTATTTTTACTGTTAGAATAGACACTAGATTGTTATATTGCCTATGGAGACAATAGCAAATGTTACTTTGTAAGTTTGCCTGCCCATCTTAAGGTTCATTGAGCTCCTTTAAATATCCCCCAATTAATATATTCATTATAAAATATTAAAAATAATTTAAAATATTAATATTTGGTCAAAACTAGAAAATGCAATTTTATTATATTAGTTAAGTATAAGAAAAGTTACATTTTCTTATTACTGAGAAGAACTTTTGTTGATTCCCAGATTACCATAGAAAAAACTACCTCCTTTCAAAACTGGCCAGGTATGATTCCAGCAGATTTCATGTGGATTCAGCTTTGTTCTTTGTGAATTTAGTCAAAACAATTTTCTCTTTTCTGTATGACATGATTGCTTCTTCTAAGTTTTACAAAATGAGTACAATTTTCTTAGCAGAATTTCCTCTTGATGTCAGAATTTATATCTTTTAGTCTTTCAGTAAAAAAATAATTGACAGTAGGAAGTCTTTTATTCATGTTTGGTTTTTTTTACTATAAATGCTATAACAAAATTAATTGCTGTTAATCTACATTTCTTTCAAAAGCAGGAATTTAAAAAAGAAAAGTACTTCTAATTTAGATTTAATGATCACATAATTTTTTTCATCTTTCTTCTAATATGTATTTATTCAAAAAGGAATAAAAAAAACTCTCAAAAATGTTGGATTTGCATTGTAGAAGAATTGACCTCTAAACAATACGTGTTATTCCTTTAAAATATATACACTGCAGTAGAAATTTTTATCCTGAGCTGCCCTGTATTGGCAGAATAGAAGTGATGAATAATGCATTATTCTTCATGTATGGCAATGTTAGTAGGCCTCAAAAAATATGTAACCATTTCATTATTATTCATTTATGCATACAGTTAATCATAAACTACAAAGGATTGTTGGTTTCAAACCCTTAAGAAAAATTTATGAGGTCAATTTTTAAAGAATTATTCCTCTGGGCTGTAATTAGTATTTAGTAGCATATGCAACCTGATGTTATTGTAGGAGGAAATTTGAACATCTGTGTGTATTATTTGAAAGGTTTAATCCCAAAGCACCTTCCTCATTTGTGATGTTAGGATGCACATTAGACAAAAAAATAGGTAAAGCAGAAGGACTCATTGCTGTTGCTTTTGAGTGCTAAGAAATATACAACAGCTGTTTTTTGCTTTGCTTCTTAACATATTAGAGCATACAGGACCATAGATTAAGGCTTTACATTGAACCCTCATTTACTTCAGAAATCAATTAATCTATTTCATGAGTTATTCACAGCTACAGAAGGATATAATACAGATTTTTTTAAACAGGTAAATATACCTGTGCAAAGATACACATATACCCTTAACATTAGGGATTAATATTTGGTACACTGAAGTTGTAAACCAGTGGAAGTTGATTAGTTTTCATCTAAGTTCTTCAGAATTAAAGAAGATTAAAGATAGGACAGGTACATATCAGAAATTATTCTTTTGAATAGACTGGGAAAAATTGTTACTAATTTTTAATTTACCCTAGGAAGTTTGATTAATATTAAAAAAAAAATCAAATCATAATCTATTCTGACAAAATTGTCAGGGAAGTCCAGCAGAATGAAACTTGTACTCATCTTGAGTCAGTCTTTGATATTATCTCACTTGTTAAAATACAGATTCTCAAAATACACAGTATTAATGAAAAAAAAGTTCTCCTTCAAGTCATCACTTCTGTCACTCTGCAGTAGGAAATTTTATATAGCAAAACAGAACTCAAATATTTGATCCTTGGAGATATCGTTCTGGGGTTCTATACTTATGTCCCTGAAGAAAAGCATTGTAGTCACAGTTCCCAATCCTGGCTCTCCCACTTTTTACATGCTTAAATATTCACCTAAGATATTTTTGTTTAAATTATTTCCATAACTTCTGTAATAACATTTAATTTAAGTAATCAAGTTAATCATTTGTTTAATTTGCATAATTATCAGCTTTTCTTCTTTTTCCCCCTAGAGAAAATATTAACAATTGCAGGAGGCCTTCTTTCAGTTTATGAATGATAAAACATTAGCCAGATTTCATTTATATGTATTTCAGTAGTATTTTCAAAAGTCCTGGGATGCCCTTGCCTCAATGGAGAGGAGAGATGGTAATGAAACTAAAGGGACTGTCAGGTCTCATAGACTTGATAAAACCAAAAATTGTTGCAGCTTTGAAAAAAAGGTACTTATGGTATTTACCTAAACAACAGGTACAATTTGAAAATGTTTTACAGAAACTTTAATATACATCTAATATTTAATATCCTGTAGGATTTAACAACTGCAAATCTGCAATACTACAGATTAAATTATTGACTTAATGAATCCTTCTGAAGAGAAGGGGTTCTGTTTTCAACTTTCTCATGTAATTATTTTAAAAATAAGAAATTCATGGATCAGTGTTACAAGAAGTACTCTGAATTCCTCTTTTCTGGGAGTAGGCAATTCTCTGTGTAGAATAAAAAGAAGATGGATTTTGGTTTGCATTTGTCCCATGAAACAACACAAAATTTGGGGAAAATTGTAGGATTCACAAATCTTTTTTTTCTAGAAGCCATGGTTCTTAGTACCCTTACTCTTCACACCTGCTTCCAAATACTGTCAGCAGGTGACAAAATTCCTAGCTGCTGGGACCTTTTAAAATCAACTATTTAATGTGACTAACATATGATGAAAAACTGTATTTATTATAGTACCTCTTTTCCTCCTCAGCCTTTTTTCCTTCTCCCTGCCACAAAATTAAGAAAACATATTGTTGTCAAAATTCCCACATATCTGAGATAAGCATTATTGACTGTGTCGTGATGAGTGTTTGTATTTAAACACAAGCCTCTGTATATATGTGTGGAAAGAGACATTTCTCTGTGTGTGTCAAATAAAAATCTCTTAAAAGATTGATCAAATATTTAGCACTTCAAAGAAGGTTGCACACGTGCCCACTTTGTTAGAATGAGCTGATTACTTAGTGGCACGTGACAAAAGCAAGCAGAAAGGTGCTGCTTACATACTGACTTGTATTTCCAAGGCTAGGCTGCAGAGGACAGCTTATTCTCTGGAGTTGTTCTAAGGAGCTAATTCTTATGTCCTTCAATAAAAGATGCTCATCTATGTGTAAAAGAGTTGTGAATTTTGGTTGCATAAGTGAAGAAAGTGCTGATTTAATTTTGTCTGTTTGCTCTCTTCTCTACTGAGGAAAGAATTCAGTTTGGGGTGAACTGATTATCTATGAAAACGTATGAACAAAGGGCAAAAGTTCAGGTTTACAAGTAAAGAATTTGGGAAGCAGATTTTCCAGAGTATTTATTACTAGCTGTAGTTACTTTTTACAGAGAGATTTTGCATAGCTGGTCCCAAAACCTATTCATATGATAAGCAGAAAGTACAAAGTCATATGATGAAATTTCTGCAAGTTTTTATTTAATTGTAGGATATCAGGAGAAGCATATCCTCCCTGTAAAACCAGAAATGAGTTCTATTTATTTTATTTGCTTTTAATGAGATGTATGACTTCATTTGATTCACTCTTCAGTTTTTATCCAGTGGAATCTCAGTGGAACACCACTGTTAGCTAACATAATTGCCCATAATATCTCTATTGTACCTGTTTCTTCTTATCATGTCAAAGATTTCTAGTGGAGTCCTTAGTTTACAAGTCATTGACAAAATAGTCTATAACAGTGCCTGGAAGGGTTATGCTGTTACAGGAGGCAGTAGTCTGTATCCTTAGAAGACAAGACAGAATAATAAAGGATAAATAGCTTCTACAGATTTCCAGTGTGAAATACAAGTTGTTGTTCTTTTTATCATTAGATGGAAGACTTCCAAGTTAAAATTAAAACAGGAATGACGCTTCATAGTAAGTAATTACCAGGACAATTTAGAAAAGAAAGCAAACAAGTCAAAGGTAATAATTATTTTAGAAAGTGCTTTGAAAAGTTATTACAATGTATCACTTATAGCAATGACCAATAACTGTAACATGAATTTACTTACTCCATAAATATAATCAAGGAACATACCTAGGAGAGTGAAAAGTTAGAATGAGAGGATATCTAGGGCTTCCCAATCCACCAAAGCACCCAAACCACTAGTCTGCATATTGCATTGTTAACTCTTGCCTGACATTGAGAATGAATATGGTGAATGGCCACAAAACATGTTATTTGGTAAACAGTTGGATTTAAAAAATGTGAATTAGTACATATTTTACTAATTGTTAAGTTTGGTTATTTAAAAATTTCTGGTGGGTTTTTTTTGTTTTGTTTTGTTTTATTGTCTTTTTTTTTTAATGGTTGGGGGCAGTTATTGCTTTTCTTAAATTTAAAAATCATAGAAAAGTCAGTTTCTACCTGTTTTGACTATTTTTTATTGACATATTTCCAAGTGTCTAAAGAAAATATTTCTTCACAAAAAGCTTTTAAAATTTCTAATGCACCAAAGCAACTTTTCTGAAATAAATCACATATTCATTGGCAATGATGAAATATCAAAAACCATGGAAGTATGACAGGGTTCAAGTGAGCTTAAATTGAATGTTCTGTCAAGGTTTGCTGCAAGCCTCTAAAGCAAACCTTTAATAAATCATCAATATAAGAACTGAAAGTACCTTCTAGAAAGGTAGAACAAAAGGGAAAGAATAAGCTGAAAACAATCAAAGTATGTCTTATTTTCAGGAAAAGAAACTATTCAGTATGTTTTATGCAAAAGTGTAGAAAAGCCATCTATAATTACTGTAAAAGGCTATAGACATACTAGTATTTTGTCCCTAAGTACCTCCTTTCAAATATGTGAAGTAATCCAAAGAAGTAGAATTTAGTAACTCTGCTGAATATAACGAAGTCCCTGCAGTTTTATACTGGTCATGGAAGAGTTCACAATATCTCTAGAAACATGTGCTAGTGTTCAGTAACCCTCGCGGTAAGACTGTCTCCTGATGTTCAAATGGAACCTGTAGTTTGTATTCCTCCAGGTTCTGGGTTAACCTTGGCTGGATAACAGGTGCCTACTAAGCCACTCTATCACTCCACTTTCTCAGTTGGAAAGGGAAGAGAAAGTATAATGAAAAGCTTCTGGATCAAGATAAGGATAGGGAGAGATGACTCACCAATTACCGTTATGGGCAAAACAGGCTCAACCTGGGGAATATTAATTTAATTTATCACCATTTGAGTTGGATAATGAGAATACAAGAGAAATCATAAAACGTCTTGACTCCAACCCTCCCTTCTTCCTCAGTTCAGCTTCTCTCCAGGCTTCTCTAACTCCTATCCTCAACTGGGACAGGGAGATGGGGAATGGGGACTGTGGTCAGTTCATCTTTGTCTTTGCTGCTCCTTCCCCCTCACACTCTACACTTGTTGCCTCACATTGTCTCTTTTAGACTAAGAGGAAGCCTCTGGCACCTTCACACAGAAGCCATCCTTGTAGCCTAGTCACTAAAATAACCTTGCATGCAAACTCAACGTACTCCAGTACTCAGGCACATCTCCTAGTTGCATGATCATTCAAAGATGATCTAGAGCAGTCTCACAATGACATTAGCTATCTACCTGTCAAGCACAGCTAATCCTAATGCTACCTATTGCATTTTGCTGAAGGTTGACTCGATTGATGCTTTCTAACATAAACCTGTTCAGTTCAAGTGCTTGTGTTCTATACTGTTTGTCTCCTTCTTGACATAATGGATAACATAAGGGATTCACTTAAGAGATTGATCTATATTTTAGTCCCTTGGTTGCATATGTATTTCTGTATCAGCAACAGAAAGTTATCTGGGGAAATAAGTAGCTATAAAAGGCAAAGGGAACTTGGGAGAAGAGGAAATTGAGATTGAAAAAAAATTACTACAAAAGTGATAGATATTGAGTTGATAATGTAGATCCCTTGCTGAAACCAACCTAAAACATCTGTGACTGTGAAGTATTCTTAACTTTACACAGTGTACTTTTGGAATTAGAAAGGATTTGATCTTTGAGACATATATCTCAAAAATTTTGAGAAATTTTGAATTAGGTTGTCCATCCGGTTGATCAAGAGAAAGAATGAAAAATCACTCCAAATATTAAGTGTCATTTAATGCAGTTAACATAACTGTGATTGTCTCTGAATCACTTGGCAAGTTTATTCAGTCTGTTCAGAATGATCTTTGGGCATCCCAATCCATAAAAATGAAAAAACCCATCTCAAAATATCAAAAAAGCCCATGAAAAAAACCACAAGTTTGTTTCTATAGTCTGAGGAACACTTTGGCCTGGTTTCCAAACAAATAAATATTATTCATGCTGAGATACTGAACTGAAGAAGACAACCAAACTGCAAATCATCTACAACTCTGCTCTACATGAAAAATTTCCTTAACATTTAGTTAGCTGAAAGTAATAGGCAATTTACATTAACATATTTTTAATATTTCTATCAAAAAGTTGTATACAAGCCTTTTTATTATGTGTCTCAGTTTGAAAAATGTCATGATACTGCAGGTGTAAATCTCCCTTAAGGTGTCTCTACATGAACTTCATGGAAACGTGACTGGAGTTGTATAGGCAAGGTTTCAATTAACAACATCTAACTTGAAAGTAGCCTTAAGGGAACTAAGTAGTATAACAGTCCATATGGCCTATTATAAGGCTAAAATTTTATAGTCAATGATACTGATATAAAAACTTGCTAGAATAAGCCATTAAAGATTAAAAAACAAATTTTGTGTTTTTCTATGAATTAAAAACCAACACTTTCCTAATATACTAGCAACAAATCTTCAGCAATTTAAAAACTCAGAAATGTTTTACAGCTTTTCTATGACAAAGACATTCTTGCAAATTAAAAAAACAATTAAATCTGCAGTAAGACTTAGAGTGCTAAATCTGTCAGCAACATAAATTCTTTATTACACATTGATAAACATTGATTTTGCACTGGATGTTTGAAAGATTTCTTTACGTATCAGATTCTTTGTCCAAACAAATTATTTGCATGTTGTTAAGGTTTAAAGGTCATGTGCAAATTGAGTTCATGAATTTTGTCTTTTTCTTGAAAATTAAAGGATTTTACTATTTAACTTTGAAGAAAAATATTTTATATCTGATTATTTTGTATACTAATGGAAATTATACTAATTAATAGTATTTATCTACCTTGGATCTATCTGCATACCTAACAGTCAAGATAATCAACAATTGAAAAGTAATGTCACTACATGCATGGTGAACAGTTTACTCCTTAATGATCAAAGTGTACTACACTTCTTCCTTAGGGGGTTGGTTTGTTTTCTGTTGTGAGGTTTGGTTTTTGATTTGTTGTTTATTCGTTGTTGTCATTTTTTAAATATCATGTGTCCCTCACTGTTCTTCTAAATCCAAGCCATTATTTTCATGAAAAATTTAGAGCTACAATATCATGCTGGATCACACAATAAGAAGAGGTTCATATCAAAAAATATTACCTTTCTCCAGCTGTCACTGGAACAGGGCACAATAAAGTACGATTTGTGACAGTACAGCTTCCAGAAGAATGCTCACTTTTTCTTAATATATGGAACAATGAAAGAGTTACTATATTAATATTTCATTTAACTTATATTCATTGTTCAGTACTTAAAATCTATGACAGATTTTATGTGAAAATTAGTTTGGTTTCTTCCTCTATACAATGGTTGGCAGGTTACGGGGCTTTTTAAGAGGTAAAAGATATTTAAAGACCCTGCTCATATCCGATGTATTTTGGTTATCTTCATGAATTAATTAATTATCAAACTTTTGATAAAATTTTTGTCCCTCTTACACATTTTTTACAGCTGATAAGTCCATTTTTGTAGGTCTGTCAGAAACTGAAATGGTTAATGGCTTAAACATTGTTAAGATCACCAAAAGACTTTTGTCCACTGTAGCAAACTGCAAGGAAACAACTGCACATCTATGGAAGTCCTCCCTGAATATGCTTAATAATTTGGACTGCCAAATTATTGGTAAGATGAGGTGGTGCTATTGTCCAGCTATCCCAGGTCAAAGGAGAAGAATGTATCCACAGGTGTAAAAGATTGAACTGGTAACACTTAACCACCTGCAGTAACTTCCCAGGTGCTATAAGAGACTGATGTTAATGGCTCAAACATTTGGATGGCTGCTTTGCTAGTGATACACAGAGTGGCCTCCCAGGTTCAGAAGCTACAAACTGGATTTCCAGATAAGGGAAGAGGCTTATAAGAGGCAAATCCTGCGAGATGGGATAGTTTATATCATGCCAATGTCCTCCATTACATCATGACTCAGCTGTGAAAACCCCTCCAGGGAGCACTGAAGACATTCACACCTGGCCTGAGCTAAAAATCCCAGATGATGGACCAAAATGAGCCATGACTCATTCAACTATACTGACAGCTGAAACATCTTAGAAGGTGTTAAAGACTCATAAAATGTCCCTGGTCCAGTATCACATCATCCAGGGGAAGTACAGGGGGCATTTCCACCTAGTATCTGAACAATATAAACCCTATGAAAGGGGGAATTTGTGGACTTTTTTCTTCCACCACTTGACAGTCTTCAGCCAGAAGATCCAAAAGAATCTTGTTGGAATATTTTTGCTTCTTAATCTGTTCCTCTCCACTTCTACCCCCTCCCTCTCTTCTTCCTTGAATGCCTCATTTAAATAAAATCTGTACTATTGACTGTGGCAAATTATCTCAGTTGCACCTTAATTCAGGAGAGTCATCTTTCTAATAATTTTAAGAATCAAATTTTAACAGGGTCTTTAGGGGTCTGATTTTCAAAATACTATAAATTAGAATTACATCTGAAACTTTCTTCCTAGCTACTTCTTAACTACCGATTCCTTCAGAACTCTACTTCAGGCATCCTGGTTAAAAGCGATTCCATATTAATCACTATATTAAAAATAAGTCTGTCAACCTGCTATTAATCTGTTTGATATGTTTTTTCTTTCAAATCATTAACACATTTCAATGAATCTGTCAAAGATTATCACCTGTGCATTTTTTAGTATAGATATACTTACCATTACCATTACATTACCATTACCATTATGAAAAGATTACAACCGCCAGCCCAGTGAGCTGATTCCTACCTGGCTGCTTCAGTGCTGGGATAACAGGGCTGATAGTTAGCAACTGGAAGGTCATGAAGCCCAACAAATAGGATCCCTTGCTAGAGATCATGAAATTGAAAGAGGAATTGGAAGAGAGAGAACAATTTGCAGTCTTTGAAGATGTCTCCTCTCAAGTGTGAGGGCAAGGTATCCATTCGAGGAAGACCTAATGAGCTCCCAAGAAAGTGGGACACTGCAGATGAAGGTTTCATGTACTTGAGAGAATTAGCAGTGCTGGAAATCATCTATAGTAACCTAAGAAGGGATGACACCCCCAAAGACCCAGAGGATGTTACTTGCATAATGGCCATGTGGAGGAAGGTGGTTTAAAGTGCCCCTGTGTCATATTCTAACAGTCTGGTAACATTATATTACCCGAAGACGGATCCACCAGCTGTAGAGGTGACTTCCTCCTGGCTCCAAAATGTGGAAGAAACTCTGGGTACTTCCCAGAGGGGCCAGCACCTCAGCTCTCAGAGGCAGTTCAAGAAATCTGTCCCCTCCTGCCCCAGTGAAAGGGAAGGGAAACCCCAAGCTCAGGCCACATGGTGAACTCTGGTTCTTTCTGCGTGACTAGGGGGAATACATGAAGAAGTGGGATGGTGAACCCACCTCTAAGATGGAAGCTCAGGTATGTGAATTGAGAGGAAGAGAACTGTTAAGAAGGGATCACCCAGGAAAGCTGTCCATGTAGTTGCTGCAGAGACCTAAGAAAGAAATCAGTGACCTCTCAGATGTAAAAGGACTGAAATCAACTCCCTTGATCATAGTGAGGGGACTTGTGATCTGTCATCACAAAAGTTACACAGTGATTACTGTGACTAGGAACTCTCCTTTGGCCAGGAGAGGGAAGGGGGTGATTGGGCCTACTGGACTGTGTAGATTTGATGGCCTGGTACATCAGATCCACAGAGGTATAGAGCTTTGGTAGATACAGGTGCACAGTGCACACTAAAGCCATTGAGGCACAAAAGTGCAGAACCTATCTGGATCTCTGGAGTGACAGGTGGATACCAGGAGTTATTGGTATTAGAGTTTGAAGTGAGTTTAACAGGGGACAAGTGAGAAAAGCACCCCATTGTGACTGGCCCAGAGGCCCCTTGTATCCTTGGTATTGACTGCCTTAGGAGGGGGTATTTCAAGGATCCAAAGGGATATTGATGGGCTTTTGGTGTAGCTACTGTGGCTACAGAGAAGATCAAACAATTATCTACCCTGTCTGGCCTCTCAGAAGGTCCTTTCATTGTGGAATTACTGTAAGTCTAAGACCAACAAGTACCAATTGCTACCAGAACAGCAGTATCACACCAACCAAGACCCCATAATTCCCACCTATGAGCTAATTTATTGACTGGAAAGCAAAGGAGTGATCAGCAGGACCGGCTCACCCTTTAACAGCCCCATATGACCAGTTTGAAAGTCTAAGGGGGAGTGGAGGCTGACAGTGGACAGTCATGGCCTGAATGAAGTCGTGCCGCCTCTGAGTGACACTATGCCAGACATGTTGGAACTTCAGTATGAGCTGGAGTCAAAGGCAGCTGAGTGGTACGCTACTATTGATATCGCCAACGCGATACTTTTTCTCTATTCCTTTGGTAACAGAGTGCAGGCCACAGTTTGCCTTCACCTGGAGGTGTGTCCAGTATACCTGGAATCGACTGCCCCAGGGGTGAAAACACAGCCCAACCATCTGCCATGGACTGATCCAAACTGCACTGGAACAGGGGAGATCTCCAGAACACCTGCAATACATTGATGATATCATTGTGTGGGGCAGGACAGCAGAAGACATTTTTGAGAAAGGAAGGAAAACAAACACAAATTCTTCTTGTCTCTGTCTGAGGAGACTGGAATGTTTGCTAAAGAGGATGAGTTATAAGGTAGACGGAACTTCTCTCTCTCAGCAATTATAAATTCAAAATTAAGGGACTTTAATCGAGGAAGTGTGGAAAAAACAGAAGAAATAACAACCCTTTATTAAAAGATATATGTATGCTGGCAAAAAACAGTAACAGAACACAAAAAACTAGACAGTAGTCCTAGGGAAAAAAAGGTATGAATGAATACTTCTCTGTCCTTTAGCACAGTCCTAATCATGGCCTGCAGGGGGCGCTGTTGGATCGCTGAAGGTGTAGGACCTGCAGTACCCTATCATTGCCTGCGGGGGGCACTGTTGGATCGCCGAAAGTGCAGGGCCTGCAGTTCTCTGTTGTGGTCGGCAGCGGGCGCTCTTGGGCTCCTGAGGTCATCACACAGGGAGAGGGGTCTGGGGGGGGGCGGTGGTCCCAGACCGCGAGAGAAGCCGAGAAGAAAATGGGGGACCCTTCCCTCAGCGGGAGGAAAAAAAGGGAAGGGAAGCAGTTCACTCCCACTGGACTCACCGCTGTCCCAGGTGATGGCGTCCCAAGGCTCTCCCCTCCTCTCCCAGCAAGCACAGACCTCTCCGATGAAAAGAAGAAAAACAACTAGTAGGTCCTGGTGGGAGTCACGAGGCAGTGGCGGCGCAGGGCCAGTGGTCAGGCCTCACCAGGACAAAAGAATCAGAAAAACTGGCTCCCAGGCTTTTCCTCCAGAAATGCCCGGATACAGTCCCTGTCTCTGTCCCAGCAAGAGAACTCCGTGGTCTGACCTGTCCTCTGTCCAGGCGGCCAGCTCTCCCCAACCTCCCAAAACCTTCCCCCTTCACTCCAGCCTTCGAATGGGCCATTAGCATGGAATGCAGTCTGGCCAGCCATTTCTTTGTAAGGTTAACTGATTCCCTTTCCCCCTCCCCACTTGAACTCTGTTTCTCTTACAGAGAAGCAGGGAAAGAAAAAATTCCTCTCTCAGATTTATAACCTATAACACTTCTCAAAGCTGGTCTTACCATAAAACAAAGTAGGGTAAAGAGACCTGCTGGGGAGATCCAGTTCTTGGGAATAAAATGGCAGGATGGATGCCATCATGTGCCCATGGATGTTGTGAACAAAATAGCACCTATGTCTCCACTGGCCAACAAGAGAGAAACACAAGCTTTCCTAGGCCTTGTGGGTTTTGGGTGGATGCACATTCCAGATTACAGTCAGTTTGTGAGCCCCCTCTATCGAGTGATCTGAAAGAAGAACCATTTCGAGTGGGGCCTTGAGCAACAACAGGCCTTTGAGCAGATCAAATAGGAAATAGGCCATACAGTAGCTCTTGTATCTGTTCTGACAGGACCAGCTGTGCAAAATATCCCCTACACTGCATCTGGGGAGCATGGTCTCATTTGGAGCCTCTGGCACCAAGAGAAACACCAGGAGAAACCCAAGGTTGACCATTAGGGTTTTGGAGCTGGGGTTATTGAGAATCAGAAGCTCAGTACACATCAACTGAAAAGGAGATATTGGCAGCCTATGAGAGGGTTTGAGCCACCTCGGAAGTTAAAGGAACAGAAGCGTATCTCCTCTTGGCAAGGCAATTACCCATGCTGCACTGCATGTTCAGAGGGAACATCCCCTCAACACATTATGCAACCAGTGCTACATGGAGTAAGTGGGTAGCCTTGATCACATAGCGAGCCTGAATGGGAAAGCCCAATTTCCAGGAGTCCTGGAAAAGATTATAGACAGGTCAGAGGGCAGAGATTTTGGAGCACTGCCTGAAGAGGTGACTTGTGCCCAAGAAGCACCACCATTTAACGAGTTGCCAGAAAACGAAAGAGGCTATGCTCTATTTACTGATGGATCTTACCATGTGGTTGGAAACCATGAGAGGTGGAAAGATGCTGTGTGGAGTCCCACACGGTGGGTCACTGAAACTGCTGAAGGAGAGGGCAAGTCAAGCCAGTTTGCAGAAGTAAAGCCATCCAACTAGCCCTAGAGATTACTGGATGAGAAAAGTGGCCTGTACTATACCTCTATACTGACTCCTGGATGATGGCTAATGCCCTATGGGAGTGGCTACAGCAATGGAAGAAGGCCAATTGGCAACACAGGGATAAACCCATCTGGGCTGCAGCGTTGTGGCAGGACATCACTGCTGCATGAGTGGAAAACATGATTCTGAAGGTTGTGCTGCTGAAGAACATCAGAAAAATGAGCAGGTGGATAAGGTTGCCAAGATTGGAATAGCCCAGGTAGACTTGGACTGGAAGTGGAAGGGTGAGCTATTTATAGCCCAATGGGCCTATGATACATCAGGACATCTAGGAAGAGATGCGACATACAGATGGGCTCGTGATCGAGGGGTGGACCTGACCAGGGAGGCCATCACACAGGTTATTCATGACCGTGAAATGTGTGCAGCAATTAAGCGAGCCATGCAAGTAAAATCTCCCTGGAATAGAGGGCCGTGGTTGGATTTCCAATATGATGATATCTGGCAAATTGACTACATTGGACCGCTGCCACAAACACACCAGGTCAAGAACTACATACTCACCACGGTGGAGGCAACAACTGGTTGGCTGGAAATATATCCTGTAAACCAGGCCATTGCTCGAAACACCATCTTAGGCCTTGAGAGGCACATTCTGTGGTGACAGGGGACTCCAGAGAGAATTGAATCAGGTAATGAGACTCACTTTCGGAATAATCTTATAAGCTCTCAGGCAAATAAACATGGCATCAAGTGGATCTGTCATACCCCTTGTCACCCACAAGCCTCTGGAAAGATTGAGAGGTATAATGGACTGTTGAAGACTGTGTTGAGAGCATTAGGTAATGGGACATGGAAGAATTGGGAGGCAAATTTAGCTGAAGCCACTTGGCTGGTCAAGAATAGGGGATCTGCCAACGACCTCAGTCCTGCCCAAACAAAACCCCTACACACTGTGGGAGGAAATAAAGTCCCCATCCTACACATGGGGAAGTGACTGAGGAAGTCAGTGTGGATTTCTCCTCCGACAGGAAAAGGCAAACCCATCTGTGGAATTGTCTTCACTCAGGCACCAGGACGTATCTGGTCAGTAATGCAGGAAAATGGAGAGACCTGGTGTGTACTTCAAGGAGATTTAACCTTGGGGGAAAAGTAATCTGCCTTCTAGGTTGTATGTTGCAGGAAGTAAAGTCACAGGACAATGAAGAGCAAATTCTGAGAGGAGCAAGAAGAGTGTGACAATGGCCCAAGCGGGGCTGGTGTCTGTGCCCAACGATCGATTGTGTTGCTTCTCCTGCTCTTTGTACCCATCCCAGTGGAATGGAGCCCAAGATCTGGAGGAATGGAAGAAGGGCATAAAATGGGATCTGTGAAAGTGCATGAGATGGAATCTGAGTATGACAGGATATGATTTAGTGGATAGATAGGTGAATTCAGAGCACAGCCTTTTTTTGTGTTCTTACGGGGAAGACCACCTTTAAATAGTTAAACCTTCCAACAATTATTTAAAATATATGCAGACGGTTAAGTAACTCTCTATGGGAGCATCTTAACTTACATCTCTACCGCTGAGAAGGGGAAAAAAACTTGTAATTTTACTTACCTAAATTTTTCATGAACAACTTAAGGGCCTCCCACAAATAGCCAACTGCAGCAGCTTGTACACCTTCTGCAAGAAATAAAATAAACCAACCAGGGTACTGTAAAGGAAGACATGTTGTAGGGCAGGAGCTTTTGAGCTATTTTCCTCTATTTCTGCTTTATTTATACTGTTTATAAAAGTAAATTACTTGTTTGGAGTGCTGTTCTTGGAGCAGACTGATTCTCTGTGGGGAAGAAGCCCACCAAAGCATTTTGCTTCTTATAGAAAATATTTGAGCTTTAACTCAGGGGATGACATCTGTAAGGTTAAAAAGCCTTGCTTTCTAAAAGAGGAATCTTTACCAAACAAGCTGAAATAAATCAGGTGCTGTGGAAATTACCCGGTCTAGCACAGACTTGAAATAAATAGGCATATCCAGAGTAGCTGTGGTTTAGTAAGCATTGATAAGCTTCCTTCTTTGAGCTATAAAAATCACAAAGGAAATAAAAAATAATAATAAAAAAAAGGTCAGAATTATTCTCCTTGGTAAACTGCTCTGTGGCACATCACAGATGTTAAAGAGTGCTTCACTCTGTAAATATTTTCCTATAAAGTATTACGTGTTGCCCCTTTAGGTCCTCAGCTACAACAAGCTCATTATTATTAGTGAGGCAAAGCTCAGTTCTTTTTCAGGGGTTAAAGGGGTGGTAGTAATAATTTAGTTAAATGGTTTAGACAAACATACATATAATATATTCAATCTCTTCTTCTTTATGTCTCTGACTGTATAAAAACAGAGTAGCGTAATTTATAACTATGCCATGTCTATTAGAGCTATTTATTCAGTACAATTAATTCTTTAAAGAAAATCCATTTTTGAATCAGGAAGAAAAGCTAAAGTGTCTTGTTCAGGTTTTTTGGGTTTTTTTTGTTTGTTTGGTTTTTTTTTTTAATAATTAGAAAGCATCTTTACCTTTTAAACTCATATGCTGAAACATGTCACTTTTCACAGAAAAATCAACTTTTCTACATCTAAATACTATATTTTAATTGCTTGAGTAAGTAATTTAATTCCATCTTTGCTTCTTTCAGAAATTATATATATATCCTCAGCTGCCAAAATGCCACAGGAAACTGCTGTTTGTAAGCATTGTACCTTTCAAACTGCTAATATCTGATTGCAATAAAACACTTCAAGCAAATCCAAGCATTAAATGCTTGAGCATCAGTTTTAATTATCTAATAAAATCCAATCCAGGAACTCAGCCTACAGACTCCCCTGCCAAATTTCAATCTTAAATGAGAATCTTGACCATTTTTAAGTAGGAGATATGGATGAGATGTGATAGATATTTTGTGGAGCCTTTCTGACTGAAAAATACTCCAACATAAATTAGAGTTACCAGAATTTTACACTAGCATATGCAGTCTTTTCCCAACTAACCTCACATTCTTTTTGCAAAATGTCATCACATTAAAGTCAATGCTCAAGGATTTTTTTTCCACCATATACTTACATCCTCTTCTGAATGGTAACAGTTATCACTTTCCTTCTTCACCATATTCATACTACTAATGATTGACTCTATAAAGGGGAAATTTCATTTACTTCACTCACTGGTGTCTAAAAGATTGAAAATTTAAACCTAAATATAAAGAAAATATTTGTCTTGCTATGGTTACTCACTCTTCTAGATTTTGCTGAAAAATATTTAGTGTAGAAAAGAGCTACAGAAATCGTAGATACAATAGAATAAATTAGACCCTCTTCCCTTAGAAAAATCTAGTTCCAAGCTGTTTAAATTTTAAACATTTATTAAAGTCATGTCAATAGATATTCAGTTTGAAAGACAAAATATATAACTGAAATCAACAGTAAAAATAATACTGCCATCTGAAAATACACTTTAAAATATAAACTGCCATAGAATCCAGCGTAAACATGAAGCGTACATCCTGGTTAGCAGAAGATCTTTAGCTTAATACTTGCATTTCCCACTGTTATTTAAACTCCAGTTCTTTCAGTTTGTATTCAGGGTGCTTTATTAGTAAAATTCGGTTGAAATCCTGAGAGTTAGGCTTGCAAGATTACTAGTTAGGGCTCTATTTAAACACAGAGGATGGTAATTTAATCTGCTTAGAATGGGAAAATATTTGTAAAAATATTTGTAAAAGTATACTCATTTATGCGAGTATATTTTTTCTTTTAATAGCTGAGGATTCCCTGTTTTGTAGCTTGGTTGATGAAAAATCAGTGAGATTGTCACAGTATGTCAGCAGTTACAAATGCCACATTAGTTTTTTCTGAAGTCCACTATGCCTTTCTATAGAGCAGTAGTACAGCATAGAGTCATTGTTCCAGGTTTCTTCAAAGACTCTCAAGGCAATGGTGCGCAATTCTTGATATAACAGATGGTCTTTATCTGTAGTTTTGCAATTTTTGGAGCTGGTACCACAGCTGAGGATTTACCCTGAGCATGTTCTTACAAGACTTCAATGGCCTACCTGTCAGCCATTCACCATGCATTTAATGGGCATAAAAAAAAGGCTTAAGGCATTCATGTTGTTCATCATATGTGCCAGATGTCCAGAGCAACAGAGCTGAGCCTGCAGGAACTTTGCCATAATATTGAGCATTTGATACTGATGTAATATAACAGTATCCTAGACTGATAAATTATTCAAAGAATACACTTATATATCAAAACCCTTTTCTTCTTTGTATCAACAAGATTAATTTAACATTTTAAAATAAGAATACAGATAAATATACTCATTCTCTCATATTTTTATTTTGACAAAGAAAATGTTATCTGTACAAATGTTAGATATTCTGCACACACTTTTTATTCAAATATACCTTTCTAGCAATAGTAAGAGGCAGCTAACATTAGACATTTGATGCAGTGACTACAAGTATAACAGTATTCACTGAAAAATATATTGAATCTATTTTTCATATCAGTTTATATTTTCAAATTTTAGGGCATATGTTAGCAATGCTCCATTTTTCTCTGAATGACACAGATTAAAAAAAAAATATTTTTAAATTTCTATTAAAATTAAATTAGAATCCTGATTTTCTTATTCTTCTACTTCAGTTGTCAAGCAGTTTCTTGAGCACTTAACAGCTTTAGGAACAGTGTACTACCCTATTGTTAAATTATCTATTTCTGATAGTCTTGGGCACCTTGAAGGTTTAAAATCTCAGTGAAGTTGGAAGGAAGGGAGTTCTCATGTTAATGATTGATTTAATAAGTGGGTGAAATGATTTCTGACTGTAGCTATGTGTGCTGCACCAGGGGGTTGGGCAGAGTGCAAGGTCCTTTCTAGACCTCAGTAAGAAAAGCTTGACAGCAAATAGTGAAGCAGAACTGAAGTTAGAATTAAAATATAGATAATGAGTAAATCGTGTACCATCAATTGCTGAGAGCCCCACAGCATCAGACAGAATCCAAATGAATTCTCATGGCACATTGTACATATTCCATCGATGGAGAGGTTCTTTCTCTCTCCTGTGCTGTGATTTGTGTAACGAACCAAACCAAGTGTCTTCTCCTGACAGGTAGGAATGCTCACATTGTCATGCTATCCACTAGAGGGCAGCACAGACCAGTATGGGGCATTCCAGCATGTTCCTTTGCAGAGGCACATACATGCACTTAAACATCAGTTCCTCATGCTAACATGTTGGCTTCTCAATATCAGACTAGATATTAGGAAAAATTTCTTCCCCAGAGGGTTATAAAGCATTGGAACAGACTGACTGGGAAGCGACTGAGTCACCATCCCTGCAGGTATTTAAAAGGTATGTAGATGTGGCCTTAGGGGCATGGTTTAGTGGTGTATTTGGCAGTGTTAGTTTAGTGGCTGGACTCAATGGTCTTAAAGGTCTTTTCCAACCTAAGTGGTTCTCAGGTCCTGCATGAATACTCACTAGCTTATCAAATTTGCTGTCTTGCTCTTAAAAGTCCCTCTTTGATATTCATATCTGGTAATATGGCCAAGAAAAAAATCAAACCTACCAATCAGTATTTTTCTAAGGGAATATGGATAAGAAGGACAAAATCATAGTTGTACATAAAGAATAAAACGTATACCTATACATGTAGCACAACTTTTTGTAGCTTATGCAGTACTATGGGGAAAGAATATTATTAAATGAGACATTAATGTTATCAACATGTATTGTCTTTTTAATATAATTTTAAATGAGTTTTAAAACCAGAGTAAAAAATTGCAATATTAAAGATGGTCAGGAACAAATAAAACATTACAATTAAGAAATGCTAGTTCAAATGTGCCTGCACTTAGATATCTCTTGTTTGAAACAAAGACATCTTTTAAAAAAGGAAACAAGAAATAAGCAATAAAAAATCATCTTAACTTTTCATGGTCACTGCAGTTTCATTTCTCAACAATAATGTCATTATTTGAAAAAACTCAGTTACAAGACTGAAAGTAGGAAAAAATTTTCCTCACTCCATCAAACTGGAAAGAAAAATATTTAAGACCATTTCAATGAAATTTAATGATAGAATATTCAGAAAGGACATATAAAAGTGCAAGAAATGCATTTTTAAAAATGTTTCAAAATTAAAAGGGGTGGGTTTTATTGGAATTTACATTTTTAAAAATATTCAGATTATATGAACCAGTCTTCTGGAGGTGGCTAATATTCACTAACTTAAGCAAACTTTAACATAATAGCTCAAAAATCTAAGTGCTGTGTCTTAACATACTTGATTTTACCTTCTTTTGAGATTCGATTAAATAAAGATATTGACTTGTATTATCAAATGTGATCTGAAAACCTCTTTTCTATCAAAGAAAAAGTCTGTAATTTAAACCTTATACTGAAGAATCTGACTAATTTATTTCTCAGAAAGAACTGTGACCACATCTACTTAAAAAGAGACATCATCTTCTGAAATTTCCTTGGCAATACATGTAGCAGTTATTTTATCTTTAGAGAATACTGTTCTTAAGCTTTGGTCTTGCAAGGCAGTGAGGGGTTAGTTACACGAAAAAAACCTGACTGGATCATCTTCAAATCACTTTTATAATTCTGTTACAAACTTTAATTTAAAAAGTGATGTGATTTTACAAAGAAGAGCGGAAAATTGTGCGTCACACTTTAAAACAGCTGAAGGCTGACTGCCAGCAAGAACCATGATCAGGAATGTTTGACAGGCTCTGTAGTTAGGGAACATTTGCTAAACTGTGTTTGCTTCCTTCAGTGTTGTGTTTCAGTATTCATAAAGTGACAATGCAGAGGTGGCTGTGAGGGAGAGAAAAAAAATAAGATAGAAAAAAGACAGTGAGTTCTAGCAACACAAAATGTAAGAGAGCTTCCATACTTCCTTGTACAAGAAACAGGCATTTAAATTTGTACACTTTTTTCTTCTTGCTGTAATCACTACTGTGCTGAGAAGCTATTAATAACTTAGCTAATAAATCAAGTGATCAACCTGGTAACATTAAAATTATGTCATTATAAAGAGTTATATTTACAGAGAAAACCAAAAATATTTTTTAAATAATATTTGTTTCTATGTGGGATTAGCACAAGTACTGTAAGGCAGTACACTTTGAACTAGTACTGGGAAAAAACAAAATAATGTACTATTGCATTTTCATGTTACAACAGGTTTGTATTATTGTATTAAACTACTTTATTGTATAGTACAATAATATAGTATTAATTAGATGCTTGCTTAAACAAAAATAGTGATACCTTGCTTTCAGTATGTTTCTGTGGAGTTCACAAGCTTTTGAATTTTTTAATCTCTTCCTTGTCATTGAATCACAACAGGCACCATAGAGCTATACTGGCTTTAATTTATTCATGCAGGTAAACAAAAAGTCATCATTGCCACACAGGGTGGGTGGGTAATTTTGCTATTAAAAATCTCTGCAGTAAGGTAGAACACTAAGAACAAAGTAAAACAACAACACTAGGTAGATCTAGTTTGTGGTGGTTTAAAACTATTGTATTTATTTTTTTCCATAACATACTTGATATCTTCCAGGTTTCTTTTATTTCACCCTCAGTCAAATGGAGAAGGCTCCCTTCTGCACTCCTCTTACTTAGTTCCCATGTTTTTGAAGTGGCATTCCATTCTATGAAACGAGTTTCGTGTTTAACATGGTCAATGAGTGTGAATCTCAATTGATGGGAAAAGTATCTGGATTTTTGGACTAGATTTGGGGAGGGTTAAACAATTTGTGATGGAAACAGCATTCAGTACACATGAGAGTGGGTAACTTGTGGCTACACATTAAGAAGGGTGACGTAAAGTCGACTTCTAAAGACTGAGGACCTTCTATTTAAGGTATCTCTATGTGTTGTTTTGCTGGCAGAAGAAATCTGGGTCTAGACTTAAAAAGCAAACTGTCTGCATGTAAAGCTGGTTGTAAGTCTGTGCAATTACATTCTGTCTCTCAGTAGGGCTTGTTATTGTAAGCTCAGAGTTGCCCTGACCACGATTATATTGTGCCAATGTACCCTGAAGCACCAAGGTAGCGAACTCCTGTCCATTTAGAATTCATAGCATAGAATGGTCTCCTGAGGATGTCTCCAAAGTAACTGTTAGCATATATGAGGTTGTTTTGATCAATCTGCCTTCAGATATTTTTAAAAAGGAAAAGGCTGACTAGCTTTTTGTCAGATGGAAATGTGTCCTTATGTGAAAAATATCTTGCTTTTTACAGCACTATTTTATAGTTAAACAGATAGAGAAGAAAAATAGTTTTAGATACGGTAAATGAGAACTATATCAGTGAGTAAAAAGATAACAGAAACTTAAGGGAAAACAATGAAATTTAAACAGGAGCTGTAGAAAGGGAACAGCTCTTGTTAAATTTGCATTGATAGCCTGAAATAGATCTTGATAATTCAATTTTCATATTAATTTGAAGTGTGTGAGTTGTATCAGCATTTGCCTCAAACAATACTACCTATGCGGAAAATGTAAGATCTCAATTTTGGAACAAAGCAAACAAAATGGGGAAGATTTTCAATGAGAGACAAAACTACATATGTGTTTTGTCCGTGCATTTTTAAACTATGACCAAATTACAGTTTTTGAAAAATAAATTGTATATCTTTGCTAAACATTCTTAAATATAGGCTCATTTAACTTCTGTACTGGACAGCATGTGTTTTCCCAGGGATACTCTGGATACAAAATTTTATGAGGATTTTATGGATCTGTTTGTTTTATAGGTTTATGCAAGGTTAAATAGCAACTGTAATACTTTATGTAGAGGTGGAAAGTTTTATTCTTATCCTTTGTACTTTAGCATAAAATACAGGATTTATTTGGTGTATAGAGCCTAAAAGAATGTCATTAATTTTTTTTGTTTCTTTCAACTGTACTTCTAGATGTTTTTATGTTGTACTTTGTTCATTGCATGGCATCAGCAAGAAATCATTCTCTCTCCTTGTTTCTTCTCATAAAATGTAAAACAGTTCATGAATTTTCTTGGAGTTCTTATTAAGAAGAAATACAGGTATCAGTTACAACTCTTCTTAATAATATGTTTTCTAAAATATCAGCAACTTAACACATCATCTTAAATTATAAAAAAAATCATACATTTAAAAGGCAGAGAGATTTTATTTCAGAAATACATTATTTGAAAAATATCACATGGAAATAGTAGTTTAGCTGTTCTCTTCTTTGGGAGTCGCATTGCTTTTTAGCCTGTGCCAGTCTTTTGGATGATATTTTACAAGACATTTTCCTTGAACTTTGGGGAAAATTGCATGGGAGCAAACGTTAAGTTGCAGATTATTTCAGTTCTATAGTCTTCAGGTGCATCAGGATGTACTCGTTTTACACATAAGCATTTTATTTCTGGGTTATTAATTTCCATAGTTTATACCAAAGGGGAAAAAAAAACCCAAACCAAAACAAAAAAACCCCCAAAGCCAAAAACAAAAAACCAAAACTAACCAACCTAACAAAAAAACCCCCAAAACAAACCCAAACAAAAAAACCAACAAAACCAACAAAGAAACAAAAAACCAAAACAAGCAAACAAAAACAAAACAAAACAAAAGCAAAAAATCAAAGACAGGCTCCCAAAGAATAAAATTGCACAAATATCAATCATTGTCGTTGTAATATGCCTTTACTTGAACAGCTGAATCTATATCTAAAAACATAATTTGCAGTAAACCTACTAGATGCATAGCTTTTCCAATGTTTAGAAACTGGTACCATTATAATTAATACAGTGATATATGTGTTAGCTGCTCCACTTTCAATTCAGGAAGTAGTTCTTTTAATATTTATTGGAAAAATTCCAATCTATTTATACTCTTCAAATATTTATATGTTCTTTGAAAGGTTGGAGCATTGTAGCTAGTCTAAAAATATCATAAAAATCTCTCCAAAGGTCAGCATGTCGTTTTTATTCTTTTGTACACCAAGTGTCTGCGTGTGTGTCCACTTAAGGGCCAGTTCTTATTTTTTTCCTCCGACTTAACAACTGTTGGGGTTTTTCGGCATAGATATTCTATTCATGATCAAAACATCAACAAAAAAATCCCAAGTGAACTGGCCATTACATAGGTTTTCTGCATCTAATTTCTTCAGAAGAAAGGAACAAGGGAAGGAAGTATAACTAGAGAGACTTTCAGTGAAGTAACCAGTTTCCTCAAGGAGTTTATAGAAAAAATCCAGCATGTCACAGACCTAGTTTTATACAAACCAGGTTCTCTGAGGTCATCTGAGGAATATCTCAGCAGATTGTATGTTGAATTTCCAAAACAGGACAGTAAGTTAAAAGCAAAACATTCTCACTCAAGATTGGTTGTAATTCTTAAAACCTCCTTTTTAATGGATTTTTGATTTATTAGTAACATGTTTTCACAGAGCTACCACCAGCTTGATTGAGGGGCTCAGCTATGTCTTCTTGTGGGTTTCTCAGGGCCAATTGGAGCCAACTGGAACAAGCTGTGCCTGGCATGGGGCAACCCTGGCCTCTCCTCACAGAGGCTGCCCTCAGCCCTCATTGCTGTGGGCACCCAATACAAAACTTCATACTCTCTAAACTGAAACTAGGCTTGTCTCCTATAATTGTTACTGCAGTTTACTGTAACATTTAATAAGATTTTTAGGTCATGTCATATTTGACTTTCACTTACATTATTTTTAACTGCTGGTTTAAACAGCCAGTGGTCTGTCTCCTACACACGTACTCCAAATGCTCACTAATTTTTTTCCCAAATATATTAAGTTACTGAGATCATAGAGAGAGTTTGGATTCTTCCTAACCAACATGGATACCAAAATTGCGGTCTTGGTGAAATTGTTAGGTTGCTGCTGTCTTTCTGTCAAACCCATATTCTAGAAGGTAGTTGAACTACAGTCTTGGAAAAAAGACACTTAAAGACATCACTAATACATGTGAGAAGCTTCCCCATTAGAAATTAGGGGAAAAGTTCAAATGCTGTAGGATTTTTGGAATGTTAAAGGATGTGATGAAGTTTATTTATTTATTGGTTTTAACAAGAGTATTAAGTCCTCAAACCTCAGGTGTGTAGAGAAGACTCACTACAAACTACTCATTAGCACTCTTTTTTGCTGTGAAAAATACATGATCCTTTCCTAATTTGTTAATTTATAAACTTTTTCTTTTTTTTAAATTTTATTTTGTAATGTTATCTCATGCAGTTTCCCATAGATGAATAAGATTGAGAGGTTACATGTATGGTAAACTTGGTCTTCCAACATTCAACAGGCAACACATTTCCATATTAGTTGATGCTTGGCTATAAAACATTCCATGCTAATCATATCACCGCATATCTGAAGATAGCATTAAAACTCTATTTCTGAATTCTAACATTCTTGTTTATTTCATGAAGGAGGACTTGTGTCTTACCACACATAACAAATGAGTCTTGTCACAAGGTTTTGTACTCTCAAAACAGAAAAACAAGACTGAAAAAAGCTGGGTTAAGGCCTAACAAAAAACAAGATTATTAATCATGGGTGACAATTTTAAAGTACCAGATTTATGTTTTGGTTTTCTTTTAAAGTACTATTATGAAATGTATATATAGTGGAAAAAAAACCCCTTATGTCTAAAATAAATTTGTACTGAAATTATGAAACCCAACCAACTTATGTATCTATTTCCCCCTCACATTATGAGTTTAGTACATTTATTTCATCCCTATGCCTATAGGAAAATGACGTGAAGCATGACTGCTCTGTTATTTATAAACAGATCATGTCTCAGAGTGGAAAATCCTCCTTTCAGTGTGGGCAATATACCAACTATTTACAAGAATTATAATACTGATAAAAACTCATAAGATTTAGAAGTATTGATAAAAACAATGTTATTTACTGAAATTCCATATTAATAACAACTGATTAGTGATTCTTAGATTCTGCTGTGTTGGGTATTCCTGCTAATCTTACAACTTATTTTCAGAGAAAATTAAAATATCTTGGAGACATAAATTTAAGCGGTACACATTGAAAATCTGAAATTTATCCTTAAAATAACCAGAAATAAATTTTAATTTATTAAGTTTATACTCTCCTCTAACATTTTTGTCGTGACAAACCTTATCACTTATTTCCAGCCATATCTGTCCATCAAGTCTGAGTAACATCCTTTTGTCCATATAAAGCTGTCCTTGCAGACAGCATGTTCTATGGTGTTCTTGGACTGTGTTTTGTTCACCCACGAGGTTGAACACAATCAATCTCACTGGCATGGACCTGGGCCAAAGTGCATCAGAGGCTAACCAAATTTGTACAATTTAGTAGAAGTGATTTGATTTAACTAGCAGTTGTTATCTTTCTCTTCTTTCCCTTGACAGGCAGATTTAGAACTTATAAAATATGCAGGCTGAAAGCCAAGGCATCACTGACCTACACTGTGCTGGATCACCCTGTGATAGCCCTAGCAAAACAAAACCATTAACGTCTCATAGCCCAAATGGTGAGCTCTGGGATAACTTGAAGGGACAGACTTTAAATAAGTATGGTCTTTCCTACACTTAATAATAACATACCTGTCTTAAATGCATAAAAATTTCTTCATCAGGAACGCTGGCCAGAAGCCAACCAACAGAAAACACCTCTGAGAATTATTAAAAAACAAATTTCAAAGCAAACAATTAAAATATTACAATCAAAAATGAAAATGTAGTCCCAAAATAACCATGATTAATAAATTGTTCTTTAACTATTCAGTATTTCTGTTGTCTGATGATGGCTCCTATAATGAGCTAACAGGAAAACTAGTAAATAGAGCTTTGATTTAACAAAGGTCATGTGATACCAGGCCTGGTCTGGTGATCTAAAGGATGCTACTTTGAAGCTCCTTGGCCTTCAAGCAGAAGCCAATGAGAAAGCATGGAAGATAAAAAAGTCTCTGAAAACATCTAGATTACTTACAGCTGAGGGAAAAATAAGATGTCTGAAATTAAACAAATGAAATGTTCAGATTACCTAGCAGGTGTACAAATAAAAACCCTGATTAGCTACTGCAGCAGTATCTTTCTTTGTAGTAGGAGAATCAGTTGAAATAGAATAAAAGTACTAATGCAAATGACTTAAGTTCAATTATAAGAGAGTGAACAGGCCTTAAAAATGTAACTGTTTTAAAACAAATAGGAATTTACACCTCCTTTGCCACTCCACACTAAAAACTTTTCATGGTTTAACCCCAGACTGCAACCAACGCAGTCACTTATTCACTCCCCCACCAGCAGGATTGGGTAAAGAATTGGAAGGGTAAAAGCTAGAAAACTCTTGGGTTCAGATGAAGACAGTTCAATAGGAAAAGAAAAAGCTGTGTACAAGCAAAGCAAAACAAGTAATTTATTGTTTCCCTTTGGCAGGTAGGTGTTCAGCCACATCCAGAAGAGCCGGACTCCATCATGAATAATGGTTACTCAAGAAGATACACGCTCCAAACAACCCCACCTTCCTCCTTCTTCCCTCCACTTTATATACTGAGCATAATGTCATAAAGTCTGGAATATCCTTTTAGTCAGTTTGAGTCACCTGTCCCATCTGTGTCTCCTCCCAACCTTCCATGCACCCCAACTTCCTCACCAGTGTCGCAGGTCAAAAAGCAGAAAAGACCTTGGCCCTGTGTGAACAGTGCTCAGCAATAACAAAAACATCTCTGTATTATCAACCCTGTGTTCCAAAACACAGCCTCATCCCAACCATTGTTAAGAAAAATAATTGTATACCAGTCAAAACCAGCACAGTTTTCTAGTCACAGATGCGAATTTTTTTTTTGTTTTTAATTCACATATCTATTTATTTAAGAGAAAAACAGCCATTTAACATTGGACAACAGTGACTTCCTTCACTGCTACATGGAGTTCCTCTCTTAAGTTCTGCTTTCCATTCTCACTTGAAAAAGCATGTAACAGGTTTCCAAAAAAAATATAATCACTAGTATTCAATGTGTGTTCTACTTCTGACAAAAATCTACCACAAACTAAACAAAGCTAAAACATATCTATTCCTCTACAATTGAAATATTATGCATTTAATGTGAGTGTAATACTCTCTTTGTCTTGTAAGAAGAGCGATATTGGAAATGCTTGTCTTGCAAATCAACCTGACATGAGGTAGGCTGAGAATTATTTAAAATTCCTTTCCATCTAAGCAGTGTTATTTAAGAGTCAGTTTCATTCTTAATAAATTTTCAGTAAATTTCCCCACAGTGATGTTTACCATCTCATCTTTGAGGCTATCTGGAAGCAGACATTCAAGAACAGTGAGCTGCATTTATTTTCATTGAAGTTTAACATAGGACTTTTGCAGACTTCTGAGTGTTCCCAACTTTGAAGAGAGCTTCTTGTTTATTCAGGACAATTTTCATGTAAAAGCCAGAAAAAAGATTCACTGTGTGCTGCTGGTCTCATAAAAACAAACTATGTTGGTTTTGTTTTGTTTTTCTTCATTGTTTCAAAATTTAAAATTCACATGTGATTCTACTGTGAGGAAAAATTAGAAGAATGTCAGCAACTTATAATATGAAATAGGTGCATAAACCCATATATTCTGCTAATTTAAACTTACTTCCCAGCAGTCTTAGCAGAATATCAGAGAATTGTTGGAGTCAATAGACATCCATAACAGAGATGTACAAAAAATACAATGCAAAGAAAAGGCAAATAAAACAGTCAAACATGAAGATTCCATACTAACTTTTTATTGCTGATTTTCAAGAAAATGAAACTGCACAAAGCTTAAAGTTTTCATACACATATCTATGTGAAACTTCACTGACACCAGTAAAATAGTCAAAATAGATACAGAAAGAAACTTCACTTAAAGTATTTTCCATAAACATTTAGTTTTCTGGGAGATTCAATAAATAAAGAGGCAGAACTGTTCTCACTGGTTATGGACAGTTTCTACAACATCTCTACAAGAGTCCTTGATGATATTGTAGACTGCAACACCTGAAGATCAAAACTAGAAGCAGTGTAAAATAAGAAGAATGGAAAATATAGAATTTTTAATATCTAATATTGTGATCTAATTTGTTGCTGTATGTGAGCGTACTGACAAAATAACACAGTTAATTTTACTGACTCTGCGTGAAAATAGGGTGAAAGACTTGCATTCTTTTAGTCTTCTGATATTGACACTGGTGAAAATTTTTGCCATTCATAGCTGGATTTTTAATTGTTACATTCTTGGCATTTTCTTTTGCTTAAAAAAACCCCCAACAAAACAAGAAAGCAACAAAACTTTATGGCATTGCATACAAGAGGGAAAGGATTGAATTCTAAACAATAAATAGTTCTAAAAATGTGCTATATTCAAACTGTACTGCTTTATAGGTTTAAAGTATTTTCAAACAATATATAATAAGGCATCCTAGGACAGAGGTTTTATGTTGTCTGGACAATGTAATTTTAAAACACTAATTTGATCTTGAAACCACTATTGTCAAGTTATCCATCCTCATCTATATAGCATTAACTCTGATTCTCCTGAATGAGAAATAAATGATTCTGATAATTGTCACTGGTTAAAAAAAAAAAAATAAACTTTTGTCTAAATTTATTCGTTTATTGTTAATTAAATCTATAGAATTAGCTCTGTGGAAAGTGGAATGAGACTAAGTAAAGTGTTAAAGATTCAATTTCTATGAAGCAGTTTCAAATTCATCACAAATACATCATAATCAAGATCACAATGTCAAGAAAAAGAAAGCTAGTATTGTCAAGCGAAAGTAGTTTTCAGCCTTGTTCTAATTATCTTTATTGGACTAGTTCTTTCTCCTTGTACCTGAAGGATTGCATTTTATCCTGGAAGTTGTTACAAAAACTCATTGATGTTATTCAAGTCACTCAAGACATTTTTAATTGTGCAGTCTTCATTTTCATGCTTCCTTATTAGGCTTTAATTTAGAATTTGATTTATTGAAGTGGAAACTTTGCATGTACTTTGAGTGAAAACTGGCAGAGCTTGTATCTGAAACCCATTTCTTAGAGCTGTAACTTCCTTTAAATCAGTGCTTTCAAATATTCCACTTTTAAAGGATGGTACTAATACATAGTATTTTGAACAGCATGCTAGTTAAGTAAAGTTTCTAAGCAAAAAAACCCCCTTACAATCAACACTCCTCCACTGCCCCCACCAAAAAAACCTAACAACCATACCCAAAACTGAAAGTGCAGTTTGTTTTTTGTTTTTTTTTTTTTTTTATTTGTTTTATTCTTTCTCTGTTGATCTGCATTAAAATGTATATAGCCTGAAGCATGAAAGCACATTAACTCTGTATGCTTTCTTAATTGTATTACTGACTGGATAAAGAAAAAAATTATTCTGAGTAGTAAATGTAAGGAAGTTACCAAAAAGAGATAATGAAAGATGTTTTAATGGGATTTTTGTTGTCTTTGAGGCTTTTTTGTTTGTTTTACTCCATTTTAAGAAGAAAAAAAAGCAAAACAATGACTGAAAAACCCCTAACATATTTAGAGAATTTGTGTTCTGAAACTTTTCCCTCACACATTTATGCATGGAATTTACTTCACTTTATATTCTACAATCCAGAATTTAATATATGAATGCAGATAACTAAGGTAAAAGAGAATATTCCTCTAATCAAAATCTATAGTTGAGATCATGTCTAAATGAGTTGTGTAAAGTGGAAGAGGTTGTCTTTGAGTCAGCAGGAACTTGAACTTTGGAGAAAATACTTAGTGCTTAATGAGGAAACCTGTTATATTTATTAATCCTTTTTATGTATTGTGTTGACCTCTTAAGAACATCTGTCCAACCTTTGCACCTATAGTCTCTCATTAAATATTTAATTTGTTTGGGGGTTTCTAGCTGAAATTACCTGATTTTTTAATTAACAACTATTTATCTCCTGCAACTTCAGAATGGGCACTGGATTGTTGTGGTACAAACTCCACAGTAAATGATTACAAATATCCACATTATTAATTGTAAATTGTTAGAGATAATTGTGTCATTCACTGTCTCTGTATCATCACAATTCTCTAAAAGTATTCTATGCAAAAAATTCCCTTCATCAGTTCTTCCTTGCTAAATGAACAAAAATGCAATGCAGGTATTTCATATGATCATTAAGATTGGAAAAGATCAGAGTCCAACCTTCAACCAAAATCACTTTCTCAACTAAATTATATCACTAAGTGTCACACCAGCCATTTCTCGACCATTTTTAGGCATGGTGACCCCACTTCTTCCCTGGACAGTCCATTCCAATGTTTGACAATAATTTTGGTGAAGAAATTCTTTCTCATGTCCAACCTGAGCCTCCCATCACACATCATGAGGCCATTTCCTCTTGTCCCATCACTAGTTGCCTGGGAGAAGAGGCCAACTCCCACCTTGCTACCTTCCTTTCAGGTAGTTGTAGAAAGTGATAAGGTCTCTCCTGAGCCTTCTTTTCTCCAAACTAAACCACCTCAGCTCCCTCAGCCACTCATCACACAATTTACTCTCTAGACCCTTCACCAGACTTGTTACCCTTCTCTGAAAATGCTCTAGCACCTCAGTGTCTTTCTTGAAATGAGGTACCTGGAATTGAACACAGGATCTGAGGTCTGGTCTCACAAGTGCCAAGTACAGAGGGACAATCCCTTTCCTAGTTCTGCTGGCCGCACTATCTTTGATATAAGCCAGGATTCCATCGACCCTCTTTGCCACATGGGCACACTGATGGCTCAAAGTTGATATCTCTGCTTACCATTTGGAACATTCCATTCTCAAAATAATTTGAGTGTAAGGAAAAATGAATGAATATAGAATTTTGATATGTTCATGACCAAGACTACCACTGTTGTTAAGCAAGTAAAGTATTCATTGAGAGAAATCGTTAAGAAGAACTGAATTTGGTCATTTGCAAAACCATAGTTGTAAACCTTTGAACATGATATGTGGAAATTGTTTTCAACAATATTCAGTTCTAAAACAAGTAAAGGAGTTTTACTGTATCCAAGCTGAAAATATATGGTACATCATAATTTCTATGAATTTTCTTACTGATTTTTTTTCTTACTATTTAAATTTAAACTGTTTAATTTGTTTGAAAATTCCTGGGTGACATTAAGAGACAAAATGTCAAAAATCCACCTCTATATAGTTCTCTAACTGGAAACTTTAAAATAGCTCATATCATTCTGCTATTTCTATTAGGACATTAATACCTTGAAAACAGAGTTATCCTCATCTCTCCTGAGCTGACTAAACTACACATACTTTGGTCATTTTGCTGTTGTTCATGACACTGCCTTCCTCTTCGACGAGAGTTTTCCACATCTGAAAGCATTCTATGCAATACATTCCTTTTATCAATTCTTTCATGCTGAGTGAATAAAAATGCACAGGAACTTTCCACATCAAAGCCAGAAGCTTTTTATGGACCTTTAAAGCATCTGCATCTAGCAAAAAGAACTTGGATATTTAGCTTTCATTTCCACTTAAACATATTGTGGGGGCTTGGGGTTCTTTTTAATAGTTATTTTGTGAGGATGTATGTGACTTCAGTGAAAAGGTCAAATCTCATATGCTATCATAGAGATTGTCAAAAGCATGAACAAGGGAGATTTTGTCAGCAAATTATCCAAAGAGCTCCAAAGACTATAATCGTATTGGACACAAGATATGATGTGGGAAGCACAGCTCAGTGAACATGCCTCACAATAAAGATATTTTTAGAATACCATTATTGGTGGAGAGACAAACAAAAAGACAGTTCCCAGATTAATGTTTTTGTGACACTTCTATTTATTTGGCATACATGTCATAGCTAGAAGGTCATTACAAATGACCAAAAGATTATATTAATTTAAAATGCTAGTGATACTGGATCAGAAGGCTCCATCTCTCCCTCCTCTCAGATAGCTTTACCAAAGATTTTAAATTATAGTTTAGGAAAGGTATTGTCACTAAAATAGTTTTAATCCCAAACTGCATTTTTGCCCGTTAAAGAGGTACTTCTAAATTGCATGATGCACAACTAAATTGCAAAGTATTTCCTTCCAAAGGAAGTATAAAAGACAGCTAGATATGTTGTAATTCTTTTTCTTTAACTTGGATTGCCTATCAAAAAATTCTTCAAAGAAAAAGTACCCCTTGCAACATGGGCCACACACTGAAACATCATCAGCGATGTGTGTCTATTTACAATCATGGGGTTTTTTACAGGTGTTTATAGGACTTTTTTTCTTTTTCCAAATTTCTTATGTGGTTATGGACCAGATAATTGCCTTTGCTTTTTTGATGCAACTTGATGTTTATGGAGGTTGTAGATTGAGTAAGTAATTTTGAAAAAAATCGGCTTTTGTAACCTATCTCCCTAGGTTCATCTTTTTTTTCTATTTTTTACGAGAACTAAAAGGCATATAGACTGTCTTTTACTGAAACTGAAAAAAGATTGCAAGCCCAACTACTTTTTCTATGATAGCACATACCCATTTTAGCTATATGATGCGGAACTTCAGATTCAGTCGTGTCAACTCAGAACATTTTGGGTGTTCTTTTTAGGCCTTTGCACTCCAAAATTGAGTATTTCCAGTCATTTACAATCTATGCTTGTTTTCAGACAAGCATAGATTCTGTTGCTGGGTAGTGTGTATTCTATTTCCTTTTGTGGGTTTGGTTTTTGCTGGGTTTTGTGGGATTTTTGTGGGTTTTTGTTGTGTTTTTGTTGGTTTTTTTTTTGAACAGTGATATACTGTTAACTAATACATGAAATTGGAATCCATACTCAAAAAGTAGAATGAGCTTTTTATTTCAGACTTATGAAATGTGAGTCAATACCATGAATCTGAGGAGGATTAAAGGTTGGGTGTGTCAGACAAACAAAGTCATTTCAAGAGGATAATCCTGCATAATTTATGAGAAAAAATGCAAGACAGGTTTTTGTGTATATGCATAAACAAGTTGTTAGCTCAATCTATCAAAACAATTGTGACCCCATTCATCAGAGGTGACACAATGAACATACACCCAGTTTTACTCTGCAGTGTAACTCTGGTGATCTTAATTTTAAATATCTGCATTTTTCATTGTTATAACAATGCTGGCAGAAACAGCTTATGTAAATAGAGTTAATGTAGATAGGTTGTAGAAAAAGTGATTGGGTGGACATGAGACAAGCTGCTTGATTTAAAAGCTCAAAATTTGCTCATGGAAGACATTAAGCTACAGGATGGGCAAAATCTTAGAATCAAAAGAACATTCTGCTTTGTTCAAACAAAACAGAACAATCACTAAAAAAGAAGCCTACATGAACAAAGACTACATGTTCATCTCTTTTCTCTCTTTTGCTTTATGAAGGCAACACTGTAGGAAAGCCCTCGAATCTTCAATTCATTGTTTTTTTCTCCTTGTCTGGGAAGACCTTCCTGACACAAGAATAATTTAGAAGCCTGATTTAACACCTAAGGTTGTCCATAGATATGATTTCATAGTAGGATCTCTGTTTTGTTTGTGGCTGTTTTACACAAAATATTTGACTGGTCTTCTTTCCTTTTTTTTTTTTTTTTTTTTTTTAGGTTTTTTTTTTTTTTTTCTGTATCAAAATTATCTTTTATATGTTGTGGCAGAGTCTATGTTTAGTCTCAAGCAGTCCAGACGAATGTGGTCCCCAGTTTAGCATACATAAGAGAATTTATAGAGAGAAACGGACACATCTGAAACATTTGAGTCTTCTTTGTTTCAGTTAATAATTGTTATTATTTCTTCCACACACACTTCCTGACAGTAAATACTGGTGATACTGATAACAGGTTTTTTTTTTCTAATATCACTCACATCATTCTACAGCTGCTTATGAAGTGTCTAAAGTTTCATGATCTACAAGCAATCTTAGGCACAGCATATGTATGGCAATATGTAGCGAGCATAGCCTGTGACAAAGGGATCTGATACCAATGTACCTTCAGAGTACTCCAACACATTATTATTTGCCTCACCTTTTTTCCAGCCTTAGTAGACCAGCAGAGAAATATTTGGCTTCCACTGGTATGGACTGACGGCAATCCCTAACTATTCTTTCCCCTGCACTACTTGAAGCAGGAGGAGGAGGAGGCAGAAGAGTTGGGAATGAAGAAGTGAAGTTAAGTCTGGGATGTAGGGTTGGTGGGGGAAAGGTGTTGAAGTTTTTGCCTTGGTTCCTCACCATTCTAGTTTGTTTTTAATTGGAAATAAATTCAGCTTACTTTCCCCAAGTTGAGTCTGTTTTACCTGTGTTGGCAATTGGTAAATTTATTTTTATTGTGATCCATTTGCTCTTCTGTCTTATTTTCTTCCCTCTGCTGTTGAGAACTTGTTGAAGGCAAGTATAAGGTCTTGCACTTGAGGGGCAATGCCAAGCGTAAATATAGATTGGGTGGAGAATGGATTGAGAGCAGCTCTGAGGAGAAGGACTTGGGAGTGTTGGTTGTTGAGAAACTCCACGTGATCTGGCAATGTGCACTTGCAGCCCAGAAAGCCAACTGTGTCCTAGGCTGCATGAAAATAAACATGGCAAGCAGGTCAAGAGAGGTGATGCTGCCCCTCTGCTCTGGTGAGATCCCTCCTAGAGTACTGCATCCCACTCTGGGACCATCAACATAAGAAGAACATGAACCAGTTGGGGCAAGTCCAGAGGAGGGCCATGAAGAGGAACAGAGGAATAGACCACTTCTCCTATGAAGACAGGCTGAGAGAGTTGGGGTTGTTCAGCCTGGAGAAGAGAAGAAGACCTTAGAGCAGCTTTCCAGTACCTAAAGGGGGCTACAAGAAGATGGATAGGGACTTTTCATAAGGGTATGATAGGACAAGGGCTAATGGCTTTAAACTTAAAGAAGTTTAAGTTTAGGTATTAAGAAGAAATATTTTACTGTATGGGTGGTGAGACACTTAAACAAATCTCGAAGAGGAGTTGTGGCTACCCAGTTCCTGGAAATGTTCAAGGTAAGGTTAGACGGGGATTTTAGCAACCAGGTTTAGAGGCAGGTGTCCCTGCAAGTGGCAGGGAGGTTGGAACTAGATGATTTTTAAGGGCCTGTCCAACCCGAACTATTCTGTGATTCTATGAAACATTTCAGACAGAGTTGATAATTTTCAAAAGGAAAATAGATTCCTTCCAAGAACACCAAAGAAATTTTAACAACTAAATCTGCAGTAAGATAAATAAAGTGAATTCATTCCACACAAAATATATACTTTTATCTTTCTTTTTTTTCCTTCAAAATAGTATTGAGCACTTATCCCAAAAGTTTATATGACCTGTACTAGGACTTGATTGAGTCCTGAGCTACTAAAATTAGTCATTGAAGCTTGATCAATTTTTTAAAAAAAATGCTACTACAACTACATCAAGCTAAAAGGATGTCAAGAAAAGTTACGAGTTTAATCTCTCCTTTAAGGTGCTGAACAACGTATCTGACATTGCCCAGATAGGAGAAAATTCAAAGTGTGTTACTTCTAAAAGAGAGTAAGTATGGGCTTTTTTCTTGTGATTTTAAAGAGGCTGCAGATGAAATTTAAGGATTTTCAAATTTGGAATGGGGTTTCTTAAGTTAATTCACAATTCACTTAATGTTAGACTTTCAACAGGCTAGTATCTGGTTTCCTCTGAAACCCCCTTTTAAATTGCAATGTGACATTTCACCTGATTCTGTAAGGTGCTAAACCAGGCGTAGATATCTTTTTTGGTCAAAAAGTATGTTTTTACAGTAGTTGGAGAACAATTAACTTTTTATTACCTGTGAAAGGGAATGTACATTGAAATTTCTATCTTTATGATGAAATTTAGGTTTTTTTGGATGATCAAACATGATGCCACTGATCAGGAAGTCTCTCAAAACTTGTTGGTATTGAATCAATGGGCAAAATGGTGGCAAGTGTACTTCAAAGTGGATACTTTTAAAAATGCATCCAGGAAAAGTAATAAAACCCACTTACATATGATACTGAACTGGGAACTGATGGGAACAGATAAGGAAAAAAATCTTTGTGTTATTGTTGACATATGACTAAAAACATTCCAGTTTTTTCCCTGGAGAAACAAAAAAAAAGAAAAAGAAAAATATTGAGCATCATTGGGAAAGGAATTGAAAATAAGAAAAAACACATTTTTCTGTAGAAAACCTTGGCAGACTCTCATTTTCAATTACTATAAAAAGTTTTGTTCTTTGCATCTGAAAAAAGCAATAGAATTTAAGATTGTACAGAGAAAGACAATTGAAAAAGTGAATGCAGTAGCTGCTCTGTACAGAAATACTAAAAGGTTTGTGACTGACTATTCAATGGAAGGAGGAGACAGGTAAGGTGAGAATATGATTGAGCTTACCAGAATCAACAAGCTGAGTTTAGAACACAATCCCACAATACTGAAGCTAGGAGACAGTCATCTAAGTAGTACAAGATCAGTTTAAAGCAGTTAAGATAGAACTTTTTTACATAGAAGTTAGTGAATTTTTTTTAGTCCTCTACTGTAGGAGCTCGTGAAAGCAGAAAGCATCTGCAAATGCAGAAAGGGATTAGAAAAAATTTACAGCCAAAAGACAGGAGAGATTGAAAGAAGACAGGAAAGGGAATTTTCCCCAATTCATCTCTTGTAGACTGTATGGGGAGGCAGTGGAAATGGAGTGGTAGTGGAGGCAGTGGAAATGGAGGGGAGGAGACCTCAGTTAGTGAACAGGATTGTCCATTCTTCCTAAAAAGTGTCTACCACCATCACAGGTAGAATGATAGTCAAGAAGTATAACATATTTTCTGGTTTTTTTGCATGGTTCTTCCCATGCAATATGACTACAAATGATAATCCTGCAGACTGTAGTGTGATCAATGAGTTGACTTGTAGACTATATTACCCAATTTTTTTTCAGAGCTCATGAAAAAACAAACCGTTAAATAAGCATGAGACCATACTTTACAATTTTTATCTCCATTGCAGTAATTGAAATGTTCCTCATAATATGAAACAGGAAATAGCACATATAATTACTTGAATTACAGTGGGAAGTCACTTTTACATAATGTTACTGTATGTATTTCTTTTCAAATTAAAATATTACAGAAGTATAATTTAAGAGAATTACTAATGTGTTTCTATCACTATTAAAAATAGAAAAAGAAAATTTAATTTTCTAAAAAACCTGAAAAACCTACTGTTTAATTTACAGCAATACTGCAGTTAAAATTGAGATAAAAATTAGACTTTATTTACAGTTACTAAACAATACAAACTCAGATAAGCTTTCCTGAAAAACATCCAGGAAGTGACAGAAAAGAAAAAATAAATAATCTGTAGGTAGATATGTACAACAGAGGAAACAGGATAGAACTTAATTAATTTCAATTTTGCAACCACAAAAAAATTATCAAATAGATGATAACATTGTGAAAGTTCAGGTTTAATATGGAAGAAAGACTAAGACTGCCTAAAGCTGTTTAGAAAACTTGAACAGAAGTATGTTGAATTGGGTAAATTTAATGTGAGTGTATATATTTTCAGCAACACTATTTCCCTGATTTTTCTGAAGTATTTGCTAATATAAACTTTACCTTAAAAATCTAGTAAAAAGTTTGCAAAATGTTTAAGGTGAAAAAAATATTAATATGTCTTTTGCTCAGGTAGTACAATGCTGCGATGTTAAGTATGTTGGAGTATCAGACTGGAGTATCATAGTTGATTTGGAAATGTAGTTGAGATCAAATTTATTGCATATGTAATGTGTGTTTTTGCTTCTTTTGACATCTGTTTTTTGTTCACTTGCAAAAGTACGAGTGATATGGCTATGTTAGAATATCAGCAGGAATATAAATCATGAATTACTGCGATCAAGAAATTTTTACACACCGCACACTGAAAAAAAGCAATATTCAGTAAATTTGATACAGGTCATAGATATATCATCTTTTGAAAGACATTTATAAATTATTCATCACATGAGATGTTCTTCCTCTTGAATCAGGTATGTTATACTTGAATCAGTTATATCTGTCATTGAAACATATGTGCTGACTATCAGAACATATACTAGATGAATCCTATGCTCAAACCTGCAAATAAGGGAGATTTCATATTGAGACAAATACCATATCAACTAGTAAACTGAAGCAATTTCTTGTCAAATTAGAATGATGCTTATTGAAACACATTCTTCACTTTTTTATATTGATATATTCAGATATCATATTCTATGTTATGTGGTCTCTGAGTTTAGATTGCTTTTTGAAAAAGTCAGATTTCTATTTGCAATAAAGACATTGTCTTTTTAACATCAACAAAGAATGCACTGTATTTCTACACAAATATGTTGACTAGTTTTAACATCTTGCATCCTGATAAAGGAATGTATCTATAAATTCAGTCTCTGACCATTCAGAGAAATGCATCATGAAAGTATCAGCAGATATTCATGGTATCAAATGCTGTATTCTGCCATACACAGTTACAATCACAAAATTAATCTCTGTTTAGGATAGCTTTTTCAAAATAAAGTACTTCTATAAACATATCTAAAAATAACCACCACAGACTTCACAAAATTTAGATCAGAAGAATGTCCTTAAATATTATGAAAATACACAAAAACTATTTCTGTATGTTTACGATTATTCACGAAGGGAAGTAATTGACTCTACTTTCCTAGAGAGAAATTACCCATATAGGTGACAAGAGAAAAAGGGGTTTTTCCTCTCATATCTTTACCTTTTTGAGATTCTATTACAATATGTAGATAATTTCTATTATATTGTATTGTATTTCTTAATAGCTTTTTCAAAATGAATATATATAGTGTTACTTTAAATTGATAAACAGTTATTTTTCTGCGATTTTATTTTTTTCTATATCTAAGTGGCAGTCATATATTCTTCATCTTTTTTCATTCTTATATGTTTCTTGGCATGTGCTTGCTCTATTCTTCTTTCACTTTGAGAATCATAACTGTAGCTTAAGTATATTATGGTACTTTCAACTGTTCTTATGTCACAGACATTATTTAGCCAGTGAAATAATTTTCAGAATTATATAGTAGGTATACTATAGCAAAATCCCCTTTTACAATATATGCTGTCAGAACTGTATCTTTTATCTATTTTATTCTAATAAATAATTAATTACAATCTTCCTGAAATAAAGTGACATAGTACTTTCTCTTTGTGTGCTTAATTTCAATTGGCTAAAAAGAATATTTAAATGTAAGAATTTTAATTATTTTTAAATCTTCAGCCATTGTAGCACTCATAACAGAGTAACTGCATTCCAGTATAAAGAAATTTCTAATTCCCAAAAGGAAAGAAAAAACAAATAAAAATATACTGGATATCCCCACAAAATGGCTCATTTATTTTACTTCTGTCTGCTACTCAAGGAAAATAGGAACTCATATTTTAATTAAAAGCTTTTAATATGTTTTCACCTAAATAAATGCATTTAGTCTATTCATTAGGGTCATCAGCCCTGCAGGTTTAAAACAATAAATTCAAGACTCTCTGGCCAGTATCACCCACAGTGTCTTGCTTCTAGATTTGGTAAGTTGAGGCAAACCGAAATGTTAGGTGAGTTCCTTTTTTTTTTTTTTTCTTTCCTTATATAAGTAAAGACTGACCACAAATACATTCTTTCTCTGGAACATTAAAAACATCAGTGTTGAGGATAATTGTTGACAACAGCGGAAAAATCCAAGAACAAGCCTTAGCGTGAGATGCATTTTGGCTGTGGGAGAGTAGGACCTAATATTTCGGGATTCATCGGAAATATAGAATGAATCTTACTGGTCCAGAGTATAACCTGACTGACTGAATTTAAAGTATTTCTTTGCTCTTTTGATAGGGCCATGGCAATATCTAACCTCTAGCAAGTCAGATATTTGTGCAAAGATGGGGGAAAATAGTGATGATAAGTATCATGTGAAGTATTAAGGAAAATGGATTTGAAGTCTGACTGGTGATTAAGTTCTGTAGTCCCTAAGGCCAGTAAGAACTTTGAATGTTATTCCTTTTGGATCTAAGAAAACATCATTCTTCTGGGATATATCTTTTTTTTTTTTTTTGGAAGCTACCTGCAGCATACTGAAAACTAGTTCATTTTAGCATAAGGATTTTGTCATCCATTTCACCTGCCCCCAATTGACTATTACTAGTCTTCCAGTTTCTACAGGATTTCCCTAAACAGACCAAACTAGTAAATGCAATACCTACAAAACACTTTCTTTCAATGTATGTCTTCTAAAGAGAGAAACAGAACCAATAATTTAAGTAGCAGCAGAAGCTGAAGTCCTCATATGGGGGCCTTACCTGATAAATCACATTTGGAAGTTCCATCTAGCTAGCATGTTTAATTAGCGTAAGCCTGAAATGTACTGAAATACCTCTTCTCAAATTAATTTCAATGATTTTGTAAGTGCAGTTACACCAGGGATAAATCCGACCTTCCAGGTTTATCTCCTACCATATATAATCATTGATTCATGTACTTTAGAAAGGAAAACCAGTAGTTACCTAGTTTTAGCTCCAGCACAAAGCGTACCCAGTTAGAACAGGTTACTCAGTGCAATGTCCAGTTGAGTTCTGAAAATCTCCAAGGGTGGAGATTCACAACCACTTCAGGAAAAATATTTCCGTGTGTGAACGTTATCCCAGTAAACTTTTTTTTTCTTTTATCGACCCAGTTTTACTCATGTTCTAGGATGACTCTGATATATACTCCTCCTATACCAAGGAGGCCATAACTGGACATAACATGTTGCATACAGTTTCACAAGTGAAGAATACACTCTTTCTAACATAGACCATTATGTGATTGACCTTTCTAGCTGCAGGGGCATGCTGATGATTTGTGGATCTTTTTGTAGCATTTTATCTTATGTTTCTTTAAAAAAATCAAGATAAAGTGTGGTAGCAAGTGTTTAAAACAGATCACATTAATAATACAGTAATAACTTGTTGTGGTATTTCTAAAGGATATTCCTGTTCCAAAGTCAAATATGTGACAACAAATTGCTCATACAGATCTTCTTAGCCAAAAAAACAAATGGTACAAATGGAACAATGTCCATCCTTACTTTCAGATTATTTTTCTCTATGAACAAAGATGAGAGAAATGATCATTAGATAAGCTGGCAGAAAGATATTTTTAGAATAAATTAACCAGTAGACCTTGTTGACATGTTACACTAAGTATTTGGTCTGTGTCAAAACAATTTTCGTGAGTTTCTGATATTTTAATTAAGCATAAGATGTTCATATTATGTGTGACCTTTTGGGTGTTTATTCAAGACAAGAATTCTTCTGTAGTGTCAAGGAGATGCTTAAAGAGCATCATGATGATCATAAACATAACAAAACAGTATTGTTTTTGCTAATATAATGTAGCAGCAATTTCTCTTCAATTAATATGTCTGGCTACACTAATGCATCTTCCTTTTAGCTATGCTGTTAGGGAAAGAATTATATGCTTCCTTCCTTCCTTCCTTCCTTCCTTTTTCTTTTTTTTTATATAAATCAAAATTCTTCTATCAGATGATGTAAAGACTGTTTTAGCAAAATTAAATCTTTGAGATTAACAATATTTTCTCAAAAACAAAGCCCTGATTAGTTCTCAAATGCCAGCCATCAGTATCTTCAAACAGCAATTTTTAGACCAAATCCAAAATCAAAATTACTAGTTGCTGGGCTTTGCATTAGCTAAGATTTCAGCTCTTTAAAGTCTTTTCTGTGGAGACAGGGCTCTTGAACAAGACTCCAGTACCTTCTCAAGCCTCTCTAGTCTTGCTTCTATTTCTTTTTCAGGGAACATAAACATTCTTCACTAAATGCAGTGAACTTATTACCCTCATCCAACTTTTTGATTTTCTCTGTGGTATCTCCCTCTAGTCTTCATCTATTTTTAAACTAGTCTATCTAAAAACATATGCTTATAAGTCTGGATAAATCTTAGACAAACACTATATCAAGGACACCAGCTTTTACATATTTTTGTTTTTACTCTATTGGTCCCTTTCAAGAAAACAGACAGCTCATTTAGTGTATATTCCACTTATTATTCCACATAACTTTTGGCATATTATCTGACTCCAGCCTGTAGAACTTTCATTGACATCAAACATAGCTGTATGCATGGATTGAAAGCAGATAGCAATCTTTTTTAGGATTATCACTCTGAACTTTATAGTAAAGTTTGTCCCTCTTCTAATACCAGCTATAGTGAATTTAAGAAATTTTGTTCAAATTTTGCAAAAAGTGATGATAACTACGCCTGCTCATTTACGTCAGATAACTGCATCTGTTGTCTTAGCAGCAGTTGAACTGTGTAAGTACTCTTACAGAATTATGAGTAAGAGGATGCCTTAAAACTAGTTTTAGGTCTAGAACGTATATAAAATAAGTAAAGGTTAGTAACTGAAAAAAAAAAGCACACCTCCACATAATCCAAAATGGTAATTAGTGTATTGCCTGTTTGTGACTGAGCATCCTTAAGCTATTTACATTTTTAATGCTCTCAAATAATGTGAGGTAGTCCTCTACAACAAGAAATTTCAAGAGCTATTTCATATATAGAAACTGAATTAAAAGAAGAAAAATACATAAGATATGTTATAATATTCTGTAAAAACAGACATTTAACGTCTGAAGGAACAAAAAATTAATAAAATAAGTATAAGTACATAGCTTTCTGAAGGCCAGATTTTGCTACTCATATTTCATATCATTTGTGTTATGCTGTTAAGAAACATGAGACTATTTAAGACTATCAGCTCTCTGATGGGTGGGAGTGAGGAAGATAGAGTCAGACTATTTCAGCATCAGGGCAAGAGGCAACAGGCATGAAATGAAACACACTTAAGTAGAAAAGAACTTTTTCACTCTAGGGATGATCAGACAATGGAACCGATATCCCAGAGAGGATATGGGGTGTCCATCAATGCAGATTTTCAAAACCCAACTGGACTTGGTCTTCAGCAGTCTGTTCTAGCTGATCCTCTTTTGAGTGGTAGATTTGATCTAGATTGGATCTCTCTAGAAGTCCTTTCCTACTCACCCATTCTGTGATTCTGATACCTCATTGAGAAAAAAAAAGAGAATTAAAGCATATAGCCATTAACTCACTTCAAAATATACCTCTATCTTAACTTCAAGGCAATGAAAGAATACACAACTGTATCCATGTGTTTAGTATCATGTTTTTTGAGAAGTTTTTCCATAAAAAGTACAATAAGCTACAGATTTGACTACATAAATCAGACCAACGTTTACTTCTTTCATCATTACAAGGTTGTTAGGTATGTTTGTCAATAATCACAGAACCACAGAATCACAGAATGGTTAAGGGACTGCTGGAGGTCATCTGGTCCAACCTACATATTGAGGCCAAGTATAAGGTCTTGCACCAGGGGCAGGGCAATCCCAAGCAAAAAAAAAGGTTGCATGGAGAATGGTTTGAGAACAGCTCTGAGGAGAAGGACTTGGGAGTGTTGGTTGATGAGAAGCTCCACATGACCCAACAATGTGGGCTTGCAACCTAGAAAGCCAACAATGCCCTGGGCTGCATCAAAAGAAAGGTGGCCAGCAGGTCGAGGAATGGGATTCTGCTCCTCTACTTCACTCCCACCTGCAGTGCTGCATCCAACTCTGGGGTCCCCAGCACAGGAAGGATGTCATCCTTTTGGAGCAGGTCCAGAGGAGGGCTACTAAGATGAAGCAGTTCTCCTGTGAGGAAAGGCTGAGAGAACTGTGATTATTCAGTCTGGAGAAGAGAAGGTTTCAGGTTGACCTAATTACGATCTTCAAGTACCTGAAGGAAGACTTCAAGGAAGATGGAGAGGGACCTTTTACAAGGACATGTAGTGAGAAGAAAAGGGAGAATGTATTAAAACTGAAAGAGAGTAAGTTTAGATTAGATATTAGGAAGAAATATTTTACTGTGAGGGTGGTGAGACACTGGAACAGGTTTCCCAGAGATGTTGTGGCTCCCCCACCCCTGGAAGCTTTCAAGGCCAGGTTGGATGAGTAATCTGGTCTAGTGGAAGGTGTACCTGTGCATGGTAGGAAGGTTGGAACTAGGTGATCTTTAAGGTCCCATCCAATCCAAACCACTCTATGATTCTATAATTCTATGTTTCTTGAACCTGAAGGAAGTGATCCTGGAATACTGACCAGCTGTCTTGGACCCCACTTCCCTCTGAGGCACATTCCTATGAGATTCTTCCAAGAAGGTCCCTGAAGAGGCCAAAGTTATCTCTCCTAAGTTCAGGGTTGACATCTTTATCATTGCCCTACCTCCTCATCACAAGTTACTGTACTTTACAGTCTCCTGGTCACTGTAGCCAAGACTGCTCCCAGCCTTCGCATCTCCAACCAGACCTTCCTTTTCTTTTTAATTTAACATCTAGTAGCACATCTTTCCTCCATCCCCTATTTCAGAAAGTAGTCATCAATCCTTTACAATAAACTCCTGGATTGTTTGTGCCTTGCTGTGTTGCTGCATGTCTTGCTGGAAGTATCCCTGCTCGAGCCTTGTTTTGCTGTGTCGGTGATCTCTATAACTCTCCCACATCTTTACTAGTTCAAATTTCTCCTTACCAGGTTGGACAGTCTATTGACCAAGACAAAGTAAACATTACTCAGTAAGTAGCAGAAGGAATTCAAGCCCTGGTAAATTGTATTTTATTAGTAAGAAATGTTGAGATGGGAGATATACCAAATAACTCCATCAATGGCTAAGTTTGAGAAACTTTGTATTGCTAAGTATTCCATCATTCAGATATATTTTCAGTCAGCTTCTGCTAAAGAATAATGACACTGCTTCTATTTGTTGAAGGAGAAAGCAACATGGTATTTATTTCTTTTGATGTTTAGTATATAATGGTTGTTGGAGTTTCCCTACATTCTGTAAGTATTAATCCCATTTTATACTTAAGGATATTTCTCTCTCATTTGATGAAAAAACAATTTAATAAACAAAAGTATAGCATATGTAGGGTGTAAGCACAGCAGAACAAGACAGGTTGAAGATTTAACCATATGTAGACTACATTTTATAGTTTATAAGACTAAGACACATAAACTCCCATAATACTCAGGTTTTGAGAGTAATTAAATTATGAATAATTTTAACCCAAAGGACACAATCATGTGGTTGGGCCCCGCTTTTTACATTTAGTTTTGTTGATTTAGTTAAAACTCAAAGGATTCTGTTAAGTTTTACCACTGTAACATCAAGGATATTCTTTGTAGGCTACTCAGATTGAGAGGTAAAACATGTAGAATTGCTTAAAAAGAATATGAACCTATAGTTAAAAATATAAGAAAATCCATAAATAATATATATGGTTTTTTTAGAACTGTATTTTCTATTGCCATTTTCCTATTAGTGGTAAATAGAGACCATAACACAAAAAACACATAAATAATATCACTAAAATTAAGATGGTAAAATATAACTCAGCAAGATATGACTTAAAATTTATAAAGTTCTTGTTTGAATCTCAGTCCAACTGCAAGTTTACCTTGAGCCCTGAATATGTGATGAAGTAGTTCTGCTATGTATGGTCTGTGATTTAAATCTTCACAAAAATACACCTTCCAATTAGCAATTTTCTTGCTGGGAAGGAGCACTTTCCACCACTATTCCCTTCAATTTTCAAGTATGTCTCTCACGTTTTAAGTTATGTCACTCATATTTTCTAGTAAACGGAATAACTGAAGTAAAGAATCTGCACACTGTAACACCTATGCTTCCACCCCAACTCTAAAGATAGAAGAGAGGTAAACAGGCTGGGTCATCATCTGATTCTGTAAGAGCAAGAGTAACTCAATCTGTAGAATATAATTAGGCAATAAATCTCACTTGCAGATAATTATATAACATTGGAGCAAAAAGATTATTCCTTTCATAAAAAGAATGTTTGAATTTCTTCTATTATCACTGATATTTAAATTTTCACATATAAAACCATAAGTTGTAAGACTGTCTCAGTAAAAGCAAATCGTTTAGTGAGGTATTCATACTACTAACACACCTTTTAATTCAGAATATAAAAGAGTTTGGAATACAAGAGAGTGCAGTAAAAATTATAGATTAATGGTTAATTTATCTTTCATTTAAAAAACCTGATTCATTATTTATTTTAGAAGACAATAAAGCATAATATATTTTATCCTAAGAGGGAAAAAAATTAGTGTTTCACTGGTGGACTACAGAAAATACGGAATATTAATACAGTTTTATTCTCAGCTTAGCATTAAGTGTCTGAACTTCTTGGAACTCAAGATGTTTAGAATAAAGGGAAAATAAAATGTTTTACCACTAACTGTCTGGATAGGAAGGCCCAATAGATACTGGGGAATTGGTACTCAGCTGGGCAGTAATTAAGTATCAAGTCACATAGCGGGTAATTTGGAAATGCTGTATTACAAAAGCAAGGCTAGTCTGGTTTTATCTTTATTAGAGTAGAAGGAGTGAGAAGCTTTCTCCATTTTCCTTCCCTGGGATTTTTCTACCAAACAAATATTCTCACATAAAAGAGGACACAAAAAACTGCATCAAACTGAGAGGGTGAAGTAATAATAAATTCGTGCAAGCCTACTTGAGTATAATATTTCCTTTTATTTTTTCTCTCCAGTAATCTAGGGGGGAAAAAACAGAGAGAGTGCACAGCATAATCACTGAACTGATCCTGTAGAGTTCAGAAGGAAAATGCATATGATATAAAATAGTCATGCTGCTGACACTAGAATTATCTCTAATAGTTTAGGTTAGAGTGCTGTGTTCCTGAGGCAACAGGCTGTTTCTACCAGCTCTTGTCAAAAATGAGGACCATTTATACATTCTTGATTAGTGACACATATTAAGGCTTCATTTTATTATTTGTATTTAAATTGCAATTTGCTTGGAGCAGTCATTTAAGATAAGGTTCATTAAAGTTCATTAATGTTATTCCATTTTAACGTTTGTGCAGAGAGCAAAACAAAAAAAAAAAAGCTATGCTTAAAAGTGAAAGAATTTGATATGTAATTTATTTTAACAACTTTGCTGTTATGTCAACAAAGTAAGAAAATCTAACAGAGCTTACACAAAATTATATTTTTCCAGTTGCATTAAAACAAAGAGGAAAAATCCATCTTATGTCAAAACAATTAATATAACACTCGGGTATAAATTTGTAAAAAAATTTCAATTTTGCTGAATCATTCCTCAATATACATTACTTTTAAAAATCCAGTTAATTTTTTTTCAGACTTAAAAGACTAAGAGGGTTACAGTTAATGATATATTTTTTAAATTGCAGAATTTCTTAAATTTGATCAAAAATAATGTGCAATGTAAATAGCCTATTCAAAGGAAGTAAACATATGGGATGGTTCTGAAAGGCAGGAAATTGGTGTTTGTGAAGCAAGCTGGGTTTCATTTTCAAAATGTACAACCTCCTACGCCTTGTATAATTTGATTCTTAATGATCTGAGCAATCATTGTGAGGTTATGCTCCATTCACCAGAGTGAAATGGGGAATTAAGTGTGAGTATTCAAAGACTCAGTGCTAAATTCATTTGGGGAAATAGGAATAGGAATACCTATAGTCTTGAGTCTTTTTAATTATTCAGGGACTTGGAAATAGTATTTTGTTTAGTTACTTTGCTTCAAATCTCTAAACTGATAGACTGGTAGACAATATGACAGACTGGATAGATATTATACTGGGGAGAAATGCAAAAACTACACTTCTGGGAGTAATAATTTCAGGTGAGAGGGAGCCCCTGAGGGAAGAAACAACTCTTCACTCTTCAGGCATCATTCAAAGTGTTAAGAGTTCAAGAATTGCTTGAAACAGTGACCGCAGTGTATGTGGGAGAAACATTTGTAAGGGCCGAAAAAGGCAAATAAAAAAAGGAATGAAAAAATGTAAATGGCATATCTAACTGGTCAGGGGCTTTCATTGTATCACTTAAAACTAAAGATTAAGCGTGCTGACCTTGATCAATTAGAAGGAGATGAGGTTAAGAGGTACACTGTTTACAGCTATGTGAGGAGGAATTACAAACACAGTACAGTTTTAAGCACGGGACAATGGCCACGGGTTACAGTTTGGGAGCTCAGGTCATCTCTTAGGAAAATATGTATTTTTACTGGGGCGGTTGTCTAGCACTGGAACTGGATGACACTGTAATGTGTTGAGGTTTTTAAGACTCAGCTAGCCAAAGTCACAGTGACAAGATTTTATGTTGGCAACAATTCTATTACAGGTTGAATGTTGGATCAGATGACTTCCAGAGGTTTCTTCCAAACAATACTGCTGCAATTCTGTGAAGTGAAGGAAATCAAAGGAAATCAAAACTAAACCAAACCACTGTAAGTCAAAGTAAAGGAGATCTCCCTCATTGTACTGACCTGACAATGAACGGTCTCAGGGTTGGTCCAGGCTTGCCTTGTTCTCAGCTGGTTTTTCACTGTTTGCACTGCTGGCTGATGGCCAAATGATCAGTGAGGCCAGCATTTTCAGGATTTGCTCTATAATCCTCTGAGGTCCTTAGACTATTTCTTTGAAACTCCAAGAAGGCGATGGAGTAAAACAAGTAACAGCAGTATCTATTCTGTATCTGTGCTGGGCTGTAAGCATTGATTTTTAGACACTGTCTGTCTCTTTTATACTGGCAGTTACAGAATGCACAGTGGAGTATCAGTATCATTAAAATGATTAACTTCTGTAAAATCCAACCAATTTATCTTTTATTTCTAATGAATTTCGCTTTTTCCTCGCAATTTGACACAAATCATTGCATCCCTTTGGCACTGATTCTTGCTTACTAGGTTAATCATTACAAATGTAAGGAAAGCATTGTTTCAATTACGTTTGCTACTCCTTTTCCTACTTACTGAAGAACTTATTTGCTCTCATTCACCCATGGGTCAATGGCTTTAGATAGAAAACATGAAGACTCAGTTTAAATTTATTATCTTACAAAATTGTTCATTTGATTGAAAAAACAGCCTCAAAATGAGTTCAGTAACTGTGTAAGCCTGTCCATCTGGCTGTAAACACACAGTTGAACCTTGTAGCAGCATTTATATCTGATTTAGATCCAGATGGACTTCTCTTGTACTGCATTAGGTAATAACTAACATTTTTAAGTACCTACATAAGCAAGTCTTAACTAGTGAGTTTAAAACTACTCAGCTTGTGCTGTTTCCTCCAAGTCTAGCACCTTCATTTCAAAGATAGAGTACTTCAAGCATGAAATGAGTGAACTGACATCAAGAAATAAATTTTCCATTCAACTTCCACTATGAATAATAAAGTGATTGAATTTCTTTTGATGTAAGCCAGCAAATTGCAAGACTGGAGAGTCTTACACAGTCATCGAGGTACCATTCATACCTATATCAAAAGACAGGATTGTCAGAAAAGCTGAGTAAAATGCACTTTTTGAAAGTTTATTGAACAACTTACTCAAATACTGTTATGGTGTACCAAAATCGAAGAATAGTTAGACATCTAAATCAGCTGACAGATATAATCAGAAGTTTCTATCACTTTTATCTGCTGTTGGAAGGTGCTTCTCTCACAAAAATCTTTCTCATTGTTTCACAACTCCAAAATGCATAGAAGAGATGAACTGCATGTTTGATGATTTTCAATAAAGAAAGGCTAAAAACTTGAGAAAGTGTATTGAGGTACACTCAGGTAGTACGTGTTTAGTGACGAGAAGCTTTATACAACACTGTGTTACCAACACCATTTTCAGCACAAGTAATCAAGAAAAATCTCCAAAGCCTATACAAGCTACTATAAAGAAAGGTATCAAAGACAGATTTATTAATTTGACTGAAATCAAATAGGTCCTATGTGTGTACAATACATTACAGGATTTATTTTACTATATACGTTTCTGTCAGCTAACATCCATATAACTAAATTCTAATATTTATCTGTAAACAAATTGAGAACCACTGGTCTTCAACTACTCTATTAATAATAAGAAAATCTCAATATAGACTCATGAACAATCTCTATCCCAAACATAGGACATGTTTTCATACAGTATCTTGCATAATACATTCTTGATAAAAATCAATATTGCAATATTAATCTGTATTTTTCACTTGTGTAGAAGTAATAGCAAAAATTTAATATACCCTCTCAAATTAAAGAAATATTATTTCTATAAGGATAAAATCCCTCAAATTGGCAGGGCTTGAAACATTCTGAAAAATAACAAATCAAAACTGACATAATTAATGCAAAGAAAAGGGGCCAGTGTGGGCTATGCAATTTCTTTTTTGCTGACTTATACAGAAGCAAACAGCACTCTGTAATAATGCATTTTGACACAAAAGAAAAGGGGATGAAAAAGAAGAAGGGGGCAAATACTGGGCTAGAAATCTTCCTGCAGCATTACCAAAAGATTCAAAGCCAGTCACTGATTTTTTCTTTTTGCTAGGATAAACATGAATCGGCTTAACATCTCAATTGCCAGTGTAAGTGAATATGGAAATTACAAAGTAATACTTATTAGCACTGTGGAGAATCCTGAGGTAAATGAGAAATTAATGTATAAATGTACTGCAAAAAGAAGCAGATTTATTTGCATAATCTAAAAAATACAACTAAAATTTTGGAAAACTGTATCTCTAAAGCCAAAAATAACTTAATTTTAACAAATTTGTAAAGGACTTTCAATAGAAATTTGGCCACAATTAGAAGTATGAATTAGGTAGATATGTTCCTGAAAGTCCCTCCTTGTATGCTTTTTACTTTTATTTTACAAGACTGTGGAAGTGAGTTATACAAAAAAATATTTTCCTACCAGAATAGTTTCCTTTTGTGACTTGGAGGCAATAATCAAGGAAATGTTTGCACATTCAAAGCGGCAGAAAATACTAGGGGTTTGCATCATTTGTATACTTGGATGCAGCTCCTGAGTCTCATCTACACTTTCAGATGTACACCAGTTAGTAAACAACAAAGTGGCTATACTGTACAATATGGATATAGGAACTGTACAGAGCAACCGCTGTGATAGCATGAGAATCAGGTTAGCTTCCTACATGTATACACTATCTATAGGAATCTTCCTTTCACGTGCTATATGGAGGTGGATCCAAACTAACCAAATATGGTCTTTTTTGGTATTCAATTAGGTGGATGAAATTAACTTGGAGGAGAGTTTGAATGATAATGGTGTTAGAAAGATTTTAGAATTATAAAGAGAGTCTGTTAGTGCAACTGACTGGGTTAAAGAGGTATCCTGTGGGTTCCTAAGACCAAGTTCAAAGTTGATCAAGGAAAGAAATAGGAGAAAAAAAAAAAAAAAGATACCTGTCTAGGAAATTATACTTAAAGGCTTCATCCAAATCACTCAATTTCAATGTACCTCAGTTCTCTAAAGCATACCATCAGGCCGTGTTATTGTTTAAAGCATACTGAATTATTAAAAATACTTTTGTATTTTGGTATTTTCTCTGGATCCCTTTCCCCAGCCACGACGTGGGGCGGCCCAGTTCTAGTTCCATTTCCATCTGAAGAACCATTCCGACGTCTTGAAGGATGGGAAAGGGAACTCCAGAGGTTTTCTCAGGGTTTTCTTCTGTCCCTGAGGCTGGAGGGGAGAGGTGCCCTCCCCTCCCCCCACGCACGTGGTCCCATGGCAGGCACAGAGACAGCACACCGGCGTGGAGAGGAGGCAAGAGAGAGTTTATTGTTGGGGATGTTACATTTATAGGGTTTAGGAGGATTCACAGAGTAACCAATTAGAAGACTCAAGGGGCTTACAGGAACACCCAATCACAGGAAGGGGTTAACAAAGGCCAATGGGAAACACCTCAGGACACCTTCCCAGGACATTCCTGCATGGATAACATTACCGTAGGGGGTGTTGGGAAGAAGAAGCATGTGTTTGCAAAGACCACCAAAAGCCATTCTAAGACACATTTAAACAACAGATTTCCCATATAATGCAGATTTACTGCCACAATTTTCTTTTCCCAGGTAAGAAGGTTTGTCACAGTCTGATAATGTGGAATGTTTGCTAAAGAGGATGAGTTATGAGATAGACCAAACTCCTCTCTCTCAGCAACTGTAAATTCAAAATTAAGGGGCTTTAATCGAGGAAGTGTGGAAAAAAACCCAGAAGAAATAACAACCCTTTATTAAAAGATATATGTATGTTGACAAAAACAGTAACAGAACACAAAAAAAACTAGACAGTAGTCCTAGAAAAAAAAGGTCTGAATGAATACTTCTCTGTCCTTTAGCGCAGTCCTAGTCATGGCCTGCAGGGGGCGCTGTTGGATCGCTGGAGGTCACCACGCGGGGAGAGGGGTCTGAGGGGTGGTCTCGGGTTGCAGGAGGAGCCGAAAAGAAGATGGGGGACCCTACTCCCAATGGAAGGAAGGGGAAAGGAAAGCAGTTTGCCCCCAACAGGACTCACTGTGGTTCTCAGTTGATGGCGCCCCAAAAAGCTCCTCCTTTTCTCCCAGCAAGCACAGAGACTCTCCAATGAAAACACAGCAGGTCCGCAAGTTGAGGCCAGCAGTCTGAGCTGACTAGGACGAGAAACCAAAAAGCCAGATCCCCAGTCCTCCTCTCCAAATACCTGCATGCAGACCCCCATCTCCGTCTGAGAGAGAGAGCTCTGCTGTCTGCCTCTCCTCTCCCCCTGAAGAACGTGCCAACCCCTCTCAAAACTTCTCTCCTCTCCCCCCAGCCTCTCTGATGGGTCATTAGCTAGGAATTTGGCCAGATCTTTTGTAAAGCTAATTGAGTCCCTTCCCCCCACTCACTCCATTTTTTCTTAGAGTGGAGTAGGGGAAGAAAAAAATTCCCCTATAGAATTTATAACCTATTATAAGGTTCAACAGAAGTTCTGTTACATTTATGAAGCAAAAATCCTTAAATCCTTACAAATTGCCCCAAAGTTTTAACACTTCAAAGAGTATCATAGGTATTAAGAATAAAAGTTAGATTTTAAAATCACTTTTGGTAAATTAAATTTATTAGAAAATTACTTGGAACTATCAAAAATAATTATGATCATGTTAGATTATCAAGATATCAGAGAATTTTTGAGATAGGAAGGGACCTTGTTAGATCATGTAGTTCAAACTCCCAGATCAAAAAATGGTCAGTTAGCGCAAGCTGGTTGAGGAGCAAGTTCGGTTGGGTTTTTAATATCTCCACACATGGAGATTCCACATTCTACCTGGGAAACCAGTGCCTGTGTTTGAACACCCTTAATGTGAAAAAGGATTTTTGTAATGTTTAAGAAGAATTTACTGTGTTAAACTTTGTGCCAATAGCCTCTTCACCTGCCACTGAACACCATTAAGAGTCTGACTCCATCTTCCTTTGCCTCTCAGGTATTTGTACACATTTATGAGATCCCTCTGGGCCTGCTCAAGTCTAAACAGTCACAGCTCACTCAGCCTTTTCTCCTGGGAGAGATGGTGCAGGCTCTTCATCATCTTAGTGGCTCTGTGCTGGACTCCAGTATGGCCGTATCTCTCTTGGGTGCCCGGAACAAGACACAGAACTCCAGGTGTGGCCTAGAGTGCTGAGTAGAGGGAAAGGATCACGTGCCTCCAACCACTGGCAACACTCCTTCTAATGCAGTCTTGGTTGCCTTTGCCACAGTCATACATTACTGGCTGATATTCAACTTGTACCCAGCAGGACCCACAGGTCCTTCTGAGCCATGCTGCTTTCCAGCCAGTTCAGAACCCAGAATGTCTCCACGCATGGCATTATTCCTCCTGAAATCCTTCTAATGAATTTCTCCAGTGCACTAGTTCCTCAAAGATATTTTTAAGTAGCTGAATTAGAACACATTGTACTGACCTGCAATCAATTATATTCTCAAAGGTTATAATTATTGTCACATTTTAGATACATTCATGATCCTTACAGATCTTTATTGACATCTGAATTATAGTTGTTATATGTGCTCTGATTCTGCACCCTTGTTTTATCTATTTTGTTTTGGGTTGTGATAAGGGAACTAGTTGAAGTGAAAGTTCTCTGGAAGGCAAATTTTATTCAAAGTGAAACAACCTTGAGGGATTTCTTTAGGTGCATATTTCTTATTAATCTGTCATCGTCTTTTGATGTAGTAAAAAAATCCTAAAGCCTAAATTATTTACCGAGTCCTAAAATTGTATTCCCATGATAGGAACACTTTAGAAAATACTGTTGTTTTCCTAAGAAACTGGTATTCATAAAGTTGCTTATCATTTAACTGATCAAAACATTTTGTGACAGAAATGAAAAAGAAATGAATTAAATATACTGTGTAAAGTTAGAAAGAAGAGTGATGAAGATATCCTTGTTTGGGTGCCTGTAGGGAATAATCAAAATGAAGAATATAACCACCACACAAAATATATAATAGATAATTAGAAATTCTAGAGATACAGTAAAAAAGGCAACCTGTCTAGTCAAATCCTCATCTATTTTGAATGAGATAAACCTTCAAATTTTACTGATTTGGATCAGATGTACAAGATCAATTTTCCAGATGGTTTAAAAAAAAGAAAAGCCATCCTAATCTAGAAATAATTTCTATATAACAGTTAGAATTTTATTTAAATGTTACTTCAAGAGTCCATTTTTAATGAAAGCGAAAGGTCAATTTAGTAATCTTGAATTTGAAGAATACACGAGACAGTGAATGGATGCCTGGAGTTTTTGTGCTTCGCCAGATATGGGTTATAGTGATAAAGGTTACCTTTAGTGGAAATAAACCAAAGTAATTGTGAAATCATTGACAATTTAAAGGAGAAAAACCACAGTAATTAAAGGCCTTTTATCTACCTTTGACATATGCATTGATTATCTATTGAAAACACTCTGAAGTACTTGGGAGAAGGAGGGAGGATGCTCATTTTCTTCCTGTTTTTTTATTCGTGAAAGTTGTTCGGGTATCAAGACTTCAGATCCCATATTCAGCAGCCGACATCACTCTGTCTCTCCTCCTGCTCACACTTCAAAATTTAAATTCAAGTAAAATACATTTTCAGTAAGTTCAATAATGGCTTTGCACAGATAAACTTCAGGTTGCATGGAAAAGGAAGCTCAGTAAGTGAAATAATAACACCAAAAAATCGTAATTAACATTTGAGAATGAAATTTGTATAGATAGCTCAATTATAAGAATATACATGTGGGAAAAGATTACTAGACCACAGAAAAAAACAACTCTTTGTTATTTTGTTATGTCGCAATAAGTAATGAATGGACTATATATATAGTGAGGTTAGCAGCCAACAGCAGCAACAGCAGTAGTGTCTACAACAAGTTCTGGGAGCTGAGCACTAGAACGAGCCGAGCAGGGGGTTCTTGGAATCAGAGGAACCTAAGTAGAGAGACCCACCAAGAACCAGCAGCGCTCACAAGCAAGTCTGACGTGGTGAGGGCATTGCCAGGGGTAAGCGCAGGAGATTTATTTAAGTGGCTCTCTGGAGTGTGGTGAATAGCACAAACAAACAAGGTAGGCTGTGGCAGTTCTCACTGGAGGGCACAGGTACCCTCCCAGCTCCAGAGGGGAACTCAACTAGCAGTTGTTGCCCACCCAGCTAGAACAGACCCAGCTATATTTTCACCTGCTCAAAAGCTGTTGCCAGAAGGAATGTGGCAACCCATAGAGAGCTCCCACATAAATATGCAGCTATCCAGGTCTCCAGCTGCAGGGAGTACCTGAGCCTGTCATTAGTATCAGAGGGCAGCAGAGACAACACCTGTATGAGGTGAGACCAGGATGATGACCTGCTCACCCTAGTGGCAGAAGTGAAAGAGGAAGTGGAAAGACTGAGGAGTATCTGTGAGTGTGAGGGAAATAGACTGGTGGAGTCACACCCTACTATACCTGAGAAAAATGCAGCAGATGAATCAAAGACCAGAGGATCCCATACCCTCTTGTCTCTCCTTGAAGAAGGAGAAGACGTAAGAGATGTAGGGGGGGAATGGAAACAGCTTCCTTATTAGAGCAGGAGACAAATCCCCTCTCAGCCCTTCTCACCTTCCCAGGTGCTCTTACACAATAGATATGAGGCTTTGGAACCTGAGGGCCAGGCAAATGATAATTCAGGTGAAGGTCCATCCAGAGCGTTGCCTAAGGCAAGTCAGTCAATCACAAGCATTACAAACTGTTGGGATAAAGAAAGGTAATCATCATAAGCGACTCCCTCCTGAGGGGAACAGAGGGCTTGGTATGCCAACCAGCATCATCCCACAGGGAAGTCTGCTGCCTTCCTGGGGCCTGGAAAAGACATGTTACTAGGAGACTTCCTGGTCTGGTTCAGCCCTCTGGTTATTATCCACTATTGGTTGTTCAGGTTGTCAGTGGTAAGGTTGAAGAGAAAAGTCCAAGGGCAATCAAAAGGGCCTTCAGGGCCCTGGAGTGATGGATTAAAGGGAGAGGAGCACAGATGGTGTTTTCTTCAATCCTTTTGTTAGCAGGGAAGAATACTGAAAGGAACGTACCTGATTAACACGTGCCTCAGAGTCTGGTGCCATTGGTGGAACTTTGGCTTTTTCGATCATAAAGCAGCTTACATGACACCAGGCCTGCTAGTGACAGGTCAGGATCACCCATCTCAAATGGGAAAAGACTTCTAGCCCACAAGTTGATGGGGCTGATTGAGAGAGCTTTAAACTACGTTTGAATGCGGAAGAGGATAAGACCAGGCTTACTAGAGATGAGCCTTGGAGGAACATGCCAGTCTTGGGGGTGAAATCAATAGCTCAGCTGATCTTGGTGCAGGTGGATCTGCACCAATGCACATAGTATGGGCAACCAACAGGAGGAGCTGGAAGCCATTGACAGCAGCAAAGCTATGACATAGTTACCACCAAAGAAACGTGGTGGATGACTCTCACGAGTGTTGGAATGGTTGGTTATAAGCTCTTCAGAGTGGATAGGCAAGGAAGGAGAGGCCATGGTGAGGTTCTGTATGTTAAGGGGCATTTCAATGTATAGAGCTCAATGATGGTGCTGAGAGGATTTAGTTTTTATGGATAAGAACCAGGGGGAAAGACAACAAAGCAGATATCCTTGGGGGAGTCTGTTATAGACCACTTAACCAGGATGAAGAAGCAGACAAAGCATTCTATAAGCAGCTGACAGATGTCTCATGATCAGTAGCCCTTTTTCTCATGAAGATCTTCAAATTTCTGGATGTCTGCTAGAAATTGAACACAGAAGAGAGGAGAAAAATTAGGAGGTTTTTGGAGTGTATGGAAAATAATTTCCTCACACAATTGGTGAGGGAGCCAACAAGGGGATGTGCCCCACTGGACCTGCTGTTTGCAAACAGAGAAGGGCTTTTGGGAGATGTAGCGGTTGGAGGCTGTCTTGGGCATAGCAACCACAAAATGATAGAGTTTTCAATTCTCAGTGAAGTAAGGAAGGGTGTCAGTAAAACTACTACCTGGATTTCTGGAGGGGTGACTTTGGCCTATTCAGGACACTGGTTCAGAGAGTCTCTTGGAAACAGTCCTGAATGGCAAAGGAGTCCAGGAAGGCTGATCCTTCAAGAAACAAGTCTTCAAGGCTCAGGAGCAGGCCATTACAATTTGCTGTAAGATGAGCCATGAGGGAAGAAGACAGGCCTGGCTGAACTGGGAATTTTTTCTGTGTTTCATGGTAAAAAAAGAGAATTTACTACCTCTAAAAGAAGGAACAGGCATCTCAGAAAGAGTACAGGGATGTCATCAGGTCATGCAGAGATAAAATTAGAAAGGTGAAAGCTCAGCTAGAACTCAATCTGGCCACCATTGTAAAAGATAAAACCCCATGTTTTGACAAATACATTAATAACAAAAAGGAGATCTGAGGAGAATCTCCATCCTTTATTGGATGGGGGGGGGGAACACTGCTAGTAAGAACAAGGAAAAGGCTGAAGTACTTAATACAGTCTTTGTATCAGTCTTTAACAGAAAGATCTTCAGGGTACCCAGACCCCTGGGCTGGAAGATGGGGATGGGGATCAGAAAAAACACGCTGTAATACAGAAGGAAGTAGTTAGTGCACTGCTGTGCCTTCTACACACTCCTGAGCCTATGGAGTCAGATGGGATCCATACAAGGGTACTGACAGAGTAGGTGGAACAACTTGCCAAACCACTCTTCATGATTTATCATCAGTCCTGGTTAATTGTGGACATCCTAGTTGACTTGAGACTAACCAGTGTGACGATCATCTACAAGAAGGGTCAGGAGAATCTGAGGAACTACAGGCCAGTTAGCCTGACCTCGGTGCTGAGGAAGATCAGGCCCAGCCATCACAGGATTATGAAAGGCAGATCCTACTTGACCAATATGATCTCCTTTTATGACAAAGTGACACAGATTTGGATAAGGGAAAGTCGATGACTGTAGTCTACCTGGACTTCAGTAAAGCCTTTGACACTGCCTCCCACAGCATATTCTTGGAGATGCTGGCAGCCCATGGCTTGTACATGTACAATCTTTGCTTGGTGACAAAATGGCTGTCTGGCTGACCCCAGAGGGCAGTGGTTAACTCTCCACTGCCCATGAATTCTCTCCCAGGCAACTAGCAACCAACTGGACAAGAGTACACAGCTCCAAACTGCACCAGGGAAGATTCAGGTTGGACATCAGTGGAAAAGGACCTGGGGGTGCTGATCAATGACCAGCTGAACATGAACCAGCAGTGTGCCTTGCTGACCAAGAAGGCCAATGGAATTCTGGCTTATATCAAAGATATATCCCAGCAGGACTAGGGAAGTGATTGTCCCTCTGTACTTGGTACTGCTGAGGCTGTACCTTGAACCTGTGGCCAGTTCTGGGCCCCTCAGCATAAGAAACATGGAGATGCTGGAGCATCTCCAGAGAACGAGATGCCGATGAGGTGTCTAGAGCACAAGTCTGACGAGGAGCAGCTGAGGGAGCTGGAGTTTTTTAGCATGGAGAAAAGAAGGCTCAGGAGGCCTTGTTGCTCTCTTCAACTATCTGAAAGGAAGCTGTTGTGAAGTGGGGTTCAGTTTCTTCTCCCAGGCAACTAGCAATAAGGCGGGGAAAAGGCCTCAGTTTGCACCAGGAAAAATTCAGTTTGCATGTTAGGAAAAATTTCTTCACTGGAGGAATGATTAAGCATTGGAACAGGCTCCCCAAGGAAACGGTGGAATCATCATGCCTGGAAGCATTCAAAAAACAAGTAGATGTGACACTTCGTGATATGATTTAGTGGGCATTGTGTTATTTGATTGAAGTTTAGACTTGATGATCTTGGAGGTCTTTTCCAACCTTAATGATACTATGATTCTATGAAGTAGTCTATGTAATGATAAAAGGATTCTAAGTAGACTTATGGGCAGAATATGATTCATAAAGTAAATGCATTTGTAAGCTTCTGTTCTGATACTTACGTGCACTTGGGGTAAGGTCACATATTAAAACAAACAAACAAACAAACAACATTTGTCTGTAGTCATTTAACTTCCACCACACAGTAATTTAGATGTTGATTATAAAACTCAAATATAACAAAATATTGGTTTTGTTCTTTTCGTAGGTCCAAGTAAAATGAAATATTACAAACTCAATTGTGAGGAAAAAAGTTTTCTGAATATACAATTTTCTTTTTTAGCTGAATGTTTTGTATTGTTCTGTTTCTTGCACAAGAAAAAATCTACTTTCCCAAAGTTTCTTTTCAGAAAGTTTATCAGGAAAAATTCTGTGTGCATCGGAGTGGTCAAAAACTTTCATATCCGAGTGGAATACCTCCGTGTCAGTAAAAGACTCATCTCAAATAATTTTGGTCTTGTTGGGCTTCTTCCCATGACTTAAAAGTGTGTTGAGATCAAGTCCTAAATGTTTGACTGGAATCAGCAGGAACAGTGAAAATTTCTTCTAGAACTGAAGGCTTTGTATAAGAAGATATATTTATAGTTTATGTTAATATTAATGAATATTAATATTTGATTATGTTTGAATTAGATATCACCAGCTTAGTAGACAAATGATGCAGAAACATTTCTATTTTTCATTAACTAAGACAGATATATTACATTTTTAACTATTACTGTTTCTTTTCTCCTTGAAGAAATTAGCAGATGTTTTTCAGTTGTAGCAACAAAACTTACTTATAATTGTTATTCTCTGCCTGTATGAGCTTATAAATCTTACAATAAATTTACTTTTTTTCCATGCAAGATATCATTAACAAGTCATGATATCAAATAGCTTTAAATTTATGGAATGTTTTCAAGCAATGATAGGAAATATCATCATATTTTACAATCCAACAAAAAATAACTAGGTAGCATTTCTTTTATAGATATAACATTGTATCTTTAGTGTAATATCATTACCCCCAAACATCTAAATTCTATTTTACTACCAACATTTGGATATAATCCAGAACAATCATACTACTACTTGGATACATGGTATTGAAATTATCTCTGACCTTCTGTAGCTACTCTACTCTGTAGCTACAATTCCAGTACAAAACATGAAGACACTACTAATAAATACCATATTTGATAATCGTGCAAATACTGATGTTTAGTTAAACTTCTGTTTCTCTTATTTTTCAGTGTTTGAAATTTTGCCTCACCTGTTGGTACAGGTCTGCAAAGGACTTAGGGATTCTCATGGATGAAAAGCTGGACATGAGCTGACAGTGTGTACTTGCAGCCCAGAAAGCCAACTGTATTCTGGCATCCATCAAGAGACGAGTGGCCAGCAGGCTGAGGGAAGTGTCCCCCTCTACTCTACCCTCGTGAGAGCCCCACTTGAAGTACTGCATTCAGCTCTGGGGTCTTTAGCATGAGAAAGATGCGGACTTGTAAGAAGTAGGATGTCTTTTTACATGGGCAGATGATAGGACAAGGGGGAATGCTTTTAAACTGTAAGAGGAGAAATTTAGACTAGATGTTAGGAAGAAATTCTTTACTGTGAGGGAGGTGAGGCACTGGAACAGGTTGCCCAGAAAAGTTGTGAATGCCCCAACTCTGGAAGTGTTCAAGGCCAGGTTGGATGGGGCTTTGAGGAACCTGATCTAGTGGGTGGCATCCCTGCCCATGGCTGGAGTTTGGAACTAGGTGATTTGTAAGTTCCCATTCAACCCAAATAATTCTATGATTCTACAGGTAAGTGAGCTATAAGTAACCCATCCAAATGGTTGCTGTATTTACTCTCTGTATCACAAAAATATGGGTCTCTAGACTTAATTTGCTTTTGTTTTGTTTTAATAAAATTCTCCCACTTTAAGAACAGGAAGGAGAAAAACTGTCATATCAGTAGGATTTACTCCTTTGGTTTAAACTGTCCAGCATATCTCTCTCTATATATATATACATGTAAGATTTTATGGACATGAAGAAGCAGACAATTATTTTTTTTTTTAATGGTGACTATAACACACCAAAATGAGTATCATGAAAGAAGATGAAGAGAGAATCGTACCAGTTACATTTAAGGACTTAGGACCTATACCAGATTATTCAAGGACTATATTAAAAGTTACAGACAACTAACAAATATCAGTAGGGATCTCTTGGTTATAATACTATGTAAAGAGGTCCCACTGTTCCAGAAAACTTCACACCTGGTCTTCATTTTGTAGAACTTTCCTACTTCCAGTCATCAGGTTCCTAATTTGTCATCCATTGGTATTCTTAGGAGAGTAATAGATCATGAGAGTTAACATTCTGAAGCAAATTTAATTTCATTCCCTTGTTGCATTGTAATAAGATATATGTATGTCAAATGAAAATCTGATAGCTGTAGACTAGTCTGTAGACTTAGCTCTTCAGGATTTTTTGCAACATTCGGCATCAGTTCAAAAAAGTTTAACAACATGACATTTGAAAAGTGCTACAGAACATCCTACTAGTCTAATAATTAATAAAAGTTTGCTGAAATCCCTCAAAAATAAAAGGACATCATAATTCAAATATTGTTTTGAATAGCAGTACTGCAATGTCTGCTTGTTTTTATTATATACTAGCACATTAAATGGTGCTGTTATCAAGACTGATTACAGTCCTTGCAGAGTTGATTCTACTAAAAATATTTATTGATTAATAGCAAGGAGTTGGGAGATAATGGAAGTAAAATATACAAAAGGAAAACCAATGAGTTGTTTCAAAGTTTCATGTGTAAAAAGATAGAGGGAAATATTTGTTCATTTGTCAGAGGGTTTTTTTTTTCTTAAAAATTCCTCTAAGGTGACTGTCTTAAAGTCTGGGATTTCTAAAAATAGAAATTTCCTGCAGCATGGCTGGAGTATGATATTCTGAATCTCATTTGCAGTGAGATTCAGTCCTTAGACCTATGGACTCAGGGAAGATTTTAGATTTTATTGTAGTTTCATATTTTCAAAGTGAAGGTTAAGAAACTCTCAGGCTCATGAATTGTTGATTTTCCATGTTGGAAATCATAGCTTCATATATTCTTAATTGGTCAAATAGAAATAAATTCTTCAAATGTTACCTCCAATTAATGCTAACTATAGAAAACAGAGATATTGTGGAAAATAAAGAAACTGCAGAACTTTTACATGATATCATTTGACTTGCTCCTTTAATTGCATACTTTTTTCCTCCTTTTCCTAAGAAAGATATCACTAAGAATTTTAATTTTGCAAGATCAAATAAAATGTTAAGCGCTATCATTTCAGTGTTAATTTTATTTCAAATGTTCTTGGCATTATTCAGAAACACTGGATCAACAAAATACAGTTATCTGCAAAGGGAAACCAGAATTTTTATACTAGTTGTGCCTCTGTACTCCAGAATTTTAGGATACAGACATATTTCATCTGGTCGCTCTTACTACAGTATTGATGTTAACTCATTCTTAGCGCATAAATTAAACACTGTCATTCTGCGGATTCCTAATATCCATAAACCCCATGAAACTAAGATTAAAAAAACAGTTTCCAGAATGTTGGTGCTTGGATAAGTTTGTATCACCTTATCTTTTCCATGTTTGAAGTATTGCCTTCTTTTGATAATATGCTGTGTTGGACTTGCATGGAAAGGTTTTGATAGCAGAAGAGGCTACATGGAGGGTTTCTGTGAGAAGCTGCCAGAAGCTTCCCCTATGTCTGACAGAGCCAATACCAGCTGGCTCCAAGATGAACCTGATGCTGGCCAAGGCCAAGCCCAGCAGTAATGGTGGTAGTGCCTCTGTGATAACATATTTAAGTGGACAAACTGCTGCTCAACAGCAGCCAGAGAGAGGAGTGAGAATATTTGAGAGAAACATCTGTGCAGACACCAAGATCAGTGAAGAAGGAAGGGAAGGAGGTGCTCCAGACACTAGAGTAGAGATCCCCCTGCAGTGGTATTGAAGACCATGGAAATCCAAAGTGAAGCAGATGTCTCTCTGCAACCCATGGAGGATCTCATGCTGGAGAATGTGGAAGCCCAAGGCAGACTTTGTGGGAAGTTTGCACTGGAACAGGGCTCCTGGCAGGACCTGCGAGCCCATGAAGAGAGGACTCCACACCGGAGCAGGTTTGCTGGCAGGACTTGTGACCTTGCGGGGGACCCACACTGAAGCGTTCTGCTTCTGAAGGACTGCATCCTATAGATCGGATCCAACTGGAGAAATTTGTGAAGAATGGTTTCCCATGGGAAGAACTCATATTGGAGAATTTTGTGGAGGACTTCTTCCTCCGGGAGGAAACCCACTCTGGAGTAGAGGAAGAGTGTGAGGAGGAAGCAGCAGTAGAAAAAGCATGTGATGAACTGACCACACGCACCACTCCCTGTCCCTCTGAGCCACCTGGGAGGAAGAACCAGAAAAATCAGGAGGGAAGTTGAGCTGTAGAAAAAAGGAGAGGGGGAGGAGAAGGAACGTGTTTTAAGATTTTTTATTTCTCATTACACTTCTGATTTGATTGTAGTAAATTAAATTAATTTCCTCAAGCTGAATCTGTTTTGCCTGTGACAGTAACTGGTGAGTGATCTCTCCCTGTCCTTATCTCAACCAATTAGCCTTTTGTTATTTTTTTTTCCCCTGCCCATCTGAAGAGGGTAGAGATAGAATAGCTTTGGTGGATATCCAATGTCCAGCCGGGATCAACCACCACACATGCATAATTAAACAATAAAAAGTCCATCCACAATATTGCAGTGTTTAGACACTGTGCCATAAAATTCTGAGTCTGGAATACTTCTTCTATGTCTGAATTATAATTTAAAAAATTTATAATGTGTAGCCTTATAATCAGTAACTGTAATTATTATAATGACATATTAAAATGAAATTCACTTTAAAAACTTTAAAAATAGATAATAAAAAAAAATTATGAGAAAATACAGATTATGGTAAACTTCACTGTCATTGGGAAGGAATACTGTTGCCAGACCTGATCTTGACCCTGCCTTTCTAGCTCTTTATCCAGGATTCTTGAAGGCAAGGACAGTTCTCTGAGTTTTTGTGTGACTCCTGGTATTCAGCTCAATCTTCCTATGCAGAACAGCCAGCCCTTGCTGCTTACTTCCAGTTATTGTAAATTGCCATTATCACTCCAGCATTTGGTACTGAAAGAGGAGCTAGGAACTGTTCAGTTTTTCCCTGTGCTCAACTTTGAAAAGGAGCACACAGATAGTTACTCTTGTAAGTTTTATCTGTATTTTGAATTTGGATATCCAGTTCTTTACAATTTGTTCCAGTAGAAAATAACACAGATGTATGTTAGACTACTTGATACATATTCACTATAAAAAAACCCCTAAGCAAACAAACAAAAACCAAACCAAAACAAACAAAAAACATTGTGTATCAGGATATAGAGTATTTTAAACTTCATTATACTTTTTTATGATACAGAAGAAATGTGATCCAAAACAAAGTTTTCAGTCGCTGCTCCAAAAGCACCTGCAGTCAGATGAGAAGTATGCATGAGTTTCAAAACATAATAATAACAAATGTTTCCTTGAAGACTATTTTTCTGCTAAGTGAACCAACTTCTCTTTCAGTTTTGTACTACAAACCCAAAACACGATGTGATCATGAAATATTGCTGGTGGTGAAATGATACACGGCTTAACTACATTAATCCATGAAAAAAAAAAATATCTGAGAACAGGTTGATAAGGTTTCCTTTCTGTTTCCTGGGTCTCACAGTTTTTCAGAATGGCCACAGTAGATCTTTTACAAGGTTGATCCTTCACTGGGATAGTACAGTTCTGTCTTATCCAGGCTGTTATTAGAAACCTGGGAAAAAAAAGTGTTTCTGTTATTTTCTAATAGAAAATCTAGTCAACCTTAAAAAGAATGACAACAAAAGAGAATTACAGAATCTGACTTGTTAAAAAATTTGCCTGAAGTAACTTCCTATCCTGCCTTGCCCTGGAACCGTATAAGGGACTGTAGTGAAGAGTTCTATCTGATTGATTTGGCACCATCAGTGCTGTAGAGGTGCCCAGAGGAGTCAACTGTGTTCATTCAATGCTTTCAAAGACTAATGTTCAGTAATATTTAAATGGGACTTTTGCATGAATAAATGCAAAAAAGAACTCATTTCTCAGATCTCTATACTAGAAAATGTAATTCATAAAATCCCATATTCCTATATTTAAAGCAATCGTTACTTTTATTACTAAGGTGCTGTGGTGGATTGTCCTCATCCAGCAGCTGAGCATCCACAGAATGACTCCCCTTTCATGTGGGTAGAGAGGAATCAGAAAGAAGACGAGCAAGTTCATGGCTTGGCACAAAAGCAGTTTAAAAGGTGAAACAAAAGATTCATGTGCAATTAAACCAAAGAAGGAATTAATTCTTCACTTCCACCAGTAGAGAGATGTTAGCCACATCCTGGAAATCTGGATTTTCTATACATGTAACAGTTAACAATGAATATCCTCACTTTCTCAAGCTTTTACTGCTGACCATAACATATGATATAAAATATCTCTCTGGTCAATTAAGAAGCATTGTCTTGTCTGTTTTGTTTCACTCAGCCTACTTACTGAATGGGAGGGGGACCAAAGTAGGAAAAGGACAAAGCATTTATTTTCAACATTTTACTAACAAAAACACAGAGCTATATAATCTGCTAAGAAGAAACCCAATCCTACTGAGGTCTAGTACAATCCACACCCTGTATTTCATATCATTTGTATCGTTCTCAGGTCCTGCACTGTCCAACACATGAACCAAGACCTTCTTCCCTGTCTTTTGATGTAATATCATTCCCTTTTTCTAAAGGCTACCCCCATTGAATGAATATACATTAAATGTTCATAAAAATTGAATTAATCTAGTCCATGACTTGAGCTCCATCTGTTATGGCACTCACTCAGAACAGGAGAAGCAGCATACTCTACCAAGTTGCTGGGTGCCAAAGACAGCTCAGGTTAAGTTTCCCACTGCACTTGCCTGGTGTCTTGAAAAGCTCATCGTCCTGATGAGGATTCTAGTAGATTCTGGTATAGTACTTCCTACAACATACAAGCCCAGATGTGGGTTACAGCAGATTAAGCATATTTCCATTACAACTGCAAGTGATGAAATCATGTGCAATATGCACAGAAGATGTAAAAATTGGAGAGGATGTACTAAAATAACATAATTAAATTGCCAGAGTTGAACCGTGTTGTAGGAGTACTGACTGTGCAATGGCAGCTTAAGCATTTCTGAATGAAGAGCTGGACAAGAGCCAGCAATGTGCACTTGCAGTCGGGGAGACCAACCACATGCTGGGCTGCAGCAATAGAGAGGAGTGGCCAGCAGGTCGAGGGAGGTGGTTCTGCTCTCATGTGACGTCACCTGGAGTACTGCATCCAGATCTGGGGTCCTCAGCACAAGACATGGACCTGTATGAGCACGTCCAGAGGAGGCTCACGAAGGTGATCAGAGAGATGGAGATCTCAGTCCCAGAGAGAGCTGGAGTTGTTCAGCCTGTAGAAGAAAAGACTACAGGAAGATCTCATTGCAGCCTTTCAGTACTTAAAATGGGCTTATAAGAAAGCAGGAAAGCTTATAAGAAAGAGTACAGACAGTTATAGGATAAGGGTGAACGGTTTTAAACTAAAAGACAAGAGATTTAGATTGTATTTTAGGAAGAAATTCTGTGCTGTGGGTGTGGTGAGACACTGGAACAGGTTTCCCAGAGAAACTGTGCATGCCCTGGAATTGTTCAAAGCCAGTTTCTATAGAGACTTGACCAATTTGATCTAGTGGGTGGCAGCCCTGCCCATGACAGGGAAGTCAGAGCTAGGTGATCTCTAATTTCCCTTACAAACAAAACCTTTCTAATATTCTGTGATTAATCCTGTTATGCAAGTTTCTCCTCTCACTCTTGTTTGTATTCATAGAGTGTGTAAAGTTAATTTATATCTGCTTAAAAGCAGATTGGTTCGTCAATTTTAGCTCTCTAGGGAGACAGTTTTCTTTTCCAGTAGGTTTTATTTTTTATTGTTTCAGAATTGTATCCAATTAACCTATACTGAAATATGGGATCCATATTATCCCTCAAATTAGTGTTTTAAACCTATAGTGGTTTAAAATTCATCTTAAATTACTCTGATGTATCTCTCTGGAAAAACTAAGATTTCATGAACTTCATTAACTATTAGCCATGAAGGAATGGGACTGTACTCACATGATTCAGTTTTTGGGATTCTCTGCATTTCCCATTTATTAGCCTTTTTTTGGTAAACAGCACCTGGTGTTACCATTCAGCTAACCAGAATTCCCGGGCTTTTGCTGACCTGATGTTTTGATTTCACACACTATCATTCTGTGATTATTTTCAATCACGGTAAACCATGCAGACCATTAAGTGGTTTTCCGCTTTGAGAACACAGCACTCTCTTTGTCAAAATATCAGTCAAGGTCAGCACTCCTTTTTGTTCTAATTAATTGAATCACAGATGCAGGCTGGCTCAGCTTGTTCGCACAACTAACATCTTAACTATCTTCAGATTTTTTGTTCTCTCTAAGTAAGAACTTACAGAATATATAAAAAAGTAATGAAAAGCACCGAAAGTCAGGAATTAATTTTTTTATCTGTTTTGCAGGGGTCTCAGATACAGTCATACAGTCAATAAGTCTGACAATCTGCAGACAGTTTTGAAAGAAGACAACTAGTATTCAGGAGTCAAATGAGTAATGGTAAAAACGCTGTGAAAGTGATTTCTTATAAATACTGAAAAACATACCTCATTATTTATCTTTTTGCAACCCACTTGCAGCACAAATAAAAATAAATACAAATGCAAACAAAAATTAAAGTGTAGATTTATTTTTTTTTAAATAAGAGAGAAACTGGTAGAGAAATTGTAAGCATAACAGAGACCTTAAAGATAAGAGGGAAAAAGACTTCTAATTTAGGATAGGGATGGCACAAGCAAGAATTAAAGACAAACTGTATAAAAATACTTGGATTGGAACAATGTCATTATACCTGTGCTACATTTAGGATATTTAAAAATATTAAAATATATTTTTATTCCCCCAAATTAACTGATATTTTATGTTCTGAAGTACCGATAAGATCAATATTGTGAGGTGCCTCAATTTTTCACTAATCTGTTTAACGTCAAAAAAGTGTCCTTGTTTCTTCTAATAAGGAGGTCCTTCAAAGTCACCTGCTCTGAGATATGTAAAAGTGACATCAAAGTGATCAGTAGTCATTAAGTATTTTCAGTAGTCATGCTGTTTGATACTTTTGTAGACTATTAATACACAGAATAATGGTAATTATACTATAAGTATAATATATGCACATGATAAACACTGCTTCGAGAACAGTAGAGTAAGATCTGCAATTCCAGGTGCCAGTGTGCCACTTTACATCTCAGAGTAGAACTCAAATATTGGTTTTTATTTTTACTTTACTTTTCTGTTCATTTGTTTGGGATTTGGTCCTTAGTTTGCGGTTTGTTTTTTTTTTTTTCGCTTTTCCCACCATAACATATCTGTCTTCGCTGTATACCTTACCTCTCATTAGAAAACATTACATGACACTGGTCAAGGACTTGCTTCAGTTTCTGAAATTATCTATTCCTACAAGCAACTTTCTGCTATAAACAATTATCTGTTTCTCTGGTAGGTTTTTTTCTTTCCTTACAAAGCTAATAGTTATACAAATGAAGGAAACAAACTAACAGCTGTAGTGACAAAATTGTTTCACCTTATCATTAAAGACCTCAATCATTCAGAATATAAAATAACAGTTACTGGCAGAGAGTCTTGCCAACCAAATGGATTTTAAAGTATAAATTAGTATTTGAGGTTCTTTTTGGTTGTTTGGGTTTTTTTTAATACAGACTGTGAGTAACATCTGCTAATGATTCATTTTGTCTCACATTCAGTTTTTAGGACATAGTAGGGCTGTGCTACATTTGCTGTTTTACAGAAATAACAGACCTTCAACCTAGAAAATTTGTAATTTTCATGTTTTCTACTAGCAACAAAACAAAACCACAACATGAAAAAAAAAATAAAACCATATTTATGGTCTGAAACTCTTCACTGAATTATTTTGTAATTTGCTTTTGTAGTCAATTACAAAAACAAATTTTGTATTTGTTCCTTTGGGATAGAAAAGCACCCACGAATGCTCCCACTAGCCAGTGGAAATACTTCAGTTTTGCATAGTTCAATGACTGAGGTCAATAGTGAAGGGACCTAGTCTTAAACTGAATTTAACCAGCTTCAAGTTCCTACACTATTGAGGTCCACTGCACTGTATGCAGCGTTCTGATCAGTGGGAAATGAAAATAATTTTCTGTTCTGTCCAGTGTTCTATAAGAGATTCTGAAGTACAAGTTACTGCAGGAAAATTCTGTCTCACTGTTCCTTTTAAGGTGCTCCCTCCTCAATAACTACCATTTGGTCACTTACTGCCTTTTTCTAAAAGGTAAGGTCATAGGTAAATTTTTACAATTCTCTGTCACAGACACCGGTAGGTCTACTAAAGGAAAAACACATAGTACCTTGCTGCAAAAAAGTTGTAAAAATGCTAAAAGCTAGTAGCAAATTCGTAGCTCGTTAGCTAGCAAACAAGAGAACACCCTCTTAAAAATAGTAGTTTTACCTGCTATTATACCTAACAAATATGATGGATTGGGAATGAATAAAAACATTTTGCTAAACATATATCTTTTTTTATTTTGTATATGGCCTTTCAAAATTATTTTACTATGTTGGTCTTTACATACTTGCAATAGAGTTAGAACTCTAAGTGAAATGGATTCTTTAAAGGTGTTAGTTTTTATTTTTGGGTGAGTTTTTTAGGTTTTGTTTATTTTTTTGGTGTTTTATTGTTGTTGGGTGTTTTTTTGTGGGTTTTTTTTGTTGTTGGGGGGATGAGTTGAAATAACTAAAAAATGGAAAATTACTGCCTAAATATTTACTCATATATGAGTCTTCAGATTCAAAATCTCCCCTAATGTGCAAATTGCTATGTAAAGAAATACTTTGATTAGAGTTGTATGACTAAAGGAATGGAAAAGAAGTAATGGTAATTCCAGAGGAGGTAAAAAAAAGAGTCATTAAGATAGATGTAGATACTCAGTCATGACCACAAGAAAAGTAAGCAAAATGAGCTGTTAGTTAAGAGCAGTAAGGAAGGAAGTTTCTTTTGCCACTTGATTTTTATTCATCCATTCAGTAGGTGTCTTGGAGTTTCAGAATTTCTGCATGTGACACCCAAAATTTCTATTGGAAAAAATATTTAAAGTTATGTCTTTCCCTGGGCACTTCAATCTCTAAATTGGGTGACTAACTTTTAATTACAGAATCGTTTCTTAGATTGTGAGTCTTTAAGCTCAAAGACTTAGGCAGATAGGTCTGTGTTCCAAGAATTCCTTGTGCTTTTCTCTTGCAGTCAACAGTCTAGATTGAGTACAAATTCATAAAAGGTTTTCATGCTTACCCTATTCTCTCTAAGTGTGTTTTATATAACACATCAAAACTTATTTACTAGCTCCTAATGCAAAACAAATGAACAGAAAATCTTGGTACTGAACTGCTTTCTACTTTGCTGTTGGCTCAGTGTTACTTATTTTGTATTTACAGTGTACAATGGACCTTGTCCGTGGAAGTTTCTCTTTATTTTCTAGTAGTCTATTCATGGAAGTTTCTCCTGAATTATGTCAGTATTCCAGACATGCTATTGTAAGATACAGATGTCATGATATTTACCTAATTTAAATTTACTTAAATAAATGAAAAGTATCATCATCTAGTGTTGTCATACATGAGAATCAAGGAAAGTATAGATAAGAAATCAAAATTTGTTTAAAGGTGACTGGATAGGCTAAAGATTCTTATGATTACTGTCAGAAGTCACAGAGCTTTGCTTACAGCTTACTGTCCTGTAATTTCTTGCCCCACACATAAAAAATTATTGGGATTCTTTTTTACAGCATCTTTCTTTCATCAATCCTTTCTTTCTCCTAGGTTTGAGAATTCTCACATTGTTTAGGATCCCTATATTGTAACTGATATTGCATTCAAAATCATTCTATGGGAAAGAGAACACACCACATGCACAGAGCAAAGAATATACTCATAGTCTAGACAGTGCTCTAATGGTGTTGTAGACTACCTCATTGATGCAGAAAACTACCACTGACAGTGCCATCAAAATGGTTATACTAAATCTTACTTTTTTGAAATCTTCCTTGCAAATGTCTCTCTGAGTACTCCAGTCTTTCTGTAGGTACTGTTAGGTCAGTGCAAAGCCTTTTTCGTGAGAAGCAGCAAAAATCACATTCCCTGGGGTACATCAGAACCAGCCATACACCCTGAAGAGCAGTAGCTTCGTGTTAACTCCAGGGGAAAAATCAGGTAGGAATCAATAAACAACCCATTATCCAAAGTGTGCAAGTGAAAAGGGAGGTTTCAAATAAGTATGACTCAATATGGAATAAAGAAGTGTGAATCATCAATATGAAATGTACCAGTTTACTCTTTACTGGTTTAAAATGAACTTGCCAGTTTCCATTTAATTTAGCTAATATTGTATTCAGTACAGTGATCTTGGTTGGCTCTGTGTGTTTTCAATATTCTTCTGTCTTCTGCATTATTAGAGTTGTTTGTTTCCTTGAAGATGACTAGGAATAAAAAGGAGAAAAACATATTTTCAAAACTGTAATTTTTAAATCTTACATTTATGAAAGAACAACACAGATAAATGTCTTTAAAAAAAAAAAAAAAAGAAGAAAAAGAACTATGACTGGAATGGTCTTTGACATCAGTCATCTTCCTTGTTAATGATTAAGGTTTGTTGCAGATGCTATGTGGTCAATAGAGATTATTTTAAAGGACAATATCTTCTATAGATATAGCATATAATGTTCATCTTTTTTTGTGCATTAATGATCCAAAATATATGAGAGTAAATCTTACTGTTCAGCCTTTCAGAGTTTTATGAATCTAGATCACCAATACATAAATTACATGTGATGTGACACAATGGAAAAATATTAGATAATGCACTAAAAAAATACACTAGAAGATACATGCACTTAATTTTAATGTATTTGTAAGTACTACTTAAATCTGTAAGTACTACTTAAATCTGTGTGACTATTTCCATGCTGAAATCCATTGTATACTGTCAGTATTTTCATGTTGTCATTTGTGCAACAGTATTATTCTATGGCTCAATATGTAAAATGTTTCATTGTTTGGGAGTCTTTTTTCAACAACAAAAACTAAGAACAAAGAAACCATAATACAGCTCCAAAGAGGTTTTTGTCATTAACTCAAATTCTTTTATTTATATTGAAAAGTATACTTATGATCTTTTCAATGTATGATAATTGTGATCAAAACGTCATAGTTTACACAAGAGAGTGTCTCAACATGCTCATTCAAAATAATGTTTATGAAATAAAATGATTTAGTTTGGTTATATGGTAAAAGACTAAAAAACAACAACAAAAACCCAAACAAAAACCCCAAATCCCACAGATATGCAAAAGAAAAATATCAAGCGGGGGAAGCCCCAAAACCTAATCAGAGAAATTGGGGTGTCAGTCACATTGGAGCCAAGATGCCCGTGAGCTGAAAGTGAGACCCACACAGAAACTCTAAGGGAGCAGCTCTCAGGGTCTCCTTTCAAACTGAGGATGGTCATTACATGGCAGTGTGGGACATTTTATGAAATGCAAGGGAAGGGACTCTTGGGATTTCACATAACTTATTATGTGAAGTTTAGAAGATGAACCAAAGGTAGCGGAAAGGAGGGATCAAAGTGGTTGGAGTAGGAATACACATGGTGAAACAGATGGATAAGGAGGTAAAAGGGACATGGTTCCATGCAAATGTTGCTGATCAGAATGCTTATCTGGCCAGGCCTGCACCTTTCATCACAATCTGTCCTCCATTATTAACTGTTTTCCTGGATGATGAGATCTCTTTTTTGCATTCACATACACATATGGAGGTCTGAGAGTCAGTGATAGGAACCAGACCACAGGTCAGAAGACCTGAGTGTTTGTGGTGCCAGAGATCAGAGTATGCACATACTGTATAGGCAGATATTAGAAACTGTATTCACTATCAAAAATCATGACATGTTAGCTGACAAGTAAGATAAGAGGCTTAGGAGCCATTGTATTGAAGTAGCTATAAACTCAGGTTGGATATTGGAGAGAATAGAGTCTGGGAGTTGGCTACTGGAGTTGCCAAGAGATCAGAGACCATTTTTCTCATGGTCAATGGAGACACCTGTTTGCATATGTGTCTTTGTACCTGATGCACATGATGATAATATAGGAGACATCTATGGAAAATATCTTTTTATAGCTAGAAGCCTATTCATACCACACAGAAGAATAGAAAGAATATGACTTCTGCATATGCTGTCAGTCTCCAGCTGAGAAATGGAAGTTTTCTAGTAGTAGAAACGGAGGACTTAGCGCTGTGTCTACGTATGTATGTATGTATTCATTTTATCAGGATAAAAATTACAATTTTTACATCATTCATCATATCCTAGAGTATACATATCAGGAAGCTGAGATGGTTCTTTGAGAGCATATTCTTCCCCACTCATTTTTTCATCAGTTACAGACAAAAGCCAGACAACAGGCTTGTCACAACTGGTCACTCACAGACTTGGCTAAACTGAATGTCTGTTAGACTGCTAAAGAGTATCATACCTTGGTGTAAGGGAAATTATACCTTGATGTATGTTTTTCTTTACTTTTTTTTCACGTTTTATTATCAATGGACTAGTATACAGGAGATAAGTTTTTAAAATCCAGAAAATTTCTGTATGTTTTCTACTATTCATTCTCTGCATGAATGCATATATGTAATAGTTAATACTGATGGTCTAAAACTACTGTACTAAAAGAGAATGGTTTCGGTGGTCTTTTTTTTTATTCTCAGATTTAATTTCTTAAGGTCTTTACAGGAGATCAAAAGCATTTGGTTAAGTTTGTGCTTTACTTCTGTATGAATCAGGTATCTTTTCTGTACTCTACTGCTGTTTAAAGATCCATAAATCCTTAGAATACTTTCTTAATAACTGAATACTAAAATAACATCAGTCCTCTGGAGTCATAATTACCTGGCAGAGTCCTGGGCAAAAGGATCACAGAAAGTAAAGAGTTGAAGCATACCCTGCAAATTTTCAAGGTGAGAACTACTAAAATCAAAGAGCTTTCTTTCTTTAGGTTTCCAGGAAGGGAGTGGGGGTGTAGAGAGATGTATTTATCTTTTTTGTTTGTTTTATGGTATCTCACCACTGTAAATTCACAGGAAGCCTTGATGTGATTGTAGTGAACTGTGATGATCAGTACATGTATTACATGGTATTTGTGGTATCAATATTTGGAAGAAATGTTATCAAAAATAAAGATTTTTATTATGTGTACGTCACAAAATGATGTAAAGCAAAAATAATTCCATCTGCTACACTGATGGACAGATACATTTCTCTGAATGAAGATACTGTATAGCTAGCAAGTGCATCATTTAATGTAAGAACATTCACTACACTGATGGACAAAAAAGGAGAATTACATTTTTTTGTATCTTTTTTTTCTGATATCTGGAATCAGATCATTGGGTCTTGATGACAATATCAAACAGCAAATAACAATGTACATATGTGCAAGGACAAGATAAGGAGAGTTATAATACATAATTTCTGTTTCTTTGTTGTTTGGTTGGGTTTTTTTTCCCCAAACCATTTCAAAAAGAATTGGTATGTTATCTTTATTCAGAATTTTCCAGCTGTGTTGTATACAAGTTGAGGAAATATAACTGTTCCAGTGTTTCACCACTGTCGTTGTTGATTTTTTTCCCCCTTATACCTAGTCTAAACCTACACACTTTTAGTTTAAAACCATTACCCCATCACTACAGTTCCTACTATAAACTCTGTTCTTTCTTATAAAACCCCTTTAATTATTGAAAGGCCACAGTAAGGTCTTCCCAAAGCATTCTCTTCTCCAGGCTGAACAACCTCAACTCTCTCAGACTCTATCCTCCATCATCCTCAACGGATTTGAAGGTCTTGGACTTTTATTCAGCATGTAAGTTAATTGTACATAATCTTGCTCGTTCCGACTGTTCTTCCTACCTGTCTTGTAAAACCCTTCTTGATTTTTCTGTGAATGAGTAAGGACAGTATGGTAATAGAGACAGTTGGGTGAACTGGAGAGAGGTGAAAAAAACAGAGAAAACCTCGGTGTTTTTATCTTGAATAGTACTGCAACATATTCTCTGAAATTATTCGAAGTCATGTTTTAACTCACACAATAAGTCTTATGTAAAAAGTATTTGTATATTCATATATATTTGGTAAAATATGTTTTTTTACCTTTGAGAAAGAGCAATTCTTGATGTCCAGAGTCATCTGAAACATTTGTCCTATCCCATAACACCATACTCTTACCTTTAAATAGCAGTGATGACAATGTTCTTGGCAATCTAACAACTTTTAATCTTCTTAACTGGTTTCAACTTTTGAGATACTAGTTACCTCGGGTTTAGTTGTTGTTTATTTTTTAATAACATTTAAATATTTTTGGAAAGTGTTTGCTATCGTATTTCTCAATCAATCACAAGTGAAATGAGAGAAAAATAATATTGTCAGCATTTAGATTTATTCAGAGGCATAGGCTTTTAAATATTGTATTAGATATTCAGTACTGTGTACTTGTCAAAAACAGTACTGCACTTTAAATCATCCTATCTCTTTCAAAGACAGGTCAGAGCTTGAAGGTATGAATGGAAATCTGCAACTGTTGCTGAACAGTTCAGTTAATCCATGATGTCAAAGATGATTTCTGAAAATAAAAATTTTGGCAAAACCTATTTTACTTAATGCTAAATCTGTTATGAATGGACTGAGTAATAGAACTACTAATGAGAAAAGAATGTTAATATGGAAACTTTCTTATTTGCATATTGATGTATTTGTAACGTAAATAGAGACATCACATATTTTTTGCGATGATTGAATAATCACAGTAAAGCTTTGAAAGTAAATTGTGCTTGCTGTTTGTTCTGTGACCATTGTGATCAGTTTGTTGCGTTACAGACTATATTTAGAAGGTGAAAATAAGTATTGACTCTGACATAAATAGCTTTGCCATAACAAGCATCTAAAATATGCTTTATATCCTAAAATCATTGCAGGAGCTTCAAAGTCATAAAAGTACTTAAATATTTTTGGGAAGATTTGGGGATTTATAAATAGTGCATAAAATTTTAGAGTTTCTGAAATCACTTTTAGGTCTCAAGAATAAGACCTAAAGTAGAAGATACTCTGCATGTAATTATTATGATATTTTTACAAAAATAGAAGAGAGAACAGTTCTGTAATTTTACAGGAATATAGGAGTGAAGGAAGTTACCTGTTTGCACAACAGAAAAAACTCCCAGTATTTAAACAATTACTTTTCTAAACTTCTTCCATTAAGAATAAAATGTTCTCAATATTTTATAAGGTCATTTGCAATGCATACATAAACTGTGGAGAAATACATGTTAGAATTTTCTCATATTTAGGTTTCTCTATTGCAGTCTATCTGAATTAATTTAGATGTGAAAAATAAAAGAATATTCCCTTGAAGTCAATGGGGAATTTGGAATTGGATTTCTGTGTGCTAGAATTTTATCCAGGCTCTGTGGTGTTAGATTAATCCTTAATTTAATTTCACCAACCAGAAAGAAGAAAGGTCTCATACAATCTAGGACCTCAGGAACATTGAACTGCTGTGTTGCAGCCAGGTGGGAGTTGGTCTCTTCTCCCAGGCAACTATCAGTAAGACAATAGGGAATGGTCTTAAGCTGTGTCAGGGGAGGTTTAGGTTAGATATTAGGAAGAAATTCTTTACAGAGAGGGTAATCCGGCATTGGAATGGGCTGCCCAGGGAGGTGGTGGATTCTCCATCCATGGAGGTTTTTAAAATGAGACTGGATGTGGCACTTAGTACCATGGTCTAGTAACCACGGCGATGTTGGATCAAGGGTTGGACTTGATGATCTTGGAGGTCCCTTCCAATCCAGCTGATTCTATGATTCTGTGATTCTACGATTGCATTCTGCAATGAAGTTGCAATTAATTTCTCTGAGACCATGCAAACAATCATTCTAAAGGCTACTTCCTTTTCCTCACAAAATAGTACTAGGAGGCCCTATTACTTCAATGAGTTCTGAGACAAAATGCTGGAAATAATATAGACTCATGGGAGAACGCAGTCATCTGTGAGGTCAGATTAGGCTACTTAGGATTTGATCTGTCTAGGTCTTAAAAACCTTCAAGGATGGAGACTGCACAGATGTTCTGGAAGCTTCTTGTGGTGTCTGACTGTTCTCATAAAGAAAAGTTTCTCTTTATACTCAGGCTCAATTTCTCTTGTTTCAATGTATGACTGCTATTTATCATCTTCTCAACATGCACCAATGTTGAGCCTCTCTGTCTTCTTGGTAAGGTCTTCTTAAAAACATCCTCCCTAGTTGAAGGGCTGCTGTTAGATCCTACTGTTATCTTTTCTCCAGGCTGCAGCTCCATTAGCCTTCCCTCACTGGGTAAGTTTTCCAGTCCCTGACCAGCTTGGTGGCCTTCCACCAAATTCACCCATGTTTATCATCATATTTTCTCTCCTAACAGGCCCCAAAATTGGACACAGGAGTCTAAATGTGGTCTCACAAATTCTCTCACCTTGATCTACTGCCCATGTTTCTATTACTGCAGCCCAGGTTGCTCTTGACCTTCCTTACTGCCAGGGTACACTGTTGCTCATGCCCAGCTTGCAATCCACTTGCAATCCTTGTGGTTCATTCCTTTGGCCTGCTTAGGTCCCTCTAGATGAAAGACTTGCCCTTGAATATTTTGACTGATCTACCCTTCAATTTGTAGTCCTTTAGAAACTTGGCTACAGAAGTTGATTTTCTTCCAATATGTTTTCCTGAGTCCCTTAGCTGGTTTTGTAATAAATATTGAAGTACATGATTTGTGAAATAGATATTTGCATTCCCAGTAATTTAAATAAATAAACTGAGAAACTTGTTATTTTGGAAACAGGATGAAAAAAGATACAGGCAATAGAAGAGGTCCAGCAACAATCTCATGTGTTACTCAAAGCAAAAAGAGCTTAGATGGATTATTAAAAAAAAAAAAACAAAAACACAACAACATCCCACCTTCCCTCAGTGCTACCAAATGTGTTCTTTTGTTATGTATCTTGATTCTAGACTAAGAAAACTAAGGTTATGTAGCTCAGTTTGTAATTTATTTGGGAATTTTTTCAGTTATTAGATGACAAATTTGGTTTGACAGGTTAAACTTCTTTCAATGTGCACATGCTCATTGATAAAGATTTCTGTATTTGCTAGCAGAGTAAATTTATTTCACTTGTAACAGAACTATTCTTCAGTTTATATTCTGAAACTTCTATTAACTAACTGTGCAGTCATCTTTTGCTAAGACAGGGAAAAAAGCAGACTTGTGTAATGGCAGCAGCAATGTAATATTGGATTGACTTTTGAAATAATGGATCAAGAAGCAATGGATGATTCCTTTTTATGTTCATTTTAAGTGCACTGCTATTATTATTTTCAAGTTTCTGTTAAACCTTAAAACTTGAGAACATAAAGTAATTAAAGAAAAAAAAACTATATATACCCCCAAATGGAAATGGGAGATAAAGAGACAATTCCAAACACTTCATACTTTGTGTCATTTTAAGACTAGAGAGCAATACTAATTTGCAAAGGCAGACAAAGTATATATGCAGTCATATCTATATATATACAGTCATATCTATATATATACTCACCAAAACTTAGAACAAACAATAAATACTGTAGATTTTAAGTTTAGAATAACGTACATTGACTAAATTTTCTCACTTACAAGATCAAACTAATAGCAAAGAATCAAGACAGCTCACCGTTATGATATACTCTTGGGAATTCTTTCATTTCATAGCTGAAGATTTCAGCACATTTTAATCTCAGCACAATCTCTGTTTGGCTTCAAGGTGGTCCTTTCTCATACTGACACACCATATATCTCATTTGTGTGTGTTAAATCTCAGTGTGAGATCCACACTGCCATCTTTAGAACATCTAAGGAAAGTAAATGGAAAACAACCAGCCAGCACATTACTGTCAAGGAATATATACTACTATATACGCTTTATTACATCTTATACACTATATATGCTGTACACACTGCATACCATATACTATGCTGTATATAGTGTTTCTCAGGGTGGAGAATAGGAGGGACTACCAGTTGATGTGTGTATTTGATAGAGAAATGAGTTAAACTATAAAATATTATCTTATGTAATCAATATAATAATAAATCCAGTATATACTACTTACCCTACTTGTGATACCATTTCTTCTATTTGTCATTATCTGTACATTTTTCTGTATCTTGAAATACCCTTCAAGATACATTTATTAAGATTCGGTTTTCAGATTATAGTTATCTGTGGGGAAAAATAAACAACTCTGGTGGAAATATCTGTTGGAGAATACATCCCTTTGTTTAAGTTTCCATCTTATTCAGTAATAGTTCTGTCACAATTCTCTGTTTTTTCTTACAGTATTTGGTAAATGCTTGTATGTTTCTCAGACACATAATCAGTAAGGGATTGTAAATTCTTAAAAATGTAATGGAACTTTTCATTCACTCCACACCTGACTGTTTTCAATGGTTTTTCTGAATTGGGGACCTTTGCTTCTCAGGAGAGTTCTTTACTTTATGTTCCACATTCAATTCAGTGTAATTCTGACATTGATGCCCATTTATATTGTTGCATCCTTACGAGGTGAGTTTCGCACTATTGCTTGATAATATGGAAAATTATGTGTGTCCCAAACAGCCACTATGAATTTACATTTTAATTACAACTATTACAACAAAATAAAGATGATTTTATAAAAACAAGAAGGAAGAATACAACTGGGATACCTGCTGCCTGCAGAAGATATTTTTTATCACTTTTTCATTCCTCATGTATTGTATCATTTTGGAAATTACACTAGCGTACTGATATGTGGTACTGTTAATCTTTTTCTTCTGTTCTTTTTATTGCGATTAGTGCCATTCTTTCCTTCAAAAGCTCTGTTACAAGCTTCTTGTAAAGGTAATGTAATGAGCAGTCACTTAATGTATCCCATTTTTCTCATGTCTCAAGGCCACTAGCTGTAAAAATACACTACATGTTCACAAGCTCTGTATCAGAAAAAAAACAAAAACAAAGAAAAACAAGACAGTAAGAGTTTACAATCATTCCTTCTAAATGGGACATAATTTCTGAGAAAAATAGTCTTATTTATAAATTGTAGCTTTGAAAATATTACTTTACTACAGAGTTGCAAATACTGTTTTTCTAAACTGATTTAATGTATATTTAAATTGATATTCTTAATAACTCAGACTTTAAATGACCAAAGAATAAGATACTTTTACCTTTACTATTAACTGAAACTGCATTTCATTATTACATAAAGTGCATAAAAGTACATAACATTAACAAATTTTGTTGGTACAATAATTTCAATAAGAAATAAAGAGAATGGGAATATTTTGTGTACTGAAAATAGTGTACTGATTTAATTTTATTGAAATTATTCATGTAACCTCACAAACAATGTCAACAGAATTATTTCACAGAATTACAAAATGGGTTTTGTAATTTGTAGGGACATATTTCAGTGTCATCTGGTCTAATGTTCCAGCTCAAACAAGGTCAGCTATAGCAGTTAGTCCAGGACCATGTCCAGAGGGCTCAAACAGTTCCAAGGATGGAGACTCTACAACCTCCCTTAGAAATCTGTACTAGTATTCAGTCACTCTCATGGTAAGAAACCATTCCCCAATGGTCAGACAGAGCATCCTTTCTTTCAGTTAGTTTCCATTGCTTCTTGTCGTGTTACTGTGGTACTGAAATAGTCTGGCTTCGTATGCTTTACATCCCCCTTAAGATATTTGCGTGTATTGATAAGATTCACCTTGAGCCTTCTCCAGGCTAAACAATTCCAGTTCTCTCAACCTTTCCTGATATACAAGATACTTGTTCCATCATCATCTTTCTGGCCTTGTGTTGTTCCAGGAAGTCTATATTTTTTCCTGTACTTTGGAGCTCAGAACTGGGCACAATACTCTATTTATGGCCTCACCAGTGATGAATAAAGGGAAAGTATCACCTTCCTTGAGGTGTTGACACTGCTTTTCATGATAAACCTTTTCTGCAAGGATATACTGCTGACTCATGTTAAATTTGGTGTCCACCAGGACCCACAGGTCCTTCTGAGTAAAGTTACTTTCCAGCTGGTTTGTTCCCTGGGTTTACTCCTCCCCAGGTTCAGAACTTCTCATTACTCTTTCTTGAACTTCTGAGAAGATTCCCCATGGAATTTTTCAAATAGATCTCAGAATTGGTTAAAGTCTGTTGAAAGTCCTGAAATCCTGCATTTTGCCCTACTCCTTGCTTTCAAAATCTTGAATTCTGCTGTCACTGCATCCAATGCTGCCCACTACTTTCATAACTATGTATAGTTCTTCCTGAATCACCTCTGTCAGGAAGTTGTTGTCAAAGTAGTCCATAAATTTCTTAGATTATTTGTGTACTGCTCTGTTGTCCTTTCAGTAGATATCCCTTATGGGTACCAAAGCCTGTGACTATGAGAATTTTTCCTGTTCTTTCAAGAAGGTCTCATCTACTGGTTTGTGGTTTTTTTTTTTGCTGAGGGACTACAGCCATGAGCAGCCCATGCCAAAGTAGAGGAGCAGTAAGAAGCAAGTAAGGAAAACAAGTTGAGGAAAACAAGTGAGAAGTGGGAAGCAGCAGAAAAAATCCACTAGAGCCCAATATCAACCTTCTGAGTCTTCCATTGCTCACCAAAGTATCTTGGAGGGGCAGAACATAAGATGTAATGAAAACAAGGAAAATTCATGCTAGGAACAGAGGCCTAGCACTTAGCTGAACCTAGGGAAGGGGAGGAAAGGCATTTCCTAAAGTGTTTATTTAAATTACATATCTTTCCCTTCCTTACACAAATCATATATTAAAATTTTGCTAACTGGTAATAGATTAATTTAACTGAATTGAGTCTGGTTTGTTTATTAGAGCTTTTCTTTACTTTTTCCCATCATAAAAATATATAGTCTAAGTGGTTTCTAATCTCTTTTAAAGATGTATCCTATTTACATCTAAAATGACATAATATTATTTATATGGTCTAATATAAAAATATGGAAACAAATAGTTTCTTTGAATTTTTTTCAATTTTTTACTACATTAATATTTTCCTTTTACATTTAAATATAAGTATAAAAAACATGAAAGAAAAATCAAAATACAACCAAATCAAACATAAAAAGAATTACAAATATAAAACTGTGATAAAACTTAAATATTCATGTATGAGAATAGAAAAAGAGAAATACGGTTGTGTATTTCAGAGCCATTCAAGGATGCTTATTTATTTTCTTTGCAGAATATCTTAGGAAGTAGAAAGTTCTTAGAAAGTAGGACTGACTAAATTCACTGATAATTGTATCACGCACAAAACATATGTATACATTTAATTTTAGATACATAATTCATTATAGTCAATTTAATTGTATTCTATTCATGTAGTAATAAGTAACTTATATCTTACTATATATTATATGTATAATATACATCATATATCTAATATATAATGTATCTATAAAATATTTAACCAAGGTAGCCAAATTTTAATATTATGACAAAAACATTGGTATAATATAAAATATGTTTACCTTGGATAATTATAATTTTGACTTCCATAAGTAATACTTTTCTTACTATGAGGTTAAATATTTCATGAGGTATTCCATGAATTTAAATTCTGAGAGAATTTAATGCTTTGACCAATGATAAAGATAATCAGTATTAGAAAGTTAGCACCAGTATAATCAGAAATCAGATTTCCTGACTCTTAAGCATATTACTAACAGTTTTTTATTTATCACGTAAATACATTGTTTACGTTTCATCAGACTATTTGAGATGCCAATATATAAAACATTTTACTGACATTCTCTATCTCTACCTAGTAATGAGCTTATGAAGCCAGCTACTTTATCATTCTTTACATTTGGGGTGTTAGGTCATAGCTGGAACATGATGTACTCAGCAATACTCACTTGATAACTAATGCTGACTGACAAATTGAAGTAGCTAGAGCCCTGTGTAAGTAGCTTTTATTAGCTGCGGTTTAGACTGAGACTAAATAGACAAAAATGGTTCTGAAGATCCATCCTTCTTAGTCAAACTCGCTTGAAATTTGATATAGAACACTGACTTGAATCATATAGGGAAAAATGTTCTTCCCCTTTCCTACCTCACTCAGTAGCGTACTGGGTCTATCTGGAAAGAATATGAATTTTTCGTAGCAGCTTTTGTGGTGTTGTGCCTTGGATCTGTGGCTGAAATAGTGTTGATAATACCCCAAAGTTTTGACCATTGCTGAAGAGTGCTTGCACAACACTGACTCTTCACAACCACCACCACTCTTTTCAGTAAATAGGTTGAGGTGAGGCTACAGGTTGAGTGGAAATGTAGCCAGGATAACTGACTCAAATTGATCAAACGGATCTTCCATACTACATGACATTGTGCTTAGAAATAAAAGCTCAGAGAAAGAAGGAGGAGGAGAAGACATTCATGGTTATGGTGTTTGTGCTCCCAAGGAACTGTTATGCACACTTTGGCCCTGCCTTCCAGGAAGTAGCACATCTGCCCGCTAATAGGAAGTGGTGAAAGATTTCCTTATTTTGCTTTGCTTGTGCACACAGTTTTTACTACTAACCTGTCTTTATCCCAATCCATGAGTCTTCTTGCCTTCCTTATACTTTCTTTTCTCAACCTGTAGGACAGGGGAGAGACAAAGGAAGGTAGGGAGGGAGTGTTTGGCTGTTGGTTAGGGTCAATCCACCACAGCCAGTGTATACATATTGATTATTTTAAACCCTTTTAGCGAACCATGAAGTCTATGTAGCTATGGAAGGAGAGGTTGTGTCATGCTTTCAATTACATCAGCAACACATGGTTTATATTTTCCCTGTGTGGTCTACTTTCATATTTATTAGCTGTGCTTTTACTTGGGCATTTTATATGAGTGACATATGGATCTACACCAGGGTATATATTGACCTGGATAATTATAAAATTACAATTCTTAGAGTAGCTCGTAGCTCATATATTTTTAAAAATCAGAATATATTATGAGCTATAGCTGCAGGAAGCTCTTCAGAAGTATGGAAAATTCCATGTTTTGCCAAGAAGACAAAAACATATCCTGTTTTTAAATAATTCTATTCAATAAAGTTAAAGAAAAATATACTGGTGAATATATAAGAAAGAAATTTAACCTGTGTAATTGCAAAATACTTTTTGATTCACCTACTGTGACTGACTAATCTACCTTTACCACATGTATTAGTAGTCTAAAATGTGTCAGTATTAGCAGAACAATTATGCATACTGCAAACTTCATGAGCTCCGTTGTTAGATAAAGATTTGTTTTCTGTTAAGTTAATGTCTCTATTTACTAAATATTTGCATATTTCCTATGTATTTTGGATGATGAAAAATTGGACAATTTGCAAGATGAAAATTTAGATTTTTTCTTATTTACATATGTTATTAAAACAGTATGCAAAAAGGAAAGCAATAAGCTTGTATAGCTTGAGGTTCACAAGATATAAAATGGAAAAATTAAGGTTACATATACAAGTCATTGTCTTCAGGACTAGTGATAATTAAATGACAAGCTATTTGTACTCACATAATAGGATATAATATTCAGTCTGTATTTCCAAAATTTCGTGTGCATATGCACAGTGTTTGACCTTTGAGAGTAGAGCCATACTTGACCAAGTTCCAGTATTACTATGTTGATAAAATAATTTTTTCTGAGTCTGGAAAACTTTAGAATGTTCAGATTTGCTTGGGATATATACATTCATCATCATGGCTAGGCTTCGGGAACGAAGATTAAGGAAGGCTCTATCCACATTTATTACAGGCACGCTGGTGGCTAATGAGGCCAATACATATTCAGTCCTTAATTCTTCCCTAACACTGAATTGGGATGAGATTTGTTTATGGTCACGGAGTCTTAATTGATGTTTGATCTAATAAACATTGGATAACAATAAAAAGTAATGCCAATATAGTTACAGTGAAACAGCTTAACTCTAACTGTACAGAGCATATATTTTAAGTCATCCTTACCATAGGGCAGTGAACCAACTATTAATCACAGCAGAGAAGATAAACTTTTCTCTAAAAACACAGATTTTTTTTTTTCAGTTAAACTTTCCTTTGAAAACTGAGAAGGTTTTTATGGGTACTGATTTAGTCTATGAAAGCTAGATCAAAGAAATATTACTTTATATTCCTCGTGATTTGTGGAACTTTATTACCAATGTAAAAATACTTGTCCATTCTTGTCTAAAAATGCCCAATACTACTCTGTTACTGATGGCTTTATTCATTTTGCAGTGATCTCTGCACTGATTTTTTCTTAACCTGCAATATTTGGAGAGTTTAATTGTACATAGACATATCTTATATCATGAATTCTAATAATTACCTACACTGGCTCAAAACCTAAAACATAATTAGTACTTTCTGTAACAATGATAGATTTGAGAACAACAGATTAGAGATCTTACTATCCTGAACAGGAAAATATCTCAAGAAATATCAGAAACGCATTTAAGATTTCTAGCTTTCAACCTGTTGTGGTTTAATCCCAGTCAGCAACCAAGTACCACACACACATTTACCCACTCCACGTCAGTGGGATGGGAGAGAGAACTGGAAGGGAAAAGTGGGAAAACTCATGGGTTGAGATTTAGACAGTTTAAGAGGGAAAGCAAAAGCCGCACACAGAAGCAAAGCAAAACAAGAAATTCATTCACTACTTCCCATGGGCAGGTAAGTGATCAGGCAGCCCCAGGAAAGCAGGGCTCCATCATGTAAGGGTGACTTAGGAAGATGAACATCATTACTCTGAACGTCCTTCTCTTCCTTTTTCTTTCTCTAACCTTAAAAGCTGATCATGACATCATATAATCTGGAACAACCTTTGGGTCAGCTGTCCCATCTGTGTCCCCTCACAACATCTTGTGCACCCCCAGTCTCCTTGCTGGTGGGGTGAGGTAAGAGGCCGAAAAGACTTTGGTTCTGTGCAAGCACTGCTCAGCAATAAGGAAAACATCCCTGTGTTATCAACACTGTTTCCAGTGCAAACCCAAAATACAGATTCAAACCAAAAACCCTGAAGAAAATAAACTGTATTGCAGTCGAAACTAACACAAAAACTTTTTTGTTTGTATCTTTGATTTCGATTTCTACTTTGTATCTTATCTCATATAGAGATTCTAAACATGCTACCACCAACAGTCTAAAGCTAGAACTCTTCATTCAACATGCAAAATAACAACATATATGTCTTCTGAAACTCAGGAGAGATATAATCTACTCAAAATACCAAAACCTACACGTAAGAAGATATAATGTATATTTTATGTGCCCCAGCATTATAAGAATCTAATCTATTCTGTCTGAAAAAATTAATCGACTTTATGAGATTTGTAAACTCTATAAGAAAAGGAGAGGAACCTGGAAAGGCTAGATAGATGGGGTAAGACCATGAGGTTCAAAAAGACCAAGTACTGGGTCCTACACTTTAGCCAAAATAACTCTGTGCAATGCTACAGGCTGGGAGTAGAGTGGCTGGAAAGCCAGCTGGAGGAAAAGGACCTAAGAGTGATGCTTGACAGTCAGCTAAACATGAGTCAGCAGTGTACCAAGGCAGCCAAGAAGGCAAACAGCATTCTTGCCTATATCAGGAATAGTGAGGCCACCAGGACCAGGGAAGTGATTCTTCCCTGGTACTCAGCACTCGTGAGGCTGCACCTCAAGTTGTAGCCAGGTGGGGGTCAACACCCTCTCCCAGGCAATTAGGGATAGGATGAGAGGACATAGTCTTCAGCTGCATCAGTGGGAGTTAGTTTGGACATAAGGAGGAATTTCTTCACAGAAGGAGTGATTAGATATTGGAATGGGCTTCCCGATGAGGGGTTGGAGTCACTGCTCCTGAAGGTGTTTAAGGAAAGACTGAATGTGGCACTCACTGCCATGATCTAGTTGACATGGTGATGTTCAGTCATAGGTTGGACTCGATGATCTCGGAGTTTTTTCCAGCCTAATTGATTCTGTGATTCTGTGAAAAGAAGTTATTTTCTAAGAAAACTGGTTATATTTTAAAACTAAAAAGTGCTATGTCTTAGATGGACTTCTACAAATACTTTGTAGCAATTAGTACTTAAGAAAAATACTGGAGACTGAAATTTGATCTAGAGATGAAATATCTTTAAAAAAATTCTGTCTAATACATGTTTGTTCTCATTAAGATAGTGATTTGCAGTGTTTGAAGTTATTAACTCGTCGGTGGGAATATTTTTCCAAACATTAGAGTAAGACGATATAGATATTTCCAAACTGAGTTAAGCAGTAAATTTTAAAAACTTCTCCAATTTTTCATTGCTATATCTTTTAATTTTCTTGTATTGTTAGAAGTAAAGGCTTCTGTGACACCATATTGTGCAGTCTAGAAAGCTGGAAAAAAATTATAAAAAAGAATCAAGTAAAAAGATATGATATTCCTAGTTCAGTACAGTGGGAAAACCAAAAAAAAAAGACACTTCTGTAAGAGTTGTGTAAAGCAATTTTATTTAATGTTCCTAATTTTGGACTAACACACTATCTTGTGCATCAATATCCAACTTCAAAAAGTCTAGTATACTCTCAAATTGGTGTTCCAAACATATTGCATAATGCAAACATAAGTACATGCAAGGAATGAGTGTCTGTTACCCATCACTGTAGAATATTCATTGTAGGAAAAATGGGCAAAACCTTCTTTCATGGTGAAGTCATTTACCTCTATGGCACCATGTTGTACTCTGTTCCATAGATTTCACAATGCAAAATCAAATAAAAGCAAATTATAATTTCAAATATAATTCTAAATAGTTTAATGTTAGAGTATTAGTTTAGTGTGTTACTCAAAACAACTTCATATTCAAATATATGAGATCAGATAAACTACAAATTCATATTCCCACATGTGAGTAAATCCTAGAGGTAGCTCTTCTGCTATATTTTATTTTAGAAGACTAAATAACACAAGTTGTTTTTCTCTATGAAATGTTCAGACATTCAGAGTGTTAGAAATCACATGGTGAATATATCTTAAATGCTCAATTTTGCTGATGCTTGCGGCCAAACATTAAAATCTAATGCAATATTTTAGTAAAAGAGGTGTATATATAAGAGTTAAGAGAAACTGATCATTTACTTAGTATGTAATTAATCAAAGGTTGGAAAATTTTATATTAATCTCGATGGTCTCTGACAGATTACCCATTTGCTCTTATCTCTTGATGCTTCTGGTGCCGTTTTCATTTAACTGAGGTTTAAGAAGTTGTTCAAAAAGACTGAAGAACATAACATTTCATTTCTTTATTTTGTTACTATATGAAGTTCGTATATTTTGAAACTGAATTGCATTTTATTTCTTGGCTGGACCTTACAGTCTCTGGGAGATATATGTTATTATGTTTAATCCTTTCCACTGCTGATTCAGTACTTTCTCAGTGTGGAGAGAGAGCTGCTTCTCCTGAGTTTATTCTCCAGTCTTCACTTGTTTAAAAACTACAGGCAAGTAATCTATATTTCAAAGAAAGATGACCTTTGCTTGATTTAAATGGAATAATTCTTTCGATATCTGAAATGGGAAAGTGATTAAAGATTTGGTTGATAGGTAAGATGTATTTTAAAAGCAGATAAGCTTAAAGGTCAGACACTGTCAAATGAAGGATTTTGACGTTTTAATATTCAAATACTTCAGAAGAATCATGTTTATGCATGCCTGGCACTCTTAAGTTCTAAAATAAGATTGTTCTACATTTTCGTAAGTTCACCTTTCAATGTTAACTACATTTTGATATTGTGTGAGCAATTACTTTTCAGCATTTGCTCTTCCTGTTTCACCTCAGACAGGAAGTTTTTCTGGCCTTTCTGTCAAATAACTTAAAAAAATAATCTCAAAATAACATAAAGTAACACCTGAATTAACACTAGCTAATTTTTCTTATATTAATTTCAGGTCTATATTCTCCTTTAGAACTGCAACATTAAAGAGATATAGAAGACAGGGAAATGTGTTTCAGTTGGTGAACTTCAGAAATGTTCACAAAACTGTTCTAAAACATGAAACCTCAAACTGTGGAATGAGTAGTGTGTAGTACAAATAATGAGTTTCTTTCCCATTGCCACATAATCTTTTTACAGTAACATTTCTTGTCTTTCTTTTCACTCTTTTTGATGTTTTAAAAAATATTCAGTCTACACTAGCCTCTCCAACCTCCTGTGTTCATTGTTTTTGTAATTTTTTTTTTGAAATATTTTTTTTTATCTCCCCACTCTGATCTGCCCCCCTTTTACCCATTAGGTGGGAGTGCTTCTCTTTGTACACCAATAACACTTGATTCATCTTTTCTCTTTGGTTATCTATTGCTTTGTAACAAAAAAGGACATGGAAAAAAAGATTATTATCCTTGGACATATGTTGAATCTGTATAAGTCTAAGCAATATTTAAAGAAGCTCACAATCAGTTTAACAGGGTCAAAATTTAATGTATACACAACCAACATAGAAGCTCCATCACAGAGAAATGAGGGAAAATATATGCAATAAGGACAATTAATACCCAGTTCTGAGGAAATTGGATCATAAAATCATTAAATGATTCATCTGTGCTTCTGAACAATGCAACATATGAAATTCAACATACCTATGCCTAGTCTCTGGGGTAAAATAGTTTAGTGCATTTTCCCCTTGATCCAACTTGTGTCTACAGCTTTATATGCCTAAAAGAAAGATAAGATAAAGGCAGCATGAGGAGATGAACATCATCTGGTGATGACCATATATGAACATAATGAAGTGAACTCCCCCCAATACACAACATCATATGACACAAAAAAGGATGGTGCCATATGGTTTTTGTCTTCTATAGGAATTGAGTGAGTTTGGTTTGCAATAATTAGATGCATATATTAACTTATTCAAAAAGTTATTATAAAAAAGTTTACCTTAATGTCTTTGTTTGAAGTTTACCTAGTTTGGGCTTTTATGTTCATTTTCTTGATATTTTAGCAAATAGATATGAGATTATTTAAAAGGGATTTTTATTGTGTTCTTTCATGGGTTTTTTAATAGATTATTTTCTTCTCTCTTGAAGTAGCAATGGAGTAATCGATCTACCTGTGATATAGGATTATAAAGTGCAAAGCTGATTACTTAGTTTATAAAGAGGAAAGTTGGCCCCATTAATCTGAGTTATTTTGTAAGGCTGATCCCTTATTCATATTTTCTTTTTTCTGTTTTTTTTTTTTTCTTTAAAGTCCAAGTATCATGATTTCAAAAAATAGATGAAAAAATAAAAATAACAAGCTAGAAGGAAATTTTCTTAAAGAAGATGCAATAAAAGAACATCTGCTCTTAATTAATAGAAAAAAAGATAATGATCTTAAAATCTTACTAGCAAACCTATTACCAGATCAAGAAGAAATAGAAAAAAAATTCTCTCTGCTTCTCTAGAAATTAAAGGTCAGAACTGCAAATCATTCTTATTTTCTCTGTCACTTTAAGTAGCACTAGACTTTTAGGACTTCAAGTAGCTGTAGATTTTTTTCAATTGTCCATATAAAGGAATAAATAGAGTGCAAGAAAATTGAGTGTCCAGTGGCAGGAAGACCATGGACAATGGATTAGAAACTACATTAGCCAATTCCCTCAGTCCCCAGGGAATTATACATGTTCATGTTCCTCGAGTGGTCTTTTACCTAATCATCCTTTACAGTGGTAGGGACTTCACTGAGGTTCAGGGACTTGAGAAATGTGCGACAAGTGGTTACCAACGAAAACTGAGGCAGGAAACCTGTTGAGTTCCTCAGTCGTCTTCTTATTTGTTGTCACCAATTCTCCTGTCTTATTTACTGGGGGCAGTAGAAGGATGGTAGTGGTTTCTATTTTCTTTAATCTTCCTTTTCTGAGCAACATATCTTTAGAAGCCCTTCCTGCTACTCTTCACATTCCTTGCCAAATTAATCTCCAACTGTGTCTTAGCTTTCCTGATTCTACCCCTACATATCTGGGCAGTGTTCTATATTCTTCCTAGGATATCCATCCCTGGTTCTGCTGCCTGTGCATTTCCTTCCACACTTTAGCTCAATCAAGAGGTCGTTATTCATAGAATCATATTATCATAGAATCATATTATCACAGAATATCCTGAGTTGGAAGGAACCCATCAGGATCATTGAATCCAACTCCTGGCCCTATGTAGGATACCCCAAGAATCACACCATGTGCCTGAGAGTGTTGTCCAAACACTTCTTGAACTCAGACTTGGAACTATGACCACTTCCCTGGGGAGCCTCTTCCAGTGCTCAGCCATCCTCTGAGTGAAAAACTTCTTCCCTGATACTTAACCTAAAACTCCCGTCTTCTGACATGCTGATTTCTTGTCTGTCTTCCTTGCCTGATTTTTTACACATGGGATTGAAGAGAACTTATGCTTTAGGAAAAATGTACTTAAAGACCTGTCAGCTCTGTTCTACTCCTTTATGCCCTGAGGGCAGTTTTCCAGAGAGTCCCATCCACGAATTCCTTAAACTGAAAGGGTCTTGACTTTAGTCTTCACCTGGTCTCCCTGAAATGCATCAAAGCAGGACAGAAGAAGACAGAAAGTTTATATAGAGAGATCTATTTTTTTTTAATTATGTCATATGGAACCCTCATTCCTTATTAGCCATTGGTTTACATCTATCTGTAGAAACACTTTAATTCTTGGGTATTATCTTTAATCCAGATATCAGCCATGATGAACTGTTCAACTTAAGTGCATCTTTACTAGTTTGACAGTGACCATCAATACTCAACAGTTAGTGAAAGGAAGTAAATATTTTTGTGTCTCTAAAACAATCGGAATCATTATGCAGGTTTATATCCATAATTAATCATTGCATATATCATATGGGGTTTGATTCCAATTTCTTCTTCTCTTTTTTTTTTTTTTCATTCTGTTTTAGTACAAGTAAACCAAATTGTAACCCTTTTGACTGAAATTTTTGCCCAAATGTTGTGGACTCAAAAATTCTTTCTGGATTTTGGACAGAAATTTGAACTGTGGCTTCCTAGTTGTCTAAGCAGTTTCCTAACCTTCCAATTTTAGTTTATCCTTCCTGTTGTCATCTTCTGTTTTATGTTTACTTAGATGCTAAAACAGAACTACAGTATTTGTGATTCTATAGCCTGGTGGTTAGGAAAAATAATTGTTTATGATCTCTTTGAAAATCTTAAGTGTGTTAAATTTCGTAGAATGTCGTAGCTGTTATAGGAGATTGTGGTGGGGGGAAACAGTTTTTCCCCCTGCAATTATAAAATGGTAAAACCCCATAGGATGGTGACCCTTGAAGTTTTGAGGTTTTACCCAGTGAGCACTTCTGCAAAATATAAACATATTACAAGCAGAACGGAAGAGAAAGTAGTTGTAGTTTGTTGTAGAAGGAGTAGCCACGTTGTGAAAGGCACGAGCAGAATGGGCAAGAGCCCCTCTGGGGGGCCACAGCCCCCCAACCCCCAGCTGCGGTCATAGAAACTCAGAAATAGTATTAAACTGAACTGAGCTCTGTAACTGAGAGGCTGGAAGGTTTTTTTCCCTTCACCGTGAGCAGCAGAAGCGGTGGCAAAAAAAACCCCAACACTGGCTGGAGAAGGTGACAGAGAGCCAGGAGAGATAAGACCAAGCAACAACGACAGGTATGCAGTACACAGAGAGAACTCCTGGAAGGAGAGAGAGAAAGAGAACAAGAGCTGGCAGCAGCAGAGAGAGCAGAGTTAAACTCTACAGAGAGAAAGTTGGGGTAAGAACTGGAACCAAAAAAACCCCAAACTCTTTGGAGACCCCTCACTTCCTAGAAGGGAGGGGTGAAGTGCAACATGCACTGCAGAAAAGAGCTGAAAAGCTCAGGTGTCCTGGGAAGCTGGACCGGGACGATTAAAGGAATGCAGAGGGGGGTGACCTTGGCCCCCCCTTGCCACTGCTGCCAAACTGGCAGCCTGAGACAGAGCACAGGAGCTCTGGTAGAACTCTTGAGGCAAAGGCTTTCAACTGAAAGCTGCCCAAGATGTTCTGAACTCAGGGGTGAATCCCCTGAGGAAGGGACCTTCATGGGGGTCTTACGCTCCATGATATGACGTGGTGAAGCGAGTTTTGTCCCTGCTACACAGTCCACAGAAGAGAAGACCCTCGCTTGAAGACGATAGGCCGAGGGGCTTGGAGACCCCCTTGTGTGTATTGAAAAGAGATCCAGCTACAACAATCCAGTTACAGCTGCTGCATAGAAGAAGAGAACCTGCTGCCTTAGAGAACCTGCTGCTCTGAGAGTAGAAAAGGATCTATCCCTTCTTCCCTCCTGGACTTTTATTTGGAGAGGAGAAGAGATTTGATCCATTGTAAATACTTATGTCATGGTAGAAATGGTTAAGATTGTATATAATGTATTATAGTATTTATTTGTACAGTCATTGTGATATATTCCCTTTCCCTTATTTTTAGTCTCGTGTGGTGTCTGGAAAAAACCCATCTCAAATTGGGTTGAGATGTGGGAGGGGGTTTGGACTAGGGAATTAGATTTTGGGGCTCTCAAACCATGACAGAGATATTGAGAGATTTACAAAACCTCAGTGTATTCTGTAGCTGTATGGTCAGGGAACACAGAAAACAGGCCAAGAGAAGTGAGGTTTCACAACTTTTTTGTTATTTTGTAGAAGAGTAAATTCCAGTGGAATAAGAGTCTTAGGCACAAACTAAATTGCTACATTATTGTTGTTATTTGTTTGGGTTTTATTTTAATTTTATTATGTGCATATAATACAGACTTATGAACTGATTTTTCTTATCCTAACGAATTAAATATTCAAACTTATCCTTTTGTGCTAATTTGAAAAAGGTGAATAAATAAAGAGTGTGATAATAGAGATTTTTATAATGTCACTTTTTGTAATAACTGTAATAATTGTCATAATGTTTAAGGACAACTGTAAGAAATAGATACAAAGATGTTAATATTGCACATATATTTGTGGGATTTTTCACTGATTAGCCAGTTGTTTGGCTTTGGGTTCTTTTGTTGTTTTTTTTTTAATAAAAATGTTGAATCTTTTTTCTCTTTTCTGTGCTTATCACTTTGAACTGTTTTGCTAGTCTTAACTGTGGCTTAAAATCAGTAGCAATATCTCTTAAAATTACAGTCTATGGTATTCAAGGATCATAACGCAGCAATTACAACGTTCTTGGAGGTTTTCTGTCTCTTTCTGCATTACTTCCTATATTTCTTTCAAAATACTCATATGTATTATATATTCAGTAAAAGCACTCATGAATATCTAGTATAGACCCAGTAGGATTTATCTCTTTGAGAATTTTTACTTTACATGTTTTATTGTGAGTTCTTTCAAAAAAATTTAGTCTCTATAAGAATTTTGTAAGTGTAATAATACTATCATCAATTAACATTAGCTATGTGGTTGCCTATCAAATTAATTTTCATATAAATCATAGAAATTCTGATCATTGCTGTTGTTTAATCTTTAAAACACTTACTTGAGAATTTTATTTTACCCTCTCTTTTTGACTTAATTTTTCTTTAAAATATTAAAGGAAATAACTTCCAAACTTGATAAGGCCTTAATAATTTCAAGAGTTACTGTTACACTTTATTTGTTTTTCTGGGTGGGATTCAATGTATGTATGGTGAAAAAGAAGGACTTGTATATTGGTCCCAGGATAACCATAGTTGGCAAATGAACACAGAAAGTTTTGAGGCTACTTAACTTATAAATTCATCATATATATTTTTTTTAGGAAATCCATACACAATCTTATTTTCTCATCTGTTTGGTTTAAATCTGTCTGTATATCGTTACTTTTAATCAATAGATATAGAGAAGTATATAATTTTCTGTAAATATATAGTACTGTGTAATCATAATTCATACAATAAATTTAATATCTTGAAGAATAGAGATAGGGGTTACATGCCCTTCTCTTTATTGTCAGTTCAGTCTCCTAGAAAAAATGTAAATTAAGGGGAGATTCTCAATTACTTGAACTGAAGAGAATTGAAAAAGACTAGGATACTTGTAATGATTAGCGGAAGGCCTTTTCTTCAAGGATAAAAGTGAATTTTAAAAGAAATGAGTGAACAGACAGATACCACAACAGTACAGTATTTAGCCTTTCCTGGAGCGTGTTGAGATCTTTAGTATCCCTGGAGCTCACAGAATCTACTCTAGCCAGGTTTAGCTGAATCCTTCATCTTTATACCTCCAAGGTAGCTTCATCTTTATACCTTTCAAGTAACTTGGTGTACATATTATTTCTCCTAAAAGATCAGTAAAGTCAAGGCTAGACTTACATGCTGTGATTCATTTTTCCATATCCATCTACATTGATGCCATATGTGTAAAACAAAAAAAAATATTAAAAAAAATTAAATATTACTGGCTATAAATAGCTGACAGGTCTGGGACAAACAGTTTATTGGGATGGTTCCTGGGGGAACAGTTTTGTATTCTAGTGGACAATTATCTTCATTCTGGAAAGAATGGCCAAAAGGTCAGTGAGACATTATCAAATGGTCAATGAAACCTGAATAACTCAGTGAAAAATTGGTAAGGATTTCTAGACATACATTTGAAATTTTTTGGGATTTTTTTTTTAAAAAAAACAAGCTAGTTGAAGAGTAATAAAGACATTGCTTAAAGAACTTGAGAAGGGAGGCTCTTGATTACTGTTGAAAAGTAGTAGAAATTAGAATCATATTTACAAAATCCTTTGAAAAGAAAGCATTACAATTCTGGAAACTTTCTTTTTTATTCAAATGATACTGCAGCTCTTTGTGGAGATAAAGGTGTCAGATAAAAAGTTCGTTCCATGTTTGCCTTTAAGTCAATTTAAGCCAATTGAGACAACATACCTTTAAGTTAATCCCAAGTAGAGTTAAACTAAATCAACCAAAATAAGGACACTGTAACTTTGTGAAGACTTGATTCTGATGCTGATTGGTGTTGGCACTTTATCAATGTTTCTAAATTTTCTTGTTTGCCATCCTTTCCATTTTGTTATTTTCCTTCTTTATTGGATTCAATTAGCATTTTTTTCATGAGTTTTCCACTCTCTCCAAGCAAACATCTATAAATAAATAAAATAGTAGAGAACTTCATAACCCAGACCTGCAAACCATTTCCAATCATTGATAGTCACATCTAGCCATTAGTATCTATGAAAAATAACATTTTTACTTTTAGTTTGTTTTGATGTCTTTGAATCAATAACTGGATATGCTCAGGAATATCTAAAATTAAAATGAAATTCAAACATATTCTAGTAGGTGTTGAAGCTCCTGCCCTAGTTATTCTGATGCTCAGTCCAATTTTTAAAACATTGAAATGACTGGGGTAAGGTGTGTTTACTTCTTTCACAATTAACAAGGACAATTGAGTTATTAATAGGGGATGAACTCCTGAACATAAGTCTAAAAAACTGAATGAAAATTAAAAATAAAAACTGGAAAACCTGGAGACAGATTTCCAAATATATCCACTGTAAAGATTCAGATTGTCCCTTACAAACTTTGTAGTAGAGATTGGAAAATGTGCTCAAAGTATTTTAAAAAAATAGTTTCAGGATGCTGTCAGTTGTGCTTGAATCAACCTTCAAACTCAAAAAAAAAAAAAAAGGAAAGAAAATAGAAGTTAATATGGCTACTTAAATAGATACGTGTTTTGCAGTACTGAGACCAGTCTACTCAGATTTTCCAGACTGAGTCTTAAAAGGACATTATCCATAAGATGTCTCAGAATGGTTGATTCAATGATCAGTTGGCTTTAAATCATCAGAGAAAGATGTCATTTACTCTACTGGGATACTGACATCATTCTAAAATTCTCTCAGGACAGACAAGGTTTTAAGAGAGGAGCTCTTTCTCTGGGAAAAGGGAAAGTTTTGACAGCTACGTAACTGCATTACAGACACTCTTCCCAAAGATTTATGCATTTTCCCTTATTGTTTCATGGAAATGTCAGGGTGCAGAGGGTCTGAAATATTCTTCATATTGATGTTGTCAGAGGGTGAGAATTCTGTTCTTGTAAACAAAATTATTTATACCATATTGCAATAATTTATTAAAAACAAAACTGTAATAAAAAAAGGCATTATGATTGAATGATAGAGCATTAAGTTGGGCAATGAGAAACCTAGTTTCTTTCATTGACCTGGGTAAGTTCTTCAGCAACCTTGGATGTTGAACTTTATTTCTCATGATCATGTTTTTATTTTCTCCCTTTGCTTATGCTGTAAGGACAAACAACTGAAATGACTTTAGGCAGGGCCTAACACAGGGAATCTCCAAATCATCTGCAGCATCTGAGGCATAGCCTTGTGTAAAAATGAGGTGAAAAATTAAGGAAGAATTTTGAATACTATATCTTTAAGTATTTATTCCAGTCAAATGATATGATACAAAAAGGTATAACATATAAAGAATGAGCAAAACAAAGAAAAATTTCTATCAGTACATTGCTGCTTTACTTCCCCTGAAAATGAAGTATTTCCAGTTTTGCTGAAATTTTTTAATATAGGTGGTTTATATACTACGTCTTCTCATTCCTAGGTAAACATATGTTTATTACTTCTAAAACACAGCTAATATCTCTTTTAAGGACTTATGCATTTCTTCTATAAAGACCTTTATGTATGAATATTCTCTCCAAGCATTTTATTATTCTAAACCAAGAAGATAAAAATGTTTGATCTTCCAAGATATTTGTAAAGAACTTATGATTATAAAGCTTTTTTTTGGCTGAAAAAACATCACATGGAAACACAAGTTACAGTTTGAACAGATCCTATCTGAAGTCATAGTCCAAACAGTGTAGGTCAGCTGTCCACTGACAGTTAACCTTATTTAGCAAAGTCAATTGTCCCCAAATGTACCTGAGACCGTACAGGAAGGATCCTTCCTTCACCACCACCACCATTATTATCATCATCATCCTTTTTCTAGCATAGACATCAGGACACCGAAGGCTAATTGGAAACCTTTCCCCACTCTACTCTTCTTGAAGAATGCTTGGATGTGTGCTCAGAGAAACACTAAAAGCATATATAAAACAGGGATACAAGGAATCTTTTATTGTTGTGTCAAAGGCGGTTGTGTCAAAGGTTTCCCAGTCAAGTGCCAAGCCTGACTGAATTTAAGAGGCATTAGATTATATTCTCAGGCACATGGTGTGACTTTTGGGGATGGTCCTATGCTGGGCTAGGGCTTGGACTTGGTCTTTGTGGGTTCCTTCCCACTCAGAATATTTTGTGATTTTGTGAATAAAGCAAATAATTTTTTAACATATATTGGTTTGATAATTTAATTTTCTTTGAAAAAGGAAATGCCAATTTTTGGTCAGAGTAATTATTTTAATCTGTGCTATATGTGTTTACTGAGCTTATCTTTTTCACTGAAGTAACTGATTTCAATAAATTTATAAAGATTAGTAGAACCAATATGAATATAAAAGTACTTTTAAAGCTATAAATACAACATATGATTGTTTATATTTGGAAAAGAGGATGGCAAATATTATTTTCTCTATAGAATTATTCATAACTAAGGCATTGTAAGTTTAGGTGAATAAACTGCAAGTACACATGCAAAGTTCTCTTGATATCTGTGAAAATCACACTGCTGTATTAACTTTTACTGCAAAGAGCAGTAGGCCAAGGGGAAACCTCTGATTAAGAGTAGCAAAACATTGTATTAAAATAAATATGTTGGAAATCTGGAGTAATTTTTCAATTTCAAACCTAATTCTCAAATTAGATCTTCTGTATGCAGATCTTTCATTAAAAGCAATATGCTTTAATGTGGGAAATGGTCTGGATGATTAAGTCATTGTTATTGCTTGAAAAGTCTATTGACATCAGTGGAAAGCTGTTCACTAACTTTACTGCAGTATTGTGGAAAAGAAAATATCAAATTTGGATTTTTTCATTCAGTGAGAAATCATTTCAGGCAAGCAATGAAACTGTTTAAATACTTCATGGAAAGCAAACATCATAAGTTAATTTCTGCCCCACCAAGATAGTTTCTACTTACTTCACTGCACTAGATTTTATCCTGAAAAAAGCTACACTTGGGAGAAATATGGATTGAAATTATGACAAACAGAGAACAATATTTAACTGTGAGCTCTCCCTAACTTTTTGTAAGTATCTACTTTGTTCATATCTGGGCCCTTTTCCCGTATCTGGGCAGAAAGATAAAACTTCTGCCTTTTGCAGCTGCTTGAACTTTGATTCATGTCCCTCAGTTTTAGCTGCATGGGTATTTGATAGCTAACCTATCATTCTAAACCGATTTAGCTTGAAATTCTCCTGAATGGAAGGAAAATTAGCCTGAATAAATCACTTTCTAGAAATGCCTATGACTTAGTTAGGAAATATTAATTTCTTCCTTCACTTGGAGTAACTGCATGGCACCTTCATGGTATTTAGGAGGAGTTTTCTTCATACACACAAATTTGCCCTTACCATTCAAATGCACTGAGAACAGAAGAGGATTACAGAAAAGCAAAGCCCATGATCCAACAACTTCTGTAGTATTATCACTCAGAAAATTTGATACATGCAAAAGGGATGTGTGAAAAAAGTATCTCATTGCAGCTAAGTACAGTATTTCCAACTTTATCTTTGCCATGTGGTACACCAAAATGGATGTGTATAAGAACCTGAAGGGAGAATACTTATGGAAATTACTATTTTATTAGGAGTTCTGCTTAGAACACTGATTTTATCAACAAAAAGCTTACTTTCTGAAAAATGTTGAATGAATTTATGCTTCAGAAATAAATTTTTGAAGGGAAGAGAGAAGAAGGAGAACATAAGAATTTTCATTATCATCCTTACATTATTTTTTTATAATGCAAGAAAAACGTAGGAAAATTTCTCTCTATTATGTAATGCAGATATAAATATATTGAAATCAATAGACTTGATTTGGAATAAAGAGCAGAATTTATTTAAAATTTAACAGTTTTCCTCCTTTCTAGGACATTAATCTTCTGGAATTCTATAATTTTGCAAAGGGTGAATGATTTCATAGAAATATAAAAATGTAAGCTAATATCTATTTTTTTAATACTTGTAAATAATTAAACTTTTCAGGTAAAAATTATCATTATTAGTAGAATTTAAGAATGATAGCCTTTTATTCCTAGTTATACTTTCATTTTTCCATCAGTCCTCACTTTATCAATGTGTGTGAGTCTCTATGTATCAATATGCACATTTTAGACCATAATTTTCTAACAGATATGCCAGTACTAGGAAAATGTGCTCAAGATTTGAATAAGGGAAAAATAGTATGAAATAATTCAATGTAATGTTTTGCACAGCAGACTTTTACAAACCAAATACATCACTGTTTCACTCATACTTTGCAAATCTGCTGTGGTGATTCAATGATCAAGTATAAATGCCAGTAACCTCTGCTACGTTCTAGGACTGTGCGGATAAGACCTCCAGTCTATTTTATCATCTATAGAAAACAGTAAATTAGCATTATCCTGTCTTTCCTTTAATCATATTTAGTCACCTCTGACAATGCTTGTTATGTATAATATTACCAAATCTTTGTTTTTCTGACAATGTCACGGCCCTGCACTTAGAGTTGTTTGTTATCCAAGCTCTGTGCATTAGGATACAGGCAATCCAAGTAAGTCTTTAAACACCTACCCTTCTAAGCAGTCATGTCAAAACCCCCTTTCAACCTTCACTTATGTATATTTTCCCCTTTGGCACCATTTCATCACTTACTTCTGGCCTTCCATTCTCATTCTTTAATGAACCTGTGTTTAATTCCTTCGGTAGTAAGAAAGTCAATTTGCTGACCCATCATCTTGGACACCAAGCACATTTTTACGGTCATTTATGTGCTAGCAGAATTCTTGTGGAAGAAACTATCTTCTGCCAAAAAAATCACCTGTCACTGAAGTAGTAACTTGACAACACTACACAATTTTCATACAGTGAAACCTTGGATATGTTTGCATTTTTCATCTCTGTCAGAGAAATAAATTAATTTAAAGACACCTGAAGGTATCTGCAACTTTGAAGGTTAATGGAGTCTTCTGAATACTTGAATAGCAGATATTTTTAATCCATATTCTTAGCTGAGGTTTATTACTGTTGTAACATGCTCTACTCTTAGTAATATTAAGCATTTTTCAACCTTCTGGATATACCTTTTTCTTCAGAACAAGACAAAACCCTTATGTTCACTGTCTTATACCACTTTAATGCAAGCTAATATCCACTAACCCTTGCTCTAACAATTCATTTTCCAAATAAATATTTTTTGCACTGAATATTTATTTTTAATAAAGATCACTATTTTACAATTTAGGTAAATTAAGATGTTTCTCTGCCTTAAAATATTATTTTTAGAATCATATATTCGAAGCTACTGATTAAAAACATGAGAAAATCATAAATGTCAGCAGTCTCTTGTAAAAACTAATCACAATGTAGCAGACACTCAATTATAATGTCATTTCTCCTTTCTTCTTTTTTTTTTTTTTTTTAAACTCCTTTTTAGTACATTTTGGCTAATTCCACTGAGAATACTACATAGATTAGGAGATTTAAAACTGACTGCAGTTTTGTATTATATAGTCTTACTGACATCTTTGAATGTTTCTCAAATAGTTCCCAAATGAGGTATACCCAAAACATATTGTACTTGCAAATGCACTCATGTTATAGCTAGATCACTCGATGTTTGGAAATTTGTGAACTTAGTTTTTATTGGCAGTAAAGATGTGCTTCTGAAGTACTCATGTTTCTGGAATGTGATGAACTGAGCAAACTGCTACTGAAGTGCTGCATCACCAGCTGATGGAACTGCAGAAGCGCTTCTGCCTAGCTTGGTTCAAAGTGTTGAAAATGGGCTTGCTAGATTCCTAGTTGATTGATCCTGTTTTGTTCAGAAATGAATGGATTGTAATAGGTTTCTTAGTAGTACTGCTACTACACAATGTGAGATATTTTAACTCTGTGTATGGAGCTATACTTGTTTGCAACCAAGAAATCCTGTTTCAGAAATCAGCTTCATAGATACAAATGTATTGTCCTCACCAAAGGAACCATGTTATTATAGATATTTTTCTCCTTTTTGGTTGATTGTTGTTACCAATAAGGTGTTTTTCAACAGACACTTATACATTTATCACAGGATTTGAAAGATGATCTCTACTTTCTGTCTGCCAGTGGAGTAGGGAAAAAAGAGAGTAAATGTTTTATGGACTCTTCTATGAACTCATTACTTACTACATAAGGAACTGAGCTTTAAGGGACTATACTCAGTGCCATTTATGGTGTTTTTGACACTATATTTTTAGGATTCTTGTCTTTTGAGGAATTACACTTAGTCCCATTAGCTGCTTTGCAAGTACTCTATTCACTTTGCAAGTACCTTTCTATTCACAAAGTAGGAGCTATTGTAGGTCCTTCTTTTTCTAGGGGATGTCTTTAGAGATACAGATACTTTGTGTGTCCAGTAGTTTCAGTCCTAGACAACCCACAAGTCACTTGAAAGCTGTCTTTAGCCAGTTTTGTATATCACTGCTAGGATAAACTATATTTCATTACTGAAATATATGCTACTAAGAAAGAATGTAAAGACTTGGAATAATCTAACTGACTGGTGGTGTTCAGCTGAAAAGTTTCTTTTTAGATAAATTTAACTTATAAGTCCTTTAGAAATCAGAATTTTGCACAGCAATTCAACTTGCTATCTAATAGCTTAAAAATGATGTTGTAAGATTTCCTTGAATCACTATATCTTTGCATTAGAAAAGTATCTTAAGAGGGTGTAAATGACAATTTCTTCTACAAATAGCATGATATAATACACACATAAATAAATCATGGTTTTGTCTTCTTTTTGATTCCAGCATGTAGTTCCAACTAAACAATGCCTGAGATGTGAAAAAAAGGGTTCATATTGATTGCACAATATGATAAATATGAAGCAATGTCTTCGAAATGACCCTTTTCTATATTGAAATTGTCTCAATTAATATCTCAAATGCTCCCTTTTTATGAAAGATTAATTGCAGTCCATTGACTACGAAGTCAAACACTTCTGCTTTTTCTTTTTACTTTGTAATGTGTAGGAATCATTAGGATGGAAGTGTTTTATTTTAAGTATTGCATGATTTTATATATTGCAGCTCTTTTGTTAGACAATAAGTTGAACAACCTACTTTTTAACTCGTAATTTAATTTTTTTTCTTTTTATTTTTCTGACTCGTTTAAAAACTCAATATTACTTTAGTCACAAACCACAAAGCTGCAGTTGCACATTTCAATTCTGTTGCTGCTGTAACTTTTTTACCATATTTTCATAATACATTTGGCCATATATTTCCAGCTCTTTCTTTGCCAGTTGCAATGTTACTCTATACAATATTTCTTAGCAGTTCTACGTAGGTTTTAAGTGCAACTACAGACTATACCTCTCATAGGTTGAAAAGGGCTTTCCCCCTGGAGCTGGAAAGTAGTTAACCCCAGGGGTGCTGTTCTTAATGTTGAGCCAATCAACGCCCCTGCAAAATTAGCATATTACACAGACCGGAAAAAAAAAACTGGTACGTAACTGGAAGGAGAGGCAGCCATGGCTGGAGATACCACATGTTAGAGCTGAGGGGCCAGTGAGCCCCGCTGGGGGCCAAGGCCACCAGCTCCCAGCTGGGACCACGGGAGACCTGACGTAGTGTTAAAACTGGATCGGGTACCATGGTCAAAGGCTGGGGGAGTTTCTCCACTGTGAGTGGGCAGCAGAGGCAGCACTGAATAGAGGGCTGTGGCTGAAAGCCAAGGTAGCCAGTGAGCAGCAATATGGCACAGAGCCAGACTGAGAGACGCAGAGGTGTCCTGCAGAGAGAGAAAGCCGGCAACACAGCAGAGAAAGCTCAGCAGAGACTATTTTGGGGTAAGACTGAATTACATCCCCAAAACCCTTAGACCTCTTTGGAAGGAGGGGTGGGCTTCCAAATTTCAAGGGAGACCCGAAATGCAGCAGCAGCTAGAGAGAGAAAGAGGAGTCGAGAGCTCATAGGCACCCTGCGAGCTGGACCAGGATGGTCAGACCAAGGAATGTGGGGGAAGTGGCCTCCCCGCCATGTTTGCAGCTGAGACGGAGCAGAAGAGCTCTGCTAGAATGCTTGGGGCAAGAGCTGAACTGAAAGCCCCTAAAACGTTCTGACCTGGCGGAACTTGACCCGCAGGGAAAAGGGACTTTCATGGAAATGTCTTGCACTCTGTGAGATGACCACGGTGAGGTGAGTTTTGTCCCTGCTTTGCAGTCCATGGACGAGACCTTCAGTTGGAGCCGAAGAGCTGAGAGGGGTGAGAGAGAGACGCTTGGATTGTAATGAAGAGAAAGAGAGATTTTTTTCCAGCTATGATGAATTGGAACTGCTGCTTTGAAGAGGAGAGACTGTGCTGCCCTGAAAGTGAAAAAGACTTCTTTTTCTTTCCTTCTGGATGTTTAGGGAGGGAAGGAGGGATGATCTATGCATATATATTGTTTTACCATAGGAGAGATAGTTAGGATTGTTGTGTATATATATATATATTATAGTATTTATTGTGTTGGTAATAAATTTTGATATAATTCCCCCATGTTGGTAGTTGTGCATGTCTGAAAACTTCTCTCACACTGAAGCAAATTGTGGGGGGTTTGAAAATTGGATTTTTGGGGAGTCAAACTACGACAAACTCTTATATCCATACACATTTTTTTGCATGTATAGTACTACCTCTTCTTTATAAATCAATGCAAATTTCACACATTATTATATACATTGCCTGGAATTATCTAAAATTTGAACTTAATCCCACTGAATTGTCACATAAGAGGCTTATAAAAAGTTTCATAGAGGTTAATGAATTTTAATACTTGCGGATTTTTTGATTTAGTTACTCCATATATGTTTTTTATGTTTATCTTGGTGGGTTTTTTTCTCAGACTGGAATTTTCTATTATATGTAAAGTTGCAACTAATCATACCAGAACTAATTTTGGGAGCTAATTAAAACAGAGACAAGAACAGCATGAAAAAAATTTAGTTTCTCACTTAAATTCTAAAGTATCACTTTAGAATTTTACTACAAATGGATGAAATAAATTAGTACTGGTATAGCATTCATGACAAAAGTTTAAATTGTTCCTAAAAACCAAAGATCCTGACAAGAACAAGAGGAAATGTGTACTAGATGTTGCAAGCATGGAGTAATGCTTTAAGGGCACTTAAAGTTCATCCAGATATTTCTTATGAAGGCTGTAATGACTGAGTTAGCATACTGGAGTCAAGAAAATAACACCAGTAGATATTAAGGTCACACATTTAATTTATGTATATATGAGTGATAGGTGGATACAGATTTCTGAACAAATTAATACTGCAAGGTTCTTTATATACCTTGTACATAAATGATACAGCTTTATTTTTTAGGTAGTTTCATGCACATGATGCCATGCTATTGCAAAAGAAGCTTGAGACTTAGCTGGACACTTTTGTGAATTTTTTATTCTTGATATTGTCATGTTTGAGCTTAGAGTTTGAGATGATCATACCACTGTTTCACTTATATTGTTGCTAGAAGCACTGAGTAGAACCTGCAGCTGCTAAAGTCTGACAGAAAGTCCCAGATATAACATTCAAGAAAAAATTTATTAACATTAATAATATTCTGATCCTTGTCCACACAAGATAAGACATGTTAAATTCATATTATTAAATGTCGTTTAGATTACCTTCCTCTGTCTTGTTTATCTGTCATTTGAAGAATAGTAAATGCATATTTATTTAAAGCTGAACTATAGCCAGTAAATTTCTACTTCAGATTTATTATTTGTTTATTATCCTTACAAAGTGTAAGAAAAAATTAATTTGTTGCTTTCCTTTTTTAAATGGATTTTTTTCAGAAATAATAGATCTGATGTCTAAATTTATTAAATTATAATTCATAATATAGGGATTTCATTGATTTCTTTTTCCTTTTTTTTTTTTTCCTTTTCAGTTCCAGGACTCATTGACTTACCCACTTCACTCTTAAATTTCATTTTTTTTCTACTTTCTTGTGTCATTATTGGTAATTATTGACTTATTTTTCTCATTCAAAAAGTCACTTTTGGATAATGCGTAAAGATGCTTGTCTCTATCTTCAAAAGAGTCTTTGCAAGTCAAAAATCAGCTTTTTTCTAAAAAAATACAGTATTTTATTGGACATGTAAACTTTCCTGAATTGGACATGGCCTACTGACATGTAGATTTTAATAGTCTTCAAGTTTATATTTTCCAAAGACGATTTCTGCCTATAAATCCTATTTCAGAATTTCTGGCTGCCCAGCAGCCAGAAAACTACCCTGATTTTCACTCACTGCCCTCTCCTAGGGGATGGAAAGAAAAGATAGAAGGAAGATAAAAACCTTCCTGACAAATTATGGTAAAGAAAGTTTAAAAAGAAAGTTGTATGTGCAAGGAAAGCAAGATTAGAAAGTGATTCACTACTTCCCATAGGCAGGAAGTTATCTCACATCCTAGGAAGCAGGGTACAACAGTTACAACCACAAAAACAACAACAAATACCTCTTCTTCCTCCTTTCCCTGTGGTTTTATTGTTGAGCATGGTATATGATTATACCTTTGGTCAGTGCAGTTCAGCTGTCCCACAACCGTGCCTCCTTCTAACCTCTTGCCCAGCATACTCACTTTGAGGGAGGTAGGGAAGAAAGAGAGAAAAAGTCTTTATGCTCTGCAAGCACAGCAGTAAAAAACCCAGTGGTGGTTACTGACACTGTTTCAGCATTAAGTGCAAAGTATTGCACTATATGGACTGCAGCAAAGAAACTTAACTTCCTAACTTCATCCCAGCCAGACCCAGCACAAGCATTCTTCCAAAATACTTCTCATTTGGCCTAGACTTCATTGCAGCTAATAATAACTTGTGATGGTGTTGAGTTGATTATCAGAGGAAATGAATTTTTTTTTGTCACCGGATGACTCTACTTCAGAGACATGTTATTATTCCTTATGAGAATTTCACGACTATTAATCTACTGATTTGAAGGTGTAATTTCATCACTGTAATTATATGTCCAGTAGCACGTCAGCGCATCACAAAACTGATGTCACTGAGGCAGAATTATATGCACAGCTAAAAAATATGGCAACTGCAATTTCATCCAGATGGCCAATCTGAACTCGCCCATGTCCGGCACCATTGAATTAGTGGAAGGACTGACTTGCATGTAGGCGTAATGCCATATGAACAGATGGAGATGAGTACAAATATCTAAGAGACCATCTATAATCACAAACTGTGTTTGTGAAGGACACAAGTTTAGCCAGCAAGTACCAGATGGTTGTCTGTCCTGAGGTTGTAGAAATACAGCTATGGGAATGGACCATTCTTAATTCTGATTTTGACTAGATAAGAAACCTAAAATTAGCAAAATTACTTCATGACTGATTAAAAAAAAAGAAGTATATTATTTTACTTATTTTTAAATATACTTTAATATTTATTTTTAAAATAGTATATTCTCTTGTACGTAAGTGAAAAGTTACTTTGTAGTCAGTGGAAAGGGATACTTAGGAGACACTCTTAATAAAATTTAACAGAATTTTTTTTATGTCAGTTGAACCCCCATGTTAAATGAAACTGACGGGAATGATTGTGACCTTTAATAAATGGATAAGAAATTTTACTCTTTTAGGTTTCAACTACACGTAAATTTTTCAAAAAAAAAGTAAAAATTCACAGAATATCTTTCTATGGATGTCTGGCTGTGACTTCTAAGAAAATATCCTCCTTTGAAACTATGATTTTAACTAACTTAGGGCATAATTTGCGTGCATTAAAGTCTATGCAGCCTTCTAGAATGAAGGATCAGAATTATTTTCTTTCCCAACGTTCATTGTGATGGTGATAATGGTGATGATTGCTATTATTATTATTATTATTATAAACTGTTACTTTTGTTTTTCTTTAAACAAATTATTTCAGTTTTAATATTGGTAACTGTATCTCTTCCCTTCTTCATATAATATTCCTGCAAAAACATTTGTTTTATAAGAAATGAAAATTTAAGTTAGAAACTGATTTTCTGTTGTCCTGTATTGTAGACTCTGTTTTCAATAGCAAAAGAAATTACTACTACAGAATAAAATCTGAATGGATTTCTCTCTCTGACAAATGTCCAAATCAACATTTATACAAAGTAAAAAAATAAAATCATGAGCATCTACTCATGTAAATTGACATGATGTCCTTGAATTCAATGTTTAACTTATAGCAACTGGTATAATGTCTTTAGAACATAAGTGATTTGGTAGTATGACTTAGAAATTTTAGCGATAAGTTTGGAAAATCTGCCTTTTCTACCATGGTTTTCAACGTACCATTTTCTGTTGAAATTTTGGTAAATGTTTGACTTTAATTGTGTTCTTACATAAAAAATACACACACATACAGAGTTTAAAAATATATTTTATTTACTTTTTCTATGGTACTTTAAAAAATCTCTTCTTATAGCAGTGCTTTTAAATTTATACTCATCTGCAGGCTTTATAGAACTTAGCTGAAAAATTCTGTGCATGAATATAAAAATAAGCTTTACTACTCAAAAAGCACACAAAAAGAGGCTGATCTAAGAGATGCTATGAGATAGCTATGAGATATTCTTTAAGCTTTTGAATGAATGTCCATGAATCTACACTGTCAATATGTATTATACTGCAAAGTCATTGAGCCTTAACCTTAGAAAAAAATACTGATCCAACATTCTGGCAAGTACTTTTCATGCTACTTTGTGTATCTGAAAGTGATTTAAAATTCTTGCTAGTTTTATAAATATTCTGCCACTCTGTCAAAATATTTTGAAAGATTTTCATAGTCCGTACCATTCAAGGTCTGATACAATTGACAAGACAATGTCAGGGACATTTAAGCTGTTAAACATTTAACAACTTTAAGCTGTTAAAGACCTTGCCTTACTAGATCCCGGTCAGTGCTGACTATAGAGAAGTGGAGAAAAGATGTTCAGTATGTCAGAGAAAAATATTAATCAGAGAACAAGGTGCCAATTTCTCAACCTTCATCAACATAACATACTCTAAAATGACATAAACATGTCAAATTATGAAAAAAAAAAAAGGAATCAAACTTAATATGAGTAGATCACAAACCAGACAAGTAAAATTAGAAAAATTTATTTCTTTGAAAAAACACCGAAAAATCACAAGTTTTATATCTTTTCCCTTGTCTACCTTTATCTATCAAGTTTTAAAAAACCTATAATTTGAAGGGGAAAAAATGCCAACAGCAACACCCACCAGCAAAGATTAATTGTGCACTAGCGTTTTTCTTCATATATCGGTTATTTTTAAATTTATGTGAACTGAAAAAGCAAAATGAGAAATCAAGCATATGTAGTTATATATTTTTAACTTAGATCAGTACACTTTAAGTTTTAAAAAAACTGTTAGAAGTACTAGAGATAATTTAGAAAAAGTCATTATATAAATAATTTAAATTATTAATTAGAAATTTTTCATTAAAAAAAATTGGTATCTTTGGTTTTGCTAAATCAACACCCAAATCTTGTTATTACTACTGAAAATTATATGTTGACCCAAAATCCTATGAAGATTTAAACACTTTCCGTTATTTTAGCAGACATTCAATGACAAAAAAATCACCTTCGTGACTCAATAGGTGTGATTCAATAGTCATCGGCATTGACATATATCTCTTCATTGATTTAAGTAAGATTAGCCAATTCTAATCCATTTTCTTGCTAAATTTAGTTCCCTCTGGCTTGACTGAGTATGGCAGTACACACCAGGATGCTGTTAATCTGTACACCAAAATTATTCACTCAGTAAAGTCTTCAAAGCAGTTTGTAACTAATTTTTTAGTAATTTTATAAAACATTTTTTAGAACTTTAGAAGTATAGTAATGAGCCACAGCATCGTTAAAACTAATGTAGATTTGAAACTATTTTAGTATCTTGCTTCTTACTTAGGATGTTATTAACCTGCAATATTTAATTAATGTTATGCTATGATATAAAGGGAAACACTTTTTGACATATTATTTGGAACAAGCTACCTAGGGAATTAGTGGAATCACCATCTCTGGAAGTGTTCAAAAAACTCATGGAGGTGGCTGTTGGGGATATGGTTTAGTGGTGAACATGATAGTGCAGGGTTAGCAGTTGAACTCAATGACCTTAGAGGTCTTTTCCAATTGTAATGATTCTATGACTTAAAATATTCTCAGGAATAAAATAGCTCATGACTTACTGGAAGTCCTGGCAAAACCAAATACTGCTGTCCCATAAATAGGGATAAAATGATGAAAAGCACAGATACAAACCCTAGAAGATTTCTGCTTCTTAGTGGAAACTGATTAAAGTTGCGAGTGCTTCTTCTCTGCACTGGGAGTAGAGCTTCTTAACACTTCCAGTAGGAAAAGTACTTCATTTCTTATCAGGAGATCTGTGTGTTTGATTAAGAGTCTAGTTCAACTGGGAATGCCTTTGGTTACTTTTTAAAATTCTGTTTATTTTTAGAAACAAACTGAGAAACAAATATAATTGGCTTTTCCCATTATGGCTTATTTGGTACAGTTAATAATTTAGTATCCCCAAACCAATTCTTTTAAATCTCAGCGGTCATTTCTTGGTTATAGGGGGGTAGCTATGGGCTCAAAATAGTATTGAATCAGACTTACGGGTTAAAAATATTTCCAGATCTGTGCAATGCCAAATATAGGATACCTTAAGGTTTTAAACTTGATTCTTGACCGTCTTAGAATTATTATGCAAATAATACCAAGACACATTTAGAGACTGTACATATTTCCATATAATTAAGTTGCAAAATTGAGCTTCGCTGTGACAACTGGTACCGGTCATTTTTGACACCTACATACACACAAACACACACACACACAAAAGGAGAGGAAATATGAACGTTTCATTATATATATATATATTTATCTCTTTCTGTGATCTGAATATAATTGTCAGTAGAAAATATATTGTTTGAATTGTTTTCATAATGATATGTATATACTTCCTGCATATCTTTGCAACATAAAGCCTAAACAAGTTACAAAAGACCCACATGTGTTTCTGTATTGATTAATCTGTGGTTTCTGGCAAAACTTAAAATTGTTAGAGCTATTTTCTTCATTTTGTATTATCCCGCTGCATACTCTTCTTGAGTAGAATCATTAGTAATAAAAGAGAAATAAGAATATGAACACCCCCAAACTCCATTGAGACTTATTTATCAACGTTTATTTCTTGAAGTTGAATGGGGCTCAGATGTGTTATTTTTGTTGTGTTCAGAAAGTTGTCTGAAATCACCAATTTTCACTTCAAGATCCATATTTGAAAAATGCCTTTACTTTCATAAAAGTGAATTCAAGGGGACATGAAATTTCACATTACATACAGTACTTTTGTCAGTTTCATTAGTTCTGGGGGTATATTTGCCAAAACTAGGCCATCTGAAGTAGACTCAAAATGCAAACGACAGATTGAGTAGAGAAGTGAAGAGGGAAGAAAAACTTGTTTTGTAGCATCAGTTCAAATGTTCTGATGTCTATTTAATAGGGAAAAAATGTTCATGGAATAAAAACAGGTTATGAAATCTCTTCCAGCAGACGGTACAAATATGAAAGTACAACTTCAAATGTGTTTCTGGAAATTCTAAAATATTTAATTTTTTCCTTCACTGGCTGTACCCTTCAACTTCTAAATTTAAAAAGTGGAGAAATATCTCAGAAAATAAAGAAAAGACATTTTATGTTAAACATCTCACAATGGTCCTTATGACTCTGTTCTATGAACTACCAATCCAACTGTGTGTTATATAAAAAAACCCAAAACCATCTAATTGCTTTTGTTGCAATGGATAATAACAGTATTCTTGAATAAGTAGCCACTCTAGCAAATCCTGTAGAAGAAGCCATGGAGTTGTGATGGAATAGGTAATATAAAAAATTGCTAATTGAAAACTGTAGCTTTCAAAACAAACAGTTATGTACAGAATTGTCTCCATAGTAACAATTTAGTCATTTGGATGAAACCTCAGCTCCTTAAATTCATAAAATTCAGACTATATTCATGCACATCTAACTTCTCATTGTGTTTTTAGATTTCTATCTAAATATATGTTTATTAGAATAAAGTAAATTAAATTCAGTTGATTATGTACTATATATGTCTATGTACATGCTTATATATATATATTAGCTTTTAAACCACAGAAAGAACAGCATATTTTAAATATGTTAGAATTTGATTTTAAAAAAATCTACTGGAGAAGGTAATTTTTTAAAAAGGAATTAAATGATTACTGAATCTAATGATTAAAACTTATGTGCTATTTTTTGCAAATAATCCTCACTGCTGATTCTTGAACACAGTATCTTCATCACTAATGAAATTAGAACATTTTAAAACAATGTTTTAAAGACAATTGAAAGTCTTAAAAATCTAAAGCTTCTCAAACATAATAAAAAATTACTACATTTTCACATTTGATAAAACACTTCTTGGTTGACATTTCCAACTGCATAATGTTAAATATAGTGCTATAAGGTGAAAAGTAGCAATGTTTGTGATATATATATTACTGCATTTATATACATTTTGTAGTGCCTCTTTTTGTGCACTTTGAAGGGAAGTGATTTATTTAGTATATAAAATAATGTTTTTTCCAAGCTGTATTCTATTCTTATTTTCATAAAACTTTACTTAAATTATAGTTTTTGGAAAAACATATATACGAATTTAAGTAAATGCTATTAATGCCAGATTAGGTTTAGAATATTCAAAAGTTTAAGATGAAGCATAGTTCATCCCAAGAGACTAATGTACTAAAAGATAAAGTAAAATAAAGGATGACTTAAGGAGAATATGAAACAACATACATACAAAGATGGCATATTTTTAAAAATGTTTTGCCAATGACCTCCAGTTTCTCATTTGGTATTAGTAATTAAAAACAAACAGTATACACAGTGGAATTGGGATAAACTTGGTGGAGAACAGGAAATTCAGGTATTGTCAGAGTATTTAGGGTCAATATTATTGACTATTTAATGTTTTACTCCTTTATAGAGTGCATTTTCAGACACATTTACTTCATTTTAAACATATTTAGCAGATTAGCAGAATGTTCAAACAGCATTTTAGAATATTTTGTGGACCTGCAACACATAGAGCCAAGCCAGGACTTTAGAGGAAAGAGATTTTAGAGGTGAATATAAAAAACTTTCTTCCCATGCCCCTTAGAAAGAAACCCAGATGCCATGTCTTTATTTTTTTTTGATTATGACACTGTACTTTGCAAGGATTGATGGAGTTCCCTCGTAGGTCCATATGACTATTTAAAATTCCCTCTCTTGATATGTACTGACTAGAGAAAATAATATTCTGACTGGAATCCTTAACAGTTGTGAAAGCACAGAAAGTGACTGCTTTGATCTGTCTACTAAATACAGTATTGGCTCTAAAAATGAAAATGCATTGCGTAAGATGGCCAAAAACTCTGTAAAGGAATTTTGCTTGACTAAAATCATAGTGAATTATTCTGGAATCCTGAGAAAGATGTCAGCTCAACGGGATACTGTTTTTCCTTCTTCTTGATCTGGAAGTCAGTGTCACTCTGTTTCTGTGGTTCATAAATTCTCACTATAGTTATTTGGAGCCTTCCTTGGAAGGCATTAAGGTGTCCATTGTACTCTGCACTTTTTGTAATGGATACACCTTGAGATTAAAAAAGAGAAGATATGTTTTTCAGATGCTCACAAAAAAAAATCCTTTGGGGGAAAAAGCCTCATCTGAATGAATGCATCAAATATATGAATCAACAGTGAGTAAGTATGAAAAGAAGAAAAACAGAAAAATAAATCTTGAAAATATGTCAGGATATCATATACCTCCTGTAGCCCTATAAATTGAAATTTATAGTCTTTAATAGTAGACATTTCTCATTGTATGGAAAACTCAAAACTGCTTTCAGTGGGACTCAGAACTCTAAATAATCAGCTGAAATCTGTTGAGTGAATGATTCCTCAAATTGCAAAAACAGCGAGATTCTCCAGAACACTTCCTGGTTTATATCTTGATTGTCTTTTTTAGTGTTCCTAAATCTTGTGTAGTGCTTGCAGTGACCATTCAGAACATACAACTAAATATAAATAATAAATTACATAATATAGAAATCTTGTAATTTTATATATCTAAAAATTAGTTTTAAATATTCATACTAAATATCAAGCCATGACAGAATATGATTGCAATACAACAGAATTGATTTTAATATTTGAAAATGTTTGTGTTTGATGGATTGATTTCTAGAAACTAAGCATCTGTTCCAACTTAGCTTCTAAGATTAGAAAACCAAAACAAAGCACGTTTTTAAATTAATTGGGCAGATGGAGAGAACAGAATTTGAAATTACAATACAGTAATTGATCAGGATTGTAATGATGTTAATTCCAATTAAAACAACACTGACAAGACAAATGTTCATTTGAAATCAATATCATAGTAATGAGGGGGTCTATATCCTGTTGTCATTGTTGATTTATTTCCACAAGCAGTGATTTTCAGACTGAGCTTACCTGCCAAGAGAACTACTCAAAATAAATGATGATGCAGATAGATAGATAATTAAAAGAATGTTGGAGGAAAATTATAGTCAATCACTGGAATGACACCACTGAAGAGGATAAAATATCTCTTTTTATTGTTGTTGTGACTTAACATTCATGAAAAACACAATTTAAAAACAGTAATGAAAATGAAAAATATATTTAACACTTCCTTCCCCAAGGTAAGATAATCTTCTGCAATAGTTAATATTAGATCGTTAATACTAGATACCCAGTGACTATAGTATTGAATTGATTCAAATATTGGACAATTTTAAGAATATATTTAGTTTGCTTTTGTAAAGGATGTCCTATATTCATACATATAAACAGTCCTTATAGAGTGGTGCTGTGTAGCTCAGGTGGTGCTGATAGCACACTGATGTTTTGACTACAGTTAAGCAGTGCCTGCACAGCATCAAGGCTGCCTCTCCAGTAACCACTATCCATACTGAGGCCCTACTCCCCAGGAAGTGACTGGACATCACCCACTGACGGGAAATAGACAATAAGATTTTTTTATTTTCATTTGCTTCTGTATGCAGCCTTTGTTTTTCTTTATTAAAATGCCTTTATCTAGACTGACAGTCATCTTATTTTCTTCTGCTGCCCTGCTGAGAAGGCAAGTTGGGAAAGCACCTTACTTGACACATGACGGCCAACCAAGGTCGACCCACCACAGTCCTATTAGTAATATGTCTATTTTATTCATTTTAAATACATTATGGAAAAATTATATGGAAGTCTAGGATGAAAACATGAGTAGACTCCATCAATGGCATCAGGTGCTATGTCAAGGTAAGAAAGAATATACAGTTGTAAAGAATATGTTTCCTATACTACTACTAACAACTAACTTTACTAATTACTACTGACTTCGTCACTATGCTGTAAAATGTTTTACACAGCAAACTTAAGCTCCTACATTTAAATCATTTCTCATAGAAAGTATTTCACATTTCCTTGTTCAATAATTAATGTTGATAATTGGTGCATTAAATACAACTCTATGTTTTCTGGACCTTAAAGTCCATTTCTGTTGCTAGTGTATACAATAACAGTTCATAGCACATATACAATGTGCAGCTTGTAAGTTTCAGTTTCTCTGATGTGGATGCCTTTTAGAACTAGAGCATGCATAACAAATAAGTATACTTCCTATGCTCTCTTGGATTCACTTTCCTTGCAAAATAATCAAATGGTCATCCATAACTTAATTAGGTTTGATGTGTTTGTGATAAAATGCCAGTGCAGCCCAGTTAGAAGAATAGCACCGAGACAAATGTCAGAAAAAGTACAAGGGATCTGGAATTTTTTACTCAGGTATTGTGGTACACTACCAAAAAATACTTAGAAGTTGCATCACTGATATTTGATGTCATACCAAGTTTAAACATAGGACATAATACCACACCATCCTTGTTCACTAATCTGAATAAGTCTTTCAAACAGGATATGAAATTTAGAGTTTAGGACAAAAGCAAATTACTTCTCTGCCCAATGCATTTGTCTGCAAAGCTCTCTACAGTCAATTTCTCTTACAAAGCCTATATTATGTACTGTGGCTCTTTTTCTTTTGTTCTAGTGAAACATTAAAGCAATTAAATGTTGGAGAGTGCGAAAGACAGACATTTAAAACAATTCTGTTCCTCATTCATCTGGGACAGGGAACACAAATCCAAATAACAAGAATTTGAATGTTTTAAGGAGAACAAATCAAGGGTTTCCACATGGTTCAGAAAATAACAGCTATTTTCATAGCTGGACTTATAAATATTTTATGATTTGTAGAACCACTAAAACTCTTGATGCATGACTTTAATATTACAACTATTAATATCCATTCCATGCATATTTATAAATTGTAAAACCAGGAAGCATTACTGTGTGGTGGGAGGAAACAGTTTTTCCCCTGAAGTTATAAAATGGTAAAACCCCAGGGGGTGGTGACCCTTGAAGTTTTGAGGTTTTACCCAATGAGTGCTTCTGCAAAATATAAACATATCACAACCAGAACAGAAGAGAAGGTGATGTTGAAGTTGAAGTTGTTGTAGAAGAGGTAGCCATGTTGTGAAAGCCACCAGGAAGGGGTTCGGAGCCCCTTGGGGCCTCTGGGCCTCCCCCCCCCCCCCCAACCTCCAGCAGGGGGACTGCAGGAACTTGGAATAGTGTTAAACTGGGCTAGCTTCTGTAGCTGGGAGCTAAGGGAGTTTCTCCACCATGAGCAGCAGCAAGAGATACTGAAAGCAGCGGCAGACCAGCACTGACTGGAGAAATGGTGTCAGAGAGCCAGCAGAAGATAAGAAGCAGCAAACAGCATGCAGCCAAGGCAGACACAGAGTTGTCTGAGAGAGCCTAGAGAGAGAGAGAGCAGGACTAAGCTCTACACAGAGTTTTGGGGGTAAGAACTGAACCAGACCTCCCAAAACCCTTTTGAGACCCCTCTTAAGTTGGGGTGATGGACTCCTACTGGATGGAAGTCCTAAAATGCAACATGCAGCACTGGAGAGAGAGGAGCTGAAAAACTCAAAGACGTTCCGGAGCTGGACCGGGATGGCCAGACGAAATGAGGAGGCGGTGACCTTGCTCCCCCCTCCCATTGCTGCTGCCAGGCTGGCAGTTTTGAGACAGAGCACAGGAGCTCTGGTAGAACTCTTGAGACAAAGACTGTCAACTGAAAGCTGCCTGAGACATTCTGACTCAGAGGTAAATCCCCTAAGGAAGGGACTTTCACGAAGATGCACCTGCATTTCATGATATGGTCGTGGTGAAGCGAGTTTTGTCTCTGCTGGCAGTCCACGGGTGAGACCTTCACTTGGAGTCGAAGAGCTGAGAGGGGTGAAAGGAGACCCCCTTGTGTGTATTGAAAAGAGATCCAGCTACAACAATCCAGTTACAGCTGCTGCATAGAAGAAGAGAACCTGCTGCCTTAGAGACATTGCTGCTCTGAAAGTGGAAAGGATCTATTCCTTCTTCCCTCCTGGACGTTTATTTGGAGGGGAGAAGAGATTTGATCCATTGTAAATACTATTCTGTATATAATGTATTGTAGTATTTATTTGTACAGTCTTTGTAATATATTCCCTTTCCCCCATTCTGAGTCTCGTGTGGTGTCTGGAAAACCCATCTCACTTTGGGTTGAGATGTGGGAGGGGGTTTGGACTAGGGAATTGAATTTTTGAGGCTCTCAAACCATGACACACTGTGATGATCTACTTTGACTTTCTGCAAAAATCAGAAGTTGCTTAGAAGTTAATGAATTTTAAATTCCTAGTTCACATTGAATCTGGGAGATTTTTTTAGATAAAAAGAATCTCCAAAATATATCACAGAACCACAGAATATCTCGGGTTGGAAGGGATCCGTAAGGACCAAGTACAAATGCCTGCTCCTCAGAAGACCTTGTACAGCATCAGAATTTCTCCAACATCAAGCACTACTGTTATAGGTTAGAAATCCTAGAGGAGGGAATTTTTTCTTCCCCTACCTCCCACTGTAGGAAAGACTAAGTTTGAATGGAAAGGAGGGCGATTAGCGTTACAAAAGACCTAGCCGGCAAAGCCAAATCCTAGCTAATGGCCCATCAAGGCTGGAGGGGGTGGGGGTGAGGAGTTTTTGAGATTTCGGTAGCTGGCCCAGGCTCGCAGGGGGAGTTGCTGGCCACCCTCACACAAGACAGGTCAGTTTGGTTGGGTGTTCTCTCTCTGGAACAGAGACAGGGTCTGTGTGCGGGTATTTTTAGAGAAAAAACCTGGAAGCCAGGCTTTCTGGTTTCTCGTCCTGGTGAAGCCGGATCATAGGTCTCGGCTGGCTTTGCACACTGCCTCATGACTCCAGCCGGAACCTACTGTGTTTTCTTCCGAGAGCTCTATGCCCACTGAGGGAGAGAGAAGAGGAGCCTTGAGACACCCTCATCTGGGAACAACAGTGAGTTCCGTTGCGGGTGGACTACTTTCCTTTTCCCCTTTATTCCATTGGGGGAAGGGTCCCCCATTTCTTTTTCGGCTTCTCCAGTGAACCGAGACCACCCAGCCCCCCCAGACCCCCTTCCCGCACAGTGACCGCCAGAGCCCAACAGCGCCCCCTGCAGGTCACCACAGAGTGTTGCAGGTTCTGCACCTCCAGTGATCCAACAGCGCCCCCTGCAGGCCACAATTAAGACTGCGCTAAAGGACGAGAAGTATTCATTCAGACTTTTTTTGTTGTTGTTGTTTTTTTTCTTTTGTTTGAAGGGGACTTTTTGGGTACAGGACTATTGCCTAGTTTCTTTTGTGTTCTGTTACTGTTCTTGCCAACATACATATATCTTTTAATAAAGGGTTGTTATTTCTTCTGTTGTGTTGGTTTTTTTTTCCACACTTCCTCGATTAAAGCCCCTTAATTTTGAATTCACAATTGCTGAGAGAGAGGAGTTTGGTTTGTCTCATAACTCATCCTCTTTAGCAAACTTTCCAGTCTCTTCAAACTGAGACAACTACCAAGTCATACTTTTGCCTGCCAGATGCTATCTTGAGCACTGTTGAATTCATCTTTGTTCACATCAGTGTGTAGGTGGATAACTACGTTCTACGTACAAATTTCTTAAATTCAAAACATGAGTTCATTGTACCTCTCAGTGGAAGACCTTCCTGCAGTTTGTTATCATTGTTAATCCTCTACTGCGACTGTTGATTGAATAATAGGACAAGTTGTCACAGAAGCTAACTGGTCAGTGTAAATAATGCCTTCCATCTATTACAGCTTTTTTGGTATTAATTTCTCTTAAGTTGAAGTAAAATAACTGTAGTTTCATCTTCAGTAATTTTTCACTGTATAAGAGAAAATGTCCTGATGTGTCAAAATACGACGTTATCTTCCAAGTATGGTCTGTACTCTTACATACTAGTATTTAAACAATGTAAAATAGAAATTTTTCATGTATTAAAAGTTACCATGTGTTCATCTTCTGAGTGATAACTTTCTATGCAACTGTATGGATTCTTAGTTATAAATGCAAACTATCTTACTTTCAATGACAGAAGAATATAGTATTTCAAGCTACTTTTTATTTACGAGGAGGTTACCACACAGGAAAAACATGCACACAAACTGCCACAGGAAACCTGACAATGTGGTTATTTATCATCTCACAAGAACATGTTTATTTGTCCAAGTCCTGATTTTACTCTTACTGCAAGGTATGTTATTAACATGTATGAGTATATCAACAACCAGATGAATTTGCATGTGTATATGGTTTTCTCAATCATTCCCCCAAAATTTTTGTTATCTTTTTATCCTATTTGTGCTGTTATTTACTGATTCTGAGTAAGTGGCAAAAGATGTTCAGACTCAAGTAATTTCTATGAAATACCACTATTAGTAGGGCACACCTATCCAGAATTAAAATTTGAAGCTTTTTCATAATTTTTAAAGCACTGGATATGTATCATAAACCAGACCAAATAAAGGAATTATCTGCAGTACAACCCTGAAGATCTAAGATCTACTTTGTTTTAGCTGAGAGTGATGAGGCACACCCTAAAGAGCAAGGCTTCTTCCTTCCCTGCTTCTCCTTTTGGATATACTATATAATTCTTGTCCTCATGGAAGTTCAATTTAAGGCTATTTTTTCTTTGTCTATGTGTATTGCAGTATTTACTGCTGTTTATGTCACGGAAAGTTTTTTTAACAGATTCTGGGAACCATAATGCCTCAAACAAAAAAGTTAGATCATTTTTTTTTATTTTCTTCTTGAATTTATTCTTAAGGTAAGAATATATTCTTAGATTGTCTAATATTTTTGCAGTCAATTAAAAAAGAAAAAAAGCCACCTTTAATTAGTCAAGTTACAATACTAACACTATTGCCCAAACTACCCATTTAATAAAGAAAAGCCCTTCTATAATGCTATATATAAACTTTTTAGTATAGATCATTTCCTCATAGCATTCTGCTCCTACTTCCAAAGTCCCTCTGGGTCCTTCAGTCTTCACGGAAGGAGGAAGAAAAGGCTTTCTGAGAAGTCACCAACATCTCTCATGTTTTTCTCTTTAGTCTTGAGGTTTGCTTTCAGTTTTTAAATTGTATTTTCTAATGTATAAAATGCTATCTTCTTCCTCTTTTGCAGCTGAGGTTCAGAAGTTACACAAGATCCACTCCCAGTTTCAGCGGACAGAAAGGACAACTGTTGCACAGTGACCTCCTTACTGGTCAGACTTTTGCCACTGGAGAGATTTGCACAGTTCTGGCTGAAGCAGATGAGGCAGGTGAGGTAAAATGGTTGACAGGGCCCTGAGGGCACCACCAGCCCTGACCATGCCTGACCATCACCCTAGGGCCTCCCCCACCCTATCCATTGCCCAGGACCCCAATTCAGCCTCTCCCACTGCCCACAGCCATCAATTCCCACCCTCCATAGCCCAGACTGGCCATGGACGCTGCTAAGCCAGGCCTCACTTGTGGGTTAGTCCTGGGCCAGCCCCACCCATCTCCATGGCTCTCATTCCCCTCACCATGCTTGATTGTGCGGCGCTCTCTGGCTCACCCCAGAGCCTGCTTGCGATAAATACCAGCACAGTGTCCAGAGCACCTTGCTCTGAGTTCAGAAAGTAATCAGCATAAAAAGTGAAAGTGTAACAAATAGATGGGAAATGTGTTTAAGGTGTCAAAATCTACTGATTCATTGTTCCCAAAGGTAAACATGGAACAAACCTCTAGGGTGACTAATACCATTCATATCCTAGAACAGCAAAAATCCAGTTCCAGCTATAGGAACAATCAGTACTTGGGGTTCAAGAAAGGACTTTAAACAATAATCATTTATCATGGCTTCTAGTGTGCTTTTGCTCTGAAGTACCCAAAAAAGTAATATGAATTAAAAAGTAGTACTGTCAAGCCTGCAGTGGGTAGTGCAGAGAATGATTGGGTTGTCTTTGTATCTACAGCTTGGGGGTTCATCATTGTAGCATATTATCTTACACAGTTCAGAAGAATTTCATCAATGTAATACATTAAAGTCATTTTCTTACACTGTCACAATGCTTATGGAAATGTCAAGTCCTTTTGCTAGGGAAGGTGTTATAAATCGATTAAATATATTTGGAAGGTTTTGATATTGAGTAGCCAGTTTGATTTCCATCTCTAGCTTATTTGTAATAGTCTGTGCATGTTTCCCCAGAGGATGGTGTCACTTCTGAGCTTCTGTACTGTACTATACATTCAGTTATAGCTCAGAAAAAGCTGTAGACCAGAGCATTATGAAGATTGATGTAAAAAAAACTTTCAAAATTTTAAACTATTTCATCTTTTTGTTTAATATATTATGCAAAAAATATTAAAAATTGATGCATTATGCAAATCACCTAATTGTGGATATCCAGACATAACGAACATAAGTTTCTTACTGATATAACATTTCATAAATAGCCAGCAACCTGGGTCATATGAGGATATATAATGATAATTTGACCACCTCTGTCACTTGCATCATATGACCAAATGACAGTTAGAAGTAAATTACAGTTATGTAGATACAGTTTATTCTCTAAAAACAAAAGAGTACAGTCTTTCTTAAAACCTACTGTGTAAGGTATAAATGGTTGCCTTCATGATCTGACTAACATGCTTCTAGGCACCTGGAATTAGCCTGTAGTGCTTGTTAGATTTCTGTAACAAAATGTATAGAAAGCGGTGTCTTATTTCCATGGTTTTTTTTTCTCAAAGTAGGACAGATGGAGGGAGCATTTAAAATTGTGATACTGAAGATTCCCACCCAACCAAAAGCAAATTCCAAGGGCATGAAGGTATTATCTTCAGAAGTCCTAGAGACCTCAAGGTACTTCTGAACCTAGGCAAGCATTTCAATCCCATATCTCTTGAGATGATGATATAACTATTCATCCTATAAGAAAGAAAACCAGGAGAAATAATTCTAGGAGAGAATATAAGATTTAATTGCCCTGCACATATTTTTCTTGCTATAAGCAGCTAAGAATTCTATTCCTGCTGTCACAGTGCATCTTGGATTACTTTTCCTACAATGGTGCAAATTCATGTGATTATAGAGGACTGCTATTGACCTCATGCCTTTTACATCCCATAAATATAGCCCTGTAGCCCAGGAATACAGTTCTGCCACAGATAATAAGAAGGCCCAGGTTTTGTGCTGAGTTGACAGAGTCTTAGGATGGAGACAGATTTGCTCCATCTGAACTTGTGACCTACCTGGAGCTTTGTTTTCACTTGGTTTATCTGTAACAGCAATTTGTCTAATGACCAGGTGGCTGTGGCTGATTCATTTCACTTTTACTTACATTAGTATGGTAGAACTATCTTTTTTTAATACATACTTAGTAGCAAAAAGTAGCTGTTATGTGTAGAATAAGATGGTTTTGACTATACAGTAATGATATAGTACATTACATTTGTCATGCAAGTACTGTGATACAGCACTGGTATGACAGTAGAGACCTTGAGAAGTAGCGATAGAGAATGTGCTGTGCAGGACTACAGGCATGAGATGGTAAGAGATGAAGCCCAAGTAGACATCAGAGACCCCATGGCTAAAAAAACCCTCCTCAGTGTTCAGTTGAAGAAATGGAGATGAGGAGCTGGACAAAAACATTTTTATGGTTTACACAGAAAGTAGAGTAAAACATGTAAACAAAGATGCATATGGTAAAATAAAAGTTAATGTGGACTTGTAAATAATGAGAAATATTAAAGTCTAAAAAGCACATTAACAGACATAAAAGAACCCCTCCAAGCATATCCCAATGTGAGGAAGAAGAATCCATCAACATCATACCCCTCTTAGTGAGGCATTTGGGATACTAGGGACTCTTGCAGCCACTCTCTCCATATACTCCCTCTTCACTGTACTGAAGCTATCCACATGAGAACCGTGGGCAGCTATGAAAAGGTGAGCATAATTCTTGGAAAAAGGATTAGATAAAAAGAAGTATGAGCCTAGAAATGTGAACCATATTATCGGTTTTGATATTTTCCCCCTGTTTAGTCTTTTTTTTCCTTTTTTTTTTTCTATAATTAGATGCTGACTAATAAATCTTTTTTCTTAGACTGTTGATTTCCATCATGTTAAAATAAACTCTTGGCTTTGCAAAGGTGCGATTTCTATTTTTGACTGTGACAAGATTTTTTGTGAAATGTAATAACAAAATAAAAATGCTTATGTTGTGGAAGATGTTGTTTTGGTATCCTTAGGCAAAGAAGAAAACTACATCCTTGATGCTGCGATTCTGAACAGATTTTGTAATCCTTTTGTACAGACAAGAATTCAGGCAAGGCCTGTGTTACTGGCAGGAAATGTTCACTGATTCTGAGTCCAAGCAGAATACCTGGTTCATAGTAAAATAACTATACTCTACTCCAAGACAGACTGCCACACTCATATCCCCATTGGGAATGGTACATGTCGTGTATATGCCCTGAAATGTGCCCAGGATTTGCTGTGAAAATGCCAGTTGGCACAAGGGAAAACACTGAAAAGAAGTGTCAATTAAATTAATTACCTAGTGTAGATAATTGCAGAACAATTCTTAAGCTCATATTTTAACCTTTTTTTATTTATAGTGTATATAAACTAACACATCTCTCTCAACATTAATTCTTGCCCAGCTCTAAGTAGCTGCATGAATTAGAGCTTGAGATTGTATTTTGAGACAACTAACTCTCTAAGAAATTTTTCTATGTCACTGGTTTTCGATTAAAAAAACCACCTGTTTTTTAGGAATATAAGATTTCTGTTGTTATTTTATACATCAATTTTCTTTTTTTAAAGGAGAAATAATGTCTGGTTTATTATTTTAGAAAAATCACATTTCACTCACCCTATAACAAATTCAGGAGCACAAAGAAGCTGCAGATTAATTAGGGTTAAAAAAGACTGAAAATTTAACCTTAATTAGAAGAAGAGGATTATTCTGTATTTTAAAATTTATACACCTTCACAAAGACAAAACTTTACAGTCTTATAGTACTCAAAGATATGTTCCAAGTTTTAGCATTCTTGTACGTCAGAGTAAATGTTTAGTGATTATGAAGTAGATGGGTAATTTAAAGTTCACTTATTTACTGATCTGGATTTATAAAAAATTTCTCTGAAATTTACTTTCTCCATTTATTTTCATATATTTAAATATGTATCATATATATGTAATATAGAGAGTATTTTTATAAGATTTAACATCTTTCTAGTCCTCCTATCTATGGTTGTTATTGATACTAATTATACTTCCATCACTTTTTGTCCACAGGGAACAATTATTGTACAATCAGACAAATGTTGAGTGATTAAAGATTTACATGGAACAAATGTTAATAAATTGAATATCAATAGTTTTGGGCTATAAATAGGAGTTGATGAAAAGTGAGAAATTCTGATTCAGCAACTACCACTAGAATAATGTCTTAAACGTGATGGAGTCACATCTGTACAACTGGATTTTTCTATTTTCTACTCAATGAGTTGGTATAAACGAGTTTTGTGGGCTACCAGAGGAGTGACTCTTCAGTGCTGCATAACCATTACTGGGTTTTCTGTTCTACCTTCACATCTGACTCTTCAGATAGAAATTGCTGTTAAGGAGTTTCCATGACATGTTGAACCCAAAATAACTAACTGCCCCTGAATATTCCCCAGGCAGATCAGGATAGCATGTTTTTCCCAGCCTTCCTTGCAACCTATTTTCCTGCAAGATATAATTTTTAGCTTGATTTTTTTTCCCCACATTTTTCATCAAAAATCCTCTAGTGGTTTGATCCTACAGTCAGTTGAAACAGTCATTGGTGACTCAAGAACATAAATTTTCTTAACAAAATACTATAGGATATTCACACATATTTATGCTAAAATCATAAAACTGAAACAGATACAGATTCCTGAGAAAGTCAAGAGACACTGTTCCACCCTAAAAGTTACACAAACTGCTAAGAAATGAAGAGGTAAATGAAAAAATTCCTTCCAACACAAAAGCTGAGTTCTATAGAGTCAGGATTAGATACTTCCTTAGTGTTTTAGATAAGTTTTCTAGAAAGTTGTACATGTCTTGGCCACAGGCAATGATACATCACAAGTGAATCTTTAGTAACAACTCAGTCAGTATGAAGTTGCTTTTATAACCAACAGGCATTATAAAACCTTTGTCAAAGAAGACCTCTAATGAAGGATAGAAGAAAAGCAGTTATTTAAAAAAAACTGTAAGGAAAACTTCTGTAAGGAGTTCTATTGATGTTTTAGTCCCCAAGTGAGTTTTTTTGTACTACAGGTTGCAAACACATTATTATATTAAAAAAAAATACAATCAGCAACGGATTTTAATAAAAGTAAACCCTGAAAAATAAAAAAAACCCCTAATATTCATCATTTTTATAGTATTTATTTATTTTAAATTTATTTTTATTCATCTCGAAGAAAAGTGTCATTATTGTTTCCTTTTGTATTTCAGGAAGACTATTTTCTTACGTAGAAAAAGATTAAAATACTGAAGAAAAGGCCAGTCATCTCATGTCGTCTTATGTAAGAGAAACACAGACAGTTTGAATAACATAAACTGCCTCAATGCCTTATAATTTGGAAATAACTTGGGTTGCCCTAAAGCATATCATAGACCTTAATAAAGAATAAGCCTTTATGATTGTTTCAATTGGTTGCTTTTTAGCAGAGGAAAATGAGAAATCATTATGTGCACTAGTAGAACCTTTCTTTTAAGTGACAGTTCAGTTTAGTTCATATCACCTTACTCATGTGAGTGATAACAAATAAGGAAACTGAGGACAGATTCCTAGGGATAATGAAGCAGTGTAGGTCTTGGGAAAACACTTTTCGGTGAAACACTGATGACATTGTTCATAACAAAACTACCTCAGCATGACAGAACTAATTAGTGACCATCTGAACTTACTTAGCCAAACGAAAAAAGCAATTAAAAATGCCGTCATCACTGAATCTACCACTGAACAGCTGGTTATATTGATAAGCAATACAGCAAGTTAAAGCTACTTTGGAACACAATGGAACTTAATCAGCTTGCTAAGTAGTAATTAGAAAGCAATGAGAGAATATGAGATTACTGTTGAGAAACTGTTATTATGATGCAAACAACTTTCAAAATTCAGCTTGATTCCCCACCTCCCTCCCCCGAAAATTTTTAAATAAGGAAAATGGGTGAGAATTTAAATTTCTCAAGAGTGAAACTCACAAAACCCCTAGAAGGTTTTCACCTATTATTAGTTTACCTGTGATTTGAAGAGGTTTATGGAGTGCAAAATGCGTGACAGCATGTATCTTGCTTAGCCTTTGCAGTCAGGTTGACTACTGAAATACACTGGAGCAAAGAATTCAGAAGTTCTACCTTTCTTATGCAATGCCTTAAAAAAAGAAATCAGAAAAAAACAGCAAACAAACAAATCTTCCTTCATATTTTGAAAAGGAATGAAAAAATTACAATAAAATGAGGAAATAAATAGTTCATTAAGTGATATTTAAAGATTTTTTTTGTATTTACTGAAACTAATTTATATTGTTAAAACACAAAAAAATAGAAGTTACACAAGCATTTTGTATTTTATAATGGAAGGGTTTTTATAGGTGAGAAACTTGAAAAAAACAAACAATATAAAAACTTAACAGCTATTGGTTTTAAGGGGGCATATAATAAATACATTATTTTTTCTAGGTTTTCTTACTGGTAGCGCATACTCAAATATACAGCCATGATAATTCTCTCCAGTATGTCAGTCCTTCATTTTCTCTTGTAAATTTGAATTAAATATTTGTGCCTTAGTAAAAGGTGCACTGATTTATATCAAGAGCTCTAATCAAAACATATTCTTCTGAAAAGGTGCTGAAAAATGTTATGCAATATTTGAATGAATTCTAAGGCTGGATTTCCTAAAGTATTCTGCACAGTTTGGTTTCTATGCCTAGGGACACCATTTGACAAAATACTTAACATTTATTTAAGTCAATCCATAATCAAGGGAAAATTAATGTTAAATATACACTTAAATACTAAACAAAATGTTTCTTTCTAGTATACTGGATGAGCAATTCAATACTAATTGCAGGGGACTGTATTGGAACTTAGTAGGTTATGGCTCAGTTACCTATTCTACAAAATTACTATTTGTTTCCCGTCTATGTTTAACTGCTTCTTTTACGAAGTCCTCTCATTAGCTCCAGACTGACAAACCATTGCCTGATTCTGACTGATTTCCATCTTTAGGAAGCACAATAATTTGTGAGTAGTATCATGGCTTTTACCCATCATGCTGGTTTTGAGCCCCTGAAGATTTGAGCCCCTCAAGACAATAAAACTTTGCAATTTTCTTTTAGTTGTTAATCAGTAGCTGTAGCTGGACAGCTATAGCAATTCAATTGTGAATGATTGGCTAATCTTAGGAGAAAAGAAGACAATCTCAAGACAAATGGGCTGTCTGGATGATAGCCAGCAGGAGTGAAGTCAGCAGAACTGAGCAGTAACTGGAAGAAAGAAAATTCCAGCAGCGGGCGATCATGACCACTGACTCACTTGCCACCGACTCAAAATGGACCCCAGACTCAAATTGAGGGGAAAACTGTGCATGCAAACTAATTAGCATAAAAAGTGAGAGGTATAACTAGCAAATAGGGATTTGAGAAGAAGCTATGTAATCTGTAACCAATGAATGCTGATGCCTTTGTTTGTGCCAGGCTTTTGTGGGTTACCACCCAGCTCTCTACTTTGTGCAAGTTAGAATAAAAACCAGAAATACTTTGCCACAGCATGTGAATTGGCTCTGTTCACCAGGTAATGAACCCATGTTTGGAATAACCATGCTAATAGAAGAAAACCCAAGCTGGACAAATCCTGTAGAGTATCTACTTAAATGACGACCTCAGAATCACAGAATATTCTGAGTTGAGGATCATTGAGTCCAACTCTTAAGTGAATGACCCATACAGGGATCAAACCTGCAATTTTGGTGTTATTAGCACCAAGTTCTAACCAACTGAGTTAATGATAACAGTATTGGTATTACCTTACGCCTTTTTAGGGAGTGCGTATCTCAAAAAAAACCAAACCAATGACCCAAACCAAAAACAAAGAAACAAACCAAAACAAAAAAAAGAAGGACCAGAAAAGAAGGGGCTCTGAGTAGCTGTTTAGTTACAAGGTTTGTTAGATGCAGAGAATGCTGTCACAATCTTTAGAAAATAGCAATTTGTTCAGCTTATCATACAGATAAGCCGTAACCTTGAACAGAACTCTGTCCTTCTCCCCCCAAATTAACAATTAGTCTTTTCTGACTTTCCCATAACTGATAAGAATATCCATAAGTAGTTCTTCTCTAAGCTAGTTCTTGGAAGATAGGTAAGCTTGCTTTCTAGATAAACAAGGAATTCATATGGTCCAATGACTCTATAGTTCTGATTAAATTTCCCCATATTATTTAACCAGTTTCCTTTTACACCAGTTAAACTATATTTTGGGCACATATTCATTGCACTTGTGGCCCAACTTGCTTAGTCTACATTTCTGAGTCCTTTCTTCTGCTCTTTCTTCTCTGCACTGTTCTTCCTCTTCTTTCTCCTCAGCAGGTCCAACACGCATTTTACATGCCATAACTCCATTTTGCAGAAAGACAAAAGCCACGTAGCTACTCCTTCAGGTTCTGTCACCCCTCACAAGGCAGGGGAACAGTCAGATGCAGAAAGACTGTGTGGAAAGCTTAGGCACAATGTGCTTTCTCTTAGATTATCAGTCTAAAGCTTTGGTGCCTGGTATTGGAGGAGACAGGGCATTCATTACAGTTTAGTAGAGGCCAACAGGGCAATTATCTCAATTTAATACAAAGTAATGGACTTTGACTCTCTCACTAACATTAGCCAGACATATCTAGAGCAGTAGGATAAATTCCCTGGCAAGCAATAGGGAGAGGGATGAGACAGGAAAGAAAGTGGAAGAGCAGTAATCAACATCTTGAGGACAAAAGATACACGTAATTCTTATCACTCTCAGGAATCCACTTTTTGCAGAATCAAATCAGCAAAAGGATTTTTTTAATGTAGTAATGGATAAATTAATATATCAGCTGGGTTGCCTATATAGATTTAAAAAATCATAAAAGATAAAATATAGTGAAATAATTTTTTTAATTCATTATATGCAAATGCTATATAAATTAAATTGTTTAGCTCTAGAGGTCTGTCACATAGTTTTGGTAAAATTGCTTTGTTTTTCAAAATGTCCCCTGTAAATGTTTAATTTATATGTTGACTTTTTCTCTGACGTTGAACGATTCATATTTTCAAGAGTGTTTCTATTGTTGAACTTGGTTTAGCTTCTGTTGGTGTTTCTCTGCCTCCATTTATATTATGAAGACATTAGAAGAATTATATTCAGATTTCTTTTTCCTAGATAAAAAGAAATGTAACAATAGTAATAATTTAGTTTCATCTTTCAACTAGAGTTTTCAGGTTACACCAAACTGTAATCTGAAAATAATTTGAAGGAAATACCTTGCACTAATTTTATTGCAATTGGATTGAGTTTATTTTAGTATGACTTAATGTCTCAGTTTGTTAATTATTTATATGTAAAACTGTATGGTATTTTGTCTCATTGAGAAAAGGAAAACAGCTCATATTCCTCTTATGTGTTTAAGGGTTGTATGGATTCTCTTTCACCTGTTCCTTAAATAGAATAGATTTTCTTTTGTCCCTGTATGGGGAAAACCTTTCTACTTCCTTCTTCCAAATATTTCACACAAAGAAAGCCAAAAGTAGCATATTAACTATTTCTGGACTGGTCTTACTTATGCTGCTTGACGTTAAGCTAATACCGTAATAATAGTACATGACTGTTGATGGCACTTTGGTAGAAAGCCTGTTCTTTTTAGTGACTTCTATTTAATTTACTTTCCATTGTGTTCAACATTTACCAAAGGTTAATAACTAAAAAAGAAATAGTCATAGTAATAATCATAATCATAGTAATTAGTTGATGTTAGTATTGTAATTAATCTTAACTGAACTCTTGCCTAGGAAGTCCAGTTACTGATTAAGAATCCATTATTTTGTATATAAAACTGACATGGGGAAAGAGTGATCTCTGCTATAAAAAGCTGTATGTGTAGTACAGAAGAAAGTAAATAAGAGAAAAAAGACATAATAATGAATACTGATGCTAATATGTCATATACTTCCTTCCGGTTGCTGATTTTATAATTCTAGAAATAATACTTTTGAAGTAAAATTCAATATTTTTACTATAATCCAATATTTATAAGAAAGATTTAACAAGAAACTAATAAGATATTATAGAAAACTACATCTTATAGGACCACCTTATACTTATTCTTTTAGGATAAATATATTTCAAATCCAGTCCTGAATGAAGATCATACAACAATGAGAAAGATGTGAGAATTGGGGGGGAAAAAAAAAAAGGGAGAAAATTATCTATTCTGTAAGATAACTCTACAGTTTCTATGTTTAAAAATATGTTTTACTGTTCAAGTTAGTGTTCTATATTGGAAACTTTGAAAGCTATTTCTAAATAGTGTTGTTAAAAATTTGCAAGAATTTCTAGTCTTTGGAATGGATAACATTTCCTTCAATGAAAATGAGTCAGTTAACACAAAAGTTCTTAAGCCATCTGGGAGAAGAAACAGTATAACATGACTTGGAAAATCAATGTGATATTGTATATAATGAATGCAAATCAAAAAACATCCTTTCCATTGAAATACAAGTGACAAACACATTCAAGGGTATTTTTTATGGGTTATTACTGACTGAGAAATTATAAAATGCAGAACAAATCATTGTGGCAATTCTTCTCCTTTCCAATAAGTTGTTGTCTCTGTTCAAACTGTTGTCAAAATAATACAAGACAAAAGGTTTGCAAGATGAGAAAAGAGTTTGAAGTCCTGTGGTGACAGATTTTCTAGTAAGATATATTATATTCAGTATGCAAAATAGTTGGGTTTGTTCATCTGAAAGACATCAAAGGTTCCTGAAATTTGTATATCTGAGAAACACAAGTTACCACATGGATATTTTTTATTCTGTTTTCTTTAACAAAGTGTTAAAAGAATACAGTTCTTACATTCTTGGAAGAATAAAAATTACTAGGAGAATATATCAAATACTATAAAATAGTATACTCAAGGTGTAAATATATGTTAATCGATATAATTATTTTGTAATTTTGTTATAATTTATATCATCTGCATTCTTATCAATATTCTTGTAACAAACACACATTTGGTTAAGACAAAAATAAAATGCTTAGCTAAAATAATATTCCGGTCCTTTAACATTTTAACACCTTCTCTGAACTTCTCATTTAATACCTCTTTATTGTAGATGTTTATTCCAAGAGAAGTTTACAACGATCAATATCTTCTTGCAATTATTCTTCATAGAATAATTAAAGTCAGCAAGGGACCTCTGGATGCCTTTTAGGAGTAACTGGGCTTGTCTATTGGGTTTGAAAAATGCCAGATAATAAGATAACCCTATGAGGGTATTCAAATACAGACAGTACTATCTTTGCTAAATATTGAAAATACTAGACAATAATGTGAATTTTGAAATGTAAAGCTTCATAAGATTTCCTTAAGTCGAAATACAAGCAGTATTTTAAATATAGTACTCAGCTGGTGTGAAATGCACAAGTTCTGTTGAAGATAAAAATTTATATCAGAAAGCTATTGATATTGACGGAAGAGATTATAAATTATAAATACTCCTCAAAAATGTAAGATATAAATAAAATAATGGATATGATAAAATATTTTTCAATAAAACAAAGATTACAAAGATGGTTGTTCTAATCAATTACTTTTTTAAAGGGGATTATATAGCTATAGATTAATATGACATAATATAGTTTAAATGGAGAGACTTCTAGTGGAAACAGCCATGTTTGATGTTTATTGAAGTATTGCACCTCACCTCATATTTACTTGCTTTCTCTATCTATTTAGAACAATATAGCTAACTTGTTAACAGGCAAGGTGCCATTTTAACAGATGGTTGAGTATGTAGAAACCAAAAAACCATGAATGAACATCATATGTATTTACTGAAAGCATGAGTCCCACTAGAAAACACCCAGACATCTGCCTGTCCTAAGGTTATCAACCAATGGCTGAGGAAATGTGCCATCACTAATCTATTATTTGGACAGAGAAGTTTACATGAAAAATCATCACTCAATCACTAAAAAAAAACCAGGTAAAATTACTGGGGCCAAGGGCTCTAGTTTTCTGCATATTAGTAATTAAAGTTTTCATTGTAGCTATATAGGCACTTTAACACAAACAACTGTAAGCTCAAGATATTGTTGTATTCCTCCTCCAAGGAGTTCTGACCAACTAATTTTCTGTCCATTTAAGAATGCTTTCAGCTCTAATAAGTAAGAAGCTTTTCTCAGTGGCCAAATGGTGCAAACTGGGGAGACACTCTTGCTACAGGAAAGTTATTATATTTAAAGCTAAGTATTTTTGTAATACACTACAAGAATATTTCTAATAATTTTTCTCTAACAAGTCTCTAATGCCATTGACTTCACTAAGATTTTTTTCTGCTTACTTTAAGTAATTAAATAATAGCAGAGGAGTCTTTTCCTAATCAATACACGCAATTATTTCTATTATAACTTATGTTTTTATTAGAAAATTAGTTTTCAGTAGAATGCATATAATATCTTAATACTTTATTGATTCATATACTTAGCCTAGAATTTTGATTTCTTATCTGGTAACTAAATCATTATAACTTTAAGAAATAAAAAATCTGTAAAAATTATTTAATTATATCTGTATATTTATCTACTTATTTTGTGTTATGCTCAATATATAAAACCTGAGATTCTATGGTAATTATTATTTTTGATACACTCCTACAAATTCTGTACACGCTACAGATAAGGCACAGGGGTTATAAATGCAATAATGGTAAATGACATTATTATCCACTTGACAGGGCCAAACAAAGAACTACTCAAACTAGATTTAATCTTTGTTGAAACTATGTATTATAAAGAGCATTTTTGAGGTAGTAATGATGAGGAAATTGTCTAAGGTGCACAAAATAATTCTTTACAGCATAAATTGACAGTATTTGTACTTTACAGGACAAATTAACAATAGACCTTCTAACTATTTGGCATTCTGTTTTCTTCTTATCATTAGTCCATAATATTGCTCATTAAGAATATATTTGGTTTAAAAGCAGACTGCAAAGTGACTATGAGTAATAAGATAAAAAATATTGCATATTTATATGAAATCTATGAAAACTGTATAGAAATTATTTTGTTATATTAGACTTGTTTTAAAAAGTATTTACTTCAAACCTATTTTCAAAGCTGACAAAGTCTAAAAGCAATATTTCCAACATTAATTAATATGCAAAATTATTATGTTTGTTAGAATGTAGTCTAAAAAGCTTTTGATGATATGTTTTATTTTATAGTAGTAGAGAATAAAGATTTAGGGAGAGGATCTTCATAGAACTTTGTAGACGCTTTTTTAAAACCAAATGAGCTTTTACAGAAACAAAAGCAGTATTTTGAATGGCATATTCAAATGAACAAGAGCTTAGATATAGCAGCCATTATTCACATGGGATGGACTCCAGTGTAATCAGCATTCACTTTTAGCCAAATTAGAGATGTTCAACTCCTGAAGAAGAGGTAGAGAACATTACTTAGTTGTAACTCAAATACATGTGATTTATTTACATAATTTGAAGCACTTGCTGAAGTAAGAAATTATTTTCCCTATTATTAAATTTACTAATTTTCTCATAGACGTAGATCTTATAGACACTGTGTTACATGTAGATATAGAAATAATGCCTTTGTTAGTTTGTTTGGAAAGCATTTGTCAGCTGTCTTGAAGTTTATGTGGATGTTTACTTTCCTGTTCATGGGGAAAGAACTTGCATTTTACAAGACAGGTAAAAAATAGAATAGTTAATTACTAAAAGAAACAGTCATGAATAATCAACAGAGTAAAATATGGCTTTATACATGTATTTTATAAGTAATTATAAAAAGAAACAAAAATGCATGTTAATTGAAACATCCTATATATGCTGTGACAATAGTGGATTTTGAAAAAATAAAAAAAAATTTGTTGTACCTGTTTATATCATTATTTGCATAAAGTACTCTCACTCATTTATAATAGTGTTTTTGAAATTACAAGACTTTTTCTTCTTCATTTTCTTTCTCCAAGTTTCCTCATTAAGAAAGAAAAAAATAAAAAGATAAAATGTATACTTAGCTTTAAAGGGATGCAGCTCTTGATTTTAACAGAAAGAGTGATATAGGTAAGATAGTTGTGAACATGAAAAGTTTATTGAATCCTTGTTACGGACAAGTGATCTTCATGTAAATGTTCAGGAGAGAATTTGAAATTCTTAATCCAAAAGACAGTATTACCTAATTAACAGAGCTTATTTATGACTGAAAGAATTGTACTGGAAAACGTCAGAAATATAATAAAGTTCTTACCAGTAAAATTGTTAAATACTTTGTTATAATTCGTAATAAGTAACAGAAATAGAAGAAAAAATCTGAATTAAATAAGTAATGGATTACTAGAAATACATTAAAAAGCTGTATTTCAGAACTATAGTTGCTAACTTCCTTGATGATCATTTGTTTTTTAATAAGTGACACATTTTTTACCACTAGAAAAGTGACTTAATGTCTTAAAACTGTTGATTTAAACATCTTTCTTTTTCACCTGTGGAAAGGTATTGTCAAATATACTTCCCATATGTGTTGCTTATTTTTGGAGTTTTATCTGCTATAGCATCTCAGAAGCTAGTGGACTTTGTAAATATTAATGAAGATACCTCAGAATTTCTACCTCCTAAGAGACAATAAAAAATACACACTACCATAGCTAACAAGTGTGTTCCCATGGGGACTAAGAATTTGATTTAATTTATTTAATTGGAAAATTAAAGGAACTAAAATTACAATTCCCATGGGTAAAGGATTTGAAATACACTAATATTCTGTTTTAAGTGTAAAAACTCCCATGACATGAACATAGATTTAAACATCATAAATTATGGGTCAATCTGTAATTCCATTTACATGGCTGTAAAGCCAGAATAACAGAGTGAAAATCAATATAGTTGTTATTCAGTGCCCATTATCACACACATTATGTAACTTGAAACACCTATGTGAGGCTTAAGGTTCAGTGATGTCAGAAAAACATATTCACTCATTATTATTGTAATCACAGCACATAGAAACTACCTTCAAAGTAGAAAAACTAAAAATACAAGCCCTTTTAATGTTCTTTTTAATGTTCATGTATTAAAAATGTAAAATATTTTAATGCATAAAATCGGAATTAATTTCTTGGCTAATATCTGGCAGTCTATGTATGTTGCAGTATTTGTTGAACTGTGATGAGAGACTACATAGCATAGAGTTGTGCATATGTGTATATATTGAGTCACAGCCTGACAAACCAACTTTCAAGAAGCTTGGGTGTTTTTTGATGTTACTACTAATGTACTACTAGATCTATTATATCACTAACAGAAAAAAGATAAGCTTAGGGATTAAATTTGATCTGCAGGATATTTATTAGAGATCACATATAGCAAATGGGGACCTCTGTTTAGCACAATATCAGACTGATTTTTTTAAATTTGTATCTAAAAGTTGATTTCATTAATTACATAGTCACTGTACAGTTTTAATAAAGAAATTTCTAGAAAACATATGGCAGTTAGTATTTCACTAGTATTGTTTTTCCCAACGAGTGTCACAGCTGTTCATCTGCCATGCACATGCGAAAATCATTTAAAGTCCATTACTTAAGGGAAGCCTTGGCTTCAGGGACCATGAAATGGTGGAGTTCAAGATCTTTAGGACAGCAAGCTTGTTATGCTGGACTTCAGGAGAGAAGACTTTGGCCTCTATAGGGATCTACTTGGTAGAGTACCGTGGGATAGAGCCCTGGAGGGAAGAGAGGTCCAAGAAAGTAGACCTGATATTCAAGGAGCCCAGGGCCTGTTGCCATAAATGCTGGTGAGGCAGCCCCTTTATATATCAATGAAGGAAACAGATTTACAAAGAGAGGAATTACAAAGACTCTGTGTCTTTTCTGCAAGGACAGAATGGAACTGTGATACCTTAGCATCACTGCCTGTCCCACCCAGCTGATTGCAGTGTTAATGGTCATCTGGCCTCTACCTGAAAACTTACCACACCCAGCAGCAGGCCAGCATGCCCATGGTAATCCCTTTGCAATGTATTTCATGCAATATCTCATCGCTGTAGGCCTTATGCTTGAAGTTCCCTTTAGATACTGGAAGGCTGCTATAAAGTCTCCATAAAGCCTTCTCTTTTCTAGCTTGAACAAGCCCAATTTGCTCAGCTTGTCTTCATAGGACAGGTGATCCAGTCCTCTGATCCCCTTGATTTTGTGGATTGGAAGCCTGAACGTAGGTGTTAATGTTAACTATTTTTCTTTTCTTTCTGAAAAAACACTCCCGTCTCTTTGTGTATCCACTGACTTACTTTCCTCAGCCTCACCCAGTAGAATGTAGTTATTTGTGGTTCAGAAGGAAACTGGCTGGATAATCTCAGACATTTTATTAAGTTCTTAGAAGTGCTTTTCTACTAATTTGTTCTACTTAAAAAGAAACCCAGAAACATTTCTTGATCTATCTTGGAAAGACAAGAGAACCTTTATTTAGTTAATTTTCTTATTCGGACTACCTAGTAAATACATAAGAATTTGATGGCTGGAAACAACATAAATCACATAGAGATGCCTAAGTGATGTCATAGATGTTAATAAAGATGTTAATGAAATTCTACTTCTCCCAAGGACTTGAAATTTCCTCCTCAGTCAGAAAGACACAATAAAACTGTTGTTCAGATCATCAAATCTTTTCCAGCCTTTGAAAATGCAAATAGGTACAAAGCATTAGTCTGGTTACTCTTTCCTAAGACATCCAATGAATGAAACAGTGCCCAGCAATATCGTAGGCTGTCTACTCTATTACCTCCTCCAGAGCACTGAAAACAGAATACTGACTGATTTGTCCTTAGTTATCAAATAGCATGAAATATTAAAACTAGTGAAAATATTACAGTAGTGATCCCTAAAAAGTTATAGAAAAAGAGAAAAATACCATTTAAAAATTGTAATATCCTAAGTATCATTATCTTTTTGTGATTAGAATTTGCCCTTTAACATTTACATCTCAATAATTGATAAGCATTATTTCAGGAAATAGTAAAAAATGTAGCCCATTCCTTGCCATCTATCCATTTGTATGGTTTTACTAAAAATGTATCACTGCGTTATGTGCAGAGTGGGGAGGGAAGAGAGGAAGTTCACTGTTCCTTCTGATGTCAAATAGTAATTAAAAAAACCTGAGTGAACACTCAGCTGCCCATAGGGATGCAAGAAAATGACTGAACATAGTTTAAGCAGAGGTTTGAGTATGTAATTTATTTATGAACTAATGCATTCATTCATGAGAATCTGGAGGTGATATGGGGATTAGGACTTTTTACTCTATAATCTTTCCTTGGGAAATGTATGGTTTAGTAGTCTTAGCCAGCTGGTTATTAAAACAGTCAGTCTGAAGCCAGATTGGTTTGCTTTTCTTGCTTACTTGTACCTCTGAGCCAAATGTGAGGTACTGACATTAGTCTGTCATAATAGATCTGCTTGTGAGGATTCAGACAACCTCTTGAAAATACTCTAGACTATAATTTACCCCAAGTAAACCCTTTTTTTTTGAATACAGGTCAGTCATTTATCTAACACTCATTAGAATAAAAAGAGAAAATGTAAGCAAGTGACAACACCTGAAATGTGTGAAAGCGTAACTAGCTGAAAAGCATCCAAGTATAAATCAAACATCTACTTTTTATTTTAAAGATGCTCCCAAAAAGTTGCAGATTTTTAAAAAGCTTTTTCTTCTTTTACTACGAGATCAATGTACATTTATGACTTTGGTTACTCGTCTTTGTCCTTTAAATAAACAACAAGCCAAGGTATAAGAGACTGCACTTCTATAAAGGTAGGGTAGAAAAGAAAGGCTAAAACATCATTCATGCTCCTTCCTCAGACTCTCTCTTCTCCAGGATGAACAAAACCCACTCAGTATTCATTGGAGAGGTACTCCAGTCCTCTACTGATCTTAGTGGCTGGCCTCCTCTGGACTTGCTTCAACAGGTCCATATCCTTCTTATGTTATGGAACCCAGAGCTCGACATAGTATTCTGAGTGGCATCACGAGAGGAGTAGAATGGGAAAAATCACTTCCCTTGGCTTGCTGACCATGCTTCTTTTGAAGCAACTAAAGATACAGCTGGCTTTCTGAGCTGCAAGCACACATTACCAGCTCATATTCAGTTTTTTAGCCACCAACACCCGACAAGTCCTTCTCTGCGGGAACATCCTCAACCCACTCATTTCCCAGCCTGTATTAAAGGTTGGGATTGCCCCAACCCAGGTGTAGGACCTTACAATTGGCCTTGTTGAACTTCATGTGGTTGGCATGGGCCCACCTGTCTAGCCTGACGATGTACCTCCGGATGGTATCACTTCCCCCTTTCTGTCTAGAGTATCAACCACACCATAGAGCTTCTTCACATCCACAAACTTGCTGAGGGTCCACTCAGTCCCGCTCCCCATGTCCCTGACAAAGATTCAAATAATTCTGGTCCCCGTAGGGACCTCTGAGGAACACCGCACATCATTGACTTCCACCCAGATATCAAGCCATAGGTTGCAACTCATTTGAGTACAACCATTCAGCCAATTCCTTATCCACCAAGTGGTCCACTTGTCAAATCCACAAATGTCAGAAACTGAGTGACAGCCCAGCCTTCAGACTTTGCAAAGGGAAGGTAAGCTTGCTTCTAACCCTTAGGTGACAGACTCAACCAACTCACAAGGCAAAGGAGGCTGAACTGTTGTCTCTGCTTGGAGAAGGAGGAATCCTCCCCTTCATCCTGAAGTACCACTACATAACAGGTAAGATGCCTCAGGGTTGGAGAATGAAAGGAGAGTTTGTATCAGGCTAGAGACAGGAAAGGTTAACCATATAAAGCTGGTCCAACCACCCATCTGCATGACAATTACTGTCACCAGAATAGTATGTTAGTAACTGTAGAGTCCTTTCCAAGAGGCACCAAAGTGCCTATCTGTTGCCCAGAAAATATCGCTAGAGAAGTTTGTTACCTGGTGGGAGTTCACATATGTGACGTCACAGAGGTGCCAAGCCTGGCAAACACTGCATTGCAGACTTACCTGTTTATACTATTCCAAGTAGAGTTGAATGATGCTGCAGTGAGGTGTGCTGGTTTAAAGGTAAACCAGCAGGGGAAATTAACTCAACTCAAAGGAGAGATTATGAGTCAGAGTAACAATTTAATAAAATAATACAATAAATACGATTATACAGACAAACAGTCGGTTTTAACCCACAAACCCCAAATGTATAACCCAGCACCCTGGGGCGTGAACAGAGTAGTGTTCATTGGGCCCCCTGAGTCCAGAGTAAAAGGAGAGGGAAAAAACCTGTTGGTGAGAGTGCTGGTGCAGTCTGGTCAAGAGTGGTGATTGCAGTCCGCTCGAGAGTGGTGATTGCAGTCTGGTTGAAAAGTGGTGGTTGCAGTCCAGTCAAGAGTGGTGGTCTGCAGTCTGATTGAGAGTGGTGGTCTGCAGTCTTCCTCTGGATCCCATGAGTGGTTAAAAAAGTCCCAAGACTCCAAGATTATATATCCTCCAGTTCAGGCAGGAATGCCCAGCACTTCCCTCAGGGCAGGGAGTTCCATAATGGGTGTGAGAACAGGAACATCCTCCTATCTCACAGGCCTCTTAACACCTAGTTTATAGCCTGAGGAGTCAGGCTGCTCTGGGCAGATGGTGTAAATGGTCTATTGATAACAGTTTCTGGGAAATGGCATGGAAGGCTATAGAATATACAGTTTTGGGTTACACCCATACAGTGATGAACTGGTCCCAGCTGTTCTAACTAGGACATGAGACAATTCAAATATATCAAAGGGAACTTTACCTTTCTCCTAAAAATTATTTATTTGAAGAAGGCACATATAAGATTTACAGTTTCAGTCACGTGATGATTAGTGGACATCCAGCATTCAACCATGGGTATTTAACTGTTGTAGATCAGTGAGTGCCACATGTAACACTTCAGAGTAAGTGTTTAACATATCTTCTAGCCTGTGGGAAGTTCTGCGTAAACTCTTCCAAAAGAGCTGTCTACACTATTAGAAAATTTGGCATGGGTTGTATCTTAGCTGCGTTAAGTGATGATGATATATGAACAGTAGGTTCAAATAGCTCTGTATATTGATTACAACTGATATATACAGTCTACTTACACATACATTGTCTGGTCTGCCAGATTTTGTGGCATTTCTTTGCTGTTTCACTAACTTTATTTATGTCATTATCACAACCATTGAAATCAATGATTTCCTTGTGAAACAGCAACAGTTTAGTCCTCAGAGGGAAGTAAAAGGATTTTACAGAAACACCTCCAAGTTATTGCTGAAAGTTGGAAGAGAATCATTTGCAAAACTTCAAATATTCATATTTAAAACTTTGATTAAACTAAGACATTTCAAACTTTTTTACTGAATAAAAATGAAGGAAGCTATACCACAGGATGATGGGAAATCTGACAGTAAATGTGGCATGTCTATAGGATTCAGATTAAAATACCTTTTCTACCTAAACTAGACTAGAGCTTTGAATTCAGATCTTCTCAAGTATCATAACTGGCATGATCATTTACATGTTGCTATGTGGTTACTACATTATAACAGGATTCCTAGACTGAAAAACTTTGCTTTCCACCTGTGGTTTAATTAAAAAGGTTCAGGTTTCACTGAGTCCATATTTGACAAGGAAACCAAGAATTTGGAGAAAAGATTCCCAGTTAATAAATAATGTTAAGTGTTTTTACCACATTATACTGTTTGAGAGATAAACTTTGCATAATAACTCTATTTCGGTGTTACTGAAATACATATTTTTCGTATATAATTTCCTCTTGAAAAATAACCTAAGATGCAGAGGACACTTCAATTTAGAGAAAATTCTCAGTGATAAATCTATGTATCATTAAAGTCTATAAATGTCTCAGACTGCCACTCCAATACTTTCCCCAGTCATTGGGAACCAAATATTAGTTTGTTGGGTTTTTTGTCTGCAACCTGTTTTTTTCTCTGCAATCTATTTTCTCAGCTATTACCCATTAGAGACTATGTTCAAGACACCTCCCAACTGCTTCAGTGTAGAATCATCATTAGACATATATCCTAGTGTTGATGTCTAGAAATAGGGATATTGTCACTGACACGTGTTGCAAGCATTTAATTATAATTAAATAAGCATCCAACCAAGCTGCGTTCAGCTGCATTATAATGTGATTAAAGGCTTGCTCTAAGAAATAGGCAGGATCTGCTCTGCTAGTTTTACTTTCTAATCTTCTAAGAAAGGATTAACATTAAAAAATGGTCTCATTATTTCTCTGCTCCTTCATTTCAAGGTCCAAATAATATTTTAAGATTAGAAAGCTTACTTTGCCTTTGTTGTTGATGATGTACAAACTAATGTAGTATTTTCACATAATAATTTTATGATTGGAATGTACTTTATATACAGTTGCATATTGCTATTCATATTTATGTTCTGAATTCTTTGGGTTTTTTTGCCATTAGGTGCAGGTCTGTCTTGCTGTCCAATCCGTACAATAAAATTGACTGAATCTCTCATTGTTGTCCCTTTCTTTAATCTGTTTTCCTTATCTTAACCAGATAATTTCAAATTATTTCCGTTGACATGCCTATACACTCTCAATTTTTATTATTGTTAATAAAAATGGTAAATAATTTGATTTCAAGAAAAGCAGATTTAATCAGAAATATTTATTTGCAATCAGAAAAAAATCACAGAGATTATTTTAATCTTAGTATATTTAATATTTTTACTGATTATTATTTTATTCAAATCAAATGCAATTGTTTTATATTTTGAATATCTTAAATGTTTTGACAATTGGACAATTTAGTTAATTAATTAATACTTTTCCAATTATTTCCCAAAGTTTGGGAAATAACTCATCTAAAATTGATTTTCAGTTTAATAAGGAGATTTTTAAGTCTAAAAATGAGTAAAGTTTCTGAGCAAAAATGATTTAATTTGGCATCTGTATTGCCAAGAAGTTTAAAACCTTCATTTAAAGTTCACAGGATAGAACAGTAGTTCCAAGAGACGTTATTTTAAAGACTATCCCTTGTCTAATGGAAACATGAAATAAACTATGGGTTTATTTTTAAGCATTTGTGATGAGGGAAATACATGCACTATTCCTTCAGATAAGCAGAATGAGTTTAAGGTTTACAAATTCATAGGCTTAGTTTCATAAGCACTTAGCCTAAGTTACAATAGCAAGATGAGAATTTACCTTGAAAAAGGAAAATCTGCTCTGTTGTATTGACTGTAGAAATGAGCTCAGTGCCCATAGTTCTTTACGAAAGTGCAAGGGTTTCTAAAAGTTTTGTTGTGACAAATTTTATGTTCTTGTCATCACCCTTTAATATAATTTTTTAAAATACTGGTCTTATATTTGCAAAGTCTTTATACACACATTCTTTTCAAATAACATTTATTATACCCGTGAGTAAAAAAATATTCATATTTATTACAAATTCTAAGTACTTTTGAAGAATCCTTATGGGAAACAGACTGACTTAAAATGTACTTCAGTTTGAAACTATGGTTTCTATACAAGGCTATTCTGGAAGCACCGCGCAAAGTAAAACTTCAGATCAGGGCTAGTTTTCTGCATATGATTAGAGAAACCAAAATTATCTTTCCCTTGGCACATTTGCAAAAGACAGTACTTAAAAAATAAACTCTTTCTGCAGGCTATTGAAGTTAAGCACAGTGATCTCATACAAAGCACAGTGCAGCTGGTATCATGGGATGAAGACAGTGGAATCTTTTCTAATGGAAAAATGAAGACAGACCAAGCTTGTCTCCTTTCTTTCACAGAATATAATTATGTAAACTACAAAGCTCCATTATAGACAATGTTTATAATTCACAACTGTTTTTCCCTAAATTTTAAATAAAGCTTTTTAATGGTTGATGTCAAGCTGACATATTTCCACAGATGCCAGAAACAATGAACAATCAAAAATATGTTTCTGTTGTTTCTTTCATAATTATTCCAAATTGTGGGATCCCATGATAAAAATCAACATAATGAACAAACATCGCTGCATGTTGATAAACATCACAGTCTTTCAAATTAACGAAAAAAACTATGGCATACTAATTAGTAGAGAAATTAATTTATTTCTCTACAATGGTACATAGAATTTGATTTTAAGAATTTTTAAGTTGAAATAATTTTATGGTATAGAACGTTTTCCTGCTCTGTTGATTTATCTAAAGTGTCTAAGGAGTTTGTGAATCTCTGCTTTATGTTTAGACAATCTTACATGTAATTAGAATACAAACAATGTTGAAATAATTCAAACAATGAATCATTGTATTCAGCAGAATGATGGCAAAATGCTTCTTTCCATTATCCTATGGCTTTTAAAATTTGCAGGCATGTAGACTGGTATTCTGCATTGGACTCTACTAAGGCATTCTCTTGCATAAATTTAGCTTTTATCAATATCTCTACATTATTCTGTGAGCCTAGAGGTTTCTTCTACTGTGTCTGAGACTAAAGCTAAAGCTAATTTATTAAAACCAGACAGAATAAAAGAGTTCATAAAGGTCAGGAAAAAATCATAAATTTCCTGTTTTAAAAGAGTTTCTTCTTGTTTAGATAAAACTGGAACAGATGACAAATACAGAATATGTTTTTCGGTTTCTCATACATCTTTGTCAAAGAGAAAGAAATTAACTTTAAAGTGATGTAAGAACTTGAATGATTCATTTAATCTTTGACATGCTACTTGAGCATAACGAAACTGCTACCTTTTTTAAGTTGGAAGGGACAGCTTTTTTTTCCTTTGGTGAGTAATTCGGATTAAAAATTCTGTTGATGTAAGATGCTAAACCTCCTTCTGTGTCTACTGGGCCTATGAAATTTGCTGCCAGTTATAGAACTGATCATGCATCCTTCTGAATGCCAATATGACACTGGAAAAAATCAGAAAGGAGTTATCTTTTCACTGACACGAGACTGTGTGGGTCACAGTGATTTTTGGCTCGGAGGTATTCTGGGTTAACCCCAGTAGGCAGGTAAATACTACACAGCTGCTCTCGGACACACAGCACAGAGGGATGAGGAAGAGAATCAAAGTGTTAAAAGTGAGAAAACTCACAGTTTTAGATACAGACAATTTAGTAGGTAAAATAAAGGCTGAACATGCAATGAAAGCAAAATAAGAAATTAATTCATTACTTCCCATCAGCAGGCACCTGTTGAACCATCTCCAAGAAAGTAGGGTTCCATCACATGAAATGGTTACTTGGGAAGATAAATTCCATCATTCCTGAAGTGACCCCCTTCCTCCTTTCTCTCAGTATTAATGCTTAGCACTGTGTCATACAGTATGGGATATCCCTTTTGTCAGTTGGTTCAGCTGTCTCAGCTCTGTCCCCTTACAACCTCTTGTACGTTGCCAGCCTCCTCACTGGTGGAGCAGTGAGAAGCCCTTGACACTGTGAAAGCACTGTTCAGAAATAGTTAAAACATCCCTGTGTTATCAACAGTGTTTTCATCATAAACCCAAACACAGCACCATACAAACTGCTACGATTAAAATAACTCCATCCCAGTCAAAACCAGTTCAGGTTCAGTTCAGTGTTTTGGTTTTCTTCTGGGGAGTGGAGTTTGTTGGGCTTTGGAAGAGGCTTTTTCTTTTTTCTCCCAGATGCCTTGTGCTCTTTAGAATTATGATGAAGGCTTAAGGCATTTGGCAAGTAATCAGCAATGGACTCAGTGATCCTTGTGGCTCCTTCCAGCTCAGGATATTCTATGATTTTAAGATCTACGATCTGCTCAGTACCATCCCCTTGACAAAGCTTCAGTTTCATTATTTCTTTTACCATTTTCCTTTCCAGACTGACAGTCCCCTTTTTCTAAACCTTACTAAGTCACTAACTGCAAAAAAGGGAAATACAAGGCAAACATGCAACAGTCAGTGCAACTTCTATGACTCCAATCATAAATTGCTCAAAGTCCAGAGAAAACATTTCTTGAACCAAGTTTGGGCTCCAGTTTCCATAAGAGACCTGCAGGACATCAGCTGGTCAACTTCTGTATCATTCTGATCTTAAGCCTAAAACTGACTTCTTATAAAAGTCTAAGAAACAGTGCAAAATTATGTCTAAAATTATGTCTAAAATTATGTCTTAGAAAAAAAAATCAGTTATTTCTTTATTTGTATTTCAAATATTTTTATAGACAATTTCATCATTGAACTCTTTCTATCTTTGGAAGTGCTTCTCCTATTATCTTAGCTGAAATGTATTTTTTAATTTCTTCTCATGTCTTTAACGGACAAAAGTTTCTTTTGCTATCTTTCTAAAATCTTCTACCTTGTGAATTAAACCACTGTAGGTCATTCAAACCTTTCTCCTAGAAATCACAACAATTTCTAGGACTCCAATATGAACCCTTAGTATCCCATCTTTCTTGGACCATAGTGCCCAAAACAGGGAACAGCAGCTAATCCAAATAGTTATTAATATAAAGGGAAAATTAAATTTTCTTCACGTAAGTTTCAACAAGGCCAAGTGTAGGGTCCTGCACCCAATCAGAGCAATCCGAAGCACAAGTACAGGCTGGTGGAGAATGGATTGAGACTAGCCCTGAGCAAAAAGACTTGAGGGTGTTTGTGACAAAAAGCTCCATGTGACCCAGCAGTTGCAGCCCAGAAAGCCAGCCACATCCTGGTCTGCATCTAAAGAGGCATGGTCAACAGATCAGGGTGGGTGATTCTGTCCCTCTACTCTCTCCTTGTGAGACCTCACCTGCATCTATCTCTGGGGTCCCCCACACTAGAAGTATGTCGACCTGATAGATCAAGTCCAGGGAAAAGTCACTAAGTTATCACAGGGTTGAAACCCCTCTCCTGTGAAGACAGGCAGAGAAGGTTGTGGTTGTTCAGCCTTGAAAAGAGAAGGCTATAGGGATTCCCTACAGCAGCCTTCCAGCACCTAAAGGGGGGTTACAAAAGGATATGTAGTGATAGGACAAGTGAATAGTCTTAACCTGAAGGAGGTCAGGATTAGATTAGATATTAGGAAGAAACTTTTTACTATAAGGGTGTTCAGGCACTGGAACACATTGACCAAAGAGGTAGTGGACTCCCCATAACTGGAGGTGTTAAGACCAGGCTGAATGGAACTCTGAGTGGCTTGGTCCAGTGGAAGTTTCCCTACTCATGTCAGGAGAGCTGGAACTAGATGATCTTTAAGATCCCTTTCAATCCATATTGTGTTTATTTTCCTACAACAATTAAATCTGGAATTAATACAGCCTCTTTGATTAGACATTTAATATTTCTTTTATACTAAGTGTCAGGAGGTGAAAAACCCAGGAGCCTGACAGGCACAAGGCTGCTGCAGGTCTGCACCCCCAGGGTCATCCAGTAATAAAGCTGAGCATGTAGTCGCTCTAGGCACACACATACAGATATACAAGACTTATACAGACATACAAACTTATATACAGACATATACAAACTTAGAAACAGATATAGCTGGTGGCCACACAGAGCACCCACATCAACACAAAGAGCAGTAATGGCCTCATCCTGTTCATCTCTCTGGCCGTGCAGGATGGCAGTCTGTTAGGGGAAATATATATATATACATATATATGCATACATACACACACACACACACACACACACACACACACACACACACACACACAATGTAGATACCTCCAGTAGGTGGGCTCAGACACCCTGTCTGTCCAGTAGCTGCCCTTGGATGCCAGGCTCCCCAGCTGACAGCACTTGTATGTACAATCTCACAAGGCTGCAGCCCCACTCTGGCTTCTGGTATAAATACTCCCTTAACTCACTCTCACCCCTCCACCCCTACACACAGAGGTGACTGGCAGTTGACCAAGACTCCCCTGAACTCAACAACCAACTGCTTTTCTTGATGCACAACATATACAGGGTCTCATGCTTAGAGACCCCAAACCCAATGGTCTCTCCACCAGTTTGCTGGGACTCCAGGCCACTTTGTCTACTAAGTAACTAACAGCATGTGACCTACACTAGCAAACATACACTCATCATGATCTGTTCTGATATGTGCATGATGTTCTGGATTGATTACTCTCAATATATTAGAGAGGTCATTAAAAAGAAAAAGAGACCATACTCACAAACTAATTAGAAAACTAATTCTAGATTTTGGCTAGGTCATTGTTCCTTTATCCATATGCTTTGACATTAGACTGCTATTAGACATGTAGACTGAAGATGGTCATCTAATTTATTGAGAGAATATCAGTAAGCAGAAGTACATGTTCATATACATATATATATATTCATATAAATGTGCTACACAGTGTGCATCTTTACCTATTACATTCTTAAGTTGGTAGATAATTCAACAAAATTCAGTACAATGCAAGTAAGAAACTGGCTCTATTTTCTAATCTCCTCCATTCTCTGAACAAGCATCATGTCTATGACTTCTACCAAAGGTATATTCAGGCAACATTTTCTTAAAGAACTCAAATAATAGATTTTTTAATGATCTATTATGATCCCAGTAAAAATAAGCTTCATTTATGTGATCTGAGCTCTAACTTATCTCAATTTCTCTGAATATAGTTCTAAAATCTTCATTATTTATCTATATCCAGACAGCAATTACAATTCTACTATGGTTTTTATTTTTAATTAAATATTGTTTTTTCCCCTCTCTAGATTCCCCTGTAGGTATCAACTTCACTTTAATCCTCTCTATCAGAAAGTCTCCATCTGACATCTCTGCAAATCAGAGCTGTTCTCCATGTTGTTTTCTTATATCTCATCTCACATTTTCAAAAATAAGGAGACTAGAAACAGGTAGGGTAAATCTTAGTAAACATTTCATTACCCTGATATGACGTTACAAAGTATTAAGACTTATATCCTATTTTTTACTTAATGCTTGTGTGATTTTACATATAAAAGATTTTAAATTTTTATTTTTTTATTACTCTTCCTTTCTTCTATTTTTTTGTTGAGAATATTATATTACAGTATTAACATTTATATTGTTTTCTGTGACAATTGCTAATATAATTACATGATGTGCAGGTAAAAGACAGACACACTCAACCTGACCTAGAATGTATTTTGGTATGTGTTCCAGGTTGAAGATTTTTGTTAGTTTTGCAAACAGAAATGGGTTTATATTGAATATTCTCTATTATGGCTCAATGAACAAAGAGTCAAGAAGTAGAATCAGCAGAGCACTATTCCAATAAGCTATAAGGCTCTTAAACCAAACAGCTGTCCAGCCTGGAACTGCAAAATAGGAACACAACTTTTCTGTTGTCACTTGTGTACATTAGTAATATTTAGGAAAATCGTTAGGAAGTAATATTAGCAAACTGTGAAATATCCTGCCTATATTTTCTTATTAATTTTTCATGAAATCTTAGATTGACTTTTGCCTTTAATTTTGTACAAGTTTAAAGAGGTCTTATTATTGCATTACAGATACTCAGGGCTCCAGATAGGTGTTTGTATACTGTTGCAGATAAGAAAGGTAAAATGAAATAATAATGCTTCACTTCAAAGAGGGCATGAGATTTACTGAGTTTCTTGTTCATTTTCTGAAGAGAAGGAGTGATGATTTGACAGCTGCAATACACTAATGCAGTGGGGGGGGGGGGGGGGGTTTAAACTTCCTAGGCAAGTATCATAGAATTTATAATGGTTTATATTTTTGCCAATCTACTAACTATAAGTAGAGTAGAAAATATACATGCTAACTAAAGAGGAAGAAGGGTGTCATGTTTAATTTGCATTAAGGATTTTCTAGCTATCAGGTTATTGTACTTATACTGCATAACCTACCCTGGTTTTGATTGCTGTTATTCAAGACACAACTTTCAAAGTACAGCTGATAGTAATTAATAATCATCTTTCACACTAATAAATATTTGTTAATTTGTATTTGAGTTAAGGGTTTATTTGTGGAGGTTTTTCCCCCAACTATAAATTTATATTGATGTTACTAATGTTGCTATGTGAAGATTAAAACTAAAATAGAATAATTACATTACAAGCACATGAATAGCTGCTTGAAAACTAAACTGTATCTGAGATAACTTTTTCATGTTTATTATATCATGAAAAATAAGGCCAAAAAATATCTTCTGACTAGAAACTAGAAGATAGTAAGAAAAATAACATTTTAAATGCCTTGAAGTGATACTGAAATTGAGTTCTTCAGAAAGTGAATATGACCAGAAAACATATTTTTGAAGAGTAGGAGATTTTCCCATAGCTGCTAAACCAAGAATTGAGTTTTCTCTCCACCCACCCTCAGTTATCAAGAAAGTAAAAATGTTGATATTCACCATCAATGTGCTCTAAATCGCACAAGACACATGAATTAAAACTTAAAAGTGTAAACTACAATATCAAGACTACTTTTTTTTGCTATGCACTTATTTGTGCAGTAAAGCGTACTAACCACATTTTCACATTTCTTTTGACTGCAGAGAAGTATATTATAGATGAACTAATTCTCTATGATTATTGTAATACACTATAGCTACTGTCTGTTATGACCCCAGTAGAAACGACAGATTGTAGATTCCAACAAATATTGATAACATTTGTGAGAGTTAACAGTAGAATGAAAAAGATAAATAGCATAGATAATCCTATGTTGCTTCATATTCTGGGAAACCAAACTGGATCATTGGGTGGCAAGGCACCTCTGATCAGAGCTGCCCACCTCTGATCATGCTGCCCGGGTCCTCTCAACAGAGAGGTTCACCAGCATTTTGGTACCTACAGCTCTTACAGGACTTTCTTAGTAGAAAACTTTTTTATCAATCATTTTTACTGTCAAGCAAAAAAGCGTTCACATGAGAAAATGCTGCTTTGCTTTAAGATAAAGATAGGTACACAGGTGGCATATGGCACAGGTATCCAATGAGAAGAGCTACAGGCTGCTCCATCAGGATTTGCTGGCTGAGCTTGTCTTGCAGTAAAAAGCTACAGATGTGACAGCCAAGACATACATATGCAGAGCACAAGCCTGTGCCTATTCAGGTTCACCATTTTGTAGATAACTTACTCCTCACATACAATGATCTTCTGATCTTCTGCAACTGTATAGGGAAAAGAAATATTTTAAAGGATCTAACAAAACTTACGATTTCTCCACAGAATTTCCCACCCCTCTCCTCCTTCCCCCCCCCAAAAAACCCCCAACCCTTGAGAACAAAATTGTTCTGCAAAAAGTCTATCACTTCTATACTGTCTTTAGTTTTGTAGGATGTATTAGTCATATTCATTTTTTAATTTCCTTCATTATAGCTATGGACTTTATTTCATATATGCATTATGTGATAATATTGTCCTATTACAGTTTGACTTCTTAGCAATCAAAGTACGATATGAAGGTAAATAAAAATTATCTCTTTTTCTTTTTTTTTTTCTTTGTCTGGTGTTTATTTCTATTATTGTTGAGCTTCAAGTTGCCATAGATGTATTTTAATATTTGCTAGATGGAGATAATCATAGCATTAGGGACTCTTTGCTTAGCTTATAGCTCAATTACTGTAAAGTAGCTAAAATGAATTGTGTAATAAAGCTATGAGTGTACTAAGGGTGTATTGAAAAACTCATAAAATATAAAACTGTGGGTTTTGCCTATAATTATCTCCAAATTTCTCAAAGGTTCTGAAATACAGGTTCCAGAGTTTTCATATGAATAATAGCTCAAATCGGTGAGATGGGTTTAGCACAATTTGTTTTAGAAGTATAAAATTTGTTATTATGGGGCAAAGGATTTCAGGGAAAGGACAAAAGATGCTAAATATTACAGGATGAAGATTTAGTAAAATCCTATGGTAACTACAGTATTTACAGAAATTATCAGTGCAATGGATTTCAGAGCTATGAAACAAAGGCTGTTCTGTATATAGTAAATGAAATGAGATAGACACTTCAGAAAGAGCAATTCCCTGACAAGCAAATCAGAAAATTTTCTTGAAACAATCAATGGGAAACACCGAGCACTTCCTTGATTTTAGTTCATTATTCAGATCAGTATGCAGGTCTTGATTCAGGTCCATTATTCCCACAAATTCTGTCTTTCAAAAGATGATCAGAGCTTATTCTTTGCTTAAAGTAGAAACTTAAAGCTGGGCTTAGCTGCTCTACTCCTGTACACTTTCCCTGAGAATTTTAATAGATAAATTATTTAATATTTTAAAAAGATTTAATTTAAAGTGTTTACTTGGTAAACAATAGACAACATTCAAAATATGCCCTGTTGGCTTTATTATTCTGCCAAAGTTTCTTCAGTCCATGTGAAAGAGTGCTTTTCTCTGATGTCTTTGTTATTGTATGAAATGAAATAAGTAAGGACTATAAAAGGAACACATGCAGAAGTGTGAGTCCATACGCTAATGGGAAGAGGGTCTGGATTCTAATTTTTTTTACCTAGACTCTTTCTGCACGTTTACACTGAAACAACCATCAATACATTCCTATTGTTAAATAACTCACATCTACCTTCTTACATGTCTTATTAGTAAGCACTGATAGGGACAGCCATAAATTCCCTTCTGTGGACACAGTTAAGTCTATGTGAAAGACTTACCAGCATACGGGTGCCACAGAAGGTTTCTGCTGTTTTGTTTGCTTTTGCTATTGTAGTGCAGACTGATATAGCTGTGACTGCAAAACTTTGTAATATAAACCAAGCCTCAGGCTCTCAGTCTGCAGCTGACTCAGTATAATGTTGTATTGCAGTCATTTAACATTTAGAAAACTTTCTTCACAGTTCTGAGGTCTAGAAACTTTGTGGTTGCTCTTCAGGTGTGTCTGTGATATTACAAGCTCTAGGCATAGCCTAGGGCTACTTTTAACTTCCCTTCTAAATTCAACGCTTTCAGTACATCAGAAAACTCTTCCCATCATACATCCAATAAAAGGTTCAACCAACCACTAAGATACTTCTCTTATACAGTTTACCAGTATCTTCAAATCTTTCAGACACTAATTCCTTGAATATACTTCCAAAACATCTGGTGTCCTTTCTGTTTCAATTCTGTATTTCTCCGTTTGTGTCACAAGAAAGTTGTATGTGTTATTTTAGATTATAATTCCAATTCATTACAGTTTTGGAAGATTTATAATGTTACTTTATTTTTTTTTACCCAGCAAAGGAGAAATAAAACTTCTAAGTATTTAGGTGTAGTCATGGTAAGACAGCTCTTCTTTTTCTTTCTTCATATACCCACACTCATCAGAAGTGTCCAGAAAGCATTAGACTTTCAAAAAATCCATAGATGAAATTAAACCCACGAAGAAGCATGTTTCAATTCTGAATCAACCAAACATATTCTTGCCAACTTTAGTCTGTACACCCTGTATTAAAAATATGCAGTTATGGACTTTCTTTTATCTATCTATCCTGATCTTCTCTAGATGGAAAGATTAAGTTAAATATTTTTATGATCCTGTGTTGAATGATGTGTTGTTTGGTATATACCCAGGATAAAATTACTATTCTGTAACTTTCACATTTATGTGCATAGTCAATATGTCTCTGTAAGGAGATGTCTCACTAAGTCCTATGCAAACTTTCATTTGTAGGATTATAGTTTTGAATGCATGCTAAAATACATTTTACACTGTCAAAATCTTTTCTTGAATCCAAGTGATTGTATTTTTTCCATAGATCTCTGCCTTTGAAAAGTAGATCCTGGGAACTACAGGTCTGACCTCAGCGACAGGGAAGGTCATGAAGCTGATCACCTTGAATGCCATTGTGTTACGCATGCAGGACAACCATTGTAGCAGGCCCAACTGGCATGGGTTTATGAAAAGCGTGTCCTGCTTGACTAACTTTGCCTCCTCCTCATGACAAGATAACCCACTGACTGGATAAGGAAAAGGCTGCGGTGTCTACCTGGACTTTAATAAAACCTTTGACACTGTCTCCCACAGTATTCTCCTAGGGAAACCGGTAGCCCATGGCTTGGACAGGTGCACTCTTCGCTGGTTAAAAAGCATCCCTAGAGTGGTGGTGAATGGAGTTAAACCCAATTGGTGACTTGTCACCACTGATTTTCCACAGGGCTCAGTGTTGGTGCCCATCATGTTTTGTAATTTTATCAATGATAGGTGTCTAGCGCACCCTCTGTAAGTTTGCAGATGACACTAAGTTGGATAGGAGTGTTGATCTGCTGGAGGACAAGGAGACTTTGCAGAGGGATCTGGACAGGCTGGATCAAGGGGCTGAAGTCAATTGTTTTAGGTTCAACAAGGTCAAGTGCCAGGTCCTGCATTTCCGTCACAAGAACCACATGCACCACTACAAGCTTGGGGAAGAGGGCTTAGAAAGCTGTGCAGCAGAAAAGGATCTGAGGGTATTGGTTGACAGCCAGCTGAACATGAAACAGAGGTGTGCCCAGGTGGCCAAGAAGGACAATGGCATTTTGGAGTTTATCAGAAATAGTGTGGCCAGCAGGACCAAGGAAGTGATTGTGCCTCTGTACTCAGCACTGATGAGGCCACATCTCAAGTCCTGTGTTCAGTTTTGGGTCCCTCAGTATAAGAAAGATACTGAGGTGCTGGAGCACATCCAGAGAAGGACAACAAAGCTGGTTAAGGGTCTGGAACCGAAGTCTTATGAGGAATTGGAACTGTCTAGCCTGGAGAAGAGGCTGAGGGGAGACCTTATTGCTCTCTACAACAGCCTGAGAGGAGGTTGTAGGGAGGTGGGGGTAGGTCTCTTTTCACAAATAACAAATGACAGAATGAGAGGACATGATGTTAAGTTGCACCAGAGGAAGTTTAGACTGGATGTTAGAAAAAAATTCTTCACAGAAAGGGTGAGGAACCATTGGAACAAACTGCACAGGGAAGTGGTGAAATCACCATCCCTGGAAATATTCAAAAACTTGTTGACATGGAATTTTGGGGATATAGTTTAGTGGTGAACATGGTAGTGCCAGATTAATAGTTGAACGTGATTATCTTAGAGGGCTTTTCCAACAATTCTATGATTCTATGTGCTTTGGTTACATGTTCTATATATCAGAAATGAAAGCAAAGCATCTCAATGTTATGCTTTTAAAATTGGTAGGCTATATTTGTATTCGTCGTACCCATATCTTTTATTTAGTTATTTATTGTTGTTCTTGGTTCTAATATGTACAGTGGAAATTAAATTACTTGCATACCAAACATATTTTGTAAAATAAAATAACATATGCAAAGCTCACATTTTTGCTGTTTAAATACCATGCAGTTAATCTTCATAAAAGGAACAATTAATTTAAAGGAAAACGTCCAAAAGATGTAAATCCTTTAGTGCACTGAATCATTCAGGATTCCAGTGCAAAAGTGTTTTGTGATTCTGCAATTAATTACTCAATTAAAGTGCCTAGGCATGTCAGGACAAAACAAATTTACAAGGGAAACATCAATTTTGACATTTTTTATGTTCTGAATATTCACATTTTCAAGGTTATTATTCTCTTTTTTCATGTGCTTGCATTGTGTACATGGTATTTACATTCTTCTAAAATCATGTGAATCTTCTAAAAATTGTGAAGCAAAAGTTGGAAAATACAATCTCATTTTTACAAGTAATAAACATACGGGAATTTCTAGGACTAGGAAATAACAAAAAAGTTGACATATATATATATTTATATATAAACACACACACATAAAGGGTTACTCTGTCTCAAAAGCACTTCAAATGTGCATAAATTATCCTTACATTACCCTAGCTACTTAAATAGAGTAAAAAACCTACAGTTTTTCAATAAGGCCAAGTCTACAGTTTTGATCTATTTCATCAAGATAAGTAAACAAAGATTTAGAGAAAAAAAGACATCTTCCAGGAGAGAAAAGTTAATGTCTCTGTTAGGTATCACGCATATCATATTACACAATTGTCTTAGTTTAAAGACAATATATTTGGGTGGGAACTCAAATGAAATGAACCCCCTGCTCTTTTATAGAGACAAAAGTATGAGGACATATAAGTGAAAAAGAAGAAGAATTTACTAAAAGAAAATGGCAATAACTAAAAAAATACAGGGGAAACAGTTTACCCACAAAGGGAGAAACTCACTCAACATGTGGCACCCCTGTTCCTGGGAACAAAAGGGAAACAAAGACGGCAGAGCGTCTTCCCTGCTAAACTTCCCCCATTGCTCACGGCACTAGTGCTGCCTGTTTGGCTCGGCTGAACTGGGGCTCTGATGGGTTTTCAGTTTTTTCCACACAGCTGGGGCGGGCAGCGAGCAATGGGGGGCCCAGCACAGTGGTCCAACGTGGGGATCCAGCACAGTGGTCCAGCACAGCGGTCCCAGGGCAGTGAGCTGGCACTGAGTAGAGAGTGAAGGGAGGCATTAGTTCTGGGCTCAGTCGGGTGGCGAGGGCCCCCTTCAGATGATGTAATGGTATGAATATTCATTGCTAAAGTTCCCTGGTTTTGTAACCGTAACAACAATCTACAATTTTTTAAAAAGAAAGGAAAAAAAAAAATTAGATTAAACCAAACCTTAAATAACTTGCATATTTTCTTCAGTTTTGACACTAAAAGCTGGCGAAAACTCTAAATGATGATGTTAGTTTGTGCTAATAATTTTTTATCTGTATCACCATTTCTAAAAGGCTAGATGATTGATGATTCCCACACCTGTAAAAAAAATAGTGTTAAAATTCTAACTTTGGCCTTTCCAATAAAGTTTATATATAACAAAGAAAGAAACATTTTTAAGACATTAATAATTTATCATTAAATATTTTCTTTACATTAAGGACTTTTAAATTCAGACTAGTCAGATACATTTTCTTTATTGCATATAAAAGGAGAAGTTACTGCTCCTTCTATAGGCTTTCATCCTTCTATAGGCATTACCAATATGATAAAAAACACCAGAAATAAACCAAATATACAAAAACCCAACTAACCAACAACAACAATACCAACAAAAAGACAAAGAAGAAGCATTTTAATAAAATTCAATTTCACTTCCAATATAATAAACAATTGTTCTTTTGTCACCCCCCCCCCCAAAAAAAAAAAGAAAAATCTTTCCAGGTAGTCAAGAATATTAAAATAAAACAAAAATCAAAACCAAAACAAAGGAAGAAAAGGATAAGTACCTAAGATACATTACAAAATGTCCTTGTAGTATTAAAGAAACTATATAATTACACATATATTAATGCTTTAGATATGTTGAACTACTTAGGATCTATGATAATGATTTACTTTTGGGTTTTTTAGATCCTTTTCTCAGGGAAGTGTAAACATTATATGTGTCATAACATTTTTATTTTAATGATCTAGTATTCTCCAAGGTAGGAAAGGCTGCATCATTAACTGTTCAATTTATAGTAATAAAAATGCCATAAAAACTGCTGTTTAGGAATAGAATTGGTAAAGCAAGTAGAAACTACTGATTCTTAAGTCATATTTTAATATAATTCTGATGTCTTCTATATGTATTAATTTTCACTTAACTCATTTAATAAAAAAAATGTGAACTTCATTATATTTTCTAGAAATACTTGAGTCTGTTGATCTACATTTTACTCCAAATGTCCTGTCAATGGACATTTGCATGTTTTTTCTTGAGTAACAGAACTTTTATAGAACAGACCAGTTGGAAAAATATAACCCTAGTATAAGTTTTATGTAAGTATAAACTTATTTTTAAATGGGGTTGATAAAATAATTTATGTAATATCAACTATGGTAACATAAAAACATAAAACTTTATAAGAGTTTTCTCTATTTATAGGTTTTGGAAAAATATATATGTCGGACCTTGCCATTAAACAATCTATCATTACATTTCCAAAACTGATGGCTTTGGGGAACTTTTCTACTAGCAAGACAAAGCAGTAGAATTATTTTATGGTTGAATGAATAATAAATTACCACTTCACATTACTTTTCTTACCTTTATAAAAATATGGTCCCTAGATACCATCTTACAAATTCAGAGATTTGGATATGTAAGTTTTCTGGTGTTGTTAAGTTTTAGCTCTCTGTTTTATTATTATTTTTTGGTTTATGACTTACCGGAAGTGAGAGTCATATGAGAAAAATGTATATTGACTTTGCTAGAAATACTTTGATAAGCATAAGGTCATTCTTTCAGCCTGTAAGGTAGATGTATATGTTTTTATCTCCTTTTACACTGGTAGCAGTAATATATGATTTATAGATTATTGGAAGCCTATTCTATAAATAATTTATCAATAGCAAAATAAGATTAGTTAAAAAGGAGAGGAGAAGAAATCCCAACTAAACAAGCCCTTTATCCAACACAGTAACTAACAAATACTTTTCTTAAAAGTACCTGCAATCTGCTATTATTAATACCATTAGTGAAGTGTTCAAGAATTTTCCTGTGTAGGAAAGAAGCTATAGTGAAAATGCTAGCACAATGTCTGCTCTATATTTTGCAACCTAGTTACCACTTTATCTGGAATCTGCTTCCAATAAAAAATACAAGTAGTAGCTTCTGAATTCTGAATTATTCCTATCTCTGGTGTGTTATTTTGTTTTGTTTAGGGTTTTTTTTCCTCCAATGTTTATTTATCTTTTTTTTTTTTACTTTTTCCTGACATACCCGTAGAAATGAAAAGATCGTTATCTCACAGCAAAGTATTATGATTACTCTTCATTTTCTTCCTCCCTCAGAAAAAATCAGTAACTGGAGACTTATTCTCAAACATTTCAGGAAATTATTTGTTAATATGGAGAAAAAATGATTCAAACATTTGAAAGTAATGCTTTTCTTCAAAGTGCATGATGGTCTGGATGCGTTATCTGTGACTTAAGGCCTTGTTTCAGTTTTCCTGCACTTTAGTGGGCTGAGGGTATTATAATAATAGCACTAATATAGTTAATTTAAGATACGGTTGTTGAGAATTACTAGTTTTGACCACATAGAGATAATAATTAAAAACATGTAAGACACTCACTAGCATGAAAAGTGTTAATAATAAATTAAATTACTGAAATTAATTTTAGAACTTTAAAACTGGCTTTTATTTATCACTCTTCTAAACACTGCCCTTACAGATTTAGTATTCCCTAACTGATATATGTGTGTGTATATATGTATATACACATATATGCATACATACATTTCTTTGCAAAGAGTAGAATGACAATTCTTTTACTTTGCCAGTGAACATTATCTACCATTGTTTTATAACAACATGGTTATGAAATCCCAAACTAAGTGAAACAACAGAACAGAGAAATTACTTTCTCACTTCAGAAAAAAATGCAGAAGACTTAAAACACTGATAACATCAGAGAATAATGTGTCTTTATGCATTTCCTGGCTCAATTATTTGGTCAGAAATAGCAAAGATAGTAATTAAAATTCCTTTAGTTTCATATTGACATTTCAAGATTTTTGATGTTTCATAAGTTTAGCAATTAAGAAACCTAGGATATTTGTCTATACATTTTACCAGTGTCTTAATCTGCATAAATGTGGAGTACGGACTAATTTTACATTTACTAAAATACTGTTCTCACCCTTAGGAATATACTTACATATACCTATACTCCCTGAAAACTTTGTGACCTCCCTTTAGGGAAAATAATTTTGCTGTTACACTCCTTGGCTTCAGAGCAGAGGATTACATTTCTCAATGTAAAGCAAAGTTATTACCATCCCTTAAAGTCTCCTGGTTATATACAGCTGCTTGAATCCTGACAGTATTAAGAATCTCTGGATATACTTGTGCATAAGCCTTTTCTCAGGGTTCATATATTCAACAGTATGGCAGTGTTTGTGCATTTATGCCCACCTTACGGATAGAGGTCTTCATAAGGTGTGTCTTGAGAAGGAAGAACCTTCAGTCTTTCTTCTCCAATAGGTGAGCAGTTATATTTTTTAGACTGCTGATTAGAGACCATTGGATTCTTACGTATCTGCTGAGGTGGACACCTCTGTAGAACTGGTGAGCAGGAGCACAGCAAGTAGACTAGTTATTAGAGAGACAGCTTGTAGTGGAGGGGCCACAGAAACCCTGTGAGGCAGCACACCAATGGAGGTGGAGGGGTTCTTCCTGCCTAGGCGAAGATTTACAGCCATGATCTATAAGATTTCATATTCAGGAGCTGGATAGGGGCTTTCGATTAGTTTTTATGGAATATGTTGTACCACTTTCTACTGAGAACTGAATATATTTCTAAAGCATAAAAAGTTAACAAAATGACAGTAAGAAAAAGACTAAGGTATCACTCAACTGTGACCACTTTATTCAAAGAAACTAAACATTCTACTTTTATTTCCCAGTTTATAAACATTTTTATTAAAAATAATCTGAGAGCTTCCCTCTGAATTAACTTATTCTGGAAACCATGTAAGAATAACCCAATTATGTCAGGAAATGCACACACACATTAGGTAACTACTCCATATGTTTTCATCAACTGTTATTTTATATCAGAATCCAATATGTACTAAACCAACTGTTTGCTGTGAAGGTATTATTAGTTCCAAACAGATGAAGAGGTGTCCCATTCAATTTTTCTTTTTTTTTTCACATCTTGGTTCTAACATAATGATAACAGAAAGTAAGAATTCTAAGAGTAGTTGTAAGGAAGAAAAAAAGTTAAAAATTAAAAATACTACTTACAAGTCTGTATCTTTGACTAGCAGTAAGATGAAAGACCTTTTGTCTCATTAAAAGTTAGCCACAGTACCTAACTACTTCATAATATTTTACTGGAAAGTTGTAATATATTTTAACAAAATATTAACCATTTTTAGTCATATTTTCCAGTAAATCTAATGTTTCATATTTAAATCAGTATAAGTACTTAGATGCACTAAAATTCTCTGACTTGTTTCATTGATTTGACTTTACATTTAAAAAGTAGTTCCTTTTAATGAACAGTTTTTATTTATTCTCACCTTTGGGCAGGAATTTAATATGGGATTACACATATACTTAAAATTAATAAAGTTCTTAATGGTTTTCTGAGTGGAACACTTTTCTTGCTTAGGGGGGAGTATGTGTAATATGAGTGGTAGTAAAATCATTGGAACGTTGGAAGTGTCCAAGGCCAGGTTGGACGAAGCTTTGAGCAATCTGGCCAGTAGAAGGTGTCCTTCCCATAGCAGGGAAGTTGGAACTGGATGATCTTAAAGGTCCCTTCCAACCCAAACCATTCTATCATTCTATGATCACTAACAAAATTAAAACCTATTCTTTTTGAGGTCTTTTTTGTTTGTTTGTTTGTTTGTGTTGTTAGAATGTAACTTTATTTACATTTCCACTCATGAACTGTGAACATCCTGCACTTTCACCTGTTCTTGTTCCTACTGAGGTTTACTATCATAGCTTCTCGTACAATGGCAATGGACTCAAGCTTCTTGGATGAATACAGTATTCAGGTGTTCTGTGAAACTTTTGCTTCAGGCTAGGAGGTTTTTAAGTATGAAGATATTTCTGATACATTACTATGTACTCTAGCAGTTCTACAGAGACAGTTAAAAATCTTTAAATATGTAAATGGAAATCATTTTACTGCACAATATATTCAATACTTTAATGTTGCATCTGTTACATGACAGTAGAAATATCCTCAACATAACCAAAATTCTACAAAATCTTTTTCCCTTTTCTCACCCATTTCTGTGTGTTCCCTGTGAAAGTGTCTCTCCAACACATTTGAAAATGCCAGCTACTCTGTGAATTCAGTCTATATTTACACGAAGCATTTTAGGTAATCGTGCATATCAAGCACATGAACAAATACTTTAAAGTGAAGAACAAAATTGTATGAGGCTCTAGTCTTATTTCTGCTGGCCCTCCTAAGATTACTTTTAGGCCTAGGAAGTTTTGACAGGGATGGCCAGTAGTGATAAAAATGAATCAAAACCATGATGGGGGCTCTGAACAAAAAAAAAGGACTTTGCAATAACTGCAGTATGAAGGACATATAAAAACTGTCATTTCAAAGAGGTTAAGTGACATGTCAGTGACAAAATGGGTCATGCTAGAAAGTATTTCTGTTCAAAAGGCAGTTCAAGTTTCAAAACAAGGAACCGTGCAGCAGGCAAGTGCAATTGAGTTGCTCTGAATTTGAAAATGGCAACTCTCTGTTTGCAGTATGTTGGTTTGCTTTTTACTGGAAAGAAACATCCATTCAAAACAACCTCTATTATTACAGAGAACAAGGTAAAACTGGGGATTGATATAAGAGAGTTTATACTCCATTCTTACAGTTTAAAAAAAAAAAAAAGGATCAGAGTTTTTTAGTTTCTTTGGTAAGAGCTATAGGAAATCAATTCTAAAGCTGTTGTTTATCAGATAGGACACATGGCTGCTAGGAGGCAATCCCAGCTATTAGGAATTTCTGACATCAGTACCATTTAAATGTATTATTGAAATGTGGTTTTACAACAATTCATTAATCCATAACACAGTCAGTTTACTAAGTTTAGAACTGTATTTCAGTCAATGAAAGCATATTCTTTGGCAAATAACAGTATGCCATTATATTATTTTCATTTAAATACGAATTTTTCAAATCCATATCATGTTTTCTCCTCAGTCTCTGTTTTTAATCCTATTCCATGCCTTTCCTGGACTGTCTAGTATCTTATTTATTTTTTGGCCATTTTTTTCTATTCTAGTTGGGTGTCCTTGAGCAGTACCAAGATCCATCAGACTTCTGATAGATTTGTCTTCCCTGAACCAGACAGGAACTTACTTCAGGATCTGTTTCTGTAGTTCAATTGATAAAGCAAAAATAATGGCCTCTAGGGAAAGGAAAGGGGAAAAAAAAAAAAAGGAAGTGAAAGGATTCTATCAGTATGTATTGAAAACTAATTTTAAATGGATAAATTCTATACCCTGACTGCTAAGAAGCTTATGTTAGTGTAAGGTAATGTTTACATAAGCATTATAGAACCAAAAGTACTTTGGATGAAGTATTATGTCTTATAGACATGACAAGATATGACATCTAATACATAACAAGATTTCTCTGAGGGCTCAGGAAGGGCCTGAATAATAAATTCCAAAACTAAACCCCATTTTGGGATTCTGTGACTAAAAACAGAAATAAAATACTTTCCCAGTAATTTCTTACCTTTCAGTCAATTACAGGGCTGCTTTAAACAATTCTATTGATATTAAAAAAAAAATAGATAATTGGGTTTAGATTCCTAAATCATATTGTTGTGTTAGCAGTGTAAATATGCATTAGATATCTGTAGACCTATATTTCTGCAAGCAACTCTATTATGACCTTTTCTTACTTTATAAAATAAACCAAATCATGACCAAAACATGTTTGGTCACTCAGGAACCAAGTCAAACTTTAAAGATTAGATAGAAAACAATGTAATTGTTTTGAAAGGTATCCTGGATGAACTAGAAAATTCATATTTCAAAAAAAAAGAAAAAAAAAAGTACGATTTTTTAACACTGCATTCAAAAAAAAGACATTTTTATCTGTCTTTATTAATTTAAATTGCTATCATGTTTAAAATAAAAGAATACTGTGGAATGAATAGCAAAATAAAATCGACAAAAAAAAAAAAAAGCAGGAACCCATTCCAACCTATGCTCTGTTTGCCTTTCATTTCACTGAAAGCTAGATCAAGTTGTTGTAATTTTGTAGGTGGACTAGAATAAGTATCCTGGGATAAAGAGTCACACTGATTTTTTTATTTGACCTGTTGGCATTAAGTCTCAGTTTATAAATACCAAATAAATATTTTTCCTCCAATTTTTTTCTCTGATATAAAAATGACTGTAACACCTCGTGACATGCTCTTTGTAAACTTACTCTTCTTAAAATCACTTAAAAAAAAGAAGTAAAGCATTGCATCCTCCTTTTCATAATACAAAAATATCTATTTCTTACTTTGCATTTTTTATTTGCTTTTGGACAAAAATATTGCAGCCCATTAAGACTATATAACACTAAAAAAAGGGAAATTAAAAGCAATCTTTAGTATTGATAAAAGATGAAATTAAAAGTGACAAAAAAATCTAAATCTTAAGTTATCAATTTTACAACAAGGATTAGGAAAATTTAAATTGTTTTACTTCTCATTAGGCAGAGGCAAAAATAGTGTTATGAGCCAGGTCATGTGATTCTATTTCTCTCTATGTAGAACCACTAAAATGTTGTACTATTGCATAGGGAGCTCATACATGGGAAACATATTCTCAAATTTACTATGCCATTTTGTTCTCCACTGTGATTTTTTTCTCATTCAATACATAGCTTCAAGTGCAGATTGTTACATTAATTTATGAAAACTCAAAGATTTTAAGATAAACTTGAGAGGCAAAGTAGAAAAACAATCATTCTGTAAAGGCAGAAGAAATAAAGTGTTTGTTCCAGTTTAATTTTCTGTGCTATAAGATAAAGATACTAAATTAGATTTTTAAACCCCTCAAAATAGTTGATTAGATAGCCTCAGATTATTGGTACTCACTATGGTTAATTATTTTAACATCTCTATAATAGCTGGCTAATGGATTCTTAATAATGTTTAACAGAACCACTGGTTTCTAAATGCTTACTACAGTAACACTTCGTAGTTATTGATGTAACTTCAGCCACTGTCAGTTGACTTACATAATTTGAGTAATAAACATGACAGCTATTTTAGTGTTGGTATATTTTTGTTCTGACAGAACTGAGAACAAGTGTTCCCTGTTAGATCAAACTCAGTGATTCTTTCAGATCCCAAGAAAGCATGTCAGCTCTGTCAGGCAATGTGCAAATTACAATCTAGTAAAAACAATGGGTTTGTTGTTTTGACAGGTTTTAAACACTATGTAATTTATTTACATAGCAAAGATAACTTTGAAATCTAGGCTAAAATATGGATGAGAGATGACATTCATTTTTTCTGAATATCTGTTGACAGCAAAAAAAACCAGATTCTGAGTGGCCTAGCTGAATATTTTTTATGAAACTGTTTTCTTTTCAGTCACAACTGATCTTTTCATGTTGAATGGACTGAAGATATCAGTTTGTCTGTAGCTGTTACACAGAGGGATTTCAAAGTACACCCTAGATTTTTCTTGACTTTTTGCCAAGATCATTGATAGGTATAAACCATTCTTTCTTAATCCTTGTTTCTATGGGAAGGAAACCCCCAATGCACTCATACTTCAGGTATGTTTCTTATTCAGACCATCAGGACACCAGAACTTTTGAAACACACATAGCACAGCACACTTGTTGGTAAAATCTATTTATGTTTGTTGTGGCATTGGATTATTTTTTGTTTTATCTCTAATTTTTCTCAGTTACTTAACTTATTCCTTAGCTTTGTTTCTCTTGTGAATGTTCTATCATCTGTCTTTCCTTCTCTTTTGTATTAAATCTGTTTCCATTTCAGAAACCATTTCAGAGGCTATTTCATTAACATCAAAGCCACAGAAGACTTTCTTGTGATCAACCAGACATGCTGACTTCGAAGAGGAACAGTACTGTGAAAAAAATTGTTACCACTTGGTCCGAATTATGTTTAATCACCTTTTAATGGTTACTGTATACTTAAGGAGTTATCAAATACTTGGATGTTTGTGAAGATCAGTCAGGTTCAGGAACACAAATGCCAAATGCAGTCCACTTGTCTGTTCTTATAAGTGGTGCTAATAGGACTGCTATATAGACATCTGCAAATAGGTTGGCTTCGTAGCTATTTTTAATACTGCAAGAACAATGGATTTTTCTGGAGAGCACCCATTTCACTTCCCTGGAAAAAACCTGTTTATCCCCAAGAGACATGCAGTCTAAGTGGTTATAGCTACAGTTATAAGCAAGTGAAAATAAAACCCTCTTGTTGAAATATTTCCAAAATTGTCATTGCAATAATTTCTCCTGCCTCAGTTTACAAGGCTGAACAGAGAGAATTTAAGGATAGAGAGAAGCATCACCTATAACATAGCAAGTTCTTCAACAGAAGACAAATAGATGGTATTCGATTCTTTTCTCACTTTAAAATGCTGTTCATGGCATCACTGAAGTTCCTAATAACTTAAAAGCAATGAGAGGTATTCTGTATGTTTCAAAACTTATTTATTTTTTAATAAATTGTGGTAGAAGTTTTGATGTGTTCCAAATCAATGGATTGTTCATAGAAATAGAAATGTCTGTTACATCAATAGTGTAATCCATTAACCTTTGGGGTTTTTTCTTTCTCTTTTTTTGTGTGTGGTTTAAGTATGATTTTACTATGCTTTTTGGGAAGAAGGTTTTATGTACTACATGTATCAAGTTTATGATATATAGAAAAAAAAGTCCATTGCTATTCCTAAAAAATACAGGAAATAACTTAAACATTAAACGTCTTATGTCTATGATTTATTGAAAATTTTTTTCAGTATACAATTGCATTGCTTTCCTTTCCAAGTAATTTTTTTCAGTCAGATGAGGGCAACTATGTACTACATTTCCACAATAAATCCTGTTCCTTCTTACGTAAGTCTTCTTAACCCTTAAATATATGACTAATAAATTTCTATTTTTGTGTGAAAATGAAAAAAGCAAGTTAGTCTACTTACTTATTTTATAATTTAAAGTGATGTTCATATTTTTCGCCTTCATAATTTTAATGAAAAATATAGGATAAAAAAAATTTTTAAACATGAAAATATAGGACTTCAAATTAGTTTCAATTCCATGTAAAATTGGAAAATAAATGTTGATGAGGTATGATGCTGAATGATACATACACTTATGAATAATGGTTGGCAAAGATCTATTCTTTCTCATATGACAGGGTTATGTGTTGTAATTTTGGAGATTTGTGGAACAGGGGAGTGTTTTGTTTTCTCTGGGGTATAAAGTAGTTTACATAAACTGCAAAATGAAAATACTTCCCTGATGACTTGTTTTCCTTAGGAAATTAAGTCCTTTCAGTTGTGATCTTACTATGGAAGGAAATACTGCCTGAACTTTGATTCACTACAAACTCATATCACACGCTGTATACTGTGTAGCTTGCAGAAATATTTGTGAACAGGGATTTGAGGTGAATTATTCAAATTAAGCTGTAATAGAAACCAGATCCAATGATATATCTCAGAAATAAAACTGAATAGAGCAAGTGCTTACACAAACATCAGATATTTCACATTGACCCAGAAAATATTAATTTTTATTGTTTGGATTTTAGAGAAAATATTTGCATAAAACCTGTACTACCATATAATGTGTATGAGTTTAAAAATCTCTGGACCGAATGATAGTAAAGAAAATATTTCTTATTAGTTTTTTATTCTTTTAATTTGAACATATGTGTATTTGTACTTTCAGCTTTTTTCAGTTACTTTATTTTTTCCGTTGACTATTCAAGATTTCCATTTGCATTCTGACATTTCCTTTTTCTATTTTTTTCAGCCTGAGAATTCATTTGTTTTCGAGTGAGAAGCACATCAAAGCCGCACAGTATCTTAATCTGGATGCTTCCAAGAGGATCTGCAATTAAGAGCTTTTTGTTCCTTCTCAAATGTGACAAGGAGATGCACAAAAGGGTTTTTTGTTGTGGGGAGGTGGGACTTAACAGAATTCTAGAGCAGGCATGTATAGATCTACTGGAAACAAAGTACTTTCTTTCCAATGGCAATTTAACAATCACATAACAAAAAGAGGCAACAATTTGCAATTATGATGCCAGTTTTAGCAGTAAACCTGTTGCCCTTCTTCCCAAAGAGCAAACCTATAGCAGAAAATCATTGATTGAATCATGGAAAAAATCACAAGCACCATTTTGCCTTGAAAAAAAAAAATTGTAGATCCATAAAGAAATATAAAATCAAGGCTCTGTACCACAGAGAATCAAAATAATAATCCTTTGGGAACAGGTCCACTATGTGCCTTCCTTTAACCTATCCTTGTTCTGACCCACCCCTGAGAGGGGGTTAATAGATCCCTAGGGGTGGATTAGAGTGAAACAACACTGAATGACCAGTATGTATATGTATGGTAGGTCTATTTTAGAACAATTTGGTTGCAACGCAAAAGAGGTATGCAGCTGCTTTTGTTATTATCTATAGAAATACAACAATATAAAAGCATAAAAGGAGAGAGGGGAGCAGTTTTACACCTGAGTCTTATGGGGAGGGGGGAGGTGAGGACATTGGCATGACAAAAAGCATTATCCTACCTCGGCAGGTTCTGCTTATTACTGGCTTTTCCCTTTATCTGACTCAAAAAAGCACCTCGTTGAAACATCAGTCGCAGGTTATCTGGGACACAATCAATCTCAGGTCGATGCAGTGGTCATCCTCTGATGATGGGTGCACACCTCCTTTGCATCTGAGCTGTTCTTATGCAGACCAGAGGTTTCACCACCACACACCCCAAAACTCTCCTCCTCCCTTTCAGCTGGGTGTTGTAAACCTGGTCTCTGCTGCTGTTGAAACACAGGCCTAATGGCCCTTATGATGCATAGTCTCTTCTCCAGTTATTGCCACTCAGACATCTGCACACATACCTATAAACAGAATAGAGAGATTGGATCAGAACTTATCCTGGGTAAAATTCTAAATTTACATGCAGTTGTAATGAATAATGTATTTAAATTCCTGTTCTCCTGATAATGAACATATACAAATACAATATGAAAAAGGTAGAATGTAATATAAATAAATAAAAGTAGGTAATTTCTGTGGTGAATAGTCCAATTAAGTGAGTCCAACTCACTTACTTATCAGGTATAAAAATTATAATATAAGGAAGTATAATCATCTCTTTCTATCAACATCTTTGTCAAAATGAATTGTTTCTGACTAGTTAGATATTCCAACGGAATACTTGCTGCCAAAATACAAAAAAAAAAAAAAAAAACCCTTAAAAAAACCCCACTTCTCCCCCAGCCTTCCCTCCAGCACTACACCTGTGACAAAAAATGTATTTCAGCTGTTCATAGGCATAGCAATCTTTTTTTATACTGGAAATAGTTTAAGAATATATCAGAATTTTATACAATTCTTCTACCTACAGATTTCAGTCCTTACTTAGCAATTTAAATATGGAAAAGTTTATCAACTACAACTTTAACTTTTTGGTGACTCTGTATATCAGTTTGGTAAGGATCCTTCTTCACCTTAAAAAAAAAATAAAATTCACAGAATCACAGAATGGGTAAGGTTCAAGGGACCACAGTGGGTCATCTTGTCCAACCTCTCTGCTCTAGCAGGGTCATCCTAGAGCACATTGCATAGAATTTTGTCCAGGTGGTTCTTGAATATCTCCAGTGAGGGAGATTCCACAGCCTCTCTAGTCAATCTGTTCCAGTGCTCAGTCACCTGCACAGTAAAGAAGTTCTTCCTCACATTCATGTGGAACTTCCTGTGCATCAGTTTCTGCCCATTGCCTCTTATCCTATTGCTTGGCTCCACCAAGCAGAGCCTGACTCCATCCTCTTGACACCCTCCCTTTCTAAACTAGCTCTTTTTAAAAATTGTTTAAATGGTAATTGTCATGTTTATCTTCTACATAGAAGTAAATACACCATCAACCTGAATGAGCAAGTGATGTGCACAATTGTATTTTGAAATGTTTACATAGAGAAAAGGAGAAAATAAAAACTTACCATGGAAATATGATATTTTAGTGCCTAGTGCCTCTGTTTTGTTTGTGATTTTAATATTTTTAAGTCAGATGTAATATTACTGTTTCCGGCTATGTATGTTCTTCAATTCTCATTTTTGAAAGGTGTTATATTTCATAAGAAGTCTGAAAGAAATGATATAAAAATAGTAGCTAGATACAGTGGAGGCTAGTCCATTTATTCCCTTTGTTTTAAGAAAACAAACCCACAAAGGTAACATCACTTGTTAGTTACCAGAAACTATTAGTAGAAGCAAGAATAGAATTCAAAGCTCTTGTTTCTGGAAGCACTGGCCATGTTGGCAAATACAACATTGTTGATTTCATCTGTATATTTTAAAAAGAATCCACTTCAAATTTTGAAGCAAAGATATTTAAATGTTTGAGAAAGGAGTTTCATATGTCTGGAAGTGTTCAAAGGTCTTTGAACTTATGCTACTTAGTGCCATTCTAAACATTCACACTTACAGATAGAGGAATTCTCCTTCTATGCAGCAAGTTGTTAAGTATATTTTATTTTATTTTGAGCCTTCTTATGAATTCTTTTTTATTTCTCTCAAAAAATTTATATTATGTCCCATTAAATACTTAGTTTTATGAATGGACTAATTGGAAGCCCACTGCTGTGACAGAGAAATTACAGTAATCAGTATTTTAGCCTTGGTAAAAGACTTTTCCCTTTGGATCATAATAAAAAATAATGGTCAAAGTCCAACTGGAAGTCTCTTCAGCACAGGTAAGAGTTCGGGTTCCCCATAAATCATTATATATAGTATACATGTATATTATAAAGTTTATTTTGTGAAATTAATATGACATATCATACTCGTCTGCTACTCTTTACTGGGCAGGAGTTAAAAATCAATGCTCCAAATAAAGTATAAGTTTTCTCAAATGTGGCTGCCTATATGAAGTACCAGATTCATACTATACGCAGTATGATTATCAAATTAAAAACACAACAAAAAACTCCCCAAACAACAACAAATCCCCACATCCTATTTTAAGGTCAAACAGGTAGTAAATCAGCAATTCTGTTGTTAGTCACTACCAATGTTTCATTGCAGAGTTAGGTCCATGTATACCAATACATGAATACCAATTCATCCCCCCTCTGGTTGCTGCTGTCAGTCGTTTGCACAACCCCCAGAGAGAAAAAGAGTGTGTGTGACATGTGCTAGGACAAGTTAATGTCCAGCTATCTGAAGTGAGCATCTAGTGACAAGGGATGGCAGAGAAGTGTTATTTTTATGTTTGGCCTTGTTATCTACTGCAATTATAAAATGCAAATAAAAATTATTTATTTCAAAAGGAAAAACATACAAGGAAAAAACCCACAAAAAATAAACCAAAACCAAATCAAACAAACAAACAGAACCACAAATAAACAACATCAAAAAAACCCAACACAACCCCCTGCCCTGAGATGAGGCATTGCTGTTTTCACTTTCACATATAGAATTTCTCAAATTTGTGAGTTCTTATTAGGGAGATAAGTATCATGGACTCCATCTGGACGTAATAAAATTAAGGAAATTTTCACAGGAAAGACAGCTGAGTATTTTAAAAACAGATACTATATCCAGTTCAGTATTTAAAGAAGGTGTAGTGATAAAGTATTAGGGATTACTTCCTCTTCCTTTTGTAGTAGCTTGGTTACACTGTACCAGCACGAACTACCGTTCTAACGGACTCGTTTTAAGCTTATGAATTCACCTCCAGTCTATAACCTATAACATGTAGCCTTAGAATTTTCTTAAAAAGACACTAATAACATTCTTCAGTTCTTTTGTTTCTTTGGATTGCATATCACAGACTTGACAGAATACTTTTGAGAGTGACAATTGTATTCCTAGATTTTACCAACACTGCCCTAAATTTCCTTTCCTTCCAAATACTTCAGAACTGTGCGTATAAGAGAGTTATTTTAATGGCTCTATTCTCTGGGATTAATTTACTGATTTAAAATAGTAGCAATACTGGTTTTTTATATCTGTTTCCCTTTTTTCCCTTCTAACATATAAAACTAGACTGTCTTGCAGTGTGAAGCCTTCAATTAGCAGATAAATGATAGTGTCTTATGGAAAATATTTGTTATTTTGTTATATTCATTTTCCCTTGGCAATTTAGATCATAACCTGAAAATTTAAATAAATAGAGACCATGTAGAATTTGCAATTAATTTTTTCCCCACTTTCTCTTCATCTAGTGATCTGTCAAAATATTTGCTCATGACATAATGAGTCAAACTTTTTCTGCCTTTTCCACATTTTCTTTGTTTTCCAGGCTACATGGAGACAAAATCTCTCCATCTATCAGGTTTTTTTCATTTACACAGAAAAATCCCATAAACTTCTGTTTTCAAAACATGCCTTTGATTGGTCATAAACTCCTATTATATCTCACACTTTTAGGAATTTCTGGAATTTAAAAAGTCAAAATCATAGACCACATGAAGTTAAAAAACTGTACAAATCAGAGCAAAAAGCACAGAGCATATTTAAGTGGGCTCTGCATCAGGTTGGATTAGTTTGAAATAGAATGTGATTCAGACACAAAAAGTATTGTTCTGTAAAAAAAAAACATTTATTTAAACTTTTTAAATTAAGACTGTAAACTATGCAAGAAAGGAACTGGTCAAGTGAGGATCTAAGTAGATATGAAGGGCCAGAGTAGTTCAGAGAAATTCAATTTCTACCTCTGCATTCCTTCATAGTTCTGCTAGAAATTTTCCCCTTATTGTGCATGACACAGCTTAAAGAAAGCAAGTTTACCCTGCACAAACATAAATGATGGGGGAAAAAAAGTAGATTAATTTTTTGTTACACTGAGAAGTACATTTTTAGTTCTCAAATATTGTCTCAATTATTGATAAAGAAGCTAATGTGTTTACATTAACAGTGCTGCCATTACTTTTCATTATTTAAATCTAATGCTGTCATTGCTTGTTTCTTTGTTAGAGTTTTGGAGGCATGTAAGATAACTATTTTCCTCTTTCTTTATAAAATTTAAATAGTTTCCATTTTTTAAAAAAATGTATCCCAGTTCAAGACAGAAATAAAATAATTTTCTGTGTCTACCTTTTTATGGTGACATTTTTCTCATGGATCATCTTTCATTCCTGTGATGAGGTCACACAGTTAGAACCAAGTTTTATGAAAATTCTTATTGGGTTTATTCAAGTGTATAAAAAGCTCTCCTTTGACCTTGTGTTGTGATCCATACATCACAGAATCATTTGACAGGATTCATTTGACTTTTGGCTTGAAGTCTGAGGTCTACTTTGTGCAGTCCAGTGGGGGTACGCTTCATGCTTTCTCATCTCAGTGATCAACCCTATCTCCTGCTCATTTTGTTCCCACAGAAATATTCAGCTTCACTGAACATTATGGAATTTGTGTACATGGCAAAAAGTAGAACAAAAATATTCTCTATTGTCCAGAAAATTTCATCAAGGGTTTTACCTGTGCAAAGCATCCTAGTCTTATCTGTTAATATCATAACGATTGATTGACCAAATCAACATTAGCTTATTCTGGTAAATTTTCATTTCCAAACATTATCATATTATTAGTTAGATTTCAGTAAAAGTTCATGAAAAGAGCTGTGATTATAACCCTCAAGAACCATCCTGAAATAATTTTGAAATTATTTTTTATACTCCATTAAAAGTACTCCCAGAAGTAATTTTTAAATTGTTGGGTTTAATTATATATGCAAATCATAAACCTTACTATCACAATCATTTTACGCTTTATACGCTGGAAAATGTTCTACCTACAGATAACACAGTCTACAGAGGGGACTCCACTACAATACACTTTGTGATACTAGTTCTACCATCTTAGTCCTACAATCTCTTTGTCATATCTTCATTACCATCAGAGACACAAAACTCAGAGTCCAATGAAGAGTAAAAGATGCCAAAATTATCTTCACAGACAATCCTCTTTAGCTTTTTAGCAAAGAAAACTGTGGGAAGAGGTAGAATATCGATGAAAAATAGACATGCACTCAGAATAAAATCAATATGGTTCTATGCTTGTACACAGGTACACCATCTTGACATTTCATTATATATTATTCTTGACATTCATTATATATTCTCATATATAATGTTTCCAATAGACAAAAATGAAATAATTAAAAATAATTTAAAGAGAGAAACAGTGCATTTCAGAAACTAATACAACTGACAATTGTTTAGGGAAATCAGGCCTCTTCTCCCAGGCAACTAACAACAGAACAAGAGAACATAGGCTCAGGCAGTGCTGGGGAAGGTTCAGGTTGGACAAGAGGAAGAATTTCTTCATGTAAAGGGCTGTTAAACATTCAAACGGGTTGCCCAGAGAGGTGGAGGAGTCACCATCATTAGAGGTGTTCAAGAAACAACTGGATGTGGCATTTAGCTATGGTCTAGTTGACAAGATGTTGACTGGTCAAAGACTGGATTCGATGATCTTAGAGGTCTTTTCCAACTTAAACGAATCTGTGATTATGTGGAATAAAAATAACCATAGATCTTAGATGTCTGTTGCATTACTACTTGATGAAAAATACTATTACTATTAAAAATAAATCAATTGGACATCAGTTGAACAGGTGGTTCACTCTGACTCAAATATTAATGGGGCAGAGAAGTCAATGTGGAAAAAAGTTTTACTCTAATGTATTGAAATGATTAATTATTATAATAATTGATCTAAAATGTTACTTCTATATAATAAAAATTATGTCAAATTATTTTGATTTTCATATTAACAGAAAAAAAATCTACAATTATAAAGAACTTATTGTTGCCTTCAATTCAGATGTTTGAATAGAATATAAACTGTTTAACAATTTTGTTCTGTCTACTTTTTGTGACTATATAATTTCTTAACTGCAAAATTCTTTCAGAAAAAGAAAACGCCTAATTTAAAATTACAGGACTGTGTGTTGTTGTACAATACCCCATGTAGTGTTGTGTTGAATGATATGACATCACAAAAATTATGATTCATATAATGTATAATTTCTACTTTGGGCTTGCAGATGTTGAAGTGTATCATACATCAATAACTACTTCGTTGGCTATCAGTAAAGGTTTTTGAAGGAGAACAGTTTATTTCTTTATTCAAGCAAATTCAGAAGAAATAGAAAAATAAACAATTTTCTTACAAACAAAGGAACAAACTATTCCATAGAAGTTTCTTAAAGTAAGATAAAATAAATCAAATAAATAGAAATACAAATACATATAAAAAATAGTGGTTTAGAAATTACTCCTATGACCTTATTTTGAGTTCAGTTGCTTCATCTCAGTAAAGATGTACCAAAGATTAATGAGATTCATGCAAAAGCGACAAAAACAATTAATGATAAGGTAAGATTTACATACTATAAGAGGTTACAGTGAAAAAGTAATAGGAAAAAAGAATACTGAGAGAAGTTAAGGAACTTATGAAGGGCAAATGAAAATGGATTACTTTCACTTCTTAGTTTAGATTTATAACCAAAACCCAAGAGAAAATCTTATGCAATACAGGGCTCTCTGTTTCGGGCATTTCATGCAGTGAACTGCTGGCATATGAAAAGATATTCACATTATATTTATATTTAGAGATTTTGAAATACCCATGTCATTGAACTTCAGTAGTATTTTTCTGTTCACATTCTTTATTTGAGTGACTGTGTAAGAAAGTTAGGTTTCTAACTATTGTTCCCTCAGTTTATTTAATCCATACAGCTAAAAAAGTCTAAATTGGACCATGAGATTATTCCTTATTCTGTTTAAGGACTTCTTACTTTTTTTTTTTTTTTACTTCCACTGAGGTTTATTTCTGACTCCTCTGAATATTGTTTAAAGACCCTTTCTTTAACAAACTGTATGATGAGATAAATGATTATGAATACTTAAAATTCAAACAGTTGCCTATCTATGAGTGACATATTGCAAGATTTTGTCTTCCATTAAGTGGTTAACTTCCATAAAGTGGTTACATTAAGTGGTTAAGTGGTTAACAGATTACCTCTTGCAACTCACAAAAGTATCCTTACCCTGAAATTCATGATTCCAAAAGGGGTTAAAAATATACCCAAAAGAGAGCACAGGAAAAAAGGGTACTGAGAAATAAATATACAAGTAATATATTTGGAAAGACGGTACATTTCACATGAAAAAAGTGTACTTTTTCTATATAAGCTGGATTTATCACTCTTACTGAGAAAGGATTTAATATCTGAAATACAAAAATGTGTGTTAATAGTGAATAAAATATGGGGTTTATCAGTTTTTATGTTCACACATTTTATGATATAACTGTGACTCTAGAATACTTTTCATTATCTACTTCTAGCACTGACTAGCCTGTTAGGAGACTATTAATTGCTACTCCATAGAAGGAGGTATGAGCCTAAATCAGTCTCTACGTTTACCTGCTATAGCAGTAAAGAAAATGTTTTCTTCACATAGCAACAACGTTTTTATTTTTGGCAAGAAACCCCTACTACTAGCCAAATCTAGGAACAAGAAACTGGAGCAAATGAAACAATTAACTAACTCGCTAAGGTAGCTCCTCTAAGACACTTCAACTACTCTGTATATTTAATGATGTGTTGCAGTTTGTTTCCAGATGTTTGCAGACTAGGCTGTAATGTAGTACATTAAAGTACATCAATTCATTCAGTCAGACATAAGCACAATAATATCCAAAACTAAAACAGTGGGATTTTGCATATAAGAAGTAAATAGTGTCTTTTTTTTCCTGATTTTAATGATAAAAAATAATAATAGTTTTTTGTAATAATATTTTAATGGGTGAAATGATGCATAAATATCCAGTTATGTTGTTAGAATATACCAACTTTAAATTTTGAAATGTATAAGGATTATCAACAATGCTAAGATGTAAAGCTCTAAATTCAATAGCACATAGAAACAGAGTTTATCTGTAAATTTTGAAAAAAAAAATGGTGAAAATTGATAGAACTTCTTTGGTTTATTTGGTTTAATTGTCTGGACTATTAACCATCTCACATAACTCCAGTTACCTAAAGATAATTGCTTGGCTGTGTCTATTGGCAACAAGCAACAGGCTGAAGATAACAAATCCAAGCTCAAAAGAGCAACCTATGAAAGACTGGATGAATTTAACTAGTTTTGCCTGTTAGCTGTGGATAAAATAATTGACAACTAGACTACACCAGACACAGAACCTTGGATGTCAGATGACATGTATCCTAATTGATGTGCCTTACTTCACTTACTAATGCATTTTTCTCTAGGATCCATGGATGGGACTGCATAGTAAGAAAAGACAATCGTGTCTACTAGGAAATGTATCTTAAATAGGTGACATGACAAATCTCAATAGAGACAATAGAGAAAACCAGCTGCCAGCCACAGTTTAAGCCCATCTGGCAACTAAGCCTCACTTACTTACTCCCCTACATCTGGATAGGCAAGAGAATCAGAAGGGTAAAAAGGTGAGAACTCATGGGTTGAGACAAAGACAGGTTAATAGGTAAAGGAAAAGCTGCGCGTAGAAGCAAAGTTACGCAAGAAATTCATGTACCACTTCCCAAGGGCAAGAAGGTGCTCAGCCATTCCCAGGAGAGCAGGGCTCTGTCACATGTAATGGTGACTTGTGCAGACAAACTCCATCACTCCAAACAACCCTTGTTCCCCCACATTCTTTTTCCCCCAGCTTTATATGCTGAGTGTGATGCAATATGGAATGGAATATCCCCTTCAGTTGGGATCAGCTGTCCCAACTGTGTCCCCTTCCAACTTCTTGTGCACCCCCAGCCAATATGCTGGTGGGGTGAAGTAGCTCATACACTAACGTTGTGTAAGCACTGATGAGCAGTAATGAAAATATTCCTGTGTTATCGACTCTATTTTCAGCACAAACACAAAACATAGCCCCATAGTGGCTACTGTAAATAAAATTAATTCTACTGCAGCCAAGACCAGCCCATCAGCATAAACATATTTAATTATCTGCTTAGTTTTTACATTAAAATATTTATTTATGAAGAATCTTTACTTCCATTCATAGATAATATAGAGATGGATGCTTTCAAAGGGTGATTCATCCCAATCAAGTGCAACCATGTGCATATGTGATGGATAAACTGTTTTGTATAACATGGCTTTATTAAAGTCACAAGTAGAGCATCAAATTTTTCCTCTATGTTCTTTATGCTTATAGAAGACAATATTTTTTTTCAGGTTTCTGAAAGGTTGCCTGGAGTTTTCCAAAAAAATTTGTACATTTTAAAAGACTACATTTCAATCAGGAAAATGTAAAATCTGCGTAAGATTTTATGATTTTACCAATTAAGTAGTTCTGTATTGTCTTTGCTTCATACAGGTAGTTATCACAAGAATCTTCTTCATAGTTGAAGTTAGGAAGTACCTCTAGAGATCCGCTATGTGCTTCATTCTTTTTACATATTTCTTCTTTATTTTTTTCATTCATTCACAAAAGAATGTCTTTTGAGAAAGTATAGCATCTTCGTACGTATGCAATACTGTGAACCTGAGCAGGAAGTAAATACTATCTTTTCATATTCATGGCTAGGCTTCGCGAACGAAGATTTGCATGAATGTTAAAAAAGAAGTCTCAACCCCAATTTCTTTTTCAACACAGTATAAACTTCTTGGCAATACACTTTATAATAATCTTAATAATGGATTCCAAGCAAAAAAAATTAAATTAGAAAAACAAGCAAGCCAATTTATTTATTACAAATACATACAGACTCAATTTTTCTTATTAGGCATTTTCATATCAACAACAATTTTAACTGCAGTGTTCTCATCTAAAACCAAGCCAGGAACAAAGGTGATTGAAAATAATGAACTGTCAGGTTGTGCATAGCTTTAGGCAAGTTAAGAGATTCAGTCACTGTGTTCCTTATCATAGTTTTAAAAGGGAAAATCATAAGAAAAATATCTTTTTCTTATGACAGTCTCATAATGGACTGAGTTTCCATGTGGATGATGAGGCAGTTTATAGAAAAGTATACTATAGGTTCAAAAAAAAAGTACTCAGGTTTGTTTGTAAAATGTAAGATTTTCTGAGATTTGTTTTCTTAGGTCTATTTGTTACAAACTTCCAGGTTATTTTACCAATTGCTAACATGATATACGCTATCTCAGAAAACCAAATTAAACTGGTTTTTACAGATCCTTAGAAATGTGATTACAAGTAACATATGCTCATTTCAGTGGAGTAATATAAGAAATTTATAACAATTTATACAATTGTTTCAGAAATCACAGATTTTTTTCTTCTCAGACTTTTTATTTAACAGTTAAACTCAAAATTTTTAATGTATTTTTACCTTTCAAAGAGGCACTTGATATATTATTCTCTATCGTTTCTCAACAGGAGCAAAGACAGTACTCATTACATGCAAAATGCTAACAAAAATGCTATCCATGAAACTAACAAAATAGACATACGAATAAAATCAACCCTCTTGTAAAGTATGGTATACATGTGAAAATTCTACTTTTCAGGAAATTTCTTTCAGTGCTTTAAAGCATCTGTATTTTAAGGGGACTTCTCTATGAAATATAAAACAAAGGTTTACAATAGTTGGAGTTAAAACTGCATCCATAATTCAAATAAATATTGTTGGGTGAAGACATATCTAGCACCTCTTCCAGTAAACAGGGTATTTTACGGGATAACTCGGAACTATTTTTACATTATTTTATATCTCAAAAGAATTCACCAGTGCATTCACCTGAATGCACTGAAGCTCAGTTTAATGCATTTGAGGATATTTAAGAGTTGAAAGACATGAAAAGCAAAAAGAATATCCAGAAAAGTACTAACGAGAAACAAAGCATCTACTCTAGAACATTTTCCTAACATATCTAGAAAACAGCAAAAATTATTTTAGCGTTATTGTTACAGTGGGTTATTGGCTTATGCTGTTCTATTTACTTCTGCACTGGATGCCTTTAGGCTTAAATTTACTGTAAATCCAAGTTGTTGAAGTAGGCATTGACTGTGTCTCTGAAAACCTACCTTCAGGGATCTGTGCACACCCTCATTGCTTAGAAGATTGATTTGTAGCTTCAAGCATAAGACACTTAAGGGGATCTGAAAGTAGGATGGTCACACGGGTGACATGTTATATTCTGCTCAGGGTGAGATAAGGAGCTGTATGCTCTGTTAGTGCCCTCTGATGGTCAGCTCATGCAACCCTTTCAGATAATACATGAATCAATAAAATATATACTTAGGATGACAATAATATATATATTAAAAAAAAAGAGCAAAACAAAACCAAAGTAAAAGTGAAGACTAAGTGGGAAAAGTAGGTTATGTTAAAAACCTGCAAAAATGTAAGAAATAGGATTTGCTTAAGTTTTACATCTGACAGATGTGTAAATCTGTTATCAGTGGCAAACTGAAAAAAAACCCCACAATAATAATTTGAATCAAACTTTTGGTTAAATAGAATTTTTTTTAAAGAAATTGTTCTGGTATCAATATGAAAACTTGTCATAAGGGGAAGGAAAACAAAGGGTCAATTCATCATGCAGGGAAATGGGAGAGGAATAAGTTATTTCATTATTTCCTAAACCAAGAACTGTTTATCCTAAATTAAAAGGTGTTAACTCAAGCTATGGAAAAGTTTGGATAGATTTTCTACATTTGCAAAATCAGTTACATTTCTCATTGTCTAGCTGTGTCTTATCCATCCATGTGTCATGCTGAAAATAGATGAGCAGTTAATCTCTTCTGTTGAAACTCTGCCACTTCACACATACATACAATTAAATTACCCTGTGAGAAGAAAGGACTGTTGCCTTTTGACAGTTTGAATATTCTGTGCAAAGAAGACAGTTTCATCAGATGTATATTACCTCAGTAGCCTCTAGACTAAGAGAAATCATGTTTACATTTTCTCAAAATATATCACATAAAGGAATACTATTATTTACAATATTTTCTGTTTAGTGTTTTATGCAATTCTAGCCTGAATAACATGTTCTCTAAGGGCCCAATTCTGCAAATATTATTGCAGTTGATTAATTTTACTTTCATGTTTAATCCCTTTGAAGTCAAAAGCATCAGGAAGATGAATACAAGTAATAGCTATATAGACATTTGGAGAATCAGATCTGGAATTTAAATATAGTAGAGCATGTTGGTCTGATCAGTCTAGGAAACATCTACTTTCACTAGAAAACACTAATTTGAAACATCTAAACTCTTTAGGACTGGGTGAAATTAATTAAATGACAAAATGGTGGGAAAAACCTTTTTGAACTGTATGAACAATTTCGGTCTTTAATACTCTAGTGTATGACAAACACTTCCTTAAGCTTTCTTTGACATAAAATGGAGTTAGGTGCATCATCTGGGAAAACAAAACCAAAGCAATTATCTGGAGGCTGATGTTCCTTTCAAAGTGATAGATAAGGAAAGAAACTTGACTTTTTCTGCTTCTTGCTAGCATCTGATAACTTCTGATTTAAGAGATAAATAAAATTAGTAGAATTTAATGAAATTTTGTAATGTGGTACATTGTTTTTCTTCTTTTCACACTACTTCATAAGGTTTTTAGAAAATTCAGGGGCTTATTCTTCTATAATACATCTTTGAGGCAACATAAACATGGGTTTTCCTTTAGTATTTTATTCATGGTACTTACATAATTTCTTATATTGAAAACTCTCATTTCCGTTATTAACTTTTCTTTTGTGAATTATGCATTAATATAGGCTAAACTTTTATTTAAAGACAATAGATAAATTGTATATGTTTTATTTAAAATAATATATATGTAGCAAATTACTCCAAAAACTCTAAATTGCACTGGAATAGCATTATATATATATATATATATATATATATACACACACACTCACATATGTACACACACATCATTAGAGATATATGTATATATACATCTATACATTCCTAATAAGGAACATCTGTGTCAGAACATTATTATCTAGTCCACATGTTGTATTTTATTTTTTCTAACAAAAAAATTACTACTTTCTGCATTATTCTATTTCCATAATTTTGTCCTCCTCAGTAACTACTTTTTAGGAAGCAGACATCTTGCAGTTCCTAGTAAATGTAGCTTAGTTCCAAAAATTGTCTGTGGGAAGCCCCTTTCAGTGCTAGGACAAGCAGTCAGGTAGTGAAAAACCTCTGAAGCAAATTCCAAATGACCTGACTTGGTAAAATGGCCTAATAGCTAGAAAGACCATATATCTAAGCTCTCTACAGAAATTGGCATCATTTGATGGAATGATATGTCAAGATTGGAGCTTACTTGGTGTCCTGGTTGAAGAGAGGCGGTGGAGCTTAGTGTCATGCGTGTGTGGCTAGGTTGCTATTTGCTACCACCCACGTTGTTGCTGAGGGCATGGTTTCAGGGAGAAGAAAAGACATGTGCACTCCCAGAAGTGTGCTCTTTTGCCTCCCTCTCTACAGTAGGAAGGTCCTTGGAATCAGCTCTGCGGACCCTGTCCTGCGCTGCCACCACCTGTCCCCTCCTCATTCCTCTAAGATGCTACTCCAAGATGTGGTATGGGAAGTGCCACGTGGAATAGATCTTTGGAGGTAAGCCTGAGCCCAGCTGAGTCTCACCCAAGCTGAAAGGAGCTGAGCTGAGCCAAAAGGAACTGAGCGGAGCCAGATGGAGTGTAGCAGAGTAGTCCAAAGTGGTGGCACCAGTGCTGGAAGCAGCTATACGCAATCAAGGTGTTTAAAACAGCTGCAGAACATGGACAATCTAGCTTTCAGGTGTTTGTCCATTGTTGTTTTCCATTGTCTCAGGCTCAGGGAGTGTGTGGGGGAGAGCTGGCTGTGGAGAGCACCTGCCATCTTGTCTTTGCCAGGGGAAACCATGTGGTGCTGGGTGCGGGAATGGCCACCATCTTGTCTTTGACCCAGGGGACCATGTAGAACTAAGCTGAGGTGGTGAACACCTTTTTTGTGGGTAAAGCATCTTTTTTTTCTGTATACTTTTCTTATTAATATTGCTGCTTTTACTGGGCATTTCTTATTCCATTACTTTTTCTTTCAGTATATTGTTATCTCAACCCATAGTTTCTGCCTTTGTGCCTCCCTTACTGGAAGGGGTGGGGGGGTGAAGGGTAGTGGTTTATTTGGAGCTTAATTTTTGTCTGGTATTAAACCACCATACCTGGTCATACTATCTTCAGTATCTTTGTACTAATCACCAGTACACAGAATAGACCAGATTTTTTCTATGTATTTCTGATACAGAAGTCTGATCACATTTTGTCTTCTTTAGTTATAACATATAAAGCTGAGACTGAGTATCCTGTGTCATGCTAAAGAATTGCCTTTTTACTAACATTCCCTCTTATTGACAGCTGTGTTTTAGGGCTCAGCAAATCATCAGAAAAGGTCTTGTGCCTACTTTACTCAGTCCTTAAAGAAGGTCTCTCACAAACAGCTGTTCCTGATCTGCAGGCTTAAGCAGGTCTTCCTAATGACACCGTCATTAAGAAGCCCAAAAGAAAAGCTAAATATGTATTTGTTTCTGCCAAACTTTTATGTTTGTTATCTGTTTACTTGTTTGTCTTGGCAATGGAATTTAAATGTGGCTCCTTCTTGTTGCTGGGAGTACTTGAACAAGTTTAGATTTGATGTTAGGAAAAAATTCTTCATATAAATGGTTGTCAAGCATTGGAACAGACTGTTCAGGGAAATAGTGGAGTCTTTAACCATGGAAGTGTTCAAAAAACTTGTGGATGTGGCACTTGAGATCATGGTTTAATGGTAAACATGGTGGTAGTGCAAAGTTGACAGTCAGACTTGGTGATCTTAGAGGTCTTTTCCCACATTAATCGTTGTATGATTCTAAGTGAGGACAATTTTTGTGTTTCTATTTCACAGATACAAAGAAATTAGTGAATTTGATAAATATTTATAGCTGCAATCATATACTATGGTTTTGGTCTTCTTTCTTTTTGTGTTCTGTCTCAGTGCAGGTTATGTTATAACTATATATATATTGCATGTTAGTGGGGAAACTTTTCATTTTTGTGCTCCAATATTATATTAAGTAAACATGTATATATATGTCAAAGAAATAGAAATCATATACTTAAACTCTTCAAAGTCTTCAATTTTAAATTGTACAATCTTGTACTTAATGGTGAACTATTGCAACAGACTTTTCATCATCATATATTCTTATGTCTTTTAGGGTGAGATACAAAACCTTCTCAGGGAAAGAAAGAGCTAATATAGTAATAGAAATGAAACTGGAATAATTAAAACATATGGGATAGTATTTCTTCTTCAACAATAATCTTTACAAGTAGCAAGATGTTAATTGAGTATTTATATATAATGTTTTTCTTAGAACCAATTGTAATGCATTTTCTTTACTAATCTACCTGTTTCATGTCTCCTATACAGAAAATACCTTTTGATTCACTTTATAATTTCTGTCCAAATATCATACTATGATTTTTTTTTCCTTAATAACTTAATGCAGGATCATTCCTGCATGCTGCTGAACAATTTGACCCAAGTCCAAACAAGAACTAAAGCTTAAATTCAAACACCCAAATCGTAAGACTGAAATGAATAGAAAATTATTTGATTAATTTTCTGGCCTCTGGATGGAGGCCAGACTGTTCAATATCTTGAAGACTCTTGGGGGTGTGAATAATCTCATCTAAGAAATACTCCTATTTTAAGAGCCTATATAAAGATCAATCATACCAAAACCAGAACTTTGAATTTATGTATGTACCCTGCCTTTAATGCTGTGGAAGTCAATGTAACATTTTTAAGGAGAACATGGTTTTAGATTACTGTTAAATGTACACACTTTATAATTGGATGACATCAATATACCAATTTTATATTTTTCCTTCTTCTCTAACCAAACAAAAAATCTGAGAGAGCCTCATTTGAAATTCAGTCACTGATTTAAAACATTTCATCCCAGCCTGTTCCCATAACAGTCTTAACAGTCATCTTAGCTCCTCTTGTACCCAAATTAGGATTCTATGGTCTAGATTGGAGGATGGTGTTCAGAACTGGTTAGAAGATTGGGCACAAAAGGTAGTGATTAAAATGTCACATTCTTACCTTGGAAGCAGTAGCAAGGGAAGTACTTTAGGGGTCTATCCTGGGACCTGCCCGGTTTAACATATTTCTTAATGATCTGGAGGAGGTGATGGAGTGCTTGATCATCACATTTGCACAACTCCAAACTGAGTAATGAGTCAATATGAGTGAGATCAATGGATCCAGATGGACCTCGACAGGCTGGAAGAATGGGCCGCCAGGAACCTTATGAAACTTAATCAGGATACACGTCAGTTCCTCAGCATAGGAAGGAAGACACCTCTGCAATGACAGGCTGGGGCCTGACCATCAGGGGAGCAGATCTGCTGGGAGGAACCCGAGAGTGCTGGTAGATGGTAAACTGGGAATGACCCAGCAGTGTGCAGCAACCAGACCTGTACTAAGCATGGCCTGTAGGTCTAGGGGAATGGCTAAGCCCCTTTATCAGGCACTCATTTTACCACATCTACATTACTGTGTCTGGTTTTGGGCCCCTCTATTCAAGTAAGACATCAGCAGACTTGAGTAAGTCACATGGAGGGCCTCCAACCTGGCAAGGGACAGGAGCACTTACCATGAGAGATACTGAGGACCTTGGGCTTGTTCAACCTCGCCAAGGGATGGCTTTGAGGGAGAATAGCAGGCCATGCACACTCTGCCTCAGCAGCTGCAGTCAGGTCATCAAGGAGATAGATACTAGCTCCTTCAAGTACTGCAAGACAGGTGGAGGAGGGACAATAAGCAGAAATGAGGAGTATTTGATTATATCCAAGAAACACTTTTACTCTGAGATGATAATCAGATAGTGGAACAGGATGCCTAGAGATGTTGTGCAATCTTCATCCTTGGGGCTTTTGAAGACCTTGATCCAATTTAGTCAGGCTTGAAGAAAGCTGATCTGTCCTCAGATATGGCCCTTTTTTGAGCAGGACACTGGATTTAGATGACCTTCTCAGGTTCCTTACAATTTGAATTTTCCTGACATTCTGACATTTTTGTACTTACTGTAATTACTACACTCATTGTATAAAACATTAGACATGGGTATAAAATAAAATATTAACCCCTGGATACTGTAGAGATAAAATCTATGAAGTCCACAAGAAGCACAGGTAAAAATTATGCAAGAGTTAGCATGTACATACAGTAAGTGTAATACTGCTTTACAATATGTCAGCTGTAAAAGAAAAAAAAAAAAACAAAACAAACCCCTCCAAAACTCCAACCTCACTGCAAAGAAACACAGCCTGAAAAATATAACTATAATAGAATTTTGAAAAATCTAAAGAAAAAGCAAGAGTTCATTATTTCCTTCAAGACTTCTTTCTATCTAATAATCTAGATAAACTTCTGTAATGGAAGTATATGAGCAAAGGTTATAAATAATTGACCGCACCACTTTGTGTTGAGCAAAACCCAGCTTTTATCAATGAAGTCTCATGATAAGAGATTTCATCTATCCCAATATTCTTAAAAGGATTATGGCAACAAAAAGAGCAAAGTGAGTTCCTTTACATTCCACCTGCATTAACTTTTCATGATAGGAAAGGACTGAGTGGTTAATAGAAAATGAACAGAATCTACACATTATCTGAGAACTGTAGGAAGCAACCAAGAGAGCATCTTGTATATTTAATTTCCTATTTGTATTAGTTTCTGGGTTTAAAATATGCATAAATATGTAACAAAGGCAGATTAAAAAAACAAACAGATAAAAAAATCAACAACCCATGAACAGATTTGTGAGTCATGCAGCTAAATCCCAAGGCATTTTTGTCTGGATTTCTTAACAAAAATATTTATCTAGCATTGTCATCCATAATGTATTGAGGTCAACTAAAAATTAAACCACAGATGCTTGGTGAATTTCTAAGAATATAGAGCAATATATATTCTGGCATGAGGAAGTGTTATTTATTTATTTTAGCAAATTATATTTCTAAGACCTGCTGACTTAGAGAGCAATAATGCTGCTTATTCTTATATATGTATGGATACAGAAAAAACCTGTTGTCAATGGGAAATGGGAAACCTTTACGTACTTCTAGTTTCAAAATTCTTGCATTAATCTTCAGACTTTTCTTTCATAGGAATTTCTGTTGAAGAAAATTAATGAAAACTAAGAAATCAAATCCAAACTTCTTTTCCTCAGCCAAGCAGTACAGAAAAAAACACCTTATATTTTACTCTAAAAAAAAAAAAAAAAACACGTTTTATTTATGAATTAATTTTAAATTCATTTTATTAACAAAGAAAAGATTTCTTCTTAAAAAATGTAAGTCTGGCAGATAAAAAAAGCAATTTGCTTTATTTTATCTAATAAATTTCTGTATGTATTTATCGTGGATAAATATAGTTTTATACTCATAGTTAACATCTCCTGATCAAAAACATATTAATGAATAAAATGTAATACTTCAAACCTTCTAAGGTAAGGTTCTTTGACTTAGACTTTGGCAGGTATATCATTAGTACTGAAATATTTTATTGATGAAATTCAAATTATTCATATAAACTAAGCCATTATGTCGCAACTGGCTTTCCATCTATTCTATCAGAAATAGACATTAACCCTATAGCATTTCCAGTAGTAACTGTGAAAATCCCTTTTTCTATAAAAATAATTACATGCACAAATAATGGCTAGTTGACGTGACTGATGACATTCACTTCTGTTAAAGCCTTGCAGTAGAATCTTCAGTAAAATAACATTCAAGCTGATGCTTATAATTGCATACCATAGGAGAAAATGTTTCACATATTGATGTATTGAATGTTTCAAATAATTGCTCTCAAGACATTTAGGTGTTTTAACATTTATGCTTATGTTTCTGGCATTTTTATCTCCTGCAGCTTAAATTATGTTACTGGGATGTCAAACTTCTAAGGTATATAGTGATAACTGAGTACATAAGAGACTAAAATTACATATAATCCGTAAAATTACATATAATCCTAAGACTGTCACTAAATTTATATTTAAGGCTTCTGCTTTAAATATATTTGATACTTTGTAAAAATTCATCCTGCATCAATTATAATGTGTAATCTGAGAATTAAATTAAGTGATTCACAAACCTGATGATACTGTTGAAAGTTTTAGCAATGACTTTTCCATTTCCTTGTAGGCTCTCTGCTCACTCTCAGTACCATATTTCTAGTGGCTAAGTAGAGGGGCTGTATAGTTATGCAGATTTTTTTTTTAAGCAGATGACTTCTTACTTCCACAATTAAGTTCTCATACTCAACATGAATATTATTGACATGCACGTATAAGGAAAAGAAAGAGAAAGAAAGGACAAGAGCAGAAAGTAGATCCAGCCATGAGACTTGACTGTTGCAGTTTTGATGTCTGTTGGTTGAAGTGATGGTCGCAATCTTGAACCGTCATGGATAGGGGAAAGCCTACAAAACATAGAGTTCAATGGGTTAAGGTATGTTCAGGTTTAAGTGGGAATGCCCTGCCCTGGGCAAGTGTAATACCTCCCCTGGGAGTTTTACAGTGTCTGCTGCAACACTGTGGATCTGCTGCAACACTGTAGATCACTCATAGTCCTCAGAAATGAGACTAGGAGTGCTTTAGGGGTCTTCGATGTTTTATAACACCCTGTAAGACACGACAGCTACCTCTCACATCAGCATAGTTGAGCCAGTTATGCTGTGTCAGAAGGGATGAATACCTTTTGGCCTATGTGTGAATACTGTGGTAGTTTAGTCTAGACTTTCCTTGGTGACCAGTTTGTAACCAAGGAAGTGCCCAGATTTACCCAGTATTCCCTATGATTTTTACGTAAGCCAGGGTATAAGAAGAAAGGAGGAGAGGCCTTCGCTCTCCCTTTCCTTCCGGTGGCCTTGGAGGTGCGGGTTTCCCTGCTGTTGAGTCTGTTGGGTTGGGGAGTGAGGCCTGGTAAGGCCTTGCTGACCTTGGAGACAGGGGCTGCTGGTCACATTCCAGCGTGACTTTCTGTTGTCCCAAGGAGAGTAGTAAAGTAGTCTTTTGCTAATTCTTTTAGTTGCTAGATCTTGGGCTACTGATCGAGATATATATTTATTTTATTTTGGTTTTGTTCCTTTTTTTCCCTTCCCCCTTCCCTTTCCCTTTTCCTTGTGAAATTGTATGTATATTTCAATTGTATATAACTGTTACATAAGTGTAAATATATTTATATATATTGCTTTAGCTGTCTCGCTCTCATTTCGGTTCTCTTGTTTGTTTTTTTTTCCCTTCTCCCTTGGTTTTAGGGGGGGGACGGACTTCTTGTGGTAAGGTTTGGAGACTTGGCAGGGAGCCAGCTTCAAACCGTATCAATACAAATGTCCACATGCCTCACCCGGAGGGGAGTTTTCACACCTCAGTCAGTTGTGTAAGGGAGTATTATGCCACCTTGCAGGATCTGCTTCTTATCAGACTCTTCCCTATCTGGCTCAAAACCCAGCTTGCCCCTAAACAAAGGTTGGTTTGTCATGACCATCCTCTGGTGCTCATGCCCTCTTCACCCAGAGTGTAACCTTGCAAAACACATCCTGCTTTTGCAAATGGCCAATAAGTCATTAACCCTTAACATTTCAGTCTCTCACGGATATTAGCAAAAAATTATTTACTGTGATGATGATGGGAGACTAGTAAGTTTGAATAAAAAGTATAAATTAGGAGAGGAGTGGCTGGAAACCAAGTTTGATAACAATTTTCTTCCTTACTATCTTCACCTGAATCTTGTTGTGGTGGGGGGAAATAGTTTTCCCCCTGCAGTTATAAAATGGTAAAACCCCAGGGGGTGGTGACCCTTGAAGTTTTGAGGTTTTACCCAATGAGCGCTTCTGCAAAATATAAACATATCACAACCAGAACGGAAGAGAAGGTAGTTGTAGTTTTGTTGTAGAAGAAGTAGCCATGTTGTGAAGCCGCAAGGAGTGAGGGCAGGAGCCCCCTGGGGGGCTCTGGCCCCCCAGCCCCCAGCTGGGGCTGCAGGGACTTGGAACAGTGTTAAGCTGGACTATGAATCTGTAGCTATAAGCCGGGGGATGTTTCTCCACTGTGAGCTGCAGCAAGAAATACTGAGAAGCGGTGGCAGAACTGCACTGACCGAAGAAACGGTGGCAGAGAGCCAGGAGAGATAAGACCAAGCAACAAACATCACGCAGACAAGGAAGACACAGAGGTGTCTGAGAGACAAGAGTCAGCAGCTGAGAGGAGAGAGCAGACTAGCTCTACAGACAGAGACAGAGTGTTGGGGTAAGAGCTGAAACAAAAACCCCAAACTCCTTTTGTGAGCTTTCCTAAGTGGAAAGGATGGACTCCTACTGAATGGAAGTCCTAAAACTGCAGCAGCACTGCAGAAAGGAGCTAAGAAAGTTCCAAGAAAGAATGCGGAGAGGGTGACCTTACCCCCCCCCCCACACTGCTTGAGACAGAACACAGAGCTCTGCAAAGGGGAACTTGAATCCCCTGAAGATAAGGACTGTCACGAAGACCCCTGAGCTTCGTGATATGATGTAGTGACGTGACCCTTGTCCTGGTAAACACAGCCTACAGAAGAAGACCCTCACTTGGAAACGAGTGGCCGAGGAGGCTTGGATACCCCCTTGTGAGTACTGGCAGAGATCCAGACACAGCTGCTGTATGCATGAGAAGAAGAAAGCCTGCTGCCTTAGGGACTACTGCTCTGAAAGTAGAAAGGGATCGATCTTTCTTCCCTCTTGGACTTTTATTTGGAGGGGAGAAGAGATTTGATCCATTGTAAATACTTATGTCATGGTAGAGATAATTAAGATTGTATATAATGTATTGTAGCATTTATTTGTACAGTCATTGTAATATATTCCCTTTCCCCCATTTGAGTCTTGTGTGGTGTCTGGAAAAAACCATCTCACATTGGGTTGTGATGTGAGAGGGGGTTTGGATTAGGGAATTGGATTTTGAGGCTCTCAAACCATGACATATTGGATCCTGTTTATTATTTTCAGGGTTGTATTAATTTTTGAGTCATAATTATCATTCTACACTGCAGTAAATCTTGACTGTAGGATTTTAGAGTATACAGTATAAATTAAGTAGCATTTGGATAATAATTCTCAGAAACATAGAACATAGAATGGTTTGGGTTGAAGGGACCTTTAAAGATCATCTATTCCAACTCCCTCTGTGATGAGCAGGGACATCTCCAACCAGATCAGGTTTCTCAGAGCCCCAGCCAACCTGACTGCAAATGTTTCCAGGAGTGGGGCATCCACCACCTCTCTGGGCAACCTGTTCCAGTGCCTGTCCATCCACATTGCAAAAATATCTATCTAGTCTAAATCTATTATCTTTTAGTTAAAATCCATTCTCTCTTTTCCTATCACTACAGTCCCTACTAAAAATTTTGTACCCATTTTTCTTATAAGCACTCTTTGTGTTTTGCAAGGCCACAATTAGATTACCCCAAAGCCTTCTGTTCTCCAGGCTGAACAAGCTCAATTCTGTCAGCCTTTCCCTGTAGAAGTGTTCCATTCCTCTGATCATTTTTGTGGTCCTCCTCTGGGCCTCCTCCAACAGGTTGATCTTTCCTGTGCTGAGGACTACAGACTTGGACATGGTACACCAGATGAGAGTAGAGGGACAGAAGCTGGTGTACACTTGATCCCATATGTCATTGATGAAGATAATAAACAGTACTGATCCCAGCACAGACCTCTGAGGGGACTACTTGTCACTGATGTCCATCTGGACTCTGAGTCAATGACCACTACCCTCTGGACGGGACCACACAACCAGTTCCTCATCCACTGGACAGTCCACCCCATCAAACCCATATCTCTCCAGTTTACAGAGAGGGGCACCATATTGTGGGGCACCATGAAGGCCTTACAGAAGTCCAAAAAGACATCTGTAGCTTTTCTCTTGTCCATTGATGTAGCCATTCCATCATAGAAGGCCACTAGGTCAGTCAGACTAAACTTGACCTTCATGAAACCTTGCTGGTTGTCTTGAATCACCTCCCCATCCTCCACCGTGCCTTCGCATATCCTTCAGGTGGATCTGTTCCATGTTCTTTGCAGGCACAGAGGGGAGGCTGACAGGTCAGTGGTTCCCAGGGTCCTCCTTTCAACCCATTTTAAAAATGGGTGCAATGTTTCCCTTTTTCCTGTCACTGGGGGCTTTATCTGACTGCCCTGACTTTTCAAATGTCAAGGAGAGTGGCTAGACAACCACATCAGCCAACTCCATCAGGACTCTGGGATGCATCTCATCAGGTCTGTTCAAGAGATGTAGGAAAAGGTATGGGAAGAGAAGTTGCCATCAAAGACTGAGGCAAAGGTACGTCAGTTTTTTTCTCTTGCACTGTTGCCAATTTTGTCGGTTTTGTTCATTGGGGTACACTTTCTTTGACCTTCCTTTTCTGGCTGACATATCTGTAGAAGTCCTTATTATTATTCTTTGCATCCCTTACCAAGTTCAGCTCCAGTTGTACTTTGGCCTTCCTGACCCCATCCCTACACAATTGGGCAGTGTTTTTAGTCCGTATACTCTTTCTGTTTCCACTGGCTGTGCATTTCCTTCCTGGCCTTTAGTTTGACCAGCAAGTCTTAACTTATTCATACTGATCTCTTCCCTTCCTTTCCTGATTTCTTACACCTGGGGTTTGAGAGCTTTTGTGCTCTATGAAATTAGTCCTTAAAAATCTGCTGCCTCCCTGGGTACTTTTTGCCAGAGACACCAGGAAAGACCATTCTCCCCAGCCGTGGTGTTGAGCACATTTTTCACATCTTGTCCTGTCCTGACAGGCCCAAGGGCTACTACATGAGCAATTTCTTGTTTAATTTGTTCAAAAGCTTGTTGTTGTTCAGGACCTCACTTGAAATTGTTCTTCTTCTGTGTCACATGATAGAGAGGGCTTACAATCTTACTGTAATCTGGAATATACATCCTCCAAAAAGCCACGGCACCTAGGAAAGTCTGTGTTTCCTTCCTGCTGGTTGGTGGGGACATAGCTGCTGTTTTGTTGACCATGTCCATTGGAATCTGAAGACATCCATCTTTCCATTTTTCTCCTAAAACCTGAATTTTCTGTGCAGTTCCCTTGTTTTATGGCAGATCTGGCCTTCAGAAGATCTAAGACAAATAAACAATTTACACAGAAAGTTCGCAACAATACCGACCATTTCTCCTGCCATGCTTTCTTCCCCCAGAAGCAACGCCTTTCTTCTCAGAAGTAAGAGAGAGAGAGTCCCCTTTCCCCACCCCGGCAATGATGTGAGGGTGGTATCGAACAGCATAATGTCTTGGCCACACCTCATCCAGCTGATCTGAGCTGGAATCAGAACACTACCCCACACGTGCACAATAATGCATATTACTGAAAGTGTTGAATGGGAAATGTAGGTTAATGGATTGGTACTTAACACTGTGTTTAGTACTCTGGTAAAGACAAAACTCTTATGACATTAAAATTATTTAGAATTCTACTTTATTGCTTTGGAAGACCATGAGTATAGACTGTATTAGTTCATACACTTCAGATATTTACTAGGTTCCCATTCTTGCTTTATTTTATTTTTTTGTTCAATAAAAATAATTTGGAAAGATAGGATGTAGTTTTCTTAAGTAAATGAGTTCTTAGAGATAGGCAATACTTTTAGTGTTTACTCAAAAAAAGTCTCAATTTGCTAATATTAGGTGAATAAATATTTAAATCTGTATTTAAAATAGTTTAATTATATTAAATTCATTTCCATAAGGCATAGAAAAGCAAAAGAAAACTACTGAAATTTCATTTAATGCAATAGTAGTTTCACAATTTCTGAGTTCAGAAGGGCTCATTACAATCCTTATTTTGAAGTTTTGTATAGAACTGTTCACAGATTTTTGTCATGGGATTCAACTTCATCCCTTTTCATTGTAGTATAACCTATCCTTCTGAAAGATATCAGTCATATCTTATGGATATCAAGTGGTGATTAATTTCAAATATCCCTGATATAGCTAATTTTACTGAAATACAAATTTTATCTCTGAAACGTATTTGTAAGTTTTTATTGTTTTCAATTTTCTCATTGTAACTTTATCTGCCTTTTTTTGATGCTTCACGTGTTGAAAACTTAGCCATTGAAATTACAGTTATCATGTCTGCTTTTGAGTTATTCATGATCTGCCAATGAAACAAAATATATTTACAAGACTATGCTTACAATACTGATTGCCGCTTTTTATATTCAGAGTTCTAATCTGAACAAAACTGAAATTTAAAACTCTTTGGATATCACCTATTGCACTCATAATCTGAATAACTGCCAGAAAGAGAGATGACTGCATTATCTCATTTGAACTGCCACAGAGGGTATGACTTTTCCGATATAAAATAAATTGTGGAATTATTTTTTACTGTGTAATTCATTTATGTCTATGCAAAATTTCTCTTTAGTGATTTTAACTGCTCTATTATGCATCCAGCTAGCAGAACAGAGAAAGTATTTTGGTTATTTTTATCAGATTGAGCACTGAAGCCATTAAAAAAATATTTTTAGTGAATTCCACTCACAACTACATTTCTACTTAAAAAATAAAATGTAGCATTGCAATGTCTGTATTTATTTACTATGGCAGTAGAAACTGTTTTTCACTAATATAGAACAGAAATAAAAGACTTGGGTACAATTAATTAAACCTCTTAAACAACACAGTTAAATCAGAAATAAAAATACTGCAGAATGCGCGATATTTAACATTTAAAAATTCAATCTGAAAGAGGAAATGTAGATAAAACAGCTAGAAAACTCTTCTCATCATGTCTTCCTTTCTTTTCTTATACTTAAATAATACTTCTCCGCAATCTAGAGATGGGGAGGAAGAACAACAACAAAGAAATCAACCAACCAGCAAAGAAAACCACAAGAAACCACAAACACTTTTTCTTGTTACTTTTTTTCCACAAGACAATTTTTTATTTATTGTGTGGAATGAGTGATTGCCCTAGGCTGAACCTGGCCAGTAGCCAAGCATCCACACTGTTTGATCACCCTTCTCTTCATGGGATGGGAAGAGAATAGAATGAAGGTGAGTAGATGTAGATCAAGATAAAGGAAGTCTAGTAGGTGAATCAAAAACTGTGTGCATAAGCAAAGCAAAATAAGGTATTCATTCACTGCTTTCTACTTGCATGTAGATGTCTTGTTATTTCCTGGGAAGCAGGGTCTTACCACATATAATGATTCCTTGAGACAAATACCATAACCATAAATATCCTTCCTTCCTCTTCTTTTAGACAGCTTGGGCCAACTGTCCCAGCTTTGTCCCTTCCCAACTTCTTGTCCACCTCCAGTACACCTGTTGTGAGGGCAGAGCTGGAAAAAAGAGAAACTCTTTATACTGTGCAAGAACTGTTCAGTCACAGCCAAAACACTGATGTATTATCAACACTCTTATATTCAGAATTCCAAAATACAGCACTATACATTCTGCTAAGAAGAAAGTTAATTCCATCCCACCCAGATGCCGTACAGTGATACAAATTGAATATGCCCTTTTAATTCAGATCTGTGGATTTTTACCTAAATCATCATGTTCCCATGTGTGTCATCCTAGGCCTCATTTATTGCACATTATCAATCAAAACCTGAATGGAAAATCAATCTCTCCATGGACTCCGTTGCAATAGCTATCACTGTATCATTTGCATGACTAAAAACTGTTAATGAGCAGACTTCCATAATATTAAACATGCTAAACTATATGCAGTATAGTATATTTATAATTTATCATGTTTTAAATATAAGTAATAAAATAATACTACTTAAAATCTTATATATTAGATATAATGGTTTAGTATAATAACATTATTATTTATTTAGTGTAGTATATTGTATACTATAAAAGGCTGCAAAGGGAAGCACTGCTAAACTAATTTATAAGTTTGCATATTTATCTTGGAAAATAATTTATGGCATCAAGAATCTGAAGTTGTAGATTTAGTGGTAAATATCCTTTTACATCATGCAATTAACACAATATACTTTCAATTTCAACTATGAATTCATATCTGAATTGGATTGAAAGATATCACTTTGTATGCGTTTATGTATGATATTAGTCTAATTTTCATATTTATCACTATGTAGAAAAGTTTAGCAGACAGAGTCAGTTTTCCAGGATGGTAGTCAGCTTCTAACAGGGATTTATGTTTTTTCTTTGTGTTGTTCTCTGTTTTCTTAAGTATACATACTCCTACTTCTGAACCACAGAGAAATACTCTACCACACAAGCTGTATTTGTCAAGAGAACACTGACTATTTTCTAGAAACTAGTGTTGTAATTAGATGTGCCAGGTAGTTCTAACAACAGGTATCACTATTAAATTTTTTGTAACTTTGCAAAATGACTTTATTTCAAGTGAAAATAACTGTGACTTCTCTTAGAAGAGTGTGAATTGTTGAATTATTTGTAAAACCAAACAAAAAATGGAAATTTGATAGTTCAAAAGCTTTGTCCTATCTTTTCACTCAGGTTCCAATTGTTCTTTCATTTGGAAAACTCTTACTATGAAGGTAAAACATATTTATCCAAATAAAACTAAAATCATTGTTGTCATTGCAGTGAGTATCCTTCCCTGGATAAACTGGTGAGAATGTCCTAAGTCACTTCTAATTGACTGTGACTTCCTCCAGTGCCCTGTTAAGTGGTTTTTCAATCAAAGCAGGTATTTCCTTTATGGAAAGGCTTTCTTTCCACTGTTTGACTTTTTATTCACTCTGTGATACTTTCAGGGGCTGTGTTAATGCGTTCAATTCTTTTCAGGCTTACTTCTTCCATCTTCCCCTTGGGCTAATAGAGTTCAGACCATAAATGCAAGCAGAGATGTGTTTGTAACTGTAGCTTGCCTTCTAGATAGTCACCTCATTGAAATGTCATATGTAAAATCAGTAGACACACAATCCTATCTTCGTGTTGTGGACAGTCCAGTCTTACAGTGCAATCCAGTTCAAGTCTTACACTGTCCTGCTTTTCAGAAGTAGTGTCAATTTTTATCAGCTACCATAAATTCTTTCAGTATGTGTGAGAATGATTTTCTACAGCTTTGTAGTAAGTGGTTTTACAGTGCATTATTTTCACTATGTTCTTTCTCCAGTCTTTGCTGCTGTTGATCAGTGTTGCTGGTAGTCCATCACAGCTCTCTCCATTATGGATTTGAAAGAGAACTGGTGGGTGATTTCATGATATAATTATTGATATGATGGATGAAAAATTAGTTATTGATATGGCAGATGAAAAACAGAGAATTTTTTTCAATTTTTAAAACAGCAGTCATATCTTGGTTCATCCTAAAATATAAAGGAAAGCCACAAATAAGTTCTGGTAGGCTAAATGGCTACCACTCCCCTCTCTCAGCTTTGTACAATGTCTTTGCTAAGGGCTAATAAAAGTTCCACACCAGCTGTTAGAAGTGCATATGTTGAGAGAGGTTTAAACTGGAGGTGAGCCACTGTGACCCTCCTCTACAAGAAGAGTCAGAAGGAGGATCTGGGGAACTACAGGTCTACCAGTCTGACTTCAATGCCCAGGAAAAGGATGGAACAGATTATCTTGACTGAGATCATCCAGCATGTACAGGACAGCCAATGGATCAGACCCAGCCAGCATGAGTTTAGGAAAGGCAGGTCCTTCTTGACCAACCTGATATCCTTTGATGGTCAGGTGACCCACCTAGTGGATGAAAGAAAGTTTGTGGATGTTGTCTACCTGGACTTCACTAAAGTCTTTGATAGTGTCTCCCATGGTATTCTCCTGGAAAAGCTGAAGTTCATGGCTTGGACATGAACTCTTTTGTGTGGTTAAAAACAGTCTGGATGTCCAGGTGCAGAGAGTGGTGGTGAATGGTGCTACATCCAGCATTGTGTGGTTACTAGTGCCATTCCCCATGGCTCAGTATTAGTTTTATATCTTTACAGATGATTTGGACAAGGGGATCAAGTGCACCCCCAGAAAGTTTGTGGCCAACACCATGTTAGGTGAGAGTGCTAATCGACTGGAGGGTAGGAGGGCTCTGCAAAGGGATCTGGACAGCCTGGACTGATGGGCTGAAGCCAAGGGTATGAGCGGGTCCTGCACTTCCATCACAACCCCATGCAGCACTACAGGCTTTGGGAAGAGTGATTGGAAAGTGGTCCAGCAGAAAAGAACCTGGGAGTGCTGGTTGACTGCAGGCTGAATATGAGTCAACAGTGTGCCCAGGTGGCCAAGAAGGCCATTGGCATCCTGGCTTGTATTAGGAATAATGTGACCAGCACGACTAGGGAAGCGATTGACTCTGTACTCGGCACTAGTAAGTTCTGGGCCCCTTGCTTCAAGAAAGTCATTAAGGTGCTGGAGTGTGTCCAGGTAAGAGCAATGAAGTTGGTGAAGGGTCTGGAGAATAAGGCTATGAGGAGTATCTGAGGGAGCTGAGGTTGTTCAGTCTGGAAAAGAGGAGGTTCAGGGGAGACCTTACTGCTCTCTGCAACTACCTGAAAGGAAGTTGTAGTGAGGTGAGGATTAGGATCTTCTCCCAGTCAACTAGCTACAGGACAAGAGGAAACAGACTCAAGCTGCACCAGAGGATGTTCAGATTGGACATCAGGAAGAATTTCTTCACAGAAGGAGTGATCTGTCCACGGAAGTAGTGGAGTCACCATCCTTGGAGATGTTCAAGAAATGACTGGACATAACAGTATGACTGACATCTAGTGCTATGCTCTAGTTGACATGGTGGTTTATGGTCAAGGTTGGGCTTGATGATCTTGGAGGTCTTTACCAACCTTAATGATTCTATGTTTTTATGATTCTATATGTATCAGCTTCTCACCTTGCACAGTCTACTTTCTAAATGTCCAGGGCCTATAAAATGAGACATTAAGATTTGAAATGCTTTTGTTTTTCACAACCTGTCCTGAACTGCCCAGAAGGTTTTGATTATTTTTCCAAATTTATGCTTTCTCTGTTGCTGTCTGCCACTCTCACACTCTTGGATCAACTAGTGTTTTAATTCCTGAATTCCTTTAGGTTGAATCTTTACCTGTACCATCCACAGATATCATTGCTATGACTCTTTCACTAGACAGCTCTGTTGCCTTTGCTACTCAGGTTTTGTTTTGTTTTGCTATTTTCTTGGTGGTTCTCCTTTAAGCAGGAATTGTATCCCCCCAGCAACCATCGAATTCTTAATGGGGCATTTTTTTATACCACCTGCACAAAATGCGGAATATATACATCTCCTTCTATTCCTTTGTTTTGGCTAAAAATGGTATCTCTATATTGTTTCATCCAATATTACAGAGTAAAATTAGTGGAAGCTATAGTATTATTGGTGTTATTACTGACATCAGGAGATCAGTAATTTATTATTCTTTTCTGCCAGTGAAGCTGCACAAAAGACTCTTTCTTTTTTCCTCCACTTTTCATTTTTTTCTTACTTTTATCTCACGTCTTGTTCCTACTACCACCTCGTTAACAGGATTTTGTCTGGAAATCCAACATTCTCAAAGTCATACCTCTGTATGTTGATTTCTTTGCTTCCATATTCTGCTTGCAATTTGCACCTTTTTTTTCTAGAAATCACAATTTTTTGCTTGTCTGGGACTTTATATGCTGCCCTCATATTTCTTGTTCAATGTGTTTGTAAACCCTGAGAACATCCCTTGCATGTAAATTAACCAATTTTTTACGAGAATACATCTTTACAGATAGGTTGCAGCTCTAGCTATTGTTCAAGCCATGTGCATGCAAACTCACATTCTGCAGCTCCCTCTGAACTTTCTCCTTCATCTGGTTGACTGCATCTGCCAGTCTCTCTGTGATAAGCATAGATGTGGGCAAGTCAGCCCTTAATACTCAGGTATGGAGTCTGAAAACAGTCTAATAATTCCGTAAATGCAAAAATGCATATCTCAACGTGAAACTGCCATTAGTCTGCAGAGAGACCTGCACTGTTGTAAACAATGAATTTGCAGCAGATGAACTGGATGTTACACTGTACAGCATTGTACAATGGCAGAACTCTACCTTTATGGATGCTTCAGTGACAAGATGCTCTCTTTGCTCGTAGGGATACCTCCTTGCTAATATAATTCTCTTCTAAAACTCAAAACTTAAGAAATACAAAGTTGAATCCTCAATTCTTACAATCATCAGATGTAGTTTAAGTGACAAGATTAGGAAAAATTTCAGCTCCATTTAGCCCTGCTTCCTCTATTTTTTCCAGCTATGGTTATAATGTTATGCTGAAGAAAACTGGGTTTATCCAGTTTCCTATGAGGTTAGAGTAAGTGATGTTTTGAAAAAAACCCAGAGGATATCAGCCTCTATGTGGCTGAATATCTGCACTCTTTACTGCCACATACCCTGTAAAAAGGGCATAACTCTCTTCAATATTTCAAACATCAAAAATAAGCCTGTTATGTTGTGTGGGAAAGCCGAGTTGAACCTGCACTTTTATCACTTTTGTAGCTACCCATGTTTTTATTTGAGTTAACAGGGGATTAGTTTTAAAGATGTTAAATGGGGTTGATCTGTTCAAAGAGTCCTGAAATAAGAGGAACTCTGTGTCTCACCAGCCAGTTCAAGTCCTGCTCTCCACTGTTTGCTTTTGATTGCTAGGTTCCATGGCCTTCAACCTGATTTTATCTCCTCTCTCTACTTGGAGACTACCATCATGAAAATCTACCTATTCAGTACCAGCAGTGACTAGAGGTTTAGTACTTTTTTCATTAACTTACAGCGAGGTATTTCCCCCCCCATCATACTTGGCTTTACCAGGAAGTGCTCTGAATGCAGAAGATCTCATCACCCCACCCAGTGATATTTTTACCTATAGCTGTCAGAAGCAGAAATTGAAAGAAATACTCTGTCTTCTGTCCTGAAAAACTTTTACTGAATGAATTCTCCATGGACTTAGCTGAAACTCTAAAAAAAGCTTTTTAAGAAGACAAGTATGAAATACTTATATCTTCAAAATTGCTCAGAAATTATTTTTTAAGAAAAGTTTATTTAAGTTTCTTAAATTATTTTTAAGAAAAGCAAAAATAAGTCAATTTCTGAAAATTATTTTTCTTTTGTTTTTGGTCTAAGGACATAACTTTCCCTTTCTTTAATCTATGTTATGGTCTTATCAGGTCATTGCAGCTTGCAGCTCAAAGATTGTCAAAATAGTAACACATTTTAATTATGGTTTGTTATTCAAAGAAAGAGGAAAGAAATAAAACTAAGTCAAAATTCAAGCAAACAGGGATCAAGAGTTGACAATAATGACAACATTACACATAAAACCAGAAAAAACCCACCATAAATATATCTAGAGATAAGGCGTAGGGCAGAGAAGCTTTATGTTAATACAAAACTAATTTCTGTAAAGATATACTCTGTAACATAAGAAATTATCTTTAGAGTTATTTAATGAAGACTACCTAACAGCTGTATATGAACACTCTAAACATTACAGTTCACTAGTGGATAGCTAAATGCATCTCTAAAATAATCTCACTGAGGTGAAATGGTTTTATTATTAGTAGTAGCATTTTGTGAGCTGAGGAGACAAGTATTTCTAGTAAATTAGAAAGGAAAGGCAATAAAAATGTTTCCTCGTCTAAAATAAAAACGTCTTTCAATTCAAATATATGTCCAGGGAAAACAAGGTTCTCCTTGATAATCTTGCCTCAAAAGAGGAAACTACTTGCACTGACAGTCTGATAATGCTCTTCTTCTGACAATTAATTATTTTACTTCTTTACCTAGTAACTTGAAGCCCAACTAATAATACCATAAGCTCATGCCATTAGCATTTGGTTTATGGGTTGAACTGAACAAGAAAAAATATGAGTAATTTATTTAAGTTTCATAAAGTAAGTTCAGTAACTTCATGAGCAATATGTACTCTGGATTACTTGTTTGCTTCATCATTTACTGAGGAATGTACCTACATTCTCATTCTTGACCATAAAAATGTTTTAGCAATGTGAAGAGCATAGGCAAGTGAACAAAATTTTTTTAGTTACCGTTAATGAGTGTCAGATGACTACCCCAAGCTACAACGTCTATGGGAAAGTAATTGGAAATGAGCTACCCTGCTCCAAAAGAACTAGTGTTTGTCTTAGGGACACAGAACAATCATAGTTCTATTTATTTATCTGTATCCTGTATAGGGGAGACAATCTCCACCCTTAAGGGCTTTCTTTACCTTATTACTGCCCCCAAAAAGCTTTACACTTGTTCCCATTGTGATTAGGCAGATACATAGACAAAAATATGGAGTAGAGTATCACCTTGATGTATAACAAAAAAAGCCAGAAATTCATTTCTATTACCAGTTATATAATGTTTCATATTTCATTATGACTTTAAAGACAGCTTGGTATTCCTGAAGGGCTAACATATAATCTGGCAATAAAATTTCTATAGATGAAAAACTTCTCTCATGATACTTCTTTGTCATACTATTAGAGAAGACCAATAAAACAGGTTTATCGTACTCTAAAAATGTGCTGAGAATGGAACTGCGTTTGTTTGCTTGTTTTTGTATTGCGTGGTTTCAATTAGAGTTCTCTCTTCTCCTCTTTGTCCTTTATGAAGAAGTAGTCAATGAATAAAAATAAGAGAAATCGAAAAACTCAGCAAGGTTTGAAAATTTCGGATGTAGATCACCACTATGGAAAAACTAAATAATTAAAAACCCATTCTTGGAAACTATGAAGTATGAAGAATTTTTTTAAATTTAATTTTTATTGAATCTAAATTTCTCACTGAGGTATTCCAGTAAGTCATAAAAGCTAATAACGTAGTTAAGCTTGTTCCTGTTAAAAAAATTACTTAAATATTAAAATCAATTAAAAGGCTTTGAAAGTTGCTGTGTGCGTTACCTTTTACTGTCAGACAATGTATCAAAGAAAACATGAAATAGGAATCAAGCAAAACTGACTCTTTGGTGTTGAAGACAAGGCCCTTTTATAAACACATTAATGACAAGAGATAGTGTTTTTCACTCAGTATGCACTGACACATAATGAATTTAGGGCCCCAAACTGAAATATGTTTTCCTCCAAAAAGCACAGTCATTTAACCAAATATTGATTTGTTTCCTGGTGTTTTGACAGTTTATGATGAGTTTCTTCAGAGCCAACTTACCTTACTTTTCAGATAATAAATAATGCACAAAGGAAAGAAAACAATACACGCACACACAAAACCACACATTCATATATTTATTTTTTCAATGGAATGCTACCTGTCATGTGAAAAGGAGAGGTTTCCTCGATCCTTACTGTGGGGAGATTTCCTCGACTCTTAGTATTTGATTTGTCTGTCAATGCCCCAGGAAAGTGGAGACCCTTGTGCCCGACCAATCTGTCAGTATCCCATGCAGGAGACCCTTGACAGAACATTCCTGCTGGATCGGAGGGCGATTCAACTGCCCTTTTCAGGGAGCAAAGCCAATAGCATAAGGGAGACCCTCTCAGTGGGTCTTTCCACTTTATTGGAGTGGTTACCCACTGCTGGTAACTGCCAGTACCTGTGAAGGACTCACAGGAATAACACTCTTTATTAATATAAAATTGTTTGAAGATTGCTGGTGATAGTATCAGGCTGCAAAAATATATTTAAAGCAACACACAGACAAGCTCTAATCCCAATAAAAGTATTCAATACATGTAGACTATAGTTCCTGCCCAACAGGCATCCCTATGGGGGAGAAGACAGATCCAGTCCATCTATTGATCCCAGCAGTTACAAGGGAGTCTTCCCACACTTTTCTCCCATTTTCAACTTACTTTTATACTATTTCTTTATGTTTAAGTGGAGCTTGAGTGACTTTAGTCATACATACTTTTTGACTGGTGTAAAATTCTATTGCTTCACTTTTAAAGATAGTCAAAGAAATATAGAGCACATGCCCAGTGGTGGGTGGTTGTACCTTGGAGGTGGGTAACTTTGGGATGGAGGTGTGCATTAATATTACAATTAGGCTTTAATGAACCAAGTCCATCTGAGGAGAGAGATTTTGCCACAGTTGTTACCTCAACAGCAGGACATCTCCTAACTCCCTTGGGTGACAGTTGCTATGTGGTTTATTGGGTGCAAACTACCATCTACGTCCTCTCTCTGTAAGGATTTCCACAGAGCCTGGCCACAGTGTCTCCACTCTGCTCCATCCTCCATTCCTTCCCTCTCAACAGGTGTTTACTGTTATGTGAGTAATCATCATGGAGCTGCCAGCTGCATTCCATTCAGGGAGTAGCAGCTGCACTTTACCCTATAATTTCCGTACCATTATAACTTCTGTTAGGATGTGAATTTAATTTTTTTCTGCCAGCCATCTTCCACACTATTCTTATTGAATATTGAGGTTGCTTAGGTGATGTACAAGGACTTATCAAATCAAAAGCATTTAATAATCTATTTTCATTACTAATGTAACCCTTTATTAAGGATAAATAGTTTCTTCATTTATAATATTTCAATATGTCATTTTATACATATTTTTTATTACATTGTGGTTTCCCCCCAGTTGCAGAAATTAAATATGTGGATTTTAAACCTGTATCATTAACTCACTCAAGTTTGAAATATTGTGTTATTTGTAATAATGCAGTCTTTACCTGGGCTTTCTATAATTATATATCATTTTAGTATCAATCAGCACTGAATATTATGAAAGAGACAATCACCTGACTGTAATCTTAAAAGTAATTTGTTTATTCTAAATGAGCCAATAAGGAGTGATAGACTGTGAAAGAGGGGTAAGAATCCTTCCAAGAAGAGGAAAAAATCTTGAGTAAAGAATGCCGCAATTCTAAAATATATCTACCAAATCTTTCTCTGAAGAAATTTTCCCTTTTCCACTGAATATACATAGTAATATAAACAATAAACTCAGATTAGAGGAGTAACAGAAGCTTTGAACTGAATGAAATTATTTTTCCAAAACAGATCCAGACTCTATTTTCCTTTTTACTTGTTTTACCTACTAATTCGTAGCATAAGTCAAGTTGCAAGACATGTAAGACAAACTAGGAAACAGTACAAACTGACTGAAGAAAGACCAAGAAATAGTATACAGACTTCCATAAAGCCTCCTGCCTGAGAGCACTGGGGGAAACAGCCCAAGGTCTCTCAAAATTTCCACAAATTCTCTTTGTGTTCAATGCGGTTGCAGCCTGACCTCAGCAAACATAGAATGAACTCACTCTTCTCTTCTTTGGAATTTAAATCCAATAAAATCATGAGCAAGTCACAAAGATTCATATCATTTATATGTGCCCACATGTGCATGCGTACATAAAGTCACTCGTTAAATTGGCTTAAGGAATTGTCTGTTCACTGTCACTTCTAGAGTGAAGATCAGATATAAAACCCCCTGATTTTCTGAGATCAAAATAGCATTTGAAACATGATAAGGAGGTACTTTTAGAATTTGTGAAAGTTTTTGTAATTCAAGACTTTTTCTTCCTATTCTCTAATCTTTTGCATTTTTACCTTTTCTCAAAGCATTTTCACCTTTTCTCAAAGCATTTTCCTCACTCCCTAAATATCTTGCTTTGTTCTTTTCTTTCCTCTTCTTTCTAGATAGTCCTCTGAGTGTTCTCTCCTTGGCTATGTATTTTGCCTTGCTGCTTCTTTTGAACTCAGTGGCAAATCTCTTATTGATTTCAGCGTGAGAAATATCAGCTTTCACTCCTTTGCTTCTCCCCGTTTTACCATCTCTAATAGCTGGTAGCAAAATCCTACTGACTATGTCTCTGATCTCTGAAGTGCTGGTATATCATGCTTTTGAGTTTTGATCCCAGTCAGATCCCTTTTTGACAGCCAAAACTGTATCAAAATAGAAGCACTACTGTGCTATTAAAAAAAAACCAAAACCAAAAACAAAACCAAAAAAACCCCAAAACCAACAAAAAACCCCACAGGGACTATGAGTTACCTTTTAGTCTTTTCAACTAGTGCTGAGTGCCAGGATTTCCTGTGTCATGTGATTTTTCCTTCTCAACTACTTAACTTCCCTCAGTCATCATGTTCATGCTGTTCATTAATTCTACCCACTCAGTAAGGCAAGTCAAAAAGAAAGGAGAAGACAGAAAGCAGTAATTCTGTTTAACTCCTGGAATTTTTTCACCAACTATCTTAATAAAAAGCAGGTGAACAATTTGGGGATATTTTTATTGATAGGACTTGTATCAATAGAAGGTATATTAAAGCCAACACTGTCACTTGCCATGATTTATTTTCATGTCTCACAATATTAAAGGCAAACATGGCATGATACCATGTTCTTATGTTTTCCTTGATAACTCTCCTCTTAATTCTCTCTCTATCACTAGGAGATACATTATCATGATGTGGTGGTTTCACTCTAGGCCTTCCTGGAGACCAACTTGTAACCAGGAAGGAACTAGAAAAGTGATCACGGAAGTATTCCATGCTATTCCTTTACGTAACTTGAGGTATAAATAAAGCCAGCGGGAGGGATCGCTCCCTTTTCCTCTCCGGCGAGGTTCGAGAACGGTGGGTCCCTGTTCGGTCGGGCTTATCTGGAGCCGAGGCCTACAGTGACTGCCGTTATCTGCCACGCGTGAGGGGAGAGCCGAGGACCCTGTCTGGCCATCCTGCCTGTTCGAAGGGAAGTGGTGAGATTTTTGCTAGTTTGCCTTCGGCTGGCTGTTTGACTTGTTCGGTCCTTGCCCCTTTTTGTACTTCTCCCTTCCCCCCCTCCCTCCCCCCCCCTCCTGGTGTGTGGTATTCTCCTTTTGTGTATCTGTCTCATATGTAAAATGTATATATATATATATTTTTTTTTTTGCTATAGCTTTGGCTGCTTGGTTTTTTTCTTTTCCCTCTCTGGGAGGCGGGTCCTTGTTGTCGAGTTTCGGGGGACTTGGCGGGAAGCCAGCTCGAAACTTGTACACATGATTAAACATTTTACTTGGGATTAAATACAAATTGATAAATTTGGTCTTAGGCATACAACCTGAATGTCTTATGTTTAATCCAAAATTCAATTTTGTTTGCTTGCATAATAACTATTTTTGTCTGTATAGGCACACATAAATCTACACATATGCATGCATATACAAATGTAAAAGAGAGAAAGAGACCAAGTGGTATTGTATGTGAGAACATCTTCAATTTAAAGGGGATGTAATCTGAAAGATTGTGGTGATCCTGGGACTTACCCATATCTAAACTCATTTTTGAAGGCATTGTTTAATGCCTTCAAGCAGCAGGTAAGATTTCTTTCATGGTATTACTTTACAGTGTCTGTAATAAAAATTTATATCTATGCTGAGAAAGTATGGAAGAGATAACCTTCTTGCACGCCTCCTAAAATCATACTGTCAAGAGGAGCCACTTATGACAACACTTGGAATCTTAAAATTGTATTTCCATAATCACATTGGATCAAGCTTCCCATATCAGTTCATTCCAGATACAACTGATCTATTACTGTGTTTCTTTTCTGCATGGAAAATTGTAAATTAAAGTCAAAGATGAGATAGAAAAACACAGTGAAATGAACAAAAGGGGAAGAGATGGATATTCCAATTAAGAATAGAGATAGAGCTTTACAAAAGTAACTGGCGGGGGGTTTGATACACACAGGAGTTTTACATGCTTTGATACACATCTGAATTTTTAAGAATGCTTAATGTTTGTTCATTAAAAATTGATTTTTGATATTATTTAAAACAGGGTATGAGAAATGCCATTCAATATTTTTTTTCCCCCCAAAATAATGTTTTTAAGAAAATTCTGATTTCCTCTAAAGATACAATTTTTTGATGTCAGGGAAAAAAAACCCAAAACAACAAAACAACTTTGAAATGAAATTAATAATTGGTTGGAAATTTTTTCCTCTTAAAATATCATATAAGTAAAAATAAAAAAAATCTAAGAGAAAAAAATATAGACTGAATTTTAAAATACTTGACTTAGTTCTCCAACATATTTGAAACAAAACTTGTGGATAAGAACATCCACTTGGAATTTCTAGATAATTCATAGACAAAGCTTTTCTGTATATTGAAAGCCATTTTGAAACCAACCCAACTTTCATTAACAGTTAACATTTCATATAATAAACTTTAAACAATCAAACCAATTTTGCAGACTTTTGGAAAAGGATAAAAAATTTTGAGGCTTAAGTAAAACTTCAGAAGTCACAAAGATAAGTCACCTAGAAATTACTTTTACACTGACATATTAAATGTGTTGTGCTAACCTGTCATTATGGAGTATCAGTCATATTGCATTAGCTTACTAGGTGCTTAGCAGCAGTTTCTGTGCTACATTCTCAACTACTAAATTTGTTTTTTAATCATACGTATTTATTTTGCTTTATATATTACATATAATAATTGAAATTATGCTTGTTGACACAAATTACACTCCAATACATTGTATTAAATGTTAGTTCACTGATGACAAAACCACTTAGAATATATTTTCTAGGGCATTTTTGTTTCATGAATTTATTTTAATGATATAACAGTCTTGGTGGCCAAAGGTCATGTTGAAAATTTTGTATAGACATGACACAAAATCAACATATACATTAAATAAATTTAAGAATGTTTAATTACCATGCATTTTTTTTGAATGAATGTATCTGTTATGCAGCCATGTATCGCTATTTGATATTACATAGAAAAACATATTAAATATTTAAAAAATGTAAATTTAAAATATATTCTTACAATAAAATATATTTATTTAGCAATCAGTACTAAGGAAAAAATGTCTTTTTTTTTCAATGCAAGTGGACACTGCCACTGGAGCTTGTGACTGTTTTCTGATGCCCTCAGTTCAAGAATATGTCAATGCGTATAAATAAAGAACCATAGAAACTACTTGGAAGTTGAGACTGAATGAATTAATCTTTTTGCTTAATGAAGTAGTAGGTGACAGGTAATTAAGCAACATACATAGAATTTAAATCTGAACTTTCTTTATTTGTGCCAAAAGTGCAACAAAATAGTGCCTAGGAGATGAAATTCAGCAAGTTCAGCCGTAAAATGTGGTTACTATAAGATCTAACTGGACCACATTACAGTCACATTTAGACCACCTTACCATCTTAAAAAGGTCCATCTTTAACAAAGGAACATTTTAGCTATGATTGCATATTTTTAAAAAAGAGTCTTTAATTCAAACCAAACTTGAATTTGTCTGGTGAAGCATAAAGATGTGGGATATTCAGAACAGCTTATTAAATAAGCATCTCTTCTAGCTTTTAGTTGAGTATAAAGCCAAGGCTGATAAATGCTAACAATTTATTGATGGCTAGTTGCAAATTTGATCCTAATTGAATCACTTACTTATCAAATGATACATGAAAGAGTGGCTATGTCTTCAGATGACTTCATTATATATGGGTTTTATGAGAGTACCACTAATAATTCTGTCTTTCAAGACTCAGAGAGGAGAAAAAGGATTCAGTTCTTCTTTAAGATCAACAAAATATAATTACTCAATTCTTCATCACATTCTGGTTTTAGGGGGTATTATCTTTATTGACAAAGCATTAGTCAGATAAAAAGGGCTGGTAATTTCAAGAAAGCATTGTTTTGGAATCCTCTGTAAGCTAACCCAAGACAGTTTCTTCATGTTCTGCATGCCTATACTATGTGCCTATATTAGGAAATAGTTCTGTTAGGAAGAAATGGTTCAGCTTCTGAGTTCCTGTAACATCAGTATTTGTTGTCTGCCAAGAATGCGTCAATGGTACTCCTTGTATCATTTCTGTTGCACTTGCCAGCTTCTCTGAATATCCGATAAAGGTTCTTATCCTAATTCATTGTCTTGAATTTCCCACTGTAAAGTATATCATTACTGCATCCATATAAATTCTTTGATAAAAAGATTGTATTACTGATTTCTCTTTAAAAAAGTTTTTAGATTAGTTTATTAATATTGTACTAGCGACATATAAGATTCACTTTTAAGAATCAGGAATATAGCATTGTGGTCCAAGCCTACCAGCATAATCTAAGCAAATGACACTGTTATTCTGTCTTTAGAAACAAGCTGATAGCTGAATCTTCTGGTGCTTTTATAACTAAAACTTCACTTAGTCCATTATGAAATGATTTACAGCATATTTCTTTTGTTGCTTTTTGTTCCTTCCGCTACTCATCATGTAATTCTACTTGATTTGCCTATAGGCAAGTCCTACTTCCAATGCATGGCAATCTGTGTGTTTAAATGAGCTTCTGTTTCAAGCACAATTTATTTTTTTTTTTTAATTTAGGTAGCAAAGTATTCCTTTTCTCTAAAGACACTTTGAACACATGACTTAGTATTCAGTTGGGATAAGTGAAGCAAAAAATTATATGCTCAAAGAAACAGGAGAATAATTCTAATGAAAATGTAAATAAAGGATTGTTGCTCTGTAGTTGTACCTATGAAATATAGTTTACACGCTTCTTTTTTTACAATTTATCAGACTTCTTATGAATTCAGGAGAGGGATTTGAATTACTTTCTATGTACTATAAATAAAAAAAAAGTCAATGCCTGAGGATTGTTTCTCTGCTTCAAAAAAACCATCTTTTTAACAGCATTTCCTGCCTGATTTTGCTTTCAGAATAAAAAGAAAACTTAGAATGAGGATGTCTTGGGTTTAAGCGCAAAGGTTTTAGTGGTGGGTGACTGCAGGGGAGCAGCATCTATGGGGAGAGACAGGGTTACCCCACGACGGACATAGCCATCTCCAGACCGTTCCATCTAACTTGGTGCAGGGCACAGCTGAGCCCCTCAGCCAAGCTGGTGGCACTTCACTGAAAATTTATTAAAGAAAGGGGAAAAAACACTGTGGGAGAGAGGAGTGAGGAAAAAATGTGAGGGAACCAGCCCTACAGACACGTGTGAAGTCCATGAAGAAGAAAGTGGAGGAGGTACTCAAAGTGCTGGAGAGGAGATTCCCCTGTAGCCCTTGGAGAGGACCATGGCATTACACCCCAGTCCAGAAGCTCCACGCTTTTACCAGTTGTACACCTTAATTTTAGACTTCAAGAAATTTTGTTCACATGCAAAGTTGTTGATTCTTTGATACCTTGAATTCATGTCCAGAGAAAAACTACACATTTTTCTCTAAAACATTTCTTTTAATTTGGTGACAAATTAATTTGGCATTTTGGCAAAAAGGATTTTACAGAAACAACATGCACCTTCCCAAAAGCATTACAGCAGATTACTTGGACTAGCAAGCATTGCTATGGAGTAGAAAACCTTTGTTATACCCAGCAAACATAAACTCCATACAACTTAAGTGAAATACACACAAATTAAGTGAAATACAGAAAACAGGTATTTGAGTTGTCCACAGGAGTAAAGGAAGAGAGATTAAGAGAAGAAAGAACAAATAGAGAAAGAGAGGAGAGAGACGTATTTACAACTCTGGAGGTCACACTTTGACAGTTCAAGAGGACAGAGGCCAAGGGAAGATGGAGACCATGTGTGTCTGTTTATAGACTCTGGTCACTCCCCCTAGGCAAGACCTTTAACTCACTGTCCCCCTAGCCAAAGTGAGGGGTTCCACAGCCGCTTAGAGGCTCCAGGAGGTGTAGTGTGCTTGGGCCACCAAGTGGCCTTATTGATTGACAGCCTAGCCACATGGCTTTCCCTGCCTTGTGCTCTTCATGGGCACAGCCATGTTGGCTACAGGCCTAGGCATCGCCCTTCCCGCCCCCCCAACACACACAAACAGACAACATGGTTTATTCAACCCATCAATGGAACAATCTGGTGAGATAGGAATCTGGTCTCTGACACATGGTGAAGCAGTTCATCCCTGCAGCCCATGGAGGGGACACGCTGGAGCAGATATACACATTGGAGCACATGGAAGCCCCTATGCCAGAGCAGGTGCCCTAAAGGAAGCTATGGCAAATGGAGAGGACCCCATGAAGGAGCAGGTTTTCTGGCAAGACCTAGGGCTCATGGTAGCCATCCATGCTGTAGTACTCTGTATCTGAAGGACTGTGTCCCACGGAAAGGACCCACATTGGAGCAGTTCTTCAAAAACTATAGCCTGTGGGAAGGACCCATACTGGAGTGGTTTCTGAAAGACTGTACCCCATGGGAGCAACTCCACATGGAACAGGGGAGCAGAAGGGATGAACTGTTATGACCACAGCTCCCCACTCCCCATTTGCCCTTGGAGTTTGTTGGTAAATTGTCACCAAGCATCTGTGTTTGTGAGAACCAAGTATGTGGATCACTAACTCCTCCTGTAACAGGCTTCCAGTTGCACCATTGCAGCCTAGAAGTTAATATTGGAAAAGCTAGTCAGCTATAAGTCCTTCTTAAAGAAGTTAGTATGTACTAAGTGTAGACTGTGTGGGATTCCTAGGCAGTCAAAGAATAGATGTTATCTTTTGGTAAGGTGAATAAAAAAACTGCAACAAACAACAGCACAGGTCTAGGATAGTTAAGACTGTTCTGCACAAGCTTTTGAGAATAATGTACAGCTAAAAGTTTTTACCATGTGGCTTGTCACAGTCTAGGACAGAGTACAGACCTAGACGGACTTTTAGTAAAATCCAGTATAATTGGTTCTGTGTTCTGGAGGTGTTTAGATTTTTCCTAGATTACAGCCACAATCAGATAACTAAGTGGAATAAGTGAAGTTTGTAGACTTCAGCTGTTTGGGTGATTAAGTTATAAAGTGCCAGTTGTTTTCATTTTTTGAACAGAATTTCTTTGGGATTTTATTGATTATGTTGTCAGAACTGAAAACCATCATAATGCAACAGAATTCAATTGATCAGTTCTTTTCAATTAAGTGTAGCTGCTATGTACAGTATGCATAAATTTTCTTAGATGGGTTTTAGGGAATAATGCTGTCTGAATCTAAATTATATGACACAGATTAGACTAGTATACACAGCTGTAAAGACCCAACATGAGGTAATTAGCCACTTACTTATATCCCTGCAGCTTTATTAAAACCACTAATATTCACTTACTATCTCTGAAGAGATCATTTTACCAGGTGTCAGCTCAAAAAATATTCATAGCATGAAAACAATAGCTGGAAGCTAATTCTAGTATATTATGTGTGATTCTTCTCAAAAGAACATGCAGCGAATATTTCCATTGAAATCTATCATGGCCAGGTTGGACGAGGAGTTGAGCAACCTGGTGTAGGTGGGAGGTGTCTGTTCATGACAGAGGGGTTGAAACTAGATGATAATTGAGGTCCCTTTCAAGTCAAATCGTTCTATGGTTCTATGACAAGTACACAGGCATGTACTTGTGAGAAAAAAATAACTCATTATACGTAAGTCTAAATGAAGCAGAATTTACTAAGAGTTTAGTTTTAGTGTTTTTCCCATATCACGATGAGTTCAGACACTATTTGTGAGTTGGGTAATAGATCATCTCTGCATGACTGTATTGTGGTCCTGGTATTGCAACATGCCTCTTAGATCTTCTAAATTGGGATATAAAGCCGTTCTGTAGACCGATGAACTGAGAGGATACCTCTCACACTCAATGTCTAGTTATCCTTTGTCTTGGTTGAAATTAGTGTAAGAAGTAGAATAGAATACCTCTATTCCTAGAGGTATGACTAAAATCAGTTTGTAGTAGATTAAAAATTTAAATGGAAAATATATTTGACATATCATTAAATGCAGTTTTGCTTCTCTTGTGGAGGTGACATAAAATGATGGCAGGTATAATGCCATACTTTCTACTCAGTTCTCTCTGAATCAGCAGGTTTCATTCTCTAATCAAGTAGGAGAACGTGAAATTGGTAGCACTCACCTAGGAAAAAAAAAGGGTTGGTTCTTCTTTGCTTTGGCCTAGAAGCCAAGGTCATCAAAAAGTATTACACTGTAGACTTAAAGACATCTGATTTGAAGCGAAAAAGATATTCCTATCAAAGGAAAATTTACTGTAGCCCCAGAGATGAAAGGCAAGTGACTAATCATCTCTTTCCCTGAGTTTATTTTTTTTAAACTATTAGTAGAGAATCTGCACAGCATAAAAGCAATAGCAAAGATGAAGGTCAGTTGGAATATTGTTATACCACCACTTATAAAGAAAATAGCTCCAATGTATTTTAAAAAATCAAAGGCTTTTATACAGTCACTAATAAAAGATGCCAAAGTGCTGTTAGTAGCAGATTTAAAATGACTTTTGCTTGTGGTGATTAAACCCAGCAGGCGTGCTTGTTTTACAAACAGTATCTTTTGTGTATAATTCGTGGAGACACATAATGCATTTTCTATCACAGACAAAGAAATACAAGAGCTTTAGTATCTTTCACATAACAGATCAGATTTAGGAGATGCTTATAATGGAAGGTTTTCATCTGACTGACCAAACCTATTAAAGTGAGGCTCTAGTCTGCTGTTAGCTTACATTCTTCTCCTACTTTGAGGTATTCTAATGGTAATACTGAATTAAATTAATGCACCCTCAGAAATCTTAAAAAAAAAAGAGTGGATTTTGAGGAAATAGTACTTAATTCACCCTTTCTTTTCACTGTGTCTCTGCTGACCAGAGGCTGACCAGAGATATGTAAGTAATGTTGACTTTCATCTCTTCACCTCAGAGATACAAGAGGACAGATACTTCTTTGCTGTTTAATTTCTGCAAGGGTATTAAAACCCTATTACTGAAGAGGAATGTTCATAGTATGAAAGTTATAAAGAACATCCTCAATAAATTGGGTACATAGATACACTAGCTTTCCAAAAATAGTTCTCAAAAGTAGTTCTCAGATCCTATTCTGTCTTTGTAATTTGCTGTACTGGTTTTCACCCTATATGATGCTTTCTGTTCTTGACTGCAGACCATATGGTTCATGTCAAATGTATGCATTACGGAGCACTGTGTTTGCCTGTCAGATTCTACTTCTTTATGGATTTTTACTTCTAATCAGAAGCATGTCTTATGTGAATAATTGCATTTCACAACTATTTGAATGCTGTCTATAAAATCATGTCTTTTTATTATTTTAAACATATGTTAAATAATCTAGCTCAGATTTCAATGGTAGATATTGTATAGCCTGCTTCTTGAGATGCACACATGTACAGATTTCAGTGTTCAGAGCAGGCTTTCATGCCCACTGCAGTGCATTAGTGTCTTAGCTGCCACAGTTGTGCTCATCTATTTCAGTGGCATATGTGTTCACTCAGTGGTTGTTCCGCAAAAGTAAATTAGATTGTTAATTCTGTTTCTGGATCCTACTCTCTTTTACTGCTGTGCATTAATTCTATTAACACACCCGTTGAGAAACTTTGTGGCAAGATGAATAACAAGCGCAAATGAAAGATAGTTCTGTAGTTCATTAAATAGGTGATAAAAAGGCAGACTGTGTGGTAGGCAATAACAGTGAGACAGGAAGTAAACAAATAATGTTTGTCTTGGCAGAGTACTAGCTGATACTGCAATCTTTACACAGTCTTTCCAATTTATCATGATAAAATCTGTCATACAGATCTCAGAAAAATCAAGGTTACATTTACAGAACTTGTTAGACACATAAAAGATACCCTTCCAATGTGTAAAATCTGGTGCTAGTCTCCATGCTTATGCACTCTTGTGTTGCTCCCAACACTCCCAGTAACCGTAAATGGCAAGAAACAGACCAAGCATGAGACCAACCCCCAGATCATAACAACCCAACATTTAGGATCAAGTAGAACACATGGTCTATGAACCAACCTCATACATGCTGTATATGTATTCCCTGAGAAATGACAGATGGCACACCCTGCATGACTAAGAAATTCACAAGTTCCCATAACTCAACCTTGAGCATGTAATAAACCCATGATTCCTGACCTAGTCAGGTGACTCTTGAGATGCAGGAAACAGAGTAGAGTCTCTATGAGCTGCTCTGGTCAGCTGCATCCATCCTGGGGACTACTGGCTGTGTTGCATTTCACATTTTGTAATGGGGAAAAAGGTCACACACATTTTACAGAAATTCAAGAACTTGTTAGGGTAAATTCAATCTTAACAATCTAAATAAAACCCAACATTAAAACAGCTAGTCTGATATGGTGATACTGACATTCACAATCCAACATATTCAACTAATGCAAAAGAAATATTAATATTAATGCAGTTAAAAACTGTTGCACAAATTTTTCCTACTGTATTGCTTTTCTTTGGTGTCGTGTTTACTGTCCAGGTACACACTACCAGTATTCCTCAAGAAGAAAGAATGAGGAGTTGCATCAAGGTGTCAGCATCCGAAATTCTTCACCTGGATGAGTGTGGTGCTGATGATGCCATTTTCTCTTCCTTAGTCCAGGATTCAGTTGGGACTATTTGTGTGTATTTTCTAACACAGTTTTACACCTTGCTTCATACTTTGCAAATCTAAAGGTCTACATTACAGACTAAGTTACTATGTATGGT